>NC_091684.1:155390000-156015000 GCF_041296265.1 Equus caballus | reverse complement strand
TAATTTTTTTCTCTATTTTTTTTCTGCCACAGCTGTAGATTCATCTCCACAGCACCTTCTCAGGAATGCAGTCAATTTTCCTGCATTATTGTCTAATTTACAAATCTTGTGGTTTTGTTTTGATGTTAGACTTCTGAAATCTCTTGTATTGGGAGATTCCATTTCTGCAATTCCTGCCATTGCTCTCTTTCAAGAACCTAGTGTTCTGAGTTATATAATGGGACTGGAAATAAGAAAGTATAATTGGATTTGACGAAAAGAGATACCAAAAGGAGTCATTGCTGCCTTCTCTAACTGGTTAAATGACACAAATATTTCAGAAATCATTCGGAACCTAAACTGAGTAATTATCTCAAACTATCCTTTGACTTAATTTCCTACATAAAGTGGAAGGAACATGATCATAAACAGACCTCAGTTTAATTTAAACTCTATGCCTTGAATTTTCCATTTCAAAGGAAGTTAGCCATATTTAAATTTTGCAAAGACAGCCTAAAATATCTTGGCAGCTTTTGAACAGTACACCCACATTAAGGTTATAAAAGTGTCATGAAGTTGTAGCTTCGATATGGTGGAGGGGGTTTGTATAGGGGATTCTTATGAAGATAATTTTGGATAAAGCTGCTGATCTGCTGTTAATACCTCCCCCTCACCCCAACCCAGCCCTTAAATACACGCACACACACACACACACACACACACACACACAAATGTACGAAGAAGAGATGGGAGTAGGTACCTGTCTTCATTTTTAAGTCTAGTAAGAAAGTCTTCTTCAGGACCATTCAGAGAGTTTGATATGTATCCCAAGTACTTAAAAGACATGATAATTTAGCGTCTTGCTCCTGCCTAGGAAATCTGCAGCGTAAGGATGGGCTAGCTAGTAGGTTCGATGGCAGTGTGAAGGAGAGTTGCTGCTGTGCTAGGATAGACTGCACAACCTAGAGTTGGCCCAGCTACTCGTGAGTTGAATGACTGGATTCCTAGAGGCCGAGGAAGGAGTAAATGATCTCCAGAACTGAGCGTACTTGCCCAGATGTAGCAAATCGCAGGTGAGAAAACATCAACAGTGAGGTGTGGGAGTGACAGAGGCGATTTCCAAAGGCTCCCTGGAAGTACCAGCCCTAAAAAGGAGCTTTGGGCAGAGAACATAAAGGCCAGAGAGCAGAAAGCCAATTTACCACAGTACCAGTCAAAAGATAAATAATTCTCCTACGCACTTTAACTCTCCTACCTCGGCTTGATCCTTATTATCTTGAACGAGTTCAAAGTGGTAGTTATAGGGTGGGAGCAGAAGTGAGCAAGAGAGATGAGGCTGATCCCAGCCTCTTTCTTGAGGTAACTGGCTCTAGCTGGAGAAGGCAGAAAGAAGCTTTTTACCTTTGATCCAGTTGGAGGCTTTGAGGATTATATGGGAGTGGGCATTTTTAATTAAGAAATTAAATTGTTGTGAAACAAATTGACCTGGACTGTCTACTATCTACTAGTGACCAAAAAATCTCATTTCTGTCCAAGTTTTTCTCCTGGGCTAAAGGATTATGTCCACTGGGACAGTTTAAAAGGACAGTAGGAAACGGAAATAAAATTGCTTTTATGTATAAACCCCATGAGTCTCGCTTGATTAACTCCATTAGGTTTATGGCCTTGAGCAAGTTACTTAAATTCTCAATTGCTCATCTGTAAAATTAACTGTTAGTACTACATAATATTGCTATGAAGAGTCAAATCTTTTTTTGAAAGTTACAGGAAGCGATATTATGTAAATTATCTAACACTGTGTCTGACTCACAATAACACCTAAATAAATAGCACCTCATAGACTTTTCTTAGCTTGCTTGGAACTTTCACTTATGATTAAGGTATATTTTACAATATTCGCTGGCCTGGAATACAGATAATGCATTCACACCGTTTGACAAAAAATAGTCATTGAGTGCCCACTTTTCACAAGGCATCGTGCTAAGTAATTTTTCACATGTTTTTATTTAACATCAAAAAAGCCCAAACGAAGATATCACCACTAGCATCATTGTAGCTAATGCATTTGAGGCTTGGGAAGCTTAAGAAACTTGTTCAAGTCACAGAGCTGAGAAGAACACAGCCATAATTCTAGTCCTTTTCTCCATACTACATGACCAGGACATTTTTCCAATATCTGAAGCTATTAATAATCATTTTTAATGGATGTTCTGTCCAAATGCCTGATAACAAAGGACAACAAGTAAGATGCAACTCTTTTCTGCATAATCACAGGATGAAAGAGCTTACTTTCACCTTAAAGCACCCGTTCTGGCTGGAGAAATGTTGTTTTTCAGTAAATATCTGTAGGTTCTAAGTTCTCAGCCCCATAACAAAAAAAGTTTGAGTTTTCTGCTCTTAAATGATCTAGTCCCTTCTTAGGAAGACATATAAATAAAGTATAATCAAATGTAAAAGTTAGTGTTAGAAGCAGCAAGTGGTAAGAAAAGAAAGGTCAGAGAAGCACTTGTCCGAAGCAGAGTTTTAGGAAGAAAGACCAGTAGAAAAAGGTGGACTGGAGGTGAGCCTGAGGGAACGGGCAGGCTGAGAGAGACAGATTAAAGCAGGAGGCTTGTACAGATGAGAGGGATGGGAAGACACCAGATATACTTTGGGTTTAAATTGTGATGGCTCTGTGTTATGTCTTTTTGAATCTATTTAAGCTGGGAATATAATTGCAAAAAGAATCATTCCTTGGAGTTATGGAGATAATAGGATAAGACACTTGACCTGTCTTAGTCGGTTCAGGCTGCTATAAGAAAAATACCCTAGACTGGGTGACTTATAAATGACAGAAATGTATTTCTCACAGTCTGCAGCCTGGGAAGTCCAAGATCAAGGTGCTGGCAGATTCACTGCCCCTGGTTCACAGATGACTGTCTTCTTGCTGTATCCTCACGTGGAGGAAAGGATGAGAAGCTCTCTGGGGTGTCTTTTATAAGGACACTAATCTGTTCAGCAGGGCTTCACCCTTGTGACCTAATCACCTCCCCAAGGCCTAACCTCTTTCTCTTTTTTTTTCTTTTGAGGGTTTTTTTTTTAACAACTTCATTGAGACATAATTCACATACTATGCAATTCACCAATTTAAAGTGTACAATTTAATGACTTAGTATACTCATATAGCTGTGCATCCATCATCACAATTGTTTTTAGAACATTTTTATTACCCCCAAAGAAACCCTGCACTCGTTGGCCATCACCTCTCCACCTCCCATCTCCCCTCCCCTAGGCAACTACTGCTTTGCTTTCTTTCCTGTACATTTGCCTGTTCTAGACATTTCATGTAAATAGAACCATACAATACTTGGTCTTTTGTGGCTGACTTATTTCACTTAGCACAATGTGTTCAAGGTTCATCCATGTTGTACCCTGTATCAGTACTTTGTTTCTTTCTATTTCTGAATAATACATTGTATAAATGTAACTCATTTTATTTATCTGTGCAGCTGTTGATGGATGTTTGGATTGCTTTGAGTTGGTTCTTACTGAATTTTAAATTTCACTTATTATAGTTTTCAGTTCTAGGATGTTAATTTGATTCCTTTTTGTATTTTCTAGTTCTACCTCTTCAGTTTGTTAATTTTTTGAACGTATCAATCCATCTCTAACATCTACAATATCTGGATTTTTTGCTGTTTTTGCTGTTTCTAGGGTTTTTTTCCCTCTAGTCTTTTTTTTGAGCGTGCATCATTATATTTCGATTTCTGTGTAGATTACATCATGTTCATCACCCAAAGACTAGATAAAATCCATCACCATGTACATGTGCCTAATCACTAAACTCCTTATACCATCACCTTGGGAGTTAGGACTTCAACATATGAAATTGGGGAGGGGGCGCAAAAATTCAGTCCACAACATCATAAAGACGTAGATAAACTTTACTTTAAAGAATAGCCGAATTGTGTTTTAAGAAAATAATACAGATACAGCACCCGGTCATGTTTTAGCTGTAACACAAAATGACAAGTGCAGTGTCTTCACTCCCGCCAAGAAAAATAAATTTTTAAGTTGAAAATAGATTGAGTCAAATAATTAGAATGCTGTTCAGATATTTCTAAACTCACGTTTACTTATAATGAATAAGATTTTCTAAACACGATATTGTTGCGAAACGTGTCTCATTGCTTTATGCACAGTTTTTTCTTTAAGTGAAAGCCACAATTTGAAAGTACGCGACCTCCACAAGCCTGACTCTTAACAGCCCCTGGTACACACAGTTAAGCTCTGAGGACCTGTTTGTACATAGGAATGGGAAATGTTTCTCAAATTTATAAACAAATAAATCAGAATTGGGGAGAAAGGGGAAAAATGAAAGAAGGAGAAAAAGATAAGAAGATATTGTGACTAGCAAAAAGCCATGAGGCACACAGTAAGATCTGTTAAATTGTCAGGAATTTTTCAATGGTTTCAACTCCCAGTTGTCTCTTACACCCTATTCATTGATGCGCCAAAATATTAACATCAGCATCTCATTGCTTAAATTGTGTCCCTGCCTCACACAGACTCAAACCTCCACGTACAATCTTCTTAACACGCAGATAACTTGGTAGAGCTAATATTTTAAACCTCTAGTGCCTAAGTCCAACTCTGTTTTTCACTGACTTGAGAGACCTGTCACATGAAAATTTGGTGGTGGAAAAGGAAAAAGGGCCTGAAAAGATCTAAACTAGAACTAGCCTTGCCACTGCATAAAGTGCTGTAATTCCAGTTCATGCCTCATCGAAGAACAGATTCATAAAACCAAGCAAAACAGACAAATAAAAAGCAACAGAAACAGCAAAATATGTGGTGACAAATAGCATGACTTACTGAAAAGAGAATGGGATTCATATGTTGCTAAACCACTCGGGATCTGAAAGCAGGCTGTCCCTTGCTATGCAGCCCAGGAAAATGATTGTCAAACTTGGGTGCACCTCAGTCACTTGGGAATCTTGTTAAAATGCGTTCTGACTCAGTAGGTTTGTGGGGGTTCCCGAGATTCTGCATTTCCAACAAGCCATCAGGCGATGCTCCTGTTGCTGGTCCAAGGACCACACTGCTAGTTGTAAGGTCCTAGGACAAACCACGAAAGATTGCCAAGGCTGTTTCCAGTCTCTAGGGAAGATATCATAACCTCCTCTATGGTTGCTGAAAAGAAGTGAATGTGGTAATTCAATTAAATCACCAGTCTCTGATCCTCAGTAAATATCTTTGTTGAAACAAGTATCTTTTGAACATCTTTCCACCATCTCTAATGTAATTTTCCTTGTGACAGATTTGCTTAAGTCTCAATTTTCCCCTTGAGGGACAGTTTTGACAATTAAATTAGAAATTCCTGTAAAATATTCCAAGTAATTGTGATTAAGATATTGCGAATTCCCTGACAGTATTAAAGGGTTAACCAACATAGCAGAGCTCCACCCATTACTAAGGCCCTCACCTTGGGCTCTTAGTAAAATGACCCTGAGGCAACCAGCTGTCACTTAGACAGAATGCCTTATAAGGCCTGAAATAATGACACCACATTGTATCACCCCAAATCTGCATTTCAAAACCAGAAAAACGAAACTGTCTGTCAGCCTGTCAAAAATCATTCAGCTCGAAACCTAAATGTGATTTTACGCTTTTCACCACAAATTTTAACAGTGACAAATGGAGGGATGGCTTCTTTAACCTAATGAAACTCGCCACCTTTGAGAGATTCCCCCCAAATCTCTTAAATGTTTCCAGAAACAAGATGTACAATGTCTGTGTCATAAAGGATGTCACGGCTCATTTGTCATCTAACCTCACACCTCTGAGCAGCCTGGTACCCACACAGGCAGAGAATAATCTCTAAGAATTCTAACACGCTTCAAACATGTGACTTATTGTCTTAACTCTACTCAAGGTATTTTCAGCTTTTCCATTTCAAAGTAAATCTCTAACTACTATATTAATAATCATGAAGGGATGTCTCTCCTGAGAAATGAACAAATATGCATTTTGTCTTGAGTCTGAATTCATTGGCTTCCCTTTAATATTAATGCCTCTAAATTTGTTTATTGACTGTCACTTTAGCATACCTTTTTTTGAAAACTAAAGAAAGGCTATTAATAATATAATTCATGTATGAAATGTTTAATATTTAACACTATGTCTTAGCTGCTCCCAATCTAATATATTAATATAGACTCATCATTATGCAAAAGGAAATGCCTCATGATGTTAGAAAATGTTTTAGACCCAAAGGAGCAATGTCTAGTTAATTACTAAAGAGTAATCTCCATCTGGTAGATTTTGTCTTCCCTGGTTTATTCTCTGATAGGTCTCTAGGTGATCTCTGAGACAGTCTCCTTAAGCACGCAAAGGTTTCAGAGGTTATTAGTAGTAATTGTGTTGCACAACTGAGGGAATTTTGTTTAGCATGATGGAAGCAGCAATGTCATTATCAGCTGATTAGTGTGAACAATCTTTGACAATACGTAGCACCAACTATGACTCCAACTGGTGGCAGCTCATTATTCTGATTGCTACTTGATTTGCAGTATTACCAACCACAAAGTGAGCGACATGAACCAGAGAAGAAAAGCAATAATCGGAAGATGTTTTTATGACCAATGGGAGCTATGAAGATTTCATCGTTTAGGAAAATAAATCTGCATTAAACAATTGAGATTTGGGGGTTAGCTTTAGAAGTTAGAATTCTAGTAAAATAACGTATAAAACTTTCTGTCATTCATCCTACCTTTAGGATATGTAGCACAGGGCTAGATTTTTTTTTTCAAATTAAATGTAAAGTAGGTAAGGCATTATGGTTTATAGTATGTGCCAAGTAATAATTACAGTTACAAAACAAGACAATAACACAAGAAAAAGGGACTGCCGAATGGAGCACCCGCTAGGGAGAGTTTGGAGAATAAGCGTAGGAGGAGTCTATGAGAGAAAAATATATATATATTTTCTAGGTGCAGAAATGCTACACCCATGGAAGAATCTAAACAGAAACATCTTATGTGAAACTTTAAAGGCAAATGTTTTCAGGTGAATTCCAATGGCAATATCACCGTTAATGAGAGAGTGGATTTGTTTTGTTTTGTTTTCAGTTTTGAGGCTTTTTCATTGCTCCAAATGATATCACATGATACTTAAAAATGCTATCATTTTTAAAATTATACATATAAAAATATGAAGCCTGTTAAAGAAAAACTGCACCATATAGAGTTGAATAGGCAAGGAAGACTATACTCGAGACTTTCAATAGGCGTCAATACTATTGCAATAGCAGAGAAAGTTTGAACTCAACTCTGTTCAAACAAAAGGTAGGAGAATTTTTAAGCAGTGGACTGAGCTGTTGGAAAAAGACTGGATGTCTTAACGGGGAAGTTGGTTAATGTGATTAGGCCATCTGTGTTTGCTAACTGGCGATTATGGAAGTTAGACTCCTATTCTCCCACAGAAGCTGAGAAACAGGGTCTCCATGTTCCTCGATGATTACATTTCAAAGGGATGGTTACCAGGTCCTTGAGAAAGACCCTCCTGCATTGTAAAACTGGTGAGAAGCTAGGAGGAGATTTACATCCCTACATGGGCAGAGAAAGAATTTACAATTGCAAATTTGTAAAATCAGTGATTTAAGAAAAGGAGTTCTGGGCCTATAATCAGAAAGAAACCTGTCAAAAAGATTTTGGCAAGCAGGTGTGGAAACCTACTCATCAAGACAAGCCTCATAAGTAAATTCCCTTGCTCGTTAAACCTGCCTCCTACCAATCTGGAGTGGACCGCCCCTTTCTCTGGTCTCTCTCCCCTCCTCTACTGGGCTAGTTTCAGATTATAGGTGGATGTAGCAACACATGGAAAGATTTCTGTTGTAAACATACATACCCAGCCTTCTTTTCAATGACTTCATTGTATTCAATCCCAAAGTGTAACCTATAAATTCTTCACCCATTTATCTTAATCTCTTTACCTCTGAGCACTCAAAGCAAATTTGGGTAGCCTTTTATGGCATTTTCCACCTGCTACCATGTATTGCTATGTATTTGTTCATGCTCTTACTTCCTTATTCTGCTTTTAGTTCCTATAGTTCTAGAACTTTGTCTCTATTTCTCATTGGTTTCCATATTTGCTACCAAATCCACAGGAGGACTTTGGTAAAAATAGATATTATTTGTGCTGAATGCGTGACTACTTCAAGCAAGAACAAAGAATACCAACCAAGCTGGTTATAATGCTGCTCCAAGTTACTGAGTTTCTGAAAGCAAAGTAGGTTCTGGAGAGATTCAATATGGAAAAAGGACTTTTTTTTATTCCTTTCTTCCTCCCTCCTTTCCCCAAGCAGACTCAGCTATTGAGTCTGCCAAAAGACAAAGAAATGCCTCTTAGGGTGATTTGGATGCTGAGGACCCCAAATAGGGCAAGTCAAAACAAACGGGGCCGCAATTTTACTAACTTACAGTGGCTCAACCTTAGGTCTCTCCCATCCTTCCTACGGGTCTCTCATTACAATTAAACAACTTTACATGACTTTGAAGCTACCCTTTTTGAAAGAAAACCTTTGGCATCCCTTACTTTGACCTTCAAAATTTGGCAAAAAAAATATATTTACTAAATATTTTTCTAAAAAATGATCATACCACATCGCAAATGCATTCTTCTTAGCAAATTTTTTTTAATTGTATTTTTTTCTTAGTTCATGCTTGATTTTGATATTGACATTAAGGGACTCAAAGCTGAATCCTTAGGACAGGATAATTAATTCATGAGTTGTGCATTTATTTACATCTCTATTTTCAAAGCTAACTTTGAAAGCTATATTTGAAGTTCTAAGTTAATTTGCCACAGCTCTGTTGGAGCTAAGACCATACTGACCGATCTGCTGAGCTTCAGCCCTGCTGTGAGATGCATGCTACAAATTTCCAGAAGATTTGTGAAGTGCACACACATTAATTCTACCAGTGGGTTTAAAGGAGAAGGTTTTTCAAGTGTTTTCAACAATAGATAGCTCAAAAAAAAGAACTTGTGGGAAAAACGCATGTTTTTTTTCAAAACAGTTCAAGGTCAATATTGTCTTTCTTTTACAACTCTTTTTCCATTCTTTTGCTTGTTTTCTTCCACACGTGAGACATCAGGCACTTGTTCTTAGATACTTAGAAGATATTTTCATGTAGAATTGGAGAAGATCGAGAAAGAAACAAAACACAGCTGGGCCTCCCCTTCTTTCATTCTGTTATTAATATTATGAAAATATTAGTGAATGTGAAAAATAAAACAGGAATCATTTTCAATATTTGCAGAAAATGTATCACTTAGAGTAGCTTCATTTGTTTGAATTTTTAAAAGATTGTAGCATATTCAGTTGAGCATTCAAATTAGAAATAGATCTTTAGTTTGGTCCACCAGGATGTCAGGGTCATATCAATGGAACCCAGCCAAATCCTCTTTTCTTGCTGGACACTTTGGTTTGTCAGTACAAATTCTGTTCTATACTTACAATATGAAGTCCTCTATTCTGGGTAACAAAGTTATTATTGTGCTCCTAGGAGGGTAAAGCATCCCTGACTTCTCTTTTTTCCATGAACCTTTGTTGTTCACCACCATTATTAAATTTTATTTCTTAAATAGAATAAGGAGATTGAAAGAGATTTGAAAAATCAACAGCCAAGTTTAGGCAGATTATAACGTTGACCAGTTGCAATCAATGCAGGATTCTCTATTGGAAATGCTTGAGGAAAGGCAGGAAAAAACATAGTGTTTTCACAGCCGGGAATTCAGACAAGTGTCATAGTTAAGGTGGTACATTTTCCAAATAAATAAAGGCAGTTTGCATAAGAACAGCTGAGATAGGCTATTACCACAGTAGAACAACACACACGTTTGCTGGAGGACCAAGGAACTAAAACCCAGAAGCTAGGAACCCTCTTTCCTAGGGTCACTGACTTGAACGATAAAAAATATTTCTTTCCTAAACATATTCTTACCTTTCAAAAATTCAAAATTAATTAGAATCCCCAAGATCTAATATTTCAAAAAACAGAGAGATTTGCATAGGTATGTGAAAGGTGTCATTTCTTGCCTGATTTCCTCCCAATACTAGATGTGTGGTAACATCTTTACCACCGCTCATTTGTTCATGGTCTCCTCAGGATAGTAGGGGCATCAAGCTCAGGTGATGAAATTCAGCACAGCTGGATGTGATTTTTGGCTCTGCTGTTTCGAAGGTGTTAAGCAACGCATTTAATCTTCCTCTCAGCATTGGATTCCCAGTGATAAAATTGGACTAATAATTGTAAATACTTCATGGAGTCATGAGATGGAAGCAGAAAATGCATGTAGGGAACTTAGCATATAAAACATGCTCTATAAATGTAAGCAATAATAATTATTATTATCATTATTACTAGTAGTAGTGGTGATTTTTATCAGAGCACTACTGCATCAAACCATTTTTGATGATCTTTTATTGGAGATTTCAAAGGACCTGGAGAAAATCAAATACGAAATTGATTATTACCAGAGGTGACCTATAATGGATTCCAGACCTTAACGTGGGCAGAGATTAAGTAAAATGGGGATTGGGGAAACTTGAAAGTTGATCTTCTGGAAAACACTTACTAATCTGTATGTTCTGAGGGACATCAGTAGCTACAGACTTTCTGAAGACAGTTGGAAGACAATCCATTAAAAGTAACTTCCAGTAGGATGCATGAAGTGAAAAAATGATAGAATGATGTAGCAATGAGGTAAAATAAATGTATAAATAAAAAACAGAGTGAGGGATTAATATGGAACTTAGACAATGTTTGTAAGTTGCAACATTTTAGTATATGTCTAATAATTAGCCAAGGAAGTAGGAGAGAGCCACACTAGAGTCAGGGTGGTGTATTTTCTAGTCAGAACCTTCTTGCTGCTGTATATTTTGAAGAGTCAGAGTCTTCTCATTTTAAAGAAGTTTTACAGAGTAAAGAGTTAATGAGTAGTTTTCCCTGGCACCCTAGTCTGAGTCAGGTGGCCTTTCTGTGTGTGCCCCTGGTGCCCTGTGTATTCCTGTGAGCATATTTATAGCACTGTAATACTCTTTTCACCAGCTGGTATTCACTAAACAATGCTTATCAAACATTACTCTGAATTTGAATCACTTGGGACTTTCGTTAAAATGCAGATGTGGATTCTTCATTTCAACCAGCTCCTCTCAGGTAATGTCAATACAACAGGTCTGGGGACCACCCTGGGAGCAACAAGATCCTAACGAAAGGCAAAACTCACAAAGGTAGAAACTGAGGCAATCCTGATCACCCTTGCAGCAACATTGCCTTATAGGGTGGCTGGCAGAGAATAGATGTTCAATAAATATATACTATATCCATGTAAGAACGAATAAAGACATGATTCATGCTCTTTACAAGACTGGTGGTTGAAAAGAAATTGAGGATCAATATTAATTTATGAACAATTTGGGTTCCATGTCCTGATCATGGCTATTTGAGTAAAATTTATTCTGCTTTGTTTATGATGAATATGAAACTAACTTTTGATTCTGCTAATCAGATAATGGCTGCTGCCTGCACATCTTCAGCCATATGATACATTGCAAACTGCTTTCCAGGCCCAAGTAACCAGATTTTCTTCTTAATCACATGTGAGTGATTTGTAGGTAACCTAATGAAAGGATAGAAGAAGGTGGATGGAGGGCGTATATGTTTCACTTAGATACATGAATCATAAAGTTGGTTAATTCTTCTTCCCCTAAGACAAGCAGAATTCTGTTTTTGCTGTAAATGATACTAAGAATCTCAAATTTTATTATGATCAAATTTTATTATGATTTATTACCAATTTTATAATCTGAAATATTAAATTGACTGTATCCAATAAAATAAGATGTTAAAGAATACCCTAGAGAAAAAATTAAAGAATAAAAAATTTTTGGAACAATTGTGTATTGTGCAAGCTTCAAAATTTGTTCTATGAGAGTCTTCCACTCTGGGTGTGCTTTTACTTGCTTTGTCACATTTGGAATCATTTTGTTTCTCTTCTCAACATCATTTCAGAATAACTTTCCCAATTGTTTGCTCTTCCCAACCTTTGGTCTTTATGCTTGAGATCCAAGCTGCTGAACTCCACTGGAGGATCACATACCACTTGAAGGATGTTTTCTGGCTGCATTCACATGGCTTCACAGAATTCCTTCATCCACCCAGTGTTGGTCCAAGGAGATGCCCCAAACATTGTGAGGAGCACATTTCATTCTCTTGGCTCAGCCCCAACTTTATCATGTCCACACTTCTCTTCCACCAGATGATCTTGCTTCCTAATTTACAGAAGTCATTTCCCACCTGCCTCCTTTAAAAACCTCTCAGTATTTCCTCTTCTATATTTTTCTCACTTTGGTTTTTGAGGTCAAATTCTCTCTCTTCCTTGCCCAGAGTAAGCCCTCCGTCTGCTTTGGCTTCATGCCCTCCCCTCCATTATGGGACTATATTTGATTACCTGCTGGCACTTATGTTTGCAGTTAGTACACTCTGTAGACGGTATGTAAACACCTGTAAACAGTCTCACATCCTCAGTATCCTAATAGATAACATAGAACATATAACACATATTACATAATGTACTTTGCCTGTTCAACTTTCTCATCTCTCCCCTTTGCTTTACTTTTATCTATGCTTTACTGACAATTTTTCCCCATATCCTCATTCATCTCTGCTATGTTGCCATGAGAATTTGCCTTGCAGGCCTCCACCTACTTGTAGCAAAACTGATCAAGGACCCCAGTTGCTGTGCTCAGAAATCCATTGCCACATTGGCTCCAAGACCAAGTTTCCTAAGAGCTGCTTCCAGGCAAAGACTGAGTGCAACAAGGATACTAAGGCAGGCTCATTCCTGAGAGACACAGGATTCCTCTGATGGCCAATTTTGGCTCTTGGAATCCTTGATGACCTTGCTGAACCTTCATTAAACTGCACATGAGTCTGAGAGCATGTACTCACCTTCCCCCTCTCTCTCATTCACTCGGAATCAGACTTTTATCACTGCCTTGTTACTCTCCCGGCTTTCTCCCGCTCCATCTCTATTATCTTTCACATGTATTTCCTCCAATAAAATCCTTGGGTCTTTAATCCTGTCTTGTGTCTACTTCTTGGAGGACCTGGACTAACACACCTGGTAATCCTAACCTTTACTCTTTAGTGTTATAATGAAGATGATCTGTCTAAGGTCACCAATAACTTCTCAAATCAACTCTTCTTCCTTGACTACTCTTGGATTTGTACTTTTAAGCATTTATCTATCCTAAAACACTGTCTTCTTTTGGTTTGGCACCTATTTAGTCTCTCTATACTTCTCACTATATTTTTCCTGAGACTTATTTTCACTTCCCCTTCCCCTTTGAGCAAAGGCATCTTCCAATACCTTGAGATAATTATCTTGTCATTCTCTACTCTTTCCTTTCTTGATGTCACCCGTGTCCGTAACTGTAACCATAATTTCTTATGAGAGAACTCCTAACCCTGTACCATGTTCCTGAACTTTATATTTGAGATTTTACTTTTTCTTGACTTCAAATGTCACATTCAGCACATCCCAAACCAAACTGAATCTCTCTAAGCATAGTTTCTAAACAAGTTTTTACTTCCGACTTGCCTCATAGCACTCCAAATTTAGTCTCAAATAATAGGGAATATAGTGGATATTTTTAAATTTTTGGTCATCACCTTTGAACACCCTTCTTATATTTGGGTAAATTGCCTACATCGTGAGTCCTGCTTTCTGAGAAAGAAACTAGAAAACTCACACAGACATCCTTCTGTGTGGCCACGTGACCTAGACTCTGCCAATCAGAGGCCCTTCTATGAGTTTTGGATTCGAAGTGAGTAAAGCACAGAGGCAGTTGCCTGCGTGAGAGTGTAAAAGGCTTTGAATCTCTCTCTTCACAGATGCTGTCCCAGCCAAAGAATACTTACTACTCTTTTAGCATATCTCATGTCTTTCTACATTGCTTAGACTGCTCACCAGTCTTAGACCATCAAGCATCTCCATCTACAAAGATGTTAGCCATTTCTCAAGGCTTATCTTGATTATCTACTCTTGAAAGTGTTGCCCATGGTTTCTGCTATTATTTCCCCATTTTCTGTTTAATTCTCTGCACTGAAACTGCTCTTACAATAATCACTGTAGAAAATGACAACTTTGGGCCTAACATACAGAACTTCTAACTAAAATCAGGCATTGTTGATTATTCTCTATGGCTATTTCCTTGACTTTTGTGATTCCATATACGTCTAAGTTTCCTTCATGGGTCGCTCTTCTTAGGGCATCTCTTAAACCTTGAGGTTCTTCACAGTTTTGTCCTTCTCGGTACATATTTTACCTTGGGAGTATCACATCTACTTCCATGTTCCTGATTCTCCAAACTGTATTTTCAGCCTAGTTCTCTTTCTGAGCCCCTGACCCTAATATCTAAATGCCACTGGACATCACTTCTCAATTACCACATTGATACTAAAAACTTGGTTTGATTATCATTTTCCCCTTCATTCTTATACTCACTTTTTCCTATCTCACTGAATCATTCCACCAACTACCCCATTATCTAGCCAAAATATAAGCATTAACATTTCCTTCTACCTCATCCTGTGCATTTCACAAGCCACTAAGTTTTATATCCTTCTATATCTTGTATCACTTGATCCATTCATTCCATTCATCATGCCATTACATAACTGTATTCCAGGTTCTTCTTTTCCCAGATTTCTGTAACAGCCTCCTAAATGGTATCACTATTCCTCCCCTGCCCCATGG
Organism: Equus caballus; assembly: GCF_041296265.1. Taxonomy (NCBI): domain Eukaryota; kingdom Metazoa; phylum Chordata; class Mammalia; order Perissodactyla; family Equidae; genus Equus; species Equus caballus. The sequence continues at coordinate 156,000,219 of NC_091684.1, read as the reverse complement.
TTAACACCCCATACTGTGTGCAAAGAGATTTTTCTAAAGTATTAATCTGATTGTGAGCCTCCTTTGCTCAAAACTTCTTAATGGTTTCCAACAGCCTTAAGAAAATTGGAATTTTTCTCTCTTTTTTTCTAATACAGAATTCAAGGCCCCAGAACCACTTGAGTTTCGTCTTTCACCATGTCTGTTCTTCATACTATATGCTCTAACCATCCTGAATAATTTCTACTCTTTGGACACGCCCTGTCCTCTCTTGTCTCTCAATTACTGCATTCTGGGACTACTTCCTCCACTTAGCCAATGTTTGTGTGTCCTTCCTGGACTCTTTCTCTGGTTCCCCATGGTAAATTATAAATTATATGCTCCTCCTATATTCTCTCAGATCTTTATTCTTTGCCTCTTACAAGCTTTAGAACACTTTATTTCTGTGTTCTTGCTGGTAGCCCACCCTATAACATACAGGATACGAATTTGTCATTGAATACCCTACCTATGTCACTTATTACTTGGCGTATTATAGGCAATCTACATTTGTGCAATGACTGAATACATGAATGACTATTACATCAATTCTACTTCCACATTTGACTTTTATATCTTCTTCCTTTAAACTTTCCTAGCAATATCCATGCCAGTTTTGTTATTGTATTACACCTCGAAATAGTTATTCATGAAATGAACCTACCATTACTAATATCACCTCCTCAGAGTAAGTCACATCCCTAAAGAATACAATTCCATTGAGTTGTGTGAATTGTTGCAAAGAGATCTTTTCCCAATCGATATCAGAATTAATGAAATTCCACAGGGAAGGCAAAAGGTCAAGCACTGATCACACATTACTGATCACAGCATCTGCTGATGTTTCTCTAGAATTTAAATCTCTAGACGAATACTGCCTCTTGCTACTACTATTCTTGAGAGCATGTGAATAAACTTCCTCAAAATCATGTCTTGGAAGCCAACTAAAATAAAATCTTTTTAGAAGGCTCCACATGGCAGAATGGATACAGGAGATTTCTCAGTTGCTTTTTTGTTTGTATAATGCATATTTAGGTTCACAACAGCTGAAAGTTGAAATGCCAGGTTTTATTAATGTAAAAGATGCAGTAGCAGACTTGATGGAGAGTGACTGGATATGCACTTCAAATGACTGGTTAGATACCCAGAAAGGAATTGACTCCACAAATGCAGTTACTTTGAAGATAACTGTGGTTTCTCTAGGGTATTATAGAGGAAAGCTGAAGTTTGGTTTAAGATACTGAGTCAGTTATTAACTGAGGATAATAGCAGAACTGAACTAAGTATATAATAGCAGACTTGTTAAACTATATTTTAGAGAACCAAAATGAAATTGGTCATAAAGAGGAAGCAATTGATCTTCTTTGGTATGCTGCCCAAGTCATTCCAAGTATTTACTAAAGAGTGCCTGATCAATGCTTCCCAGAATCCATCCCTGTGGTTTAAACGCTACAAAACAAATAGGGCCCCTTTAGAAACATACTTTGAAGTGATATGCTCTTTGGCTATGAAATATTCTTTTGATTTTAGAGGAGCAAGGATTCAGAAGTAGGGATGAAAAGCAAAGGGAAAAATAATTAAGTTGGAGTACTATAGCACATTGGACAAACCACAAATAGTGCTTATTATAAGGACAAATACTATGATATATATAATATATATTAATATCACATATATTGATATATTGCATGTATATTATATTTTACATATATTAATATAACATATATGAATATGTATATAATTATCTTCTAGCCTCAGGGCTTTTTAAAAGCAAATATTGGAACTCCTTTCTATCTAATTCAATTCCTGTTTGGTAAGGACCAAGTAAGTAAATGAATAAACATGTACTCTTAAAACTATGTTAATGTAACAAAGAAGGATAATATATTTATAATCAGACATGAAAGGAAATGGCGATACCTTTGGCCTATCCCTTATATCATTGCCACAAACTTATCCTTTCAAAAGAAGCATCCCATAATGTGATTACACTGATGATACAAGACTGGCTAGAATGAGACTGAACAAGTGTAGATAGACTTAAGGTTTAAATAATTGAATGAAAGTGGATTATACCTTTCATTTAGTATCAAGTAGACTTCTCACACAATACTTTACTTACTTCAACACCATATTTAAAACAAGTAAGGCAATAGAACAGTGTAATTGAATGTAAGCTATAAGATGGCAGAGCTTAGTCCCAGCTTTATCATACTATTGCATGGTCCAGCCTTGATCTCTATGGTTAAGAGAAAAGTGAAATTGAACATGTCATTTTCTCAAACAACAGCAATCAAAGAGATTATATTGTGCATTTCCTAGCTCAATATATGTTCATGCCTGTCTTTTACAGACCACGTGTTCTCATTGCTTTTAAGTTTATTATTGTAAAATTCTGGTAAATGAATAATACTACAAAAAAAGGAAGCCTACAGCCACAGCATTGCATAGCAAAAAAAAAATAATAATGCCAGCAATTTCAGAAAGATATTGATTAACTGAAAATGCCATATTCCCAGCATAATGATCACACGTTGAAGGCTGGTAATTCAAGTGACATTTCTGTCATTCTTTTAATTTCAAGCTTCCAAATTCTACCATACAGGGTAACAAATCATATTCCCAATACTATGTCCTCGGGAAATCATTAGACTGCCCTTTCCTCTTGAAACAGAGAGAAGACTATTGAGCACCTCACTGTGAATGAAATCACTTCTATTGACCTTGTGACCTCTTACTCAACCCTCATTATCTCCCCTAGTAACAGCACCCAGGGTGTTTTCTGAAAAATGAGTATTATGGGATTTGAGGGACAGAAGCATTGCTGTATGACAGAGGCTTTTAACTGACTTGTATATAAAGTGTAATGTACATATAAAGTTGGTAGTAGGAGGAAGAATTCACAGCGCCCAGCCCATTTTCAAAGTTCACAACTCAGAAAAAAAATTAAGAACTTGTTCTTTGGAGACACAAAAAAGAACCCAATGTCTTTGTCATTGCTTGTCTAATATGAAGAAGAAAATGATGCAGGGCAAGAAAATTTACCTACTGTTTTTTGTTGAGCACCTACAATATACTAGGTTAGGCATTATACATATAATGTCTCTTATTAACACAACAGCTATACACAATAGATACTTCTTGCTATTTTATGCCTGTGCAAATGGGGCACAGACAGGTTAGATAATTTGTCCAACGTCACGCAACTTTTAAATGATACAGTCAAGACTCAAATCTAGATTTTCTTTACATCAAGGTGCATGCTCTTTATGCTACTCAATATAGCCAAACCCTGAGACTGGTTATATCTAGAGCAGGCTGATAAAGTCACTTAACACTTATATTCACCATCTTGTTCCAGTAACTTCTTTTTAGGTCATTTATAACCAAAGGAAACAAACTGCTACCCATGAGTGTCTATTTAATATGTTGAATAACATCTATGGTTTATTTCAAGTGAGATCACTTTTTGAATTTGACTATTGATTTTCTTTAAAGGCAAACAATACCATCAGACCAGTTTTTCTTTTCCAGAGAGTGAGTCTTTGGGGGAATAAAGAGCCGGCACTATACATAGACCATATCAAAGGGGACACATAAAAGTTGATATTTTCTTTTTATTACTTGAGAAAAGTGCATAGAGGCAATTAAAGTGCCTGAGTCTCTGAGCTCAAATCTATTTATTGTGGCTGATAATGGGCACAATGAGAAGATGTGCTCCATTCCAAGGATAGAGAAGGCTTTAATAGCCTTTTAAGTGAAAACAAATAGTAAGAAAAGGCATGCAGGCGAGTTCCTCTTTGGAAGTGCAGGGGATGTACAAATTCTATTATTTGCTAATAGGATTTGAGCTACTCCCCCCCATCACTTTGAAACTGCTTTCAGCTTCCCACATATCTCTCAGAAGCTGGCCTCCTGGGTGCTTGTCAGCAGGACATCCATCTGCTTCATAGCTTCTCTTTAAACAGAGTCAAAAAGATCACATAAAATGCTATTGGGTATTTCCAGACTATGTTAAAGGAATAAAATAAATACTATGGAATTATGATATATGCTTCAATCTTGTTTTATGCATTAGCTACCACCTTGAAAAGTTGGCTATAAAGTGTTTATTTTTGCAGTTGGGTAAAAACAAAGCTTTATATAGGCAGTTCTCATATTCCTGGATGCCATGCTGTCTGCCAGTGCTGCATCCCTCTTTATTTGTATTACGGAGCAAGACTCTGATGGTGGGAAAGCGGAATTATTGAAGGAGTGGACAGAAATGGCTAATAGATAGAGGAAAGGCCATCTGAAAGATGTCCTCTGTTAGCTCCTGCTTATCACATTTGTTTGCAAGGATGGCAGCTCCTTCATTAAGAAGATACCAAAGGACTGCTCCTAACTTGAGGTAAAAACAACAATCAATAATTTTGTAAGCAGAAATTGGTTATCCGTCACTGTCAGCTTTGCATCCACCTGGTACTCAATGATTCTTAATCTTGGCTGCATGTGAGAATTACTGCAGGATATTTAAAAAGTACTGAGTCCTAGGCCGCATCAGATCAATTCATTCAGAACTCCTGGGGATGGAGTCCAGGAGTCAGTATTTTGGGGCTCCCCAGATGACTCCAGTGAGCACCCAAGATGACAACCGCTGAGCCAAGCCCCCACTGTCAGCAGCACCAATGTGGACATATTTTCTCATGGAAACATTAAGAAACCTGGGCCCATGTAGTTCAGTCTCAGAATGATATTGTGTTCAAGAAAAACAAACCAATAGCCAGGAGTAATTGAAAAGATATCTCAATGTTTATGTCTGTATCTACAGATTATCATGGAGAATTTAAATATATAGTTTCTAAAAAGAAAATTGTTACAACATACCTTTTCTCTCCTATGTCTTCCCTCACACCTCAAAACTTTTTCAGCTGTGTTTTCAAATACTCAGCAAAATCATCCCTTCTCCCAACAGCCCTTCTGGTTTTCTTTTTACTTTCTGCCTCTTTCATCTTCATTCCTCACCATTTCCTTCTGCCGAGTATCTTATTATTTAGATGGACAAAACCAGCAAAAAGGAGTCCTTTCCCTTTTGGGAGGAGGGTGCAAAATGGGAGAACTGGGCTGGCAATTCTAGGGTTAGTTTGGGGGTTTGGAGTGAGAGGCAACGCTAACACCCCCTATTGCCATGGCCAGTGTTTCCTCGTGCATTTTTGTCAGTCTGGGAGCCTTTCCCCTCAAGAGTCATGGTGTGTATTTCTGTTCCTGAAGGGAGTCCTCCCACTTAGAGGACTAGCCAGCGTGCCCCTCTCAGGGGCCTCTAGAGACTCTTGTGGGAGCTTTCAGATGAAACCTGGTGACTCCGTTCCAGTCCCTCTCTAATACCTTGGGTCTGAGAAAATGCTGATTTCCTGGGAAGCAAACACAGCGTCATTAGAACTCAAACCCCTGACATTGTTGAACTTGCCCTAAGCTCTGGAAAACGGTTGCAAATTTCCCCACCCTGCAGAGTCCTGAGAAACAGCTAGCCTGAAGGGCTGCCCTGCTCTCACTTATTCAGATACAAGACTTGCCTCCACCTTTCACATAGGACTCAATGTCCACTCCCTTTTGTGACTCCCTTGTCTATCTGTCTCTATAAAGCCCCACACCCTTTTTATTTTCTTTGAGAGGTTCCTCTGAGTTGATGGACATTCTTCTGATTGCAACAGCGTGGATAAACGCATGCTCTTAATTGTCTGGTGTATTTTGTCTCTCACATTCCTAACGCCTATAAATATCTTTTGGGAAATAAGGAAAACGGTACACAGGGATAATAAGTAACTAGATGTCCCTCTTTGCCTCAGCTGAAGCAAGAATAAGACCATTTTTTTAAATAAACTTTTTATTTTGGAATAAATTTTATATTTATAGATTTGCAAAGATTGTACAGAGTTCCTGTATATGCCTCATCCATTTTGCCCCGTGGTTAACATCTTATATTAGCATGGTACCTTTGGCAAAACTAAGAAACTAAGAAATGGACATTGGTACATAACCACTAACTAAACTCCAGACTTTATTTAGATTTCACCAGTTTTCCATTAAGAAATGTCTGCCATTGGCAGATACCCCCACATAAGGACCATAATGACAGTTGGACTGCACAATAAAGCATGTCATCAACCCCTACTTGTTCTAGGACATGGCTGGCCACAGGAAATCCTCCATCCCTAATATTTACACTCCTTCCTCTTTTGAAATGCTCCCAAACTTCTCATCTTCCCTCTTGTAGCAAGTAGGGACCAACAAATGTATCCCATCCAGTTAGAAAATCTCCTCATTTCTAAAAATCCCATCTTGATAGAATGCTTGCTAATTCATGACTCATAATTATTTCTTCTTTTTATTCTACATAACTTATTCTTTCTAAAACTTTTGAATCTGTTGGAATGAAAATGATAGCAGATATGTTATCTTGCCACACATTTATGAATGAACAGCCTTTTTAAATTTTGTCTCAGACTTAGTTTTGTGTTGGGTGCCCTTTTCGTACGTATGTTGCTTGGAGGTTGCTGTGTTTCCTATATCTGTGGGTTGATGTATTTCATCAATTGTGAAAAAGCTTTGTATTATTTTTTCACATTTTTCTCTGTTTTCTTGTCTCTCTCTTGGATATTAATTAAACATGAATTATACTATTAATTGTTTTTCCTCAGGTCTCTGTTGCTTTTTCTGTTTTCATTTCTTTTCCTCATGTGCTTCCGTTTGTGTAATTTGATTTCACTGTTATGTTGATATGATTCTACTGTGCCATTCTTCTTCTGACTGCTTTTAATAAATTCTTTATTTCAGATTTTGAATTTTGTAGTTCCAGAATTTCTATTTGTTTCTCTTTTTTTTTATTATTTGAGGAAGATCAGCCTTGAGCTAACATCTGCCAATCCCCCTCTTTTTGCTGAGGCCGCTGCACCACCAGGCCGGCCTATATTTGTTTCTTTTTAAAACTTCCATTTTTTTTTTCCTAAATTCCTCATCTGTTTACATTCTGTGCACTTTTTTCTACTATATATTTAATTTAGATATGAGTGATTCAAAATCCTGATAAGTCTAACATCTGAGTCATCTGTGGGATTGTTTTAATTGTCTTCCTTTTTTCTTGATGAAAGGTCACATTTTGTCTTATTTGCATATCTTTTAACTTTTGATTGTATGTTGGACAGTATGACAGATACATTGTAGAGCTTCTCGATTATCTTATCTTGCTGTAAACCATGCTGACTTTTGTTCTGGAAGCCAGCTATATTACTAGAGGACCTTCCTGATCTTGTTGAGGCTTTAGACTGTTTTGGTTTTGCCCTTGGTTGTTCACCATAACTCTGACTCCACAGTGTGGTTCTTACTCTGGTGCATGGTCTTTCCGGAGCCTAAACTGAATGGCAGGGTTGTTCAGAAAATTCTTTCTTCTTAGCAGGATTTAAACTCCAACATGTCTCCAGCAGTGTGCTACCTTGCAAATGTCTTCCATTTTAGACCCAGCAGAAGCTGTCATTTGCTAGAACTCAGGGAGTCTTGCCCTGCAATTGCATAGTTTAGGGTTTGGACAGGGACCTAAAGGAAACCCTAGTGCAGATTTTAGGAGCCCCTCCCTCTCCAATAACTTTGCCCTGAAAATTCCAGTTGCTTTTCTGGCCCTAATTCCAGCTTCTTCCTCTGCCTGGGTTACGTTTCTTTTGCTGAATGTAATCAATGGTGTTTCTTTGGACTCCACCTCTGTGTTCCTTGCATTAGAAATTATCTCCAGGCAGAAAGCAAGGTTGAATGCAGACCACAACTTCAGGCTTCCCCTTTCCCATGAACATCAGTTCTGATCTTTCTGATATGCAATCCCTGAAAAAAGTAGCATCATACACTGTCCAGTTTTGTACCTCTGTATAGTGTGAGGGTAAATCCAATACCAGTGATGGCTGAAATCAGAATTTCCTTTCTTCACATTTTAATACAGCATTATTTTGCATATGTACGTTATGGAGTTATAATTGTTTTGTGATTTTTTAACCTAATATCCATATAAAAGGTCTTTATTTGTCTCATGTGGTAGTATTCTCCCCTCAAATTCTACTTTAACTGAAATTAATACTGAAAAATTTGTGTTACTATTTCTCTGTATGCATAATTTATTTCAATATTTATTCAGCTCCATAACATTTTCTTCATAAGTATCTATTATTGTTGATTCTGTTCAATTATTCAACCTTTTTTTCTTGTGAAGAAGCACAAATTTTAGGGTTACTTTCTTTTAGTATCTTACTTATCTATTATTTTCTCTCATTATTTATTGAACCTTGGGGATTTTTAATTTTTCCTGAGGAAGATTGGCCCTAAGCTAACATGTGTGGCAATCTTCCTCCATTTTGCTTGTGAGTTGCTGCCACAGCATGGCCACCAATGAGTGATGTAGATGCATGCCTGGGAACCAAACCCCAGCTGCCAAAGTGGAACATGCTGAACTTAACCATTAGGCTACAGGGCCAGCCACTGAGATTTTTTAAATGACCAAACATTTCACTGATCTGATTTTCAGCAGTATCAAATCTGTTTCTAATTTTCTCCAAAATGAATTTTAAGTTTGTTTTGAAATTTGGGTATGCCTATAGCATTGCATTCTTATCAAATCTCTTCTTTTGTGCCTTTGCCATCATCTTAGATTTTCCTTTTATAAATGTCTGCCTTATTTTTTAGAAGCTGCATCTTCTTGAACTCAATTGAAGATATAAACGATCAAAGAAAAACAAAGCTTATTCTCTTCATTCCTAATTTAAATATGATTCCTGAAGTATGTTTCCTCTGTGAGTTTTAAAAATGTTTCCTTGTAATGGAGATAGAATAATCTTCACATACCACATTGCACTTTGTATTCTTGCTTCTCCACTTCTATATTAAGCTCCTAGGGCTGCTGTAATGAAGGACCACAAACAGGGTGGCTTAAAGCAACAGAAATTTTTTCTCACAGTTATTGAAGTTAGAAGTCCAAAATCAAGTTATCAGCAGGGCCATGCTCCCTCTGAAACTGGGTAGAATACTTTTTTGCCTCTTCCTAACTTCTAGTGGGAGCTGGCAATCCTTAGCTTGTGGCTTCATCACCACCAATCTCTGCCTCTATTGTCACATGTCCTTCTCTTCATGTGTCTTTGTTTGTGTCTTCACATCATCTTATTATAAGGACAGAGTCATGTTAGGTCAAGGGCCTGCACTACTCCAGTAGGATCTCATCTTAACACCTGCAATGATGCTATTTAGAAATATGACCACATTCTGCTAGAGTTAAGACTTCAACATATCTTTTGGGAAGACACACTTCAAAACATAACGACTTCTAATTAAAGATGTATTTACCCATATATGTTTTTGCCAAGAGATAGGATAAGTAAGATGTCCTTGGACTTGGTGACAGTCACTTGGAATAGTTGCCATATGGTTTCAGCAGAAACAAGGTTATAACCTCTTGTTCTTTCACATATGCAGCAAACCAGTGCAATTCCATAGAGCATAAGGTAATAAAATGAACAGAAAAGTTTATGTATATGTCATATCATAACAAGTTCTTATTGTCCAAATACCTTATATAATAGCTATTCATGTTTAAAATGTTAACAACTGATAACCCCATAGCTTAATGTTGCCAGAATTTTCCAAATCTTTGCCTGGAGACAAGTTGATACGTATAACTTGTTCCTAGCTCAGTTTTCATCCCCTGGCAGGGATTCATATAGTGCAGCTCCTCTTGATTGAAGTAGAGCTTTTCCTTGCCTTTTGATCTCTAAAATGATGGAGTAGAGACATGACTATTCACTCCAGAAGGCACTATTTGCACAGCCCCTCCTCTACCCACCCCTACAACACGATAATTTTAGTAGTACACTTGCCAGAAGACAGTTTGTGACCACAATTCCCTATTACTGTTTAATGCATTTTTTTTCCCTGTGAGTTTCAGTCTTTTATTTCAGGTAGTGGAGGTGTTAGGTAGAGAAAGGTATCTGTAGATACTGAAAAAAAACCCTTTCTGAGTTTGCTTAGCTACTATGGTAAGAATTTTACTGCAAAATAAATGACATTAATGACTTGGAATACATACACACATATATATTCCAATGTATAGATTATGTATATCTATAATTATGTAAATAATTTTAAATTATAATATATAAAAATTTTCATTATCTCATAGAAGGCAATTAAATGTATTTGAAGGCTCATTAAGAACATTTATTTATTTAAATATGACACAAGCCTTCTCTTTTTTTATTAGAGAATGTCTCATTGGGTCCAAGGGATTTGACAGGCTAATTGCTGACATAGCTAGTTTCTTTTTCAAGGTAATTGACAGAACTCGGTATTTAAATAAGAAGTTTAGATAATTCATGTAGCTTCTTACCACATTAATAGTATTACTACCTATTATTCAAAAGCCTGTATTAAGTCTTTTAAAGAGTTTTGATGCTTTTTTGATTGTCTAGCTCATTAAAAAAGGCCTGAATTTTAAAGTATTAGATTAGAGGACTCCTTGTAAAATTGACTGATTAAGTTAAGACTTTGATTCACTATGGCTGGTATGATTGCTGCCATCAGTATGGCTGCTTTCTAGCTCCTTTGACATTTCAGAAAACATTCATGTGTTTGATACCAAAGGGAAAACATTAAACATCTGGTCAGAAAAACCTGAATTGTGACCTGGCTTTGATAGTTACTAGCTGGGCAAACTTGAGAAGAAACAAATTCTCTAAACTGGATTCTTTTGGGGGGAAGAAGTTTAATAATGCTGTCCAGAGTTGTTAAAAAAAATCAAAATGATATGGTATACATGCAAATTCTTGATAAACTAGTAGATAAATGTCAGGAATTTTGATTATTATTATTCTAATGATGATGATTATCAGACACTATAATTTATTAAGCATGTACAAGTATTTTTGTCACATAAACATATGCTAAGTAAACTTGATTTGCATGAATGTCTCTCAAGTATACAGTCAAAGGCTCCAGTTCCACTTAAGATAAAGTAAGCACATTCTACTCCGTCTCTCTCCTATCTAATGTCTCTCAAAACCCTGGATATGATGCCTGAAATACCTATCTCTGGACTCTGAAAAATATATGGTACAATGTGTTTGGGGAAGGAAACCAGAACTTGAAGGTAAACAAAACTGGCAGTGACCATTCCTTTTCCCCTCCTGTATCTCTCATCCTGTATTCAAAGTCAACATGCAACCCAGAACTCTTTATTGGATGCAGACAGAAAGAGCTCCAAAAGAAACCTATCTTTCTTCTCTGAATAACATGAAAGTGGACACCTTAAGGGCCAAAAGAATAGAGAAAATTTGTTGGATATTTTTGTTGTTATTCTCTCTCTCCCAAGCCTCCAGGGAATTTCAAGACAGCAGCAGCAGCAGCAAAATGAAGGCAGTTCACTTGGGCAAGAGCCTACAACTCTAAGAGAGGATATGTGTTTTCTATGACCACAGGAACTGTGGTCCCAAGAGCATGGAAAGGATCCACATTGCTTTTTTTCTCTATGTATACTATTGTTTCTTGGCCCTAGAGGCAGATGCAGTAGTCAAAATTGCTCGAATGAGTGGGGAAACCAAAAGTCAGTTTATAGCCAGAAGACCAAGAAGGGGGACGCTGGGAATTGGAAAGTGTCAGGGAAACCACAGAGAAGAGGTCATCTCAGGAAAAAGATACTGTAGTGCTGTAAATAAACACCTGGGATCACACATAAGCTTCACATATATTTTTCTGACTTAAACAGCATATCAAAAGTTTTTGAATGTTGCTAATATGCACATAATCACTCAGATCCCAGACTAGCCATCAAATGATGTACATGTGGTACATATGTAAATAATATGGCAAACATTTAGAAAACTAAACTACCAAAATATGGGTGAGAAATTGTGGGTCAAAGCTAACTGGACTGATTTCCAGCTGAAATAAAACATCCTCCTTGGTGATTAAGTGATGTTAATAATGTTATAATATAATATTCAAATATTCAGGATGCAATCTAAATTTATGTGATGAAGAACTGGGAAAATCTTACTAATTATCAAGGGAAAATATAACCAATAGAGGAACACCTTGACATGACCCAGCTGTTGTATCATCAGACAAAGATTTTCAAGCAGCTGGTATAATCATGTCCAAGACGTTACAGAGAACACACTTGAAATGAATGGAAAGTGGGAAAGTCTCAGTAGGGAAATAGATGATAATGCCAAACATAAATTTTATCTGAAAAATGAAATAAATAAAAATTCACTGAATGGGCTAAATAGCGAGATGAAGATGACAGAGTGAAGAGTCAGTGAACTTGAACTTGAATATAGAGTAGTAGAAATTATCCAGAATGAACAACAGAGATGAAAGGATTGTAGAAAAAAATGAATAGAACTCCAAGGATCTATGAGACAATGATGAGACATCTAACATTTGTGTTATTGGAGTCCCATAAGGTAAGGAGAAAAACTGTGTTACCAAATAAATATATGAAGAAACAATAACTAAAACCTTCTTAAATTTTGATAAAGGATATATAAGTAATATTACAGATTAAAGAAACTCAGTGAACTCCAAACCAGATAAACAAAGAAAATCATGCCTAAATACATCATAATCTAAATCCTGAAAACAAAAGACAAATAAAAAATCTGGAGAACCCAGAGACAAATGCCACATTATGTATAGGGGAACAATTCAAAGGACAGAAGATTTCTTATCAGAAACAATGGAGGTCAGGAGACTGTGAAAACTACTTTTTAAACACTGACACAAAGAAATTGTCATTGCATAATTCTGTATCCTGTGAAAATATTCTTCATGAAAGGTGAAATAAAGACATTCTCATATGAATGAAAATTAAGACAATTTTTTTTCCAGCAGTGTTGCCCTAAGGAATACTAAAGGAAGTTCTTCTGATGGAAGCAAAATAAATCCAGAAGGAAATTTGAAACTTTGAGTATGTAGGAAATACAACAGAAATTGTAAGTATATGGATAAGTAAAATAAACTATTTTCTCTTCTTAATTTTGTTAAAATATGTGTTAATGTTAGAAGGAAAAAAATAATAACATTGTCTTTTGAGGTTTTTAATATATATGATAATTAGATTCTAAAGAGGGGACAGGGTAAAGATTATTACCAGTTATATAGTGTTAAGCTTTCTACATTGTATTTGAAGTGGTAAAACGCTGATTCTAAGTAGACTGTGAAAATCTAAGTATGTTTAATTATTATAGCAACCAGTAAAGAGATAATTAAAAAGACAGCTAAAATCACAATGGATAAAATGGAATACTAAAAATATTCATTTAACATAGAAAAAGAAAGGATAGGGGGACAATGCAACACAAATGAAAGGAAACAAACAGAAATATACAGAAATAAACAGAAAAATAATATAAAGTTATCCCCAACTAAAAATCAATAATTACATTAAATATAAATCATCTAATCACATCAAAAGATAGAGATTATCTGAATAAGTTAAAAAAAACTATATGTTGTCTACAAGAAATTTATTTTAAGTACAATGATATAAGTAGCTAAAAGTTAAAGAATGGGAGGATGACATCACCAAGAAGGCAGCATGAATAGTCTTCTTTGTGTCTCCCCCTTCAAATCTACAACTAATTGGACATTCATCGCTTAACAAAGGATATCCATATAGCATCTCAGGATGTCTGAGAAACCCGTGCTGCTATACATCAGAAGGCAGAAGGACTTCCCCCTGGGAGGAGGTGGAGATAGGGGAAAACTCTCCAAACCCTGACCCCTGAACAGCCTAGTACCTGCAAACGGCTTTCTTCTAGTGGACTCCCCCATAACATCGCCAAGCACCAAGGGCAGGAGTGTGTGCACACCAGAGGAGTGACGGTGGAAACAGATGACTACAGCCCCACCTAAGCCCCCCGCTATTACACCTAAGCCCAGGGGGGAACTCCAGGGTCCCACACCAGCAGTCTGAAACCCCCTTGCAACTGCCCCCACAGCTGAAGAGAGACCCCACAAGACCACTGTGACTATGAGGAGGGGCCCAGGTCCAGTTAGCAACAGCTGATAGGGTTCCTGGTCGGTGCAGTCTAAACAGCTGCTCCCCTGCCACACCAGTAGAAACAAGTGGAAGCAGTAACTAAACTCTATCTCTACCCCTGCCACACCAGTAGAAACAAGTGGAAGCAGTAACTAAACTCTATCTCTATGCGGAGGCACAAATCTATGCCATCAAGCAGTATGAAAAAATATATTAAATCTCCAGAACAGAAGGAAAATGACAAATACCCAGAAAACAATCTCAAAGACAATGAAATATATAGCATAAATGATGATGACTTCAAAACAGCCGTCATTAAAAAACTCAATGAGTTAAAAGAGAATACTGATAGACAACTCAACGAGATCAGGAGCTATGTCACAAAAGAGTTTGATACTATAAAGAAGAACCAAACAGAAATACTGGAAATGAAGAACACAATGGAGGAGATTAAGAAAAATCTGGACTCTCTGAACAGTAGGGCTGATAATATGGAGGACAGAATTAGCAATTTGGAGGATACGAATATAGAAATGCTGCAGGCAGAGGAGGAGAGAGAACTAAGACTAAAAGGAAATGAAGAAACTCTCTGAGAGTTATCTGAGTCAATTAGGAGATGCAACAAAAGGATTATAGGTATACCAGAGGGAGAAGAGAAGGAGAAGGGGGCAGAAAGTCTGTTCAAAGAAATAATGGCTAAGAACTTCCAAAACCTGGGGAGAGAGATGGAACTTCATGTGACAGAAGCCAATAGATCTCCAAACTTTATCAATGCAAGAAGACCAACCCCAAGGCATATAGTAGTGAAGCTAGCAAAAGTCAACGACAAAGAGAAAATACTAAGGGCAGCCAGGCAGAAGAAAATAACCTACAAAGGAACCCCCATAAGGCTATCAGCAGATTTCTCAGCAGAAACTTTACAGGGTAGAAGAGAGTGGAATGATACATTCAAAACTCTGAATGACAAAAACCTGCAGCCAAGAATACTCTACCCAGCGAAAATATCCTTCAAATGCAATGGAGAAATAAAAACTTTCTCAGATAAACAATAGTTAAGGGAGTTCATTGCCACAAAACCTCCTCTTCAAGAAATGCTCAGGAAAACCCTCATACCTGAAAAATCAAAAAAAGGAAAGGGGTTACAAAACCAACAGCAAAGGAGATAAGTAGAAGGACAATAACAGAAAGTACTGGCTCTCTATCAGAAAAGGTTAGCAAAAGTTAAATAAAACATTAAAGATAAAAGGATGGGAAACACCAAGAATAAATATAACCCTGTCATTTTAACCACAAACTCATAACACAAGAAAGAAGAGGAAAAAACAATCTGACAATAACAACCTAGAAGGAGAAGAGAAAAGGGATGGAACGTTTTAATTCAAGGAAATAAGAGGCTATCAGAAAATGGACTATCTCATCTCTGAGATGTTTTACACAAACCACCTGGTAACCACTAAACGAATAACAAGAATAAAGGCACAAATTACAAATAAGAAGAGACCCAATACAGAAATTTACATACCTGAATTAGTAATCCAAAAATCATGGGAGAGAAACAAAGGAAATTCAAGAGAACTGGAAAAGAAGAGATAAAATGGCAGCGGTAGGCCCCCACATTTCAATAATCACTCAAAATGTAAATGGATTGAACTCTCCAATCAAAAGACACAGAGTGGCAGGATGGATCAAAGAACAAGACCCAACAATATGCTGCCTCCAGGAAACACACCTCAGCCCCAACTCAGACGCAGAGTGAAGGGATGGAAGAAAATACTCCAAGCTAATAATGAACAAAAGAAAGCAGGTGTCACTATACTAATATCAGGCAAAGTAGACTTCAAAGCAAAACAGATAAAGAAAGACAAAGAGGGGCAGTATATAACGATAAAAGGGACACTCCACCAAGATGACCTAACACTTATAAATATATACGTACCCAACACAGGAGCACCAAAATTTGTAAAGCAACTCTTAACAGAACTAAAAGAAGACATCAACAAGACTGAATAGTAGGGGACCTCAAAACCTCATTAACACCAATGGGTGGATCATCCAGACAGAAAATCAACAAGGAAATTATAGAATTAAATGAAAAATTAGACCAGATGGACTTAATAGATATATATAGAACACTTCATCCAAAAACAGCAGGTTACTCATCCTTCTCAAGTGTGCATGGAACATTCTCAAGGATAGACCATATCTTGGGAAACAAAGCAAGCAACAATAAATTCAAGAGGGTTGAAATAATATCAAGCATCTTTTCTGATCATAATGCTATGAAACTAGAAATCAACTACAAGAATAAAGCTAGGAAAGGGCAAAAATGTGGAGACTAAACAACATGCTACTCAACAAACAATGGATTACAGAAGACATTAAAGAAGAAATCAAATATTATCTGGAGACAAATGAAAATGAAAACACGTCATACCAACTCATTTGGGATGCAGCAAAAGTAGTCCTAAGAGGGAAATTCATTGCAATACAGTCTCACCTCAATAAACAAGAAAAATCTCACATAAGCAACCTCAAATGACACCTAACAGAATTAGAAAAAGAATAACAAACAAAGCCCAATGTCAGTAGAAGGAGGGAAATAATAAAAATTAGAGCACAAACAAACGATATTGAAACAAAAAAGACAGTAGAAAGGATCAATGAAACAAAGAGTTGGTTCTTCGAAAAAATTAACAAAATCGACAAACCCTTAGCCAGACTCACTAAGAAAAAAAGGGGGAAGTCTCAAATAAATAAAATTAGGAATGAGAGAGGAGAAATCACAACAGATACCAAAGAAATACCCGTCATAAGAGATCATAAGAGAATACTATGAAAAACTGTATGCCAACAGATTGAACAACCTAGAAGAAATGGATAAATTCCTAAACTCATACAACCTCCGCAAACTGAATCAGGAAGAAACAGAGAATCTGAATAGACCAATCACAAGTAAAGAAATAGAAACAGCAATCAAAAACCCTCCCAAAAATAAGAGTCCAGGACCAGACGGCTTCTCTGGAGAATTCTACCAAACATTCAAAGAAGATTTAATACCCATCCTTCTCAAACTATTCCAGAAAATTGAGGAAGATGGAGTACTCCTTAATACATTCTATGAAGCCAACATCACTCTGATCCCCAAAGCTAACAAGAACAACACAAAGAAGGAAAACTACAGGCCAATATCACTGATGAACATAGATGCAAAAATCCTCAACAAAATTCTGGCAAACTGAATACAGCAAGACATCAAAAAGGTTATACACCATGACCAAGTGGGATTTATACCAGGGACACAGGGATGGTTCAACATCCACAAGTCAATCAACGTGATACACTACATTAACAAAATGAGAAACAAAAACCACATGATCATCTCAATAGATGCAGAGAAAGCATTCGACAAGATCCAACACCCATTTATGATAAAAACCCTCAATAAAATGGGTATAGAAGGAAAGTACCTCAACATAATAAAGCCCATATATGACAAACCCACAGCCAACATCATACTCAATGGACAAAAACTGAAAGCCATCCCTTTCAGAACAGGAACAAGACAAGGGTGCCCACTTTCACCACTCCTATTCAACATAGTACTGGAGGTTTTGGCCAGAGCAATTAGGCAGGAAAAAGAAATAAAAGAAATCCAAATAGGCAATGAAGAAGTAAAACTCTCGCTGTTTGCAGATGACATGATCTTATATATAGAAAACCCCAAAGAATCCATAGGAAAACTATTAGAAACAATCAACAGCTACAGCAAAGTTGCAGGGTATAAAATCAACGTGTGTAAATCAGTAGCATTTCTATATGCTAACAATAAACTAACAGAAAAAGAACTCAAGAACTCAATCCCATTCACAATCATAACAAAAAGAATAAAATACCTGGGGGTAAATTTAACCAAGGAAGTGAAAGATCTATACAACGAAAACTACAAGTCTTTCTTGAAAGAAATTGATGACGACATAAAGAGATGGAAAGACATTCCATGCACATGGATTGGAGGAATAAACATAGTTAAAATGTCTATACTACCTAAAGCAATCTATAGATTCAATGCTATCCCAATCAGAATCCCAATGACATTCTTTACAGAAATTGAAGAAAGAATCCTAAAATTCACATGGGGCAACAAAAGACCCCGAATTACTAAAGCAATCCTGAGTAAGAAAAACAAAGCCGGAGGCATCACAATCCCTGACTTCAAAACATACTACAAAGCTACAGTAATCAAAACAGCATGGTACTGGTACAAAAACAGGTGCACAGATCAATGGAACAGAATTAAAAGCCCAGAAATAAAACCACACATCTATGGACAGCTAATCTTCGACAAAGGAGCTGAGGGCCTACAATGGAGAAAAGGATGTCTCTTCAACAAATGGTGCTGGGAAAACTGGACAGCCACATGTAAAAGAATGAAAATTGACCATTCTTTTCCACTATTCACAAAAATAAACTCAAAATGGATCAAAGACCTAAAGATTAGGCCTGAAACAATAAGTCTTCTAGTAGAGAATATAGGCAGTACACTCTTTGACATCAGTTTCAAAAGAATCTTTTCAGACACCATAACTCCTCAGAGGAGGGAAACAATAGAAAGAATAAACAAATGGGACTTCATCAGACTAAAGAGCTTCTTCAAGGCAAGGGAAAACAAGATTGAAACAAAAGAACAGCCCACTAATTGGGAAAAAATATTTACAAGTTACTTATCTGACAAAGGGTTAATCTCCATAATGTATAAAGAACTCACGCAGCTGAACAACAAAAAATCAAACAACCCGATCAAAAAATGGGCAGGGGACATGAACAGGCATTTCTCCAAAGAAGATACAAGGATGGCCAATAGACACATGAAAAGAAGCACATCATCACTAATTATCAGGGAAATGCAAATCAAAACTACACTAAGATATCACCTTACACCCATTAGAATGGCAAAAATATCCAAAACCAAGAGTGACAAATGTTGGAGAGGTTGTGGAGAAAAAGGAACCCTCATACACTGTTGGTGGGAATCCAAACTGGTGCAGCCACTATGGAAAACAGTACGGAGATTTCTCAAAAAGTTAAAAATAGAAATACCTTATGACTCAGCCATCCCACTTCTGGGTATCTATCATAAGAACCTGAAATCAGCAATTCCAAGAGTCCCATGCACCCCTATGTTCATTGCAGCATTATTTACAATAGCCAAGACATGGAACCAACCTAAGTGCCCAGCAACTGATGATTGGATAAAGAAGATATGGTATATGTACACAATGGAATACTACTCAGCCATAAAAATGGACAAAATTGTCCCATTCACATCAACATCGATGGACCTTGAGAGTATTATGTTAAGTGAGATAAGCCAGACAGAAAAAGACGAACTCTGTATGACTCCACTCATAGGTGGAAGTTAACATATAGACAAGGAGAACTGATGGCTGGTTACCAGGGAAAAGAGGGACGTGGGGGGAGGGCAGAAAGGGTGAAGTGGTGTACCCACAACATGACTAACAATAATGTACAACTGAAGTTTCACAAGGTTGTAAACTATCATAATCTTAATTTAAAAAAAGTTAAAAAATGGTAAAAGATATACCATAAAGACATTAACCTGTTTATCATTATGTAACATCTCTCTTTATCCCTTGTAATTTTTTTTGCTCTGAATATATTCCTTCTGTCTGAAGAGCTCCCTTTAACATTTTTTGTAGGTTAGCAGGCACTAAATCCTTTAAACAATTGTGAAAGCAAATATTTTCTTTTCAATTTTGAAACGTATTTTTTGTTGGCTATAGAATGCTCAGTTGATAATTTTTCTTTGTCCTTCAGCATTTTGAATAAGTCTTTTTGGTATCATCTGGCTTGTGTAGTTTCTGATGACAAGTCTGTTGTATTCTTATCTGTGTTCCTCTGTATGTGATGTGTATTTTTTCTTTCAAGATTTTCTCTTTGTCTCTGGTTTTCACCAGGTTGATATGATACACTTAGGTGTTGTGTTGTGTTGTACCTATCCTGCTTGATGTTCTCTGAGCTTCTGCATCTACATCTGCAAAATACCTTCATAGTAACCTTTAGATTAGTGTTTGATTGAATAACTGGGTACTGTAATCTAGCCAATTTGACACATAGAACCATCACAGTAACCATTTGATATTTCACTCTATCCGTCTTTTTAACTGGAATATTTAGTATATTAATTTTAGTTATTTTAAATTCCCTGTTTTATATTTCCAAAAATCCATATCCTATCTGAATTTAGTTCTGTTGCTTGTTTTCTTATTTGACAGTGTGTTGTTTTGAACTTTCTTCTTTTTTTTTTTTTTTTTTTAAAGATTTTTTTTTATTTTTTCCTTTTTCTCCCCAAAGCCCCCCGGTACATAGTTGTGTATTCTTCGTTGTGGGTTCTTCTAGTTGTGGCATGTGGGATGCTGCCTCAGCGTGGCTTGATGAGCAGTGCCATGTCCGCGCCCAGGATTCGAACCAACAAAACACTGGGCCGCCTGCAGCGGAGCGCGCGAACTTAACCACTCGGCCACGGGGCCAGCCCCCTGAACTTTCTTTTATTGTATGCCTCTTAATTGTTTTTGATAGTTGGACATCTGTAGGGCCCTAGAGACTCAGGTAGACTGGGATACATAGTTTTGTTTTTTTCTTATTGAATTGGATGTGGGCTTACTTTCCTTCTGCTAAGCCACTAGTGTGGGAATTGAGTCAATCTTCAGGAGTTGATATGTGTTTGGGATTATTGTTACTGTGGTTTCCTTCAGTGTGGCACAGAGTTCAAATTCCCCTAGTATTACCACCTTTATAGGGTAGGGGTTGGTTTGTCAATGGTTTGATCTCAAAATCTGCCCCTCCTCATCTTTAGGTCTTTCTTTTGTACTGTGCCTCAGCCAGAAAGAGTCTCTCTACATGCTCTTTGTCTTTGCCCAGCAGAAAATTGCTGTATCTTGTTACTTGATAATTTTTAGCCTGGTGGTGGGGTGTAGGGAGGGCGTGTCCACTCTTATTCTGATTTATCCAAAGTCACAAGAGGGCACTAGGTTCCTGGTTCCTAGGGGTGGCTCATTCTCAGTGGTTGTCCCACCTTCTGCTGTAGCAGACCTCTATTGGTTTGGGACCAATAAGCATTCCTACTGTTCCCATAGGATAGAGGATTGTATTTGGTTCCCTTTTATCAGCAGCTATCTGTTTTCATTAGTTCCCCAAGTGTGACAGGTTTTTTGCCTGTTTTTTGCCCTTCCTTGAACAGTTCAAACTCTTGTTCTATAGGAGAGGTAGGGGAGAGGAACCCGGGTGGGGATTTGTGCCTTTCCCTATAATGGTTGCTTGTCCTCTCCCAGGCCTGAACCATGACAAAGGCTATCTCAGGACTTTTGACAAACTTTTTCTATGAGCACCCAGGGAGGAGAATGGCTTACAAGTGAGTCTGCAAATACTGAATTCCCATCAAGTCTGTGTCCCTCAGATATTCTGTATTATCTAACTAGCCCATACTCAGCCATGACCAATTTGTTAAAAATTTTATCTGGCGTCTACTGATGGGCCCAGAAGCATCTGACCCAGGAAAGCCAGTGCTCCTGCGCTGTCTCTCCTTGAAAGTCCCTGTACTTCCTCAGATTTTAGGTTAGTTCATGGCCCTGTAGCCTCAGTTGTCTGATGAGATGAAGAAACTGGTGAATTTGAAGGTTATCTGGAATTTTCTTTTGCTTTTGCTATTGATGTTGTTTTTCTTGCTTTAGTGTGGGAGTGATGTTCTTGCTAGTTCTCTACATTCCAAATGGAAGCTCTATTTTTTTAATGAAAAATTGGGCCAAAGATGCCTTGGCCCTTGCTTCTCTGATTTTATGGGAAGATGCTTATTAAAATATAATTATATTAATTTTAAAATAATACATGTCTAAAAGTTAAGACAGTCTCTGAAAACTTTTAACAAAGGATCCTGACCTGTAGGTTTGGTATTGTGAAGTGGGATGAAGAAACGATACACAGGCAAAATATACCTAGATTAAAATTAGTGACTGGCTAATGTAACACATCACTCCAATAATACTGACTCCGTTTTTGATGTTTAACTGCTAACAGCTTTTCAACTTTTCCCCTCCTCCTTGCCCTCTGTCCCACAACTAGGAAAGCTGATAATAAGTCCTTTGGCCTTGGAGGGAGATTCAAACCATTCAGCCCCCCCGTCAAACGGCAGGGCGGCCCTCACCATGGCCCCACCCCGTAACCACAATAAAAACCTCAATAAAATCCTCTAGCCAGGTTTCATTTCCTCGATTTCTCAAGCTATTTTTGGACCTTCTTGGGAGGTCTATCCTGTTCTTCCCAGAGAAGCGTCACTTATGTAATTAATAAACATTTTTACTCCCCCCTTGGTGTGTGTGGTGTCATCCGCTCTCAACACTCAAACCAAATTTTGGGTGTGGGTCTGTCCTGATACTTCAGAGTGGCCACAACAGCTCATTTTCACATCTACTAAAGACTGCATTGTTGACAGGAGTTTTAGAATGTTTGTAGGTAGATCATGTTATATGTATTGCAAATATTCTTGTTTAAACTATAAACACGTTGAAATATTTATACAAAGAAATTTAAATAACTTTTTACCAATTCATTCTTATTTTTGGAAATTTCTGATCTGGTGACTCAGAGACAATTAAGGTGAACCATGTCATCCTTATTTTTAACTGTGAGAATCTAAGGCCATGTGATCATCTACTTGATGTAGCAGATCTAGTCTCAAGAGAAAAAAAGGACTACTTAAGATAATATGAGGCAGGCTGGCCGGTGGCACAGTGGTTAAGTTTGCGCACTCTGCTTTGGAGGCCCCGGGCTTCGCCGGTTTGGATCCCAGGTGCAGACATGGCACTGCTTGGCAAGCCATGCTGTGGTAGGCGTCCCACATATAAAGTGGAGGAAGATGGGCACAGATGTTAGCTCAGGAGCAGTCTTAATCAGCAAAAAGAGGAGGATTGGCAGCAGATGTTAGCTCAGGGTTAATCTTCCTCAAAAAATAAAAAAGATAATACGAGAGGAGTATTATTATAGAAGGTGTATTTACAAAGTCACAGGCAAGAAGAGAGTTTTGTACTTGGGCTAGGAGGCTAGTAAGAGTAAAGACCAATATGCCTCTTAGACCTGAAGGGTAAAGGGAACGTGGATAACTACAATATGAGGAAAGAAAGGGCTGGGCAGAGAGGTTATGCGGCTGAGATTTTTGGGTGGGGACACACAACCAGCATGAGATGACCATGTACGAGGGAACCAAGAGAACAAATACACTGACACCATTCTTTCTCTCCTATCCTGCATATGATCCTGCCTTTATTTTCCTTGACAAAACCCGTCTGGAAGTCAGGGGGCAGAAGAACCTATTAATGCTATCCATCAAGGTCAGCAGTCACTGACCCAGCAGTCTGCTGGCTGAAGATGAATAGAAAGATCTGAAATTACAAAGGAAAGATGCTCAGGACGCTGCACATTCTCTATGCTTAAAGCAACATTGTAAATCCACTCTCAAAATTACTGCTATTCTTCTTCTTAGTAGAGAGACATATTTTTGTTTTACTATATACAGAAGTAATAGTATCTTTCACGTCCCTAACAACTTTCGTAAAGTTTCCTTTACTAATTCACTCTTAACATATTCATGTGTATCAAGTATGCAGTTTCTTTAGCTACTGCTGCTGCTGCTGTGTGTGTGGGTGCACTTAAGGGTAATCATCCCCTCGTAATATGGAGCAAATGATGATAATCCTGGAAGTTATCTCGTATTATCTTAAGATATGGTTTTATTTTTTCCCTTATTTTGAACTTCGGGTAGTTGTGTCCATACGACACTACAAAAGATATAATGCTTTTCAATTCATCCACGTCTAGAACAGGAGCAATTTCATCATTTTTGTAATGATTTTATAATATTAAAATATTAGTAAAGACACACCCTTGAAAGAATCCTGAATACAGTTTTTATTTTTTTCCTCTTGCTGGTTAACAAAGGTAGATTATCTTATATTAAAAATCTAAAACACTTTTAAATGAATACAGGCTAGACTAGCAATCTGTATCCATAGGCTATAAAAAGAACATGATTGTGTTAATTATTTTCCCTTAGAAGAAAGGATTCATTTTTACTAAGTACCTTCACAAATATTTTCAGGCGTATGGTAAGGCAGCCTTAGCTTTATATATCTTTCTCACGTTTCGAATCTCATCCAGATTTTCTTCAGTAGTAAAATCAGTATCTTATATTGTGATATTCTCTGATGTATAATAGTCTGTCCTGACAAATGAAGGTTCTCCACAACTGCCAGCAGAAAAAATTCCTTTTTCCTATCTCCTCCATCTTAATGAGCTGATGCCACAGTGCAAGGTGTGTTTTAAACACAGAAAATGGAAAGATTCTTTGTGTTCATATTTTATAAGTAGTTGTAATAATTAAAATAATTTTACATCTGTGTAAAACGCTGGCAAAATAAAACAGATTTTTGGAAAGAAAACATATGTTTGGACAAAGTCATATTTCCTTGCCAAATATTTGGTTTTATCATAGTTGGTTAGCTGGACATTCAACTGATCAATAAAAAGATCGACCTTAGGAAGAATGAAGATTTGAAATTCAAATTCTAGGAGAATAAGTACCTAATTTCATGGACTTTATAATCTAAAAGTAAATAAAGGCATTGATGATTACTTGGGAGATAGGGACCTGGCAGGTAACAGAGTAATTACAAAATACAATAGCACTGAAAAAAAAGTGACAGTGTGTTTTTCAGTGTGACAATTTTCCTAATGTATACTCTATCCATTAAAAGCTAAATTTAAGTAAATTATTTATGTATGTGGTCTTTAGACACTAAATACAAAACTTTAAAGAAACTTATCCTTCATTAGCGTCTCATTAGGATGAATGAAAAAGATAAATGATTCCGAAAATTTTACACAAATCAAAAATTGTTAGAAACTAAAGATGGTCAGATTTGCACCAATATGTAGTCTTCGTTTCCTCAGCTCTGGGTTAGTATAAATGGTTTTGAAGATTTCTTCAAACAATCATATTACCTTAATTGCATGCTCTTGAGGTTAGGACAAGACCAGAGAGTGGTTGAGAAAGAATGGCTCATGGAATGGAGCCCTTGGAGTCAGGGAGACTAATGGTCACTCCAGGTCAGTGAGACACAGGTAGAGCCTCTCTCTAGAGTTTTGGGCAAGTGTGAAGTGAATGTATTCTCACACCCTACGACACGTGCCTCCTGCAATATATTTTATCCCTGATGGTGACAGTGATATAACTGTCATTGCAACATGTTATAAGAAAGTACCTTTTTTAATAGAGCTATGCATCAGTTTTATTTTTAAAGATTAATTATTTTACTTTTACAGGTAGGTCTTAGAGGTGGGTAATTTTTCCCTTCTCTAAAGAAGCAGATCTTTGCATAAGAATTTTTTTCAGAGCATGATAAAAACTCAAGCAACTGTATGATGCTGCCTTCCATTCTTTCTGAGAAAAGTAGAGGATTTCCAGTCATAGAGGGAAGTTAAAAATAATAATTTCTAACCATTTCAGGAAGATATTTTGCATTATGATGGTGGCAGAGATGGGATACTCAGAGAATTGGACCCTAAATTGTTGTGCCAGAGAAGGAAGAGACTTTCCAACAATGGGTCCTAGGCAGATACAGCCATCTCATTTGCATGAACCAAATGAGTCACCAAGACTGTCTTAGGGACAGACCAACAGGGCTCACCTTCTTGCAGCGCCAGCTAGATATAATACGACTCTCACCGTGAATGGTCACGCATTGAGGGTTGAACTGCATTCAACAAGTGTGCTAGGTAGAACAACACTCCCATTGACACCAAAGATGTCCACACACTAATTCCAGAACTATGAATATGTTACTTTATATAGCAAAAGGAATGTGATCACTTTAAGGGTTTTGAGATGGGGAGATTATCTTGGATTATCCAGGTAGACCCAATGTAATTACAAGGATCCTTTCAAGAAGCAAAAGGATTAGATTCAGAGAGGATGTGATGAAGGAAACTGAAGTCGAAGTGATTTGATTGCTGGAAGTGGGCAATGACCCAAGGAATGTGAAAAAGTTATAGAAGCTGGAAAAGGAAAGGAAATGGATTTTCCATGAGAACCCTCAGAAGGGGTGCAGTTCAGCTGACACCTTGATTTTAGCCCAGGGAAACTTATTTCAGATTCCCAATGTCTAGAATTAAGGACAATAAATTTGTGTTGTTTTAAGCCACTAAAGTGTGGTAATTTGTTACCACTGCAACAGGAAAATAACGAAGATTTTGGTACCTGGAAGTGGGGTGCCACTGTAACAAATACCTAACAACGTGGAAGTGGCTTTGGTATTGGACACTGGACAGAGACTCAAAATATTAAAACTGCAAGATAGAAAAAGCCTAGATTGCCTTAACCAGACTTAGTAGATATATGGATGTTAGCAATTCTGCT
This sequence comes from Equus caballus, assembly GCF_041296265.1. Taxonomy (NCBI): domain Eukaryota; kingdom Metazoa; phylum Chordata; class Mammalia; order Perissodactyla; family Equidae; genus Equus; species Equus caballus. Next base: position 155,973,670 of record NC_091684.1, on the reverse strand, counting down.
AGCGTGGATTCAGAAGAAAGAATTACCTTGCAGTAATTGAATGAAAAAGTCTGGATGCAGGAAAACAGGCTGAAGCGGAACATAGAGAAGGCATATCCCAAATGGGTGGAGCAGCTACTTAGGAATCCTGGCAGTACCAGTCATAATTTTTTCAGATGTTTTAAGATAAATTGGAAATATTCTAATTTTCAAATGTTGACCACTAATTTAAAAATTCTAAAAACACTGTCAAGCCCAATAAAATATGTGTGGTGTTCTGATTTGGCCAGAAGGCTGATATTGCTTTACATGACGTTCTAGAAGAAAGAGATTATTGTAAAATGCACGCATAAGTTTTCCTTTCATTTGAAATAGCCTTCAGGACCTAGTGGTGTTGCTGCATCATTGGGTGAACATCAATGGTTAAAGTGCTGGATTCAGATAACAGGTGATTTGAATGTATCCATTGTGTTGACTACAGATAGCAAGAGTTAACTGATTTACAATAGAAAAGTTAAGGAAATAATGTTTCTAATGATATACGATGTGCTAATTTTGTACTTTAGATATGATTTTTTATTTAATCTTCACAAAATTAGGTGCTAGCTATTAGTTTCATTAACGGTTAAGAAAACTGAAAGATAGATCTCTTGTAAAATATCACCCAATTTGTAAGTCATAAACTCAGGGTTCTCTGCCTCTAAAGTCATTGTCTTTCCAATACAGCTGACTGCCACCCCGACACTTAAAACAAACCATTTCTTATGTGTTAATGGACCTCCACATGGTTTGGAGTTAGAGAATAATTCAAGAGGTGAAATGACTTGGGCTTTGAATGTGGTAAGAATAGTTAACGGGCATAAATAAGCAGCAAGACTACTTGATCAAAAATGACTAAGGCGAGCTATCCAGTTCCTCTTTGGGCAGAGAATGTGTGGATGAGGAGCAGTGATGGAACCAGTGGAGAAACTGTGATGAATATAGTGAACATGAGGCATTGTCCACTTATATCCTGGACCTCTATGGTGTGCGGGGAATAATCCTGGGATTTGAAGGATGAAGAATCGAGTTCAAGGAAAGTATCCCTGCCTTCCCGAAGGTCATGTTGTCCTCTCTGAGCCTGTTTGCTCTTCAGTGTAGTGGGAATGATACTCATTCGTTAGGGTGACTTTAAGGATGTTTTCATGCTATCTAAATTGAATGCCTTCTAAATGTTAGTTCTTGCTGCCTGTGTAGATACAATTGTGTGATTGTAGAATTAAGTTTTACGATGTATTTTTGCTTAATATATGTCTTCATTTTTCATGTTACTACATTCAATCAAAAACAAAAGCAATAATAAACCCGCAAAGGTTACTTCTATTGCTAAATTAAATCTTTAAAGAGCCAGGATGGGCTATAATACACTGCCCTAAGACCATAGGGATTTTCTTAACAGTGATCATTTAGAGATGTGACTTACAACTTAATTTAAATGACTCCATTGTACATTTCGATTGGATGAGGCTCTCTTTGAGTACTCACAGATATAGTAATGTCCATTACAGTTGAAAACCAGCCTCTACTAGTCTCACACTGAAGATGCATGTGGTGGTGGGGTGGAGGGTAGTGGTGACAGAGTGCATTTTTTGTGAACCAAGCCTCATTATCTAATTTTTTGCAGACCTAAAATTCAGAATAACTACAAAAGCTCTCAACTTTAACATTTAGAAATCCCCCTTCCCCATTATTCAAAAAACACCAGGATTTGCTAGCCGTGGTAAAAGAGTTCAAATGAGAAAACCTCACTAATAATATCATAGTCAACAAGAAATAATTTCTCCTTCCCCTGGAAGGAATCCTACAGTGAAAGGAACTTGAGAGAGTTCAAATTGTTCTAAGGCTCAAACCTTTTACCTTCTTAGGATGAATATTCCTGAGAGATCAAAATATTCTTTTTCCCAGAATAATTGAAGATCTTTTTTTTTTATAAAGCAATACCAACTAGTTAAAAATGCTTTTATCTTGCCAAACATTCTGAAATATACGTTTATCATTACCCTCATATGCATTTATTTATTATTTACAAGGATTTTACTATTTAGATATGTTAAAATATTTTTAAAAATTATTTAGAGAAGTAAAGAAATTTCCATGGGATGAATTTAAATCCTATGCAAGAAATGTTTTACATTTGAAAAAGAAATATAGTAATTAGGTCACCTGAGGAAAGAGTGTGAAAAATGAATGTCTTTTGTAAAGACTTACCATTTGCAATCTTATTCGGAACTCTATGCATAATGGTTCCAAAAAGTGATAGTGAGTACGTGAAAAGCTGAGACTACAATTATTTTGAACATTGTAACATGCTCTTAGGGTAATAAGTGCAGAGCCAGCTTCATGGGTGTGCAATCTGAGCAGTCACAAAGGACCTATGCTTAGAAGGACCCTGTACTTGGTTCAATGAGCTGCTGTTTCCCTCTTCAATTTCTTCATAACTTTTGTACAAAAGGCATCATATTTTCATTTCGCACTGGGCCTCAAAAATTATTTAGCTGACCTTAATTTTTAAGTGAGTTATTGTCAATCCCCCTCAACCGACAATAATGTCTCTCTTCCTCAGGGTCTCTCCGTGTCTTTCTCACGTTAACAGAACCACTATCATCCAAAAAACATCCCCAAAAGCCACAATCCTCTGTGGCTTTCTAAAATAATTAAAGATTTAAAAGAGCTTTTGAATTTCCTGCTAATACTGACATAGAACTAATTCAGTGAATTCCTTACACCATCGATGAGATCCATCAAATCTTATTTTAAATTGAGAGAGAGTGTAATGATCAGAGAATAAAAGAGTTTATTGAAAATTATTATTGAACTCACTACTATACAAGTGCATAATTTTAAATTTTTCTTATGTATATGTCATTAGATAATCAGGTTTTATTGTGAACTATCTATATATATCAGAGCCACCAGAGGTCTTTGTTAACAATGCTGAATTCTGGGCCTTGTCCCCTGAATTTCTAATTCAGTAGCTTCGGAAAGGTGAGGACAATAGTCCACATTTTTAGTAAGCATCCCAAGTAAATTTAACTCTGTATGAAATCCATCATTTTCTATTCTGCTTTGTTTATTTAATAAGTTTTTCCATGTATTAACATAGATTAAAAATCTTTTAAAGACATTATAATATTCAATCATGTAGCAATGCTATAATTTAAAGTTTTTGTTGTATATGGTATATCTGGAATATTATAAAATAATCATTTAAAAACCATTGTAAACCATAAGATAGTTCAGGGAAGTAGCTGAATAAAGAATAAATATGCATGAATTAGTGTTCTTTGTTTAGACATATAAAAATCTGTTAATGGACAAAATGGAATGAAAAAGCAATAAAAATATAAATTATATAGGAATAAACATATTAAAATCTTCGTCAAATTTATATGAGAATACATTCAAAGTCGAAAACATTCCAAATGTTACTGAGAGGTATTAAATAATATTTGCATAATTTAAGGATTTCCCACATTCTTTGATAATAAGAATAAATATCTTTAAAATGTCAATTGAGACACTTCACTGAAGAAAACATACAGTCATGTTATCGCCATGTACACGCAGATATGATGTGATAAGGAGGTACTTACCTCTGTGGTATTATTCCCCAAAACCCATAACCATAGTCTAATCATGACGCGACATCAATTGATGCGGAATACAGAAATGCCTGAGGAATCAAGCGTGTTGTGTATGACTCCACTGGGAGTAGACTCTTGGAAGCTCGCGTCTGGATTCCTCTGGATTTCATCCCATGCACTTTTCCCTTCGTTGATTTTGCTTTATAACCATTCACTGTAATAAATCTTAGCTGTGAGTACAAGAATAAGTAAAAACATTGTCAAGGTCATGAAAAGGAAGGAAGGACTGAGAATTCTGAATCCCAGCTCTGATTTCTCTCTTTTGTTTCATTGATTCATTTGTCTACACCAATGCCATACTCTCTTGATTGTTTTAGTTCTATAAAAAGACTTGTGTTGAAATAATTTAAGTCCTTGAACTTTATTGTTCTATTTCAAAGTTGTTTTGCCATTGTAGGTCTTTTTCATTTCCACAAAAATTACGAATCAGGTTGTCAATTTTTACAAAACAGCTTGCTGATATTTTGATTGGGATTGCATTGAATCTGTGTGTCAGTTTGAAGATTTGACATCTTAATATATTGAAATCTCCTATTAATTAACATGGCATGACACTCCACTTATTTAGATTCTGTTTAAGTCAGCAAAGTTTCATAATTTTAGTATTCTGTATTTCTTCCGTATTTTTTCCTCAAAAGTACCCCATACTATTTTATGGTTTTGGTGCTATTCTAAATGATATTGCTTTGCAATTTTCAGTTATTTGTTACTAGTATATAACAATACAATTGATTTTTGTGTATTAGTCTTGAATTTCCCAATTTTACTAAATACATTTATTAGTTCTAGAAGCTTCTCCCTGCACCCTTGTTTGCCTAAAATTTGTAGGACAATCTACAAAGAAATCAAGTTATCTCAAAATAAAGGCAATTTTACTTCTTCCTTTCTAATCTTTATGCTGTTTTTTTTCCTTGCTATACTGACTACAGCCTCAGGGACAACATGGAGTAGAAGTGGTGATAATGGACACCCTTCACTTTTTCCTGATCTTAGTGGGAAAGAATTAAGTCTTTCCATGTTAAGTACGATGTTAGATGTATGTTATTGGTAGATGTCCTTTATCAGATTGAGGAACTTCCTTTAAAGAATTGTGAAAGGTCTGAGATTTTACCATATTGGATATTGGCAGGGGCATAAGACTTCTGAGTCAAAGACAAAAAGATTTTAACTCACACTGGTAGCTACTGCTCAAGTATCAGCATTTTCTTGCATTAGTTCTTTGATGCCTAATTCCCACCAGGTGATGGAAAGAGGGCCGAGTTATAGCTGCACATTTGGTGGGTTGTGTTACTGAAGAGGAACTCTGACCTTAGGGGACCCCAATAGTCTACAATGGACAGTGAGGAAGCCTGCTTGTGCTCCAGAGCTAGATCTTATCTTCACTAAACAGGCCAGGATGTGCATTGTTTATTCTGGAGGGAGATGCTTCCTCTATTTTCCAAGCTTGTTGCTCTACAAACATCCTTAAAAACGTAATCCAGAACAAAAGGACTATCAATATCTTGCTTACAAGACATGGCAAAATGCAAGAGACCTACAGAAAAATTTCACTTAACCATTACCTTCCATTCATATTTTGTTGAGTTTTTACCATGAATGAATGTTGGATATTGTCAAATGCATTTTCAATATCTATTATAATCAAAAGACTTCTATTCTTCATTTCACTAACATAGTGTATTTTGCTAGTTTATTTTCAGATGTTGGGGGAAAAACCCACGTTATTGGGATAAACTGCACTTTGTCATGATGAATAATTCTTATGTGCTAATTGATTTAGTTTGCTAACCTTTTTTCATCAATGTTGATGAGGCATATTAGGGTGTCATTTTCTTTTCTTATGATGTGTGGCTAATATTATTAGATTAATACTGGTCTCACAAATGAGTGAGGAAATTGTCCCTTCTCTTCTATTTCTGAAGAAGTTTACATAGAATTGATATTATTGCTTCCTTTTATTTTGACAGAATTCACCAATGAAGTCACTTTGGCCTGTTTTTTTTTTTTTTCCCTCTTAACTGTCATCCATTTTATTTATTTATTTATTTTTCCTGGGAAAGATTCACCCTGGGCTAACATCTGTTGCCAATCTTCCTCTTTTATTTTTTTCCCCTCCCCAAAGTCCTAGTAAATAGTTGTATATTCTAGTTGCAAGTCTTTCTAGTTCTTCTATGTGAGCTACCATCACAATGTGGCTACTGATAGATGAGTGGTGGTGTTCCACTCCCAGGAGCTGAACCTGGGCTGCTGAAGCAGAGCACACCGACAACATTTTTTACAGAAATAGAACAAAGAATCCTAAAATTTATATGGAACAACAAAAGACCCCGAATAGCCAAAGGATTCCTGAGAAAAAAGAACAAAGCTGGAGGTATCACACTCCCCGATTTCATTATACTACAAAGCCATAGTAGCCAAAACAGCATGGTACTGGCACAAAAACAGACACACAGATCAATGGAACAAAATTGAGAGCCCAGAAGTAAACCCACATATTTATGGACAGCTAACATTCGACAAGGGAGCCAAGAGCATACGATGGAGAAAGGAGAGCCTCTTCAATAAATGGTGTTGGGAAAACTGGACAGCCACATGCAAAAGAATGAAAGTAGACCATTCCCTTACACCATGCACAAAAATCAACACAAAATGGATTAAAGACTTGAATGTAAGACCTGAAACCATGACACTTCTAGAAGAAAACATAGGCAGTATGCTCTATGACATTGGTCTGAGCAGCATATTTTCAAGTCCCATGTCTGACTGGGCAAGAGAAACAAAAGAAAAAATGAACAAATCGGACTACATCAAACTAAGAAATTTCTGCACAGCAAAGGAAACCATCAACAAAGCAAAAAGACAACCTAACAATTGGGAGAAGATATTTGCAAACCACATATCAGATAAGGGGTTAATATCCAAAATATACAAAGAACTCATACAGCTCAACAACAAGAAAACCAACAATCCAATTAGAAAATGGGCAAAAGATCTGAACAGGGATTTCTCCAAAGAAGAAATACAGATGGCCAACAGGCATATGAAAAGATGCTCAACATCATTAGCTATGAGGGAAATGCAAATCAAAACTACAATGAGGTATCACCTCACTCCGGTCAGAATGACTATAATTAACAAGACAGGAAACAACAAATGTTGGAGAGGGTGTGGAAAGAAGGGAACCCTTGTTCACTGCTGGTGACAGTGCAAACTGGTGCAGCCACTATGGAAAACAGTTTGGAGTATCCTCAGAAAATTAAGGATAGATCTACCATATGATCCATCTATTCCACTGCTGGGTATTTATCCAAAGAACTTGAAAACACAAAGGCATAAAGATACTTGCACCCCTATGCTCATTGTGGCATTATACACAATAGCCAAGACTTGGAAGCAACCTAGGTGCCCATCAAGGGACGAATGGATAAAGAAGATGTGGTATTTATACACGATGGACTACTGCTCAGCCATAAGAAATGACGAAATCCAGCCTTTTGTGACAACATGGATGGACCTTGAGGGTATTATGCTGAGTGAAATAAGTCAGAGGGAGAAAGTCAAATACCATATGATCTCACTCATAAGTAGAAGATTAAAACGACAAAAAAAAAAAAACACATAGCATTGGAGATTGGACTGGTGGTTACCATTGGGGAAGCGGGGAGGGGGAGGGAAAAAGGGGTGATTAGGGTCACATGTGAGGGGATGCACTATAATTAGTGTTCGGGTGGTGAACATGATGTAATGTATCCAGAATTTGAAATACGATGTACATCCGAAAAAAATAAAAATGAAAAAAAAAAAGATAACAGTATAAAAAAAAATATCTGGCTGATCGACTGCTTTCTTCAGTAGGGACTGTGGCATGAGGATAGCAAAGATACAGGTTTTAATTTTTTGTTCCCAATGGATTCCACCACTTTTAGCTAGCAAAACCATATGGTTTTGCCCTCTACCTCCAGATTTTAGCCCACTCCACTGGCAATAAAGTTTCAAAGTTTTATGGCAAGCCACATGCTCATAAAATTGCCTTTCTCACCAACCCAACTTTGGAGTGGGAGACATTGGGTGGGTGGGAGAGCTGGGGTCAGATGGGAGCGGCCTCAGTTCAAGGTCACAGTCTCTCTCTATTCTGATTTGAAGCTCCTGTGAGTTTTCAAGAATAGTCATTTTCCACTTTGTTGACTGCTTGTGCTCACTATCCTTTGCCTTTGGAATGACTATTTTTGAGTATTTTGGTCAATTTATTTACTTAATTTTTTGGCAGTATTACCAACCTCTTACCACCATCACCAGAAGTCCTTCTCCGCATCACACATTTTGATTGATAGTAAACTATATTTGTAAGTTAATTTTGGAAGACTTCACCTCTTTATAATATTAATGTTTCATCCAGGAAGATTTTTTCAAAATACCTATATTTTACATTTCTTCTGCATATTTCTAAATCCCTAATGTATTTCTCTTTTCTCATCTGGGATGTGCTGAGGTGAGGTGAATTTGGAAGAAGCTAGACGACTCCTTGTGGAATCCTGGCTTCTAATGCCCTGTGTCAGTGTCTCTCTGATTCACTCTGAAAACAAGCTCCCAAAACTTCTGGAAGCAGAGGTGAATAGAATGGAAATCTGGTTGGCCTCAGTTCTGTCTACACTGCCAACATGCCTGATGGCAGCGATGGGGAAAGAGTAGGTCAAGAGGGAGACCACCCTATGCCTGAATCCTAGCCCATGCCCCAGATAACTTGTTTGGCTTGACTATACCCTGCGATTCTCACAAACACACACACACACACACACACACACACACACACAACCAGTACCAGCCACATACTACCTTAAATTTCTCCTAAACTTCTCATCCCTCTACCACCTTCTGGTGAGGAATCTCTTAATTTTTGGTGCCAACAGCCACTTTCTTCAACTCCTGGGCATTTGCATAGGTGTAGCCATATGAGAAAACATGATCCTGGAGACAGAGAACTTCATCCAAGGCCCCATTCTGCCACTTTCAAATTTTATGACCTTTGACAAACTACTTGACCCCTCTGATGCTCAGTTTCCTAGACTTTGTGGACAACGGTAGTACTTGCCTTATAAAATTTTTGTGAGGATTAAAAAGCAAGTTGCATGCAAAGTACTTAATACAATGCCTGGAATAGACCAAGCATTTAAGAAGTGAGAACTATTGCTTCATTTTGCACGTATAAAATTCTGAACATGTTCCCAAGAGTCAGCTGGGTGAGATTTTCCTGTCCTTACTAGAGGCTTCTGTATTCATTTACTATTGATCATGTGAAAGCCAAACCCAGAAAGATCTTGAGGGAACAGTGAAAACTATAGTTAGGAGAACACTGGGGGAAAATGTATAATAGAATGACATTTCAAATAGTAACCTGTGTATAGTTTTGTAATGTGTTTCCGTTTTTGTTTTTTCAATATGGTAGTCAAGTAAGTAATTCCTTGTTTCAAAGATGTAGGTGTTTTATTGTTTGTTGATTTATTTTGTAAGACAAAAAGCAAAAGATGCTAAAAGCCAGAGGCAGATTTAGTTTTTGCTTTGTTTTGTAAAAGCCTAAACAAATCGAAGAGATTAGTATAGGTATCCGACTGGCATAGGGGAGTGATAGGAATGTCATTAAGGGCAAAGAGAGAGGGAGAAAGAGGAGGGATCCTTGGAAGCCAGTGTGTTAGGTTCTGAGAGTCTTTTTGATTGAAATAGAAAAGAACATATTTGCCATGTTAATAGCTGCACACCAGAGGTTGGAGAATTCTTATTGGCATCCTCACGTATAACAGATGCTGTTCATACCCCATATTGTATCCCCATAACCCCCCTTTCAGTTTCCATGTAGCTTCCGTTCCTGTGCACACTAATTGCTTCTGAGTCAAACACATGTATCTCTCCCCTTCTAGGCCTGACTGCTTTTCTTGGGAACATGAGAGCTTGCCCAGTGCAAGAAAAGGTCAGCCCCAAAATGCCAGAGACAAGGTCACCAAAGGCAGGTCTCAGCCAATGAAGGGCAGGAATAAGTGATAAACATGCTAGCTTCCCAATCCCTTAGTGGACAATTCTAAGTCATACAGTCCCTCCAAAGACTTCCAGGATAATTGAGTCCCAGTTGCCCATAACAGTAACCCCACCCCAATAAAGCACATTAAAATGGTAAAGTTCCATATTTCACTTTCCCCATTCCTGTACTTGTGCTTCCTGAGATCACTCTTCTATAAACTCCTGCACTCAATTCCTTATCTCAGGGTCAGAATTTGCAAGAACGCATACCAAGATGTCATCTGATTACATTTAAGATTATCTAGTCACTCCCCAAGATCTGTATGGTATTTGATTGTTCAAAGAGGCAGTTTCAATGAAGATGTGACAGGAATAAACACCTCTACAACTTTCGAGTCTTTGACACTAGCACTAATTTCCACACTTCCTCCAGAAGAGGCATTGCTTTTTAGTTTACTATTCATGGCAAAGGGTGGGCACCAGGAATGTGAATTTGGTCTTTCCTGCATAATAGCCCTTATTTCATGGATCAGGGAATCAACATGAGGATTCTGCCAGTTACTAGGTAGACAGAGATAGATAGATAGATTTCTACTATACATACCCAAGCTGGGGAAATAACCACAGATGTTTCTGTGGTGCCAATTGGACCTACACTGAGATAGATTCTGGCCAAGACACTTTCTATCATCTAATATCTAGAAACCACACCTTATACAACCAGAGGCACTCACAACTAGAATATACAACTATCTACGGGGGGCCTGTGGGGAGAAGAATAAGAAGGGAAAAAAAAAGAAGATTGGCAACAGATGTTAGCTCAGGTACCAATCTTTAAAAAAAAAAAAAAAACCAAAGAAACCACACCTTGATCAGTGGCTGTGGTGGTAAAAGGGAAAGCGGATGGTTAGGAACTAGCTTTCATTTGAAGTCAGCACCTACTAACCTCCAGAAAACCTGGAAGTTTTCCTTTGTCCAGTGCACACACACTCGTAAGTGGCCACAGATCATGAAGGCTTGAAGGAAGTATTACACTGTACACTTGTGGCCACACTGCAAAGGGACCAGGCTCCTCATTAAGGAAGTAACTGTGGGTCTGCAAACTGAGTAAGGGGTTGTGAATCACCAGTGTGGTGACTTGAGTCAGGTTTCTTCCCATTGGACCTAGAATTTGTCTGTTTCTGTAAGTTGAGGCTGCCCTTCTATTTCATTCCTAGGGTTCCTTCTCTTGATCAACTGATTGCTCACCAACGCAGAAGGCTGAGAGTCAAAACACTTTGCATTCCACTCAGCTTAATCACTTGTGAAAATAGCACGGATTACGCTTGGGAGGTCCCACCATCTCCCTTCCCTATAGGTCACCTTTAAGGCCAGGTCCACAGTCACGTGTTTGAGCCAACAATATAAATCACAAATGAGTGCACTCACACCAATAAAATAGGCTTAAGCCAACTTTCCATTTTGTCATTTTTGGACCAACGCCCTTAGAAACCATTTCCATACATGATCCCTCAGTTCTTTTGACACAAAATGGCAAGATTTGACACTATTTCAGTCTACGCTATCTCCTCCGTGGACAGACCATGTATCACACGGAGGCACTGCTGCAATGTGTCTAGTTATGGGTCTAGAGGCAATAATTTATGGTGAGCATGGGTACTGAGGACAATCTGAATCTCCTTATAAAGCCCGATCCCCATTTGAAGTCCTTGAAAAACTTCTCTACAAAGGAAGTCTAGTTCCCTCACTGAAATGTGAGAAGGGCTGGTTTCACAGGTAAGGAAGATTTTGCAGTACTTTCTGTTTTAAATTCTCAGCCATGTTTGAGGATGCCCAAATTTATCGCTATCCCCAGTATCACTATTTCTCTATTTCTTGTTTATCTTATTTTCTCATAAGATACCTGGCAAGGTTGAGATTTCAATGATTTTATATCACTGAACTTGTACAATTAAGTTCTGGATGTAATCCTCAGCCATGTCTGCCTTGCAGCTACAAGTGATAAGGGATTCCTTTGACAACAACCTAGAGGCATTCTCATTCTCCATCCATGACCTGAGTTGAGAACACAAGGCCTTAAGCTTAGTGTTTTCATTTTTTGAGCTCTCCATGGTAGTCACAGACAGTTACCTAAACTAAATACTTATCTTCATCACTGTCGGAAATGCATGAACATAACACCATGTCCTTCGATGGCCCCGTGCCTTATTATCCACCAGCACATCATCCTCCACCAAGGCACATGATTATTTGTCTAACTGTGATGCATCCTATCCCCAAAGTGAGTCTGGTCCCTATGTGGCAGTGTCCTCAGGAAAGTGATGACTCCTAAGGAGCAGCTGCACGAAGTTTCCAATGTCGTCAAACAGCCTTTCAGTGTCCAACATGAGGCATTTGGAATCAAAGAGCTATGAGAATAGAGGGGTCTCTGGGAGCTCTGACACTTAGGATGCCAGTGGCAATCATTGTGAAGTAGAGACTTGAAGTCCTGTCCTCATTTTAGAAGTTTCACTCTCGTTCTCTTCCTAGAAACCAGTACAATCCTAGGAGGGAGTGGAACCCCGATATCTGCAAGACGGAGGTGGTGTTCAATCTTAATTCATGGGACATAACACAGAATTGTATATTCTTTGTAGCATGTATGGCCTTAATATACAGAATAGACCTAAGTATTTTACACTTTATAGTAAAAAAATGTTAAATTCACCTTCTTCTGATGTTTTGGATTTTCAGAAGCATCCTCAAAGTCTGAAAACATTAGAAGACAGTGCAGGACTTGGCTAAAAACTTTTGAGCTCGGTTTTTTACTCCTAGCTCATTTGCTACCCCACCTCTCAGCTATAAAATGGGACTGCCTAGAAAGGAAAGGGGACTACAGCAAAGAGAGTCAGTGGGAGCCTTTTGGCAGGAAGCCAGGAACTGAAGGGACACCGATATGGCTGGACTCCAGCCACATTGCTGCTATTGAATGGACTCCTGCGAGTCCCCTGTGTTTTCCAGGTGAAAAAGCATCAACATTTGACATCCAACATACAGAGGACCTCAGTAACAACGCATCAGCACGTAAGACTGTGCTCATCATTCCTTTACCAAGCCTGAAGGGGCAAAAACAGCAGGTAACAAGCAGAAGAAGGGTGTATGCAGAAGGAACAAGAGAAGCTCACGTCACCCTTCTCTTCACTGCCAGCTTCCACAGCAAACTGCAGCTAAAGCAGTTTCTTTTCTTCTTTATGGGGGAGATGGCAGTGGGGATGGATGAAAAGATATGAATCAGATGAAAAGATAAAGCTGTAATTATAGATAATTCTTTATTTTTTCATACCTCAAAAATATAACTACTTGTTCCTTGATAGTAACTAGAAACCCTAACGTGATGGTTCTCCAAGTGTGCCCCTCTGGCCCTCTCCACCAGCATCAGAATCATCTGGAAACGTGTTAGAAATACAAATTCTCAGGGCCACCCCAAACCTACTGAGTGAGAGACTCTGGGGTACAGCCTAGAAATCTCTCATGAGCATGCCATATGATTTTGGTTAAGCTAGAGTCTGAGGACCACTGAAAGATGGGGTTTGTTTGTGATTTCATCTAGGTGTGCAGAAGAAATGTCAGCAGAGCTGGTTTAACAGACAGTGATCGAAAAGAGTGGATTTTTGCATGAGACTTTCAGGAGCTACCAGGCTCCACACACCAGTTACAGGTGGCTGCTTGCTGATATTTCTACGTGGTAGATTTATATATTTTTTTAGAAACTAAAATCTTAATTTTAACAGTCAGAAATGTTTTCTTTTGCTGTTAGTGCTATTTGCTTACTTTGTCTTTTATTTCTTATTTGCCCTCTATTTTGATATTTTTCTGTATCTTTTGACATTTTTCTCCTTCTGACCATTTCTTCCTTGTATTGCATGTCTGCTTTCTCTTCCTCTAATATCACTTCTCAGCATCAATTCAACTATTATGTCATGGTTCCAATCATCATAAGAATAATTTCGTGACAATCGACTTCTTTATTTCTGAATATTGAGTCCTTTTTTGATTTGAGAATAGAAACATTTTGTTTACCTGTGTTAATTTTACGAGTAAATCTTTGAGCTTTTCCTGGGTTTTATTTATGTCAGAAATGAAGTCCTCATGTATAAGTTTTTCTCCCCCTCTTTCATACTTTACAAACATTATGGGCAGAGATTATTTCCTGTTTGCTCTTATCGTCAATTGATTTTTTTGTAAAATCTTTGGAGGCAAGGTCTCTTTGGATGTGGCTTTGAAACCCTGTTTCGTAGCTCAACTAGTGGCCGAGGGCCGGTTTGGAGTTTGACATAGCTGATAGCCTATTTGGTGTTACTAAAGGTCGTGGCAGAGCAGGGAAAGGCCTGAGAGAAACGTGGAAGACAGCACGCTTGAGGGAGCCTGGCAGTACGATGATGCTGCCCGCCGCAGCTCTGCTGATGTCAGGTGAGCTAAACGGATTTGGCAGGGGCACCCGAGTCACCTGCATGCCTTGTAAGTGCTGTCTCACAGATAGCACTGCGAGAAATAAAACAACCAACCTTCCTGTAATCACATGAGAGGACCATTTTGGAGCAGAGCACGAGGAGAATCAATGTCAGTACAGTTGGCGCACTAATACCCCAGGTACAAGTTCATGTTCCATCCACGAGCTACAGGCAGCAGCAACAGCAGATTGAAAGCACCAGGTGTCGGCTCCAACAGTTTATTACATCATTCTGAAAACAAGACTGTGAGTTTCTGATTCAAACAACTGCATTTAATTCATCTTTCTCTACCCTCCCTGTAGCACTGGACTTGGTGACTATTTTCAGTAGTGTTCAAAGAGCCGCTTTACATTTTTTTACCCCATAGCAGTCATAGTAAATTTACCTGTGACTTCAGAGAGTATTTTCTCACCTGTGAAGTCTCATACAAAGATGAGAGATTTTTTTTTTCCTATTCCAGTGTATATCAACTATGTAAATGAAGTGTTTCAGAGGAACAATCACGTTACTCTGTTATCTTTGCCAAAGCAAAGGTTAAATTAATTACATGTGGGCTGTTGGGCAACATCCCTCCAACATACACACACACACACACACACGCGCACATATACACACACACACACACCTTCTTTGCCTTTTTGGATGAGAGCAGATGTAGGAATCTGTGAGCTCACATCTGTGAAAACACCTAGCATGGTGATTGGCATAAAGTAGATACTTAGGAATTTCTCTACTGAAAGTGTATGGTCATCCATTGTCGTCACTTTCCATACCCAATGACTGAGGCTTCTTGTGCACTAGGAGTCCCTGTTTATCCTCACTTTTTAATATATGATGTAGGCACTATTTCTCACCCAAGAATCATGGATAATCCGTTCTTCATCTTTATTCAGTTATTATTATTTTCTGTTATAATATGCTTCCTTATTTTCTTCCCTATTGACTTTTCCAGGTTTCTTTCTATTTCTTTCTGGCCTCCATTTTTGAGATAATCTCTTCTTCTCTCTTGCCTTCTCTGCACTTTAATTCCTCCCTATCACACTACAGTGGCCTTTCTCTGCTTAGAAAGAAAAAAAAAAAAACTCCATACTTTTTAACAATTGAATGCCTGGTTATCACCACCTCGAAGATAACCTGATTGAGGAGAATATTCCTTTTTCTGCCTCCAGCCTAGATATCATCTCTTTTTTTCCCATGCTTTATGATATGCATCAACATTTTAACAATAACTCCATAGATTTCCACTGCAATGTTTGAAATACGTAAAATAGTACATTTTACATTTTAACCCAGTGTAAGCCCTCTGTCTAAAACACTTCTCTGAAACTTTTGTAATGCACAGGTTCCCCCACCCCTACCCAGCATGCACTGACACAGCTTTCCCTACTGTCCTAGTTATCTTCCCTTCATTGCGAATACTTAGGCATATTTGTTTGCAGGTCAAAGTGAACTAAATTTGAAGTGAGGGGGAGACCTTCTTGTCTAATTAAAAATGTTGTATAGTATTTCAGACATCCTATATGTAGCTCAGAAATTTTCACTGTGTTTTTCAATGATGATTACAAAACTAGGATTATAAAATAAAGTTGGAAATAAAGAAGTATGCCATCTCCTATCAAATAGAGCATCAACTTTTATATTGTATGCTTCTTTTTATTATTTTTCTGTGTGCCTTTATCTTCGTAATCTCAATGCAAATATGGATTTCTGCTTTGTTTTCATTTCACATTTTATCAGGAACATTTATCTGTGTTTTGCTACATTGCCTTTACAAATGTCCTGAAATGATGGTATACTATTTCAGAAAGTACATGTATCACTAATTAGTAATTTAATCTTTCTCTAAACTTTGATATTTTCTATTATTTATTAATGTAAATATGAAATAATGATGCACTGAGAAAAAATGATATGCTAAGCATCTACACAGACAGCTTTTAAAGAATTTTAAAATAAGGCGTAACCGAATACATGTTCCATACCTGTGTGTTCTACATATTTTTCAAAAACAGTGTTCCAGTATTTATAGAAATGCTATAAAGTGTGGCTTTAAGTAAGTGATGAATGGCACCAAACGGTGGTCTCTTCTTTCCTGTGTATAGTTAATGTGCGTTGCAATCTCTATTGAGTCCACATTTTCTAATTCTGAGGCCCTAACCCAAAGCTGTCCTTATGTTTTTATCTCTTTATAACTCAATTTGGAAGTTTACTGCTCATTTCATTATTCAATTCTTTGCAGAGAAAAAAATCATGGCAGGGCCCAATTCTGATCCAGACCAGGACTCAGTTTATTTTGAGCTATCTTCTCCACACCAGTCTATATATTATGCTGCTAAAAGCCACGGTCCTCATCCTCCGAGTGTTAGCTCTGCCCTTCACTTGAGAAGTCACGGACGTATCCACGCCTTCTAAACCAAATGAAGACTTCGTGGCTATTCAAGAGACTATAGAGCCCCCTGTGGGTGCAGATATAATGAAGTGGAAAAAAAGTGGCTACCCTGGGTCCCAAAACTCTCTAAGTCTCATTGTCGTCATTTGTAAAATGAAGGGATTCATGACTAGTTTCCACAAAGATTTACATAGACCCTGTAATGCAATCCTGGAACAATCTGGAAATAAGAAGAGTTGATCCAGAAGTGCCTTGGGGAGAGGCCACACATTCACAACAACTAAGTCCAAGGCATACTGGGAAATTCCAGGCCAGTGGTGGACGGGCCTTCTCATTGACAGCCATAACTTTCCTATACAGTACTCTTCACCTCCATCAGACTGCGGACCTGCGCCAAGCCCATTGTCTGCGTACAAACCTCCATGACATTGTTTAGGCTGAGCACAGCCTGTCATGTCCCCACTCTTGCCCATGCAGGATGATGTGCTATTTTTATTTCAACACCTGGCTCAAATTCAGCAGTTTCCCTCAGCCTTCCCTATGACCTGGATCAAAATATGTTATAGCTCCCTTTATGGTTCCCCATCATGTTGCTTCTATTCCTGTTAGAGCTTGTATTTTATCCTGCCTTTAGAATGTTTTTTTGCTTCCATACCAATTTCCTCAGGCAAATGGTGTTTCCTAGGTGTGTCTTTCTAAATCCTTACTATTGAATGAGGTACATAGAATTTTCTTTAAAAATTTTTGGCAGAAGTTGATGTACAGATAACAATAAACTATTGCTTTGGTATATACAAGAAGATAGCACAAGGCCTTCTTGGCTCATCATGAGTCCTTGGGAAAAGCTAAAATGTTTTATTTTCTCTGGAAAATTGAGTTTGTATAATTTTCGAGAAAGATAATGTTATCATCTTAATTTAACCATTAGTAAAACACTGATACATTGTATAGGGCTTCAGTGTTTTCAAAACATTTTCACTTTCTTTGTGTCACATGATCCTCATAACAACTCTGCAAGTTATGAAGTTGAATATCTTGTAATGTGTCAGACGCATTGGTAAGCATTCTGCCTCCATTTTCACATCTCTCCGATAACCCAGTAAGGGAGATATGATCATGCTAATTTCAGAGATGAAAAAGCCGATCAAGGGGCCGGCCTGATGGTGCAGCAGGGTTCTGTTTCAGCAGCCTAGGGTTCACTGGGTCAGATCCTGGGTGCAGACCTACACACCACTTGCAAAGCCATGCTGTGGCAGGTGCCCCACATATAAAGTAGAGGAAGATGGGCACAGATGTTAGCTCAGGCCCAGTATTCCTCAGCAAAAAAGAGGAGGATTGGTGGCAGATGTTAGCTCAGGGCTAATCTTCCTCAAAAAAAAAAAAGTGGATTAAGGTATACTAACATGACCAATTCATATAGCTACATAAGTTGAAGAGACTGAGATATCGACCCAGATTTGTGTCACACCAAAACCCCTGCCCCAAACTTAGGTGTAAGTAACTCACCTAAGAACTCACAACCCTGAATTCTCACTGTGCTCTATTGTGTACTTTGCATTCTTTAGAAAAGCAAGAACCTTTGAAAATCAGTTTGCATAAAACTAGAGAAGATATTTCTTCCATTCGTAGAAATCATTCTCTGTCACAAATGGTGCCTCATACCCTGAATTATGCAAGGCAAGGCCTGCACTAATGCCAATTTATATGTGTCAACAGAATGACATCCCCGAAGTACTTCCAGCTCTCTCAGATGTTCCCAAGGTAGGTTGTGGAGTATGGTTATATAATCCAGAATTTTAATAAAACTCACATTTATATGCAGACCCTGCTGTTGTCCCTGAATATTTACCTGACCAGGCTTAACCTAAGTTTAATCTTAAGAATTTTTAACCTCTGTCTATTATAGAAAATTGCAAAGTTGCAGACACAGCTAAAATAAGGAAAAAGCAGTGGTTATATTGTAATAAAACTTTAGACATAAAGTACTACTTCTATTTCCAGTGATAAACTAACAAATTAAATTGTCGAGAAAGGCTTTCCTGTCAAAAATATTTAACAGCAAAAAGATAGTATATTCATGTCGTATTGGAAAACCCGTAAATGCTCAGAAGTTTATGTGATATCAAATTTTGAAATTAATTCATTTACTTGCTGTTAATATGAATATTGTTGTTCTATATCCAAAATAAAATTTAAGTCTAACAAGTCACTAATCATTGCTAAATTGTGAGCTCTTTTATCTTTCTCTGAAGATAAAATACTAAGAGTATTTAGTTTTTTCTGCTTGGTGTTTTAGAGTTGCCTGGACATACTTCCCTATTCCTGAAAACTTCAGCAGAGCAAACGTGAATATAAAGCATATTATCAGTCAATTTCTTCATCAAAGCAAAATATAAAGTATATTATGATATTATGAATCTCAAGATCTCAGGTATCCTACATCAAAAATTTTATAGGCTGTATAGGACAATATTTATCTATTTATTCATCTTTTCTTTCATCAATGCACTCATCAAATCATCAATCATTATGTGCTAGAAATGATTCTGGTGCTGAAAAATCAAAGAAGACATATTTCTTCAAGAGGGATCACATGATGCTTGAGAATACGTAAAAATAAAGTTATCATTGTAAAATTTCTATTTCTGGTAATAAGGCTGACCAAATGCTCAGAGAAAATACCCCAAAGTAGTAATCTTGTACAAAATGAATACAGCATGTGTGTGTATGTGTGTATTATATACAATTTGGTTGAGTTGATGACAATCAGAAAAGTTAGTTAGAAATGTTAAGGATGCATAAACCCCCAAATGGGGACCAGAGTTCTGGGGCATCTGTCATCCTTGTGGCCCACAGTCTCAATTTTAATGGATACTGTCATGGACAAGAGACAAAGTAGAAGCTTCAAGAAAGATGAGAGGTCCAACTGGAGACCTGTGTATAAAGCCAAGATTCCTGAAGGGCAGCTCCCTCAGTAGATAAACCAAAACACACTCCATAAATGGAGAAAATTAATAACTGTGCTGTGTTAGCCTTTGCTCTAGGTAGGGCTAAAAAAGAGTATCTCCTGAAAATGAGGACCACGAGTTCACAGTTATGTGTACTTAGGAAATGAATGCACATAACCTACACATTCTAATAAAGTCCAAACTAGAGATTTAGCTTCAAATGATCCCAAGTTGTGGTTTACTCTAGGTTCTTAGAAGAGGTAAATACAAATCCTCCATCAGGCCACAAATAATTACAACAATGTTTCGAAAGTATGAACTCAAAACCAAAACATTAGGTGTAGAAGGACACAAGAGCTGTGAGTGTGATTGAGTATAAAGAACAGGGAAATTAGACCTCCCAATACTGAAGATGTCAGAATCATCAGATTCAGAATATAAAGAATTTTTTTAAATATTTCTAACAAGATAAAAAAGGAATTGCAGGAATGATGAAGGCACAAGTGACTATCAAAGGTGACCAAACAGATTTGAAGAGTTAAAAATAGAAAATAGTAAGGTAACAATTGGGCTAAGCACCAGACTGGACATATTTAAATAGAAATTATGAACCAAAATATAGAACTGAATAAATTGCTCACAATGCAACCCAGAGATATGGAAAGATAGGAAATATCAAACGGAGATAAGAAACACGGAGGAAAGCCTGAGATGTTCCAACACATTAAGTCTGCATTGTTATAACACAGAAAATGGTTAACGAGCAATATTGGAGGAGATGTGACCGAGGATTGAAAAGACACCAATTCTTAGATTGAAAAGCTAAAAAAAAAAAAGTCACTGTAGAAACATTATAGTGAAACTGCACAAAACCAAAGACAGAGAGTTCTTAAACGTAGCCATGAAGGAAAAGCAGAACGCTTACAAAGGGAAGAAAATTTGGTTGATGTCAAATTGTTTAATTTTCTTTATCGCACCTCAGATGTGGAGGATTACGTTACGGTTGTAATGAAACTTTATTATCATTTGTTCCTCCAAGACTCATCTTTATAAATCATTTATTTGTTTTTATTCCCATTTCCATTTTCATTCTCCTACCCTATATTCCAATATATATCATGTGAATAATCTGTTACTTGCTTATAAGTGTTATTGTAAAATTTGCATAAAATAATAAGATTATGTTATCTATCTCATGCTGTTTCTCACTTTATTCACTCAACTCTGCTTTTAGGATCAATTCCTTTGTGCTGTGTACATTTGTCATTTCTTCTCATTGCTGAGTTGAACTCTATGCTGTGCCTCCACGACATTTGGCTCCACTCAATAGTTAGATTGTCTCTAGTATCTCACCATTACCAAAAACAAAAAGAAGAAAAGCAATTGCAATAAATGTGCTTATACCTGCCCCCTTACAGGAACTGTTTCACAATAGTGTGAAAACTTATTTCAGAGTGAAATTTCTGCATCATAGTGCATGTGTGTGTGTGTATACACTTTATGTGCAAAAGGTTTATTTTTATTTAAGAACATTACATTTTTTTCAGAATGGTTGCACCATTCTGCATTTCTAACATAAGTGCAAGAGGGTTCCTGTAGCACAGATAACACTTGATGTTATTCAGCTAATTTCTTAGAAGACAAATATGTGTAAAGCAATATTTCAATGATATTTTAAGTTTCATTTCTCTGATTATTGATAGTTTTGAACATGCCTTCCTATACTTTGTAGTTTTTTGGCCTTTTCTTCTATGAATTTCTCATTATAACCTTTGCCCATTTTTCTGCTAGGGTTGCTGCCTTTACTCTTTTATTTGTAAGAGTTCTCCTTTATGCTAGATATTAATCCCTCACTGTTTTAAAGATTTCAAACATTTTTCCCATTCTGTAATCTATCAATTAAATGCCCATATTTTTCTTCTTTAAAGAGAAATCTTTAATTTTGGTGAAACCAAATATATTATTATTATCATTATTAACTTATAATTTCAATATTAAAATTGCTTTAAGAGATTCTCCTTCTCCTAAAAGTCAGAAAGATATTCACTTACTTTTTCTTTGTCTGATGACTTCATTAACCTGGTGACAATGCTACCCCAGATTTGATGTAATTTATTTTTTTAACCTGACATTTTACATTGTTGGTGAGGGTAAGCTATTGTAGTACTAGGTAATTCATTCAATACATATATTGATTATTTCCTATAATTTGTTGGACAGTGAACTGGATGCTAAGGTTGAAAAGAAAAGTAAGCAATAGTCTGGTTTCAAGGAGTTTTTAGACTTCCTAGTCACACAACATTCACTTTTTCCCTGAATTAGGATGAACTTTTCAGTGTGGTGGATGAAATGGTTGAACATTAATGGCTGCGCTTGCTTTATATTTCTTTTTCTCCCTCCAAATGATCCGTCTCCATGTGGTTGTTGGTCTGAGGTATCCATTGTCTCAAGAGGGAACCAAATAGCAAAGATGTCAAATCCTTAGTTTTATAATTAAAAACCCACAGTCCAAATGCAAGACAGAAAAGATGCATATAGATGTATTTCTGACAAGACTAACCAAGAAAAAAAAGAGGTAAGATGGAAATTAACAAATTAGAGGAAAAAAGGGAAAATAATTACAAGCCCATAAGAGTTCAAAATAACAAAATAATTATAAACTATATATGACAAATTAAAATATGAGTAAAATAAATTCCTAAAATATATAAAATGTCAAATTGGTGAAATAAGGGATAGAGAACTTGAATAGACTCCTCTACGTTATATACATTGAAACGGGTGCTTCCTACAAAAAGAAAAATAAAAAGGTTCAGCTGATTTTGCAGGTGGTTTCTCCAAATTATTCAAAGAAATATTTCATTCCTTTCATATTCAAATTTTTCCAGAAATTAGAAAAAGAAGATTATTGCCTGGATCACCTTAGAATCTATGTAATCTTACTTCTACACCGTATTATATTAGAATTATAGAAAAATAAAGTTATTGACCATTTTATTTATGAATGTACATGAACAAATTCTCAAAAAATATTAACTTATTAAATGCAATATCATTTTAATAGTGGAATTTGTTTTAGGAATTCCAAGATGGTTCTACATTAGGAAAAAAACCATTATAGTTCACCAAACTGTTAGAAAATTTTTAGAAGTTTAGCAATTTGCTGAATACAAAGTCAACAAAAAATAACAATAGTATTTTTCACACTAACATAAACCAACTGGAAATTGTAATAGAAAGTATATTTTACATTAGAGAAAAAAATAAAAACATTAATTTTCTAGAAATTAATTTACTCAGGAATGCATAATACTAGTGTGAAAAAAACACTAAAGCTGTAATAAAAGACCTAGGTCATTTAAATAATTGGAAGAAAATTCCTCATTTTTAGGGCTTCCTAATATAATAAATATGTCAATTCTTTCCAAATTAATGTAAAAGTTCAATGTCACCTCAATCAACCTTTTTATTGTATCTATTTCATAATTTTTAGAAAATCAATAAAAATTACTTAAATATTTATATGTAATAATGAAGGCCTAAATATACAGATAACCATGAAAAATATTAAAGAAAAGGACTTGATCCACAAGTTATTAAGAAGAAATACAGGGACTGGCCTGGTGGCACAGTGATTATGTTTGCACGTTCTGTTTTGGTGGCCCAGGGTTCGCCAGTTCCGATCCTGGGTGCGGACATGGCACCACTTGGCAAGCCATGCTGTGGCAGGCGTCCCACATATAAAGTAGAGGAAGACGGGCATGGATGTTAGCTCAGAGGCAGTCTTCCTCAGCAAAAAGAGGAGGATTGGCAGCAGATGTTAGCTCAGGGCTAATCTTCCCCCCCAAAAAAAATAGTAATACAAAGTATATTAATAGAAACATTGCTTTATTAGCACAGCAAAAGATACATCAATTATGTAAAAAAGAGAATAGAAGGCTCACAGAGAGACTCACATATCTGGGTTTTAATATAGCACATGGACGGCATTACTAAGCAATAGGGAAAAGGCAGACTGTAGAGTACAGGGTGGTAACACTGACTCATTAGAAGAAGCAAAACTTGATCTTTATCTACTACCAACTACAGAGGTAAGCCCCAAATTTAATATATATATATATAATGTAAGTATATTTGTAATTAAAATTAATTTTATATTTAGTCATATAATATATATCATATATACTTTATATTATATAATAATATACAATATTATTTAGTATTATATTATATATTAATTATAATATAATGTGATACATAAGATATATACAATTTTTATAATATAATATTAACAAAAGAGAAAGTGAGTAAATATTGGTGATCTGGGATCCATGCTCTGCCTCCTTGCTTCCAGAGAAGTGGTTGCCTGCATATCCATGGCCCTCTCTCCACATCTCTCTCCTCCTCCACCAAAGATAATAACAGCCCACTCTTTTTGATCAAAAGGCCTGGCCAGAGGAAAGGAGCCAACCACCAATCAAGTTATATCCCAAATCATTTAAATTCAGGAATGTTATAGCAGTTTTAACTTACTTTGTTTTGGTCCAGTTTATTATAAAATTAATGAGAAAGGGATGTTTCCCAAACCTTGGCTGAGACAATTCATGATTTCCATCTAGGAAGTAATGCTGATTTCTGACAAACACTTGAGTGATGTTTTGATATACCTGAATGAGATTAAGAAATCTGGGAAGCTACAGTTGCCCAGCCAGCTGAGTAAAAAAACATAAAAATATTCTAATAGAAGTATATATTTTTTAATCTATCCTAACAATAATTATCCAACAATTTTTCTTTCCTATAGAATATCTCTTCCAGGACAGAAACCTTTGAATAGTCTTTATTAAAAAGGAGTCTCTTCTCTCATGAGAAATTTGCAAAAACACTTTGACATGTGCTCATCATGTTTGTCTGAGAAGCGTGATTTAAAAGAAAAAGCAAATCTAAACAACAAAAATTATTTTTTAGGACAATGATTGGTATGTGGCTGCTGTAGCAATTCGATTAAAGGACAAATATAGGGCTGGTACCTGTTGTCTGTCTGGAACAATCCTGGGATATGGGAAGTCCAAAGATGAACAAGCAATCTCTGTAACCTCTATATTCAAGAAGCTTATAGAGCAGTGTGGTAGATAACATCTTAACTGCATCTTTGGTTTTATTTCCTCAACTAGGACCCAGACATATGGAAGATACTAAGAAGTGGAGAAGTACGTCTGAAAGACTGGCAAACGTTATGCCTTTAAGGCCACTACCAAGAACCTGAATACATTACCCTTTTTGACCTCATTAGTGGGCCCCATTTAAACATTTATATCTCTTTTGTTTTCATGTTTCTTGACCTATTCCTGGATATTTTGTTTCTAGCCACTGAGGAAAAGCCATAACATTTATATGTGATCCTAATAGAAGAATGAATTGAGTTACTTGATGTGTTATTCTCCAAAGATTCATCAAAATAGCTTGTAGCCCCCTTAATTGTTGTTTCCTTTTTTGTCCACTCCAGAACCAACAGACTAAATGCTGGTTAATTACTTTGCTGACTCAGAATCTAGTATTTTTTTGGTGTGTGTTTTTTAGCTGCATCCCAAGGAGAAAAGGCAGATCTGATTCAACTCAAGCTGAGGGTGGTACCTACGTGAGGCCAGAAAAGATCTCATCTGTCCATTCTGGCTTCTCCCCTCAAACAAAGAAGAGTTTTATTAACTTTATCTGCCATGCTACAATAGATTGATGCTGCCACATTCACTATTTTCATCCTATAAAAAATATAAAAAAGGGACAGCTCTTTATTTAGAAGGCCTAGATGCAATTCTCTCCTCTTCAAGATTTTTCACAACCTCCCTAAGAGGTAGTATTTTTCCAGTGCTGGAGGAACTCATAACTTAAACTGTCTGGTCCTGCCAAATTCAACCTGACAAAGTCACTGTGAAAATAAAGTCTATATTTCATACAATATTTATAATACACCTACTTCAGACATTACAACCATAAAATCTAAACTACTTTACTTAAAAGAAAACTAATTCAGAACACACAGACCTGTCCAATATCTCATGTTATTAAACATAAGGGACTCTATAAAATTCACTCAAGTTCTTCAAGGCTTTGTGGGAATGAAAGAAGAAGAGTGTCTGAGTAAACTAAACTAAATATGAACTGTAACTTAAATAGCTGATTTGATATACTTTAAAGGTCATTAAATTTTTTGAACTGTTACTCCAAAAGGATTTGCTTTATGCCTTATAAGATAAATCCTTATGCAACATGTACGTATACAGTAATACTTTAATAGTCATTATATTATTGTAGTATTTAAAATTGCATCATGATTTCGTGTGTGTGTGGGTGTGTATGTGTTAGGAAGATTCGCCCTGAGCTAACATCCATTGCCAGTCTTCCTCTTTATTTTTGCTTGAGGAGGATTAGCCCTGAGCTAACATCTGTGCCAATCTTCCTCTGTTTTTTTGTATGTGGGATGCCTCCACAGTGTGGCTAATGAGCAGAGAAGGACCTACACAGATCAGAGGCCTACAGCAATTGTAAGCCCCTGAGCCTAGCAAGCAGCCACACTAGTGCTATTAGACCTTGCAGCCAACTGCGCTGGAGCTCCCCACGATCAACAAAGTGACTGAAGGGTCCATAGCAGCCACACACAGCTGAGCATTACAACCAGCTGGCCAAGGGGAAAGCCTAGCCTCCCCAGGCATCTACAGCAAGGGCAATCCTGCCACAACATAAGGACACAAGTAGCCCACACAGAGGTCACTCCTGGAACATTTAGAACTGATGACAAGAGGGAAACACACTGCTGGGCCTCATAAAGGATCTCCTACATAAGGCCACCTCTCCAAGATTTATAGATATAGCTGAGCTCCCTTATACATAGACATTAGCACAGAGAAAGAGGCAAAATGGGGAGACAAAGGAGTATGTTCCAAGTAAGGGAACATGGCAAAAATCCCAAAAAAGAACTAAGTGAAACAGAACTAAACAATCTATCTGACAAAGAGTACAAACTAAGAGTCATAAGGATGCTCACTGATCTCAGAGAAGAATGGATGAACTCAGTGAGAACTTCAACAAAGAAGTGGAAAACAAAAAAGAAGCAATCTGAAATGAGGAATACAATACAGGAAATGAAAAATTCACTGGAGGGACTCAAAAGCAGAGTAGAGGACACGGAAGAATGGATCAGCAAGCTAGATGAAAGACTAGAGGAAATCACCCAAGCTGAACAGATAAAAGAAAAAAGAATTGAAAGGAATGAGGACAGTCTAAGGAACATCTGGGACAACATCAAGCACACTAACATCCATGTTATTAGTGTCCCAGAAGCAGAAGAGAGAGACAAAGGAGCAGAGAATCTTGTGGAAGAAATAATAGCTGAAAACTTTCCTAATTTAAAGAAGGAAACAGACATCCAGGTACAGGAATCACAGAGAGCACCAAACAAGATAAACACAAAGACACCCATTCCAACACACATTATAATTAAAATGTCAAGAATTAAAGACAAAGAGAGAATCTTAGAAGCCACAAGAGAAAGGCAACAAGTTACATACAAAGGAAACCTCACAAGGCTATGAGCTGACTTCTCAGCAGAAACTTGACAGGCTAGAAGGGAGTGGCATGATATATTTAAAGTGCTGAGAGGAAAAATCTACAGCCAAGAATACACTGCCCAGCAATGTTATCATTCAGAATAGAAGAAGAGATAAAGAGTTTCCCAGATAAGTAAATAATAAAGTAGTTTATGATCAAGAAGCAAACCTTAAAAGAAATGTTAGAGGGAGTTATTTAAGTAGAAAAGTGAAAACCACAAATAGGAATGAGAAAATTATTTTTTAAAAAAGCAATAAAATCACTGATAAAGGCAAATATACAGTAAAGGTAGCAGATCAACCACCTATGAAGCTAATATGCAGGTAAAATGACAAAAGTACTAAAATTATTTATTTCCATGATAAGAAGAAATAAATAATAAAAATAAATAAATAATTAAAAAGAGCTTAGATATGATATCAAAAACATAAAATGTGGGAGAAGAGGAGTTAGAGAATAGAGCTTTTAGCAGGATGTCAAACTAAACAAAACATCAACTTAATATGGATTGCTATATACGTAGGTTATTGTATATGAACATCATGGTAATCACAAACAAGAGACCTATAACAAATACTCAAAAAATTAAGAGAATGGAACCCAAATATAATACTAAAGAAAGCCATCAAACCACAAGGGCAGAGAGCAAGAGAAGAAGAAAGGAACAGAGAAGAACTACTAAAACACCCAGAAAAAAAGTAACAAAATGGCAATAAGTACATTCTTATCAATAGCTACTTTAATCGCACGACTAGAAGGACCTGCAACTAAGATATACAACTATGTACGGGGAGGGGTTTGGGGAGATAAAGCAGAAAAAAAAATAGCTACTTTATATGTCAATCTACTAAATGCTCCCATCAAAAAGCATAGGGTGGCTGACTGGATAATAAAACAAGATCCATATATATGCTGCATACAAGAGACACACTTCAGACCTAAAGACACTTACAAACTGAAAGTGAAGAGATGGAAAAAGATACTCCATGCAAATGGCAGTGAAAAGAAAGCAGCGGTAGCAATGCTTATATCAGACAAAATGGACTTTAAAACAAAAACCGTAACAAGAGACAAAGAAGGGAACTAAATAATGATAAAGGGAACAATCTAACAAGGGGATATAACACTTGTAAATATCTGTGCACCAGACGTAGAGACACCTAAATATATAAAGCAATTACTAACAGACGTAAAAGGAGAAATAGACAGGAAAACAAAAATAGTAGGGGACTTTAGCACTCCACTTAGACCAATGGATAGGTCATCCAAAAAGATCAATAAGGAACTATTGGCCTTAAATGACACAGTAGAATAGATAGACTTAGTAGATATATACATAACATTCTATCTAAAAACCACAGAATACACATTCTTTTCAAATGCATGTGGAACATTCTCCAGGATAGATCGCATATTAGACCACAAAACAAGTTTCAATAAATTTAAGAAAACTGAAATAATACCAAGCATCTTTTCTGACCACAACAGTATAAAACTAGAAATCAACTACAGAAAGAAAATTGGAAAAGTCATAAATATGTAGAGATCAAACAAAATGCCACTGAACAACAATTGGGTCAATGAAGAAATCAAAGGAGAAATTAAAAAATACCTGGAGACAAATAAAAATGAAAATACGAGAGGCCAAAATTTGTGGGATACAGCAAAAGCAGTTCTAAGAGGGAAGTTTATAGCAATACAAGCCTACCTCAATAAACAAGAAAAATCTCAAATAAACAATCTAACAATGCACCCAAAGAAACTGGAAAAAGAAGAACAAACATGGCCTAAAATCAGTAGAAGGAAGGAAAAAATAAAAAATCAGAGCAGAAATAAAAGAAATAGAGGCTACAAAAACAATAGAAAAAGTAAATGAAACTAAGAGCGGGTTCTTTGAAAAGATAAACAAAATTGACAACCTTGGCTAGATTCACCAAGTAAAAAAGAGAGAAGGCTCAAATAAATAAAATCAAATATGAAAGAGGAGAAATAACAATGGATACCTTCAAACTACAAAAAAATTTAAGAGAGTATTATAAAAAGCTATACACCAACAAATTGGCTAACTTAGAAGAAACGGATAAATTCTTAGACTCATACCACCTTCCAAACCTGAATGAAGAAGAAATAGAGAATTTGAATAGACCAGCTAACTGTAAGGAGACCAAAACAGAAATCAAAACCCTCTCAAAAAATAAGAGTCCAGGACCAGACAGCTGACCTTGTGAATTCTACCAAATATTCAAAGAAGATTTAATACCTATTCTTAAACTCTTCCAAAAATTGAAGAGGAGGGGAAGTGTCCTAACTCATTCTATAAAGCCAATGTTACCCTGACACCAAAACCAGACAAGGACAACACAAAAAAAGAAAATTACAAGCAAATATCACTGATGAACATCGAAGCAAAAATCCTCAACAAAATAATAGCAAATCAAATGCAACAATACATTAAAAAGATCATACGCCACGATCTAGTGTGATTTATTCCAGAGATGTAGGGATGGTTCAACATCTGCAAGTCGATCAATGTGATACACCACATTAATAAAATGAAGAATAAAAATCACATGATCATCCCAAAGCTGCAGAGAAAGCATTTGACAAGATACAGCATCCATTTATGGTAAAATCTCTGAATAGGGTATATAAGGAAAGCACCTCAACATAATAAAGGTCATATATGACAAATCCACAGGTAATATCGTTCTCAATGGAGAAAAGCTGAAAGATATCCCTCTAAGAACAGGAACCAGACACAGATGGGCACTATTCTTATTTGACATAGTATTGGAAGTCTCAGCCAGAGCAATCAGGTGAGAAAAAGAAATAAAAGGAATCCAAATTGTAAAGAAAGAAGCGAAATTGTCACTACTTGCAGATATTATGATTTTATACATAGAAAACCCTAAACCATCAACAAAAAACTTTTAGAAATAATAAATGAATACAGTAAAAATTTGCAGGATACAAAATCAACATACGAAAATGAGTTACATTTCTATATACTAACAATTAAGTAGAAGAAAGAGAAATTAAGAATAGAATCTCATTTACAATTGCAACAAAAAGAATAAAATACCTAGAAATAAACTTAACCAAAGAGGTGAAAGACCTGTACAGTGAAAACTATAAAACATTGTTGAAAGAAATTACAGAAGACACAAAGAAATGGAAAGATATTCCATGCTCTTGCACTGGAAGAATTGACATAGTAAAAATATCCATACTTCCTAAAGCAATCTAAAGATTCAATGCAATTCCTACCAAAGTTCCAATGACGTTTTTCACAGAAATAGAACAAAGAATCCTAAAATTTATGTGGAAAAAACAAAAGACCCTGAATAGCCAAAGGAATCCTGAGGGAAAAAAAACAAAGCTGGAGGCATCATACTTCCTGATTTCGAAATGTGCTACAAAGCTATAGTAACCAAAACAGTATGGCACTGGCACAAAAACAGACACAGATCAATGGAACAGAATTGAGAGCCCAGAAATAAACCCACACATCTACAGACAGCTGATTTTTGAAAAGGAAACCAAGAACACACAATGGAGAAAGGAAAGTCTCTTCAATAAATGCTGTTGGGAAAACTGGACAGCCACATGGCAAAAGAATGAAAATAGAGCACTATCTTACACCGTACACAAAAATTAACTCAAAATGGATTAAAGATTTGAATGTAAGGCCTGAAACATTAAACTTCTAAAAGAAAACATAGACAGTATGTTCCTTGACATCAGTCTTAGCAGCATATTTTCAAGTAGTCTGTCTGACGGGGCAAGTGAAATAATAGAAAAAATGAACAAATGGGGTAGATCCAACTAAAAAGATTCTGCACAGCAAAGGAAAGCATCAACAAAACAAAAAGACAATTTAACAACTGGGAGAAGACATTTGCAAACCATGTATCAGGTAAAGGGTAAATATCCAAAATATGTAAAGAACTCATACATCTCAATGACAAAAAAACTCACAACTCAAAAGGTGGGCAAAAGATCTGAACAGACATTTCTCCAAAGAAGATAAACAGATGGCCAACAGGCACATGAAGAGATGTTCAACATCACTGATTATCAAGGAAATGCAAATCAAAACTACAATGAGATATCCCTCATGCCCTTCAGAATGGCTATAATTAACAAAACCAGAAATAACAAGTGTTGGAGTGGATATGGAGAAAAGGGAATTCTCATACACTGCTGGTGGGAGTGCAAACTGTGTAGCCACTATGAAAAAGGGTATGGAGATTTCTCTAAAAATTAAGAATAGAACTACCATAGGATCCAGCTATTCCACTGTTGGGTACTTATCCAAAGAACATGAAAATACAAATGTTTAAGGATATATGCACCCTTATGTTCCTTGCAGCCTTATTCACAGTAGCCAAGACTTGGAAGCAGTCTAGGTGCCCATCAAGGGACGAATGGATAAAGATGATGTGGTATATAAATACAATGGAATGCTACTCAGCCATAAAGAAGATGAAACCTTGCCATTTGCAGCAACATAGCTGGACCTTGAGAGTATTACGCTAATTGAAAGAAGTCAGAGGAAGAAAGTCAAATACAGTATGATCTCACACATAAATAGAAGATAAAAACAATAACAAACAAACACATAGAGACAGAGATTGGATTGGTGGTTATAGAGTGGGAGGGGGGAGGAAGGAGGGTGAAAGGGGTGATTGGACACGTATATGGTGATGGATTTTAATTAGTCTTTGGGTGGTGAACATGATGTAATCCATGCAGAAATCAAAATATAGTGATGTACACCCCCCAAAAAATAAGCTAAGTAGGCATACTATAAACTCCAAATCAACTTAAAACAACAAATCAAAGAGTTAGAGTTAATAAGCCAACAAAACAGATAAAATATAATTATAAAACATATTCAACTGACAGAACAGAATGCAGGAAAAAATAGAAAAAGGGAAGCAAAGAGGGTATGGTACAAATAAAGATAAAATAAGAAAATGACAGATTTAAAAGTAATCATACAATAATCACATTAAACATAAATGTTCTAAATAACACAGTAAAAAGCAGAGATTCTTAGATGGATTAAAGAGTAAGACCTCATTATATGTTGCTTTCAGAAAATACACTTCCCTTATAAACACACTAATAGGTTTAAAATAAAAGAATAGAAAAATATACCATGTGAACACAAAGAAAAGTAAAGCTGAGGTCACTATATTAATATCAAAATAGATTTCAAATAAACAAATATTCCCAGGGATAAAGAAGGGCATTTCATATCAATAAAGGGGCCAATTCATCACAAAGAGCATAGCAATCCTAAACCTTCATAAAACTACTATCAAAGCTTCAAAATACATGAAACAAAAAGTAAGAGAACTGCAAAGAAAAACAGACAAATGCAGAATCACAGTCGTAAAGTTCCATACCCTGTATCAATAATTAATAACACAATTAGAAATTGTATAGGGATACAGAAGATTGAAATACAGTCATGTACTGCATAACAATGTTTCAGTCAACAGTGGACCATGTATATGATGGTGTTCCTGTTTGTACCATATAGCCTAGGTCTATATCATCTAGGGTTGTGAATTACACTCTGTGATGTCCACACAAGGATGGAATCACCTGACAATATGTTTCTAAGTACATTAAGCAATGCATGACTGTAGTCTGATTAACCACTGGACCTATTTAACATGTACAGGACATTATACCCAACCACAGCAGAATACACATTTATTTTATGGATAGCATGGCACATTTACCTGAATAGACTAATTCTGGAGGGTAAGACAAGATTAAATATTTTTGAAATATTAAATTAATATAAAGCATGGTTCTCTAACCACAATAAAATTAAATTTAGAAATCAGTAACCAAAAGATATGTGGAAAATCCCAAAATATTTGGAAATGAAATAACTTCTAAATAACATAAGTCAAAAAAAATCAAAAGGAAAACTCCAAAGTATTCTGAACTGAATGAAAGTGAAGACAAGACATACTGGAATTTGTGAAATGTCACTAACGCCATACTTAAGGGTAAATTTATAGTACTAAATGCCTACATTACAAAAGATGAAAGTTCTCAAATTAATAATGAGAGACTCTGTATGAAGAAAATGAAAACAGGACATCTATTAAAACCAGAGTCATAAAGAAAATAATAAACACCAGGGCACAAATAAACAAAATAGAAAACAATTTCAAAAAATCAGTGAAAACAAAAGTTCATTCTTTGAGATCTGTAAAATTGATAAACCACTAAACAGACCATTCAGGAAAGAAAGAAGACTTCAGTTACCAATATACAGAAAGGGAGAGGTAACATCACTAAAGATTTTTCAGATATTAAAATAAAAATAAAAAAATATACATCCAAGCTTATACATTAAATTTGACAATTTAGATGAAATGGTATTTGAAAGAGCCAAGGTACCAAAAAATTCACTCATGAAACAATAGACAAATCAAACATGTGTGTGTATATATACTTGAATTTATATATAATTTATAAATATTTTAAATTTAATATTAAACTTATAAATTATATATAAATAATATGCATTAGTATAAGTAAACAAATATATATTTATTTATATTTTTGTTTTCTTTCATGCATATATAATTGAATTTTTAGTTAAAAATATTCCAAGAAAGAAAACTCTAGACACAAACAATTTCACTGGTGAATTCTACCAAACACTTCAGAAAGAAATAATACCAACTCTAAGCAAACTCTTGAGGAAATTGAGGAAGACAGATTACTTTGTAACTCATTCCTGACTCTACCATTACCCTATATCAAAACCAGACAGACATTACAAGAAAAGAAAACTACAAGTCTGTATCCCTCATGAACCTACATGCAAAGATTTGAAATAAAATTTAACAGATTGAGTCCAATAAATTATAAAAAGAATAATACATTATGATCAAATGGTGCTTTTTTGGGGAGCGCAAATGTGGATTAACGTTTGAAAATGTCAATATAATTTTCCATTTTAAAAGACTAAAAAAGAAAAACAAAATATCAATAGATGTAGAAAACCATTTGACAGGTTCAATCCATTCCATTCTTGATTTTAAAATCTCAGCCAAGAAGAAATTCTCAACCCAATAAAAAGTATCTGTGAAAAATCTAAAGTTAACATTATACCTAATCATGAAAGACTGAATGCTTTTCCCCTAAAATCAGGCAGAAGAGCCAAATATTCAACCTAGCCATTTCTACTCAACACCGTACTGGAGGTTCTAGCCAAGGCAATAATGTAGAAAAATGAATAAAAGCATTTAGATTGTAAATGAAGAAGTGAAACAGTCTTTACGTGCATGACACGATGTGCGCAGAAAATACGACGGACTTGACAAAAACACCACAAGAATTTATAAGTGAATTTTTCAAGGTTGAAAGATCTTAAATCAGTATACAAATATCAACTGTATTTCTTATTCTAACAAAGTACAATTAAAAATTTTACAATTAAAACTCAAACCAATACCAATACATATTGCAAGAAGATTTTGACAAATGAATCTAACTGTATTATAAATGTAAAACATACATCACCCTGAAGGAAATGAGAAAAACGGAGCTCATTTAAGTAAGTTTAGAAGATGGTATTTTGACTGGAATCTATGTGATTAAAGATATAACCACTGTACACCTCTGGTAAATGTGTTTCTCACAGGGCTATGGGTAAGCAATTCTGAAACTACTCTATTTGTATACTAGGTACGAAATACAAGGTGAGCTTGGAGCAAATTATAGTGACAGAAGGTAAGAAAGTGTACAAAATTAAAAAAAAAGCCCCGCAATGCTTAAGGCATGACAAAGGATTCAGGAGCCAACTGAAATACTTTACAATGACCAAAGCTGGAATAATTTGAGGAACATAATAAATAAAGTAGTATTGGATTATAAGTGAAAACATAAAATAAATATCAATGAGTCCTTACTAATATAAATAAATGATTGACTAAATAAATAAGTGGAAATTATTACACAAATCTCCCTTATGGAAGAATTCCAGATAATTCATGCAGATATTCTGCCCTCAAGGAAGTGGAGTATAACTATTCCTTCAGTATGGGTTGTACATGAAGACTTTCTTCCCAAAGTATACACAATATGGAAATGGAATAGAATAACTTTACAGTGGAGAAAACTGACAAACACTACCTCAAGTCAGGTGATTAAGGTTAATGTCAAAAGTGATAAGGAGTTTTAATAATTTTACTTTGGATATGATGTGATGCAAATGGAACTTTATCTCTGCTGTCTTCCTACCAAAAATTATAATCTCAGTCCAATCATAAGAAAAACATCAGACAAATCCCAATTAAGGGACATTCTGCAATATTTTTGACCTGTAACCTTAAAACTGTCAAGGTCATAAAGAACAAGAAACATCTGAAAAACTTTCACAAGGAAGATGACTTCAAAGAAACATGAGTACTAAATGGCTTCCAGGATGAAATTCGAGGACAGAAAAAATATGTTAGGGAAAAATTTTATCTGAATAAAGTTAGGACTTTAGTTAATAATTATTTCACTCAGTTTACAATTCATTTAATTTGAAATAATGAAATGAAATAATTATTTCATTTAGTTAATTAATTCATTAATTGTGAAAAACGCATTGTAATAATGTAACCTTAACAACAGCAATAACTGGTTGTTGGGTATATGAGAACTATCTGTACTATCTTCACAATGATTCTATCAAAATAAAAGTATTCTAAAATAAAATGTTTTTTAAAAAGACAAAGAAACAGTTTCAAAACCAAATATGTGAGGATCAACCTGTAAGATGTTTCAATGGCTAAACACGGAATAATGCTAGCAACAAAATAAACATCACTACTTTTGGGTTATATCCGAAAGAATAAAATGCATATCTCTGAGTCCATACACAAGTAAATAATTGAATAAATAATAAATAAATAAATAGGGAAATGTAAAGAGCTCTCCTACGTAAGAATTCTAAATGATATATTTGGATATTTCCCACTACAGGAAGTAATGCTTAATTCCTCTCCCCTTGAGTATGTTTTGGACATAGTGGCTCAATACCAAAAAACAGAACACAGAAAAGGAAAAGTAGTGACTTTACAGAGGAGAAACCTAGCAGACATGATCTTAACCAAGGGAATAAGATGAACACCACAAGCAACAGGAGGGAGATAGATATCCAGGTACATGAAGCCCAAGTCCCCAAACAGGTTCAACCAAAAGAAGAGTTCATTGAGATACATTATAATCAAATTCTCAAAAATCAAAGACAAAGAGAGAATTTTGAACACAGCAAGAGAAAAAAAAAAACATCTCTCATAAAAGGGAACCTGTATAAGGCTATCAGAAGATTTCTCAGAAGAAACATTGTAGGCTAGGAGAAAGTGGGATGATGTGTACAAACTGTTGGAAAAACCTTCCAATCAAGAATACGGTACCTGGAAAAGCTTTCCTTTAAAAATGAAAGAGAGATGAGGACTTTCCCAGATGAACAAAAGCTGAGAGTTCATCACTTCTAGATCTGCCTTACAAGAAATGCTAAACAGAGTTTGTCAAACTGAAATAAAAAGATGCTAATTAGTAACATGAATAAAATTATAGATATTATTATATTTATTATATATAGATATTTACTATAAATATTTGCAATACAGTTTAAAAAGTTTTAGAGAATGGCAAAGTAACTAGACTATCCAAAATAATTATGAAAAAAGAAGGACAAAGGTAGAGGTCACATGCTATCCAATTTCAGGACTTGCTATATCTTCAGTAATTAAGCAGAGTAATGCTGAAAATGTAGACACAGATTAATTGAACAGAATAGAGACCTCAAAAATAGATTTAAATAAATATAGTGAAGTGAATTTTTACAAAAGTACAAAGACAATTTAATGGAAACATAAAAATCTTTCCATTTAATGATGTGGAAAAAATTGGACACCATTTACAAAACAACAAACTTTGACATATGTCTCATATCTTATACCAATGTTAAGTCAATATAGATAATAGCCCTAAGGGTAAAATGTAACACCAAAAACTCTTTAGAAGAAAACAAGAGAAAATCTATATAACCTTGAGTTTGACTAGAAGTTTTGAGATATGACTTCAACAGCATAATTCATAAAAGAACACAGTAATAAATTAGACTTTACCAAAGTCTTGATCCATGAAAGACATTTTTAAGACAACAAAAAGACAAGACACAGACATGGAAAAAATATTTGTAAATCACTCATCTGCTAAAGGATGTATATCTAGAAAATAAAGAATACTTAAAACTCAACCATGGAAAACAACCCAATAACAAACGGTAAATCTGAATTGGCTCGCCACCAAAGAAGATATGCAATTGAAAACTGAATATATGAAAATATGCACTGATCCTTATTAGAGAATTGCAAATTAAAAACAAAATTATATCCTTCTATATACTATTAAAATTATTGAAATAAATAAACTGATCATTTTAAGTGGTAGTGAGGATATAGAGCAACAGGAACTCCCATTCACTGCTGTTTGGAATGCAAAATATCACAACCACTTTGGAAAATATTTTGCCAGTTTCTTGTAAAGTTAAACATACACTTCCCATATGATCGAGCATTCCTAGTCCAGGGAATTTACCCACATGAATTGAAAACTTATTTTGTACAAAAACTTGTACACCAATGTTTCTAGCACTTTTATTCATAATTGCCAAACACTGAAAACAACTCAAATGTCCTTCGACAGGTAATTGGACAAACAAACTGTGGTACATCTAATGAATTAGTACTTACAATAAGAAAGAACCAACTACTGATTCAGGCAACAAAATGAATGAATCTTAAGTGCATTTTGCTTAGTGAAAGAAGCAGATGTAAACGCCCAGATATTGTACCATTCTATTTGTATGAAATTCTGGAAAAGACAAAACTATATGGCAAACAGATCAGTTGTTGCCAGGGTTGCAGACGGGGGAGGTGTGAGTACCAAAGGATTCACAGGGAATTTTTAGGATGATGGAACAGTTTCATATGGTACTGTGGGAGCGGACACATGACTGTATATAATTATCAAAATGCATAGAACTGCACATCACTAAGAGTGACTTTTACTGTACGCAAACTAAAAAAAATTCCCCTAAGATGTTGGGAAAACCCAGGATAGGTTACAGACTGTTTAAATGTGTCTATTCTACAAATGTGTGACATAAGCTCCCCGAAGGAGATGGGAAGAAAGGAGGTGATTTTAAAAAGTTTGGAAAACCCTGTTTTGCCCAGTTACTGTAAGACAAAAGAGAAAAGAAAAAATAAATAAAATACCTTTCTAGAACTCTTCAAAGTGTCAAGGTCATGAAAGACAACGAAAGATCATGAAACTGTCAGAATGGAGGATACTAAAGAGACATGACTGAAGGCAATGTGTACCTTGGATTGGATCCTGGGACACAAAAGGCCATGAGTGGAAAAACTGGCAAAATCTGAATAAAGCCTGTAGTTCAGTTAATAGTATTGTACAAATATTAATTTGCTAGCTGTGATAAATGTATCATGATTACGTAAGATGTTAAGATTAGGGGAAGCTAGATGAAGGTTGTGTGGGAATCTAGAGAGGAAGCTTGGGGTCAGTTTGTGAAGGGTTTATATGTTTGTTATTATTATTTTTAATGACAAGCTAATAAGGTTATTTTCTATCATGGAACCGAATAGGGGGAGTGGGTTTCAGTAGGAAAATGGTATGACGATTTCTTTGCTTTTATGCTTGTGTGTAAATATATATTTTTATTTTATTTTATTTTTTACAAAGCTCACTCTGACTGTAGTAGGGAAGACAGAGTTTGGAAGACAGGCAACAGAGAAACCAATTATAAAATAAAGCTATTATTGAGGGTTTATTCTGTATTCAAGCATGAGGAATGGCCAACCCTTCTTAACTGATATTGTTGAACATTATTCAGTCTTAATAAGATGACAACACAAAGAAGAATTTCCCTTATCTGGTCCTCACTGGGGTAATTTTGATGCTGGGATACAGACATTACAAAGTTCCCACTAATTATAGCATATTAAGGCTAGGTCTTAGAGGTCCAGTTCAAACACATTCACAAACAGGAAGTCGAGGCCAAAAGAGGTGAAGTCAAGCTTCAGGATGCGCAGGGGCTAATAACCAGTTTTACTGACTCGCAGTCCAGTGATCTTTCACCAGAAGCACCTAGCGATTAGGCAGAGATGAGAAGTGACTGCTTGGCTATGCTTCACTCTGATGCCCTAGGATAGAGGCCAGGAGAAGTGTGACTGGGAGCCAGGGTTTGGGGACGCATCTAGCAAGAGGTACAGTGGGACTGGACATACTGTCTTGACAGTGCCCTCTTGTTCTCTGGAGAAGTGACAAAATATCATTACTGCTGATTTATACTTGGTGAGGGGTGCTATTTTTTATCCATCTATACTAGACATAGATTATTTTGGCTGCTTAACACACTTCATCTTTTCTCTCGGTAACAGTGATTCTCTTTTCCTTCCTTTTGGGGATTGCTCCTCATTCATTCTAAGTTTCTGACAGGGCTACTAGTCACAGTGGCCTGTCCCTCCTGTCTGGGCTTGTCACTCAGGCCAGGAAAAGCAAAACCCTCCACCTCCCTTAATACTTACTTCACGACAGACAAGAGTTACTCCCAGGACTTCTCAGAATTAGTGCTGAATGGATGGCTCTCTTCTTCCCATGCATCATGACCTATATGTACATGACATCAATCTCGCTGGTGGCCATGCCTCCCACCAGGCAGAGCAGTCTAAGAGACGAAGGCCAAGATGACAGGTGGAGAGGCAGGGAGTAGCATGGTGATTGTCATAGTTTGGATTCCCCTGGGGGCAGACCCTAAGACAAGGATGCCAGGGAAATGAGTTTACTTAGAGAGTATAAGGAACACCAGTAGGGGAATGTGGAAGTGAGACAGGGAGGAAAAGGAAGCCAACAAAGGGAGAGCTACAGAGCCAGCTACTGCTATAAATAACGCACAACCCAGAATGAAAGTTTTTAAATTTACAGTGGTGAAGTAGAAGGCTTCTGGACGGAGACACAGGTGCTGGCATTTGGAGAGCAGCATCTCCCTGGCTCTGAGGGAAATCAAATTATAAACAGGAGCCTGCCTAGTAAGGATCGAATCTGAATAAGAGGGCTTAGACCTTGGATTCCAATATTCAATGGCTTCAGGCTAGGCAAGCAGGAGCAACCACCTCCACAGTGGAGAATTTGGGCCCCAGCCCCAAACCCTGAGTCACTGAACCAAGGAGTCCACTCATACTTCCCCTGGGCAGCACTAAGTGGAAGGGCCATTTCTCCTCTCATACCCCTTAGATTGTTTCATCTCTCTCTCTCTCTCATCTCTGTCTCTAGCTCTCTACATCCCTGTCACATCCCAAAAGCTCCCAACAGTGGTGGTTACTGCGTATCTAGCACTGTCCTAAGTGCTAAGCATGCATTATTTCAGTTAATCTTCCAAGCAGCCTTGTGACTTAGGTACTGCTAGTATTGTCTTCTTACAGAGGGGGAAGCTGTTGCCGTGGAGGATGGCACAGGGTCCAGCATGTGTTTCCATATGGTTGAGTGTTTGGGGGTATTTTGTTAAGTATCAACAGCACTCCCTAACATTTTCCTTCAACGTTAACTCTCGCTTTTATTTTTTATTCTTCCTTTTTTTCTTTCTTTCTCTCCCAAATCGACTCTGCTTTGACTCCTCTTCTGCTTCTGATACGCCCCATTTCACACAAAGTACATTGTAAAGAGCACTTGATAAAGAGTCTGAAGACACTCAGGTTTGAGACAGGTCTGTTTTATCAACAGCTGTCTACACTAATGCGTTTAAACTAAGGCAAGTGGCTTAAGCCCTCTGAGGTTTTCTCCATGTCTAATTTGGAGCTAGTGCTCTGCAGAATCCATGTTACACATTAACTAAAGTCAGAAATGTGGAGCCCCTTTGTGAACCCACAATTGCTATGAAGATTGAGGTGTTGTGGAGATGGGAAAGGACACGTGTGGAAATGAAGGTAGGGAAGGGGAGATAGTAAGGCAGGGCTCATGTGGCTCCATTCCAGGCTTGGGAGGGCACACAAAACAGCTTGTGGAATAAGGTGAAGAGTCTGTAAGCTGGAAAGGGGTTTACAGTC
Source organism: Equus caballus (assembly GCF_041296265.1). Lineage (NCBI taxonomy): Eukaryota > Metazoa > Chordata > Mammalia > Perissodactyla > Equidae > Equus > Equus caballus. The sequence continues at coordinate 155,932,411 of NC_091684.1, read as the reverse complement.
GCTGAGGTTTGAAAAGGATCTGCTCAAGTGTTTTTAGAAAATTGTTGACTAAGTACTTTATCAAACCTCATGTTATCAACCTGCAGACACGTTTCATGCGCTGCAGCATCTCAGCAAATGCTTTAGTTAATTACCCTCTAATTATAACATCATTGAATGGCTACACTGAGGCAACCATATAATTATGGAGCCAAAAGCTCTGAGCAATTACAAGGCTGAGAATATTGGTTGATTACAATAAATCCCCAGCTCGTTGTTGATATTTGTCACCTGCTCGATGTTCCTAATCTCTCGATGCATGTGATAAACCATATGCATCATAGGAAGCAGGACATTTGGAGAGAAAGCCCAACTGAAGGGAGAGATAAGAACATATATGCAATGAACTAATGAATTGGATGGTATTTTTGCTTTTGTTTGTCTAGCCAACATATCATCTCAGGTAACTGCTCTAGTAGTCCTTGCCCTCTGGGGCCTCCTAGTCCATGAGAGGAGAGGGTCTTGTATGCACAGTATAGTGAGTTAGCATTGGTAGTGATGGATATGGAATGTTATGGGACCCTGGTGGGACCAGTAACTTGATGGAACATTGGAGAAGTTTCCAGAAGATCTTCATAGAGGAGATGATATTGAGGTCTATTTTTGCATGACAAAAATATTGCCAAGTGTACAAGGGAGAAGGGGAGTCTTTGGAACATGCAGTCTTCATAAAAGCTGTTAGTGAATCAGCAAAAACACGCACAGAAAGAAAATTATAATCTTTTATTGCATCCTCTGAAAATAACACCCTCGCTTCAAGTAAAGAGAAGCAGTGATCTCGATAGTTATGATGGGGGAAACATTTAGTAAGAGGAAACCAATGTGAAAGCCTATTTTTAAATGGTTTGTTTCACTTTACCACACCCAGGTTCTTCAAGCAATCCTTTTGTGTTTCTGGAACAATCTTACATAGGAGTTTCCCTTGGCAAATCCTACAACTGACCTTCATGCTTGGAACAACAAAGGAGCCTTGGATTAATCTGGAAAAAAAAGTTGTAAAATGTAATTAGGTAATTGCAGAAAAGTTACTCTACATGCTCACATTACCTTCAAGACAGCATTGTTTTTAGTCTCCTGTCTTTCCTTCCAATTCTAAAATGTCTTACAGTGCCTCAGGTATTTCCATTCTAATCATTTTCTTGGAGAAAGATTGTAAATATTTCAAAACAATGGATTGACATTTTCAGTACATGGTATATGGATTTCTCTTGATTTTTTTTTCCAGATCCTGTAGGCCAAAATCAAAAATGCTGCTACTATGTAATTAATATTTACCTTTAATACCTAAGATTGACTCATGATCATTTCACTGAGAAAACTGAAAATTAGAATTGAGTATATTACATAGCTTAGAGCTATGTAAGTAGATTTTTCATACAGAACTATGTTTCTCTTCCAAGAAAAAAAAATTGAACATGTGGCAAATAAAAGTGACAGTCAATTTCCTTTGAGACACCATGACAACAGTTATGTTACTGAATGCTGCACATGGTGACATTCAATAAGTGTGTTGACTGACTTAGAAATTTGAGACATTACCATGACAGAGATTTGTCTGTGTTTGTAGGAGATTAGACTGGGGACATTCAAGGTACAATACTATCTGAGAACTCGGCATACAATCATGGACATTTTGTTTTGAAGATCATCCATTTTGCCAAGCTTTTCTCTATATGGCCTTGGCAAGTCGGTACTTCCTCTTAAACTCTTGCTCAACCCAACTGCCCTGTGTGAAAAGCCAAGGCTTTCCATGGGAAAAAGGCATTTCCAGTTGAACCTTCCAAACTGTTTGCAACTTAGATGGTTTCAAGAAGTCATCAGTTTCCTTAAGCATTATTCTACTATTTCAGGAAAATTTCTTGTTGAGATTTGTAGAGAAATGTCAATTTCATCAAATTACAAATAAAAGTGAAGAATTTATAATTGTTTTTTCACAACCTAGACCTCTTTAGAACCCTCTGTGGCAACATTGTGTCTAGCACAGCGTCCTGTGGACTGTACATACCTAACACACTATTTTTTCCTGTAATTTTGTACATTTAGCCTCCCATTTTTACCAGTGAGGTTTAAATTATGATCATTACGCTTTTCCTATACATGTCAATATATTTTGAAAACTGGTAAGCAATGCCTGGCCTGTTATATAATTACTAAACAGAACATAGTGTAACATATTCCATACTCATGCTAAATAATTGAATATTTACTGTATTTAGTCAAGATTATCACTCATGGATACAGCTTCTCATTTACAAAATGAGAATAGAGATATTTAACTAGCCCTACAGTAAAGTGAAAGGGATATAATGACTTTAAAAGAACTTTGTAGATTGTAAAGTTCCCTGCATAGGCAAGCAATTGTCATCATTGTGAAAGATCTTCCGGGAATACAGCAGAAATACCTGTGCCACTATTTCATATTTGAGCCCCTCAAAACAGCTAGAGCAATGCCCAGCTTTTAAGTGGAGACTGTGCATGCTCTAGTTAAAAGTGATAGGCCTTCCATTACCTTCCTCAGTGTAATGCATGCTTCAGGTTAGACTGCCTGGCCATGTAGAGCCTCTTGCTGAGGCCACATTATCTTTCTAGAAAGTATTGCACTAAAATATTATGTGATTTAATCATCGAATCCTTGGCCTCAAAGAACAGTATGTACATTCATCTCCTTCTAAGCAAGACAGCTTAGAAAAGAAATGTGTTAGGTAAATATGATTATAAGTCAGGATTATAGACACTAGCTTTGGCATGAGTATGAAGAGTGAGTGTTTAATATCATAGGACTCTGGTCTAGCAGTGGACTTCTCATTCTTCAATTTATCTTTTTTAACCTATATATCATTAAAATACATTATCACATATGGATTCATATGGCATCCATTTGTCATTATGCTTCTAGTGAATTGAATATCTTAAAGTATAAGAAACTTTGAGAAACATAAAAAGAAAATAATATTTTCTATGTCCAAGAAGAGAACACTTTTGGATCAGGAGTTGTCACTGGTCTTCACGGTTTAATCTTAAAGATGCTTCTTTGAATATTTAGATGATTTTTAGAATATAAATTGGGAATCATATAGCCCTGAAGGATAATCCCATATATATTAGAGTCCTGATCATGTGACATTCTAATGCCTGGAATTTAGTTTACTAATGCTCAAGTCCAACATACTGCTATGCCAAGGCAACTCATTCTAACTCTGGGAATTTTTTCCCAGAAATTTTATTCTTGGGAATTTGTACTCTTGGGATTTTTCCTCAATAGAGAGCTCCAGGGACACCAGGATTTCAAATCCTCTGGTCAGAGATTTACTATAATGCAAGATGAATATTGAGAAAAATAAGTAATTCGCTTTTCATTTCAGAAGAGAAAAGCATGAAAGATTAGGACTGGTTGTAGAGAATCTGGTATCGAAGAAGAGGAGATTGGCTTTGCTTGAAGCAGGGGGCTCTCTTGGCTGTGCTTAAGGAAGCTACATCTGGTCACCTGAGGTCAAAGTACCTTAACTAAAAGAGGAAATGAGCAGTCCTCATGGCAAAAAATAGTCAAGAAGAAGATGCTGTCTCTACCCTTTACCTGTGAGTTTTGAGGGATTGGGTCTAAATCCTGTGGGACTCCTACTCTGTGCAAGGTGCTTGGACAACAAGAGGACTATTGAAGTCATAACAAGTGTCTCCTGCCACCCTGGCCTTTGGTTTTTAAACCAAACACTAGTTTTCAATTGATTTCCATCCATTATATATAGGCATGAATATATAGGCTCATATCTAACTACAAAGGAATAATACCAGATCCTAAACAGAACAACTAGGGTTTGAAGAAATATGAGATTGATAAGTACACACATTTCCCTTCACTAGAATGTCAAAAATCATGAGAAAATATTCAGCGTTAACGTGACATTTGCAAAGAATGTAATATCATGTAAAAAGCAATTCTCTAGGGACTTTATTTTCACAAATTCTGGCTCATATTGTTGGCCAACATGACGATGGTCAAGACTCTATATTCCACGTGGTATGTTTTGCTCTGTATACGCACAGCCTTAAAATATGTATCCTTATCCATCTGAAAACTCTGACACCCATATCACAATATTCTTCCCCCTCCACTGAACTCTGGAAACTTAGAGGACATGGGCCCAAGATGGCACACAAAGCAAATCTTCGTGTGGACAGATGTGCAGGCCCTGGCTGTGCTGAGAACCAAGCTCTTGATTAATGTTTCCAGGTAGCCACTAGTATGTGCTCAAACCAGTTTCCTTTTCCAAGCAGAGATCAACACTGCCAGTTTTCACCATCTTTTTCCCTAAACTCATAGCGTACACATACACCTGCATCAATTCCCTCAATAGACATGGATTCATAACTGTACTGTACGGCTTGGCAAGGCTAACAGGATGAACATAGCATTGCTGTTACCCTGCATAAACTTTGATCTGAAAGGTAAATGTGTAAAGTGGTCAATGAGTATATTATACAAAGCAGCTTAGGTCACTTGTTCTGGGAGCGATCAAGAACAGACACTGTGGTTCTTCAGAAGAGGGAGATGAGATAAGACTAGCAGGGTGGGAAAGGAGTGGAAGCGGAGGTGAAGGTGAAGAATGTGACTTTTAAGAGAATACAACAATTCATGTGGGAATCCATCGCCACCATTTAGATGCAGATGTAGGAAAGGATTATGTTCTATAAGCATCTTTGACTTTTTTAGGGTAAACAGTCAGTCTGTTTCACTCAGGACTGAGGGTTTTCTCAGACTGCAGTTTCAGTGTTAAAACTGGGAGGGTCTTGGGCAAACCTGTCACCCTACATTTTCTACTCTTTCACCAATGCTCCATGTGATTTAAGAGTGATCTTTTGATTTCATCAACTGACTATTTTTTTAAACTGTCTCCTCCTCTCTTTCATTACTTTCACATTTTCTCTTCAATTTTCATAATTTCTTGCCTGGATTACTCCAAAAGCCTTCTATCTATCCTCCTCTTGGATGATAGAATGATCTTTCTAAAAATACTAGCCTGGTCATGTCACTCCCCTGCTTAGAATTCTTCAATCACTCCTCATTACCTTCAAGATAAAACTCCATTTCTTTAGTGTGTATAATAATCATGTTGGAGGAGAGGTTCTTTAAAAAAATAAACTCTCATTCATTCATGTGTTTATTAATCCAACAAATATGTGTTGAATGTCTACTACATGTCAAACACTGTTCTAGGAACCAGGGTTAAGATGGTGAGCAAAGCAGGCAACTTTCCCATCCTCACACAGCATACATTCTAGTGGGACAGGAGCAGAGAGTAAACAAATATGTACTAAGTGCAGTGTCAGGTCATGATATGCTGTTAGGCTTTCAAATAAAAGCAAAGGCAGGGGTCCAGCCCTGTGGTATGGTGGTTAAGTTCATGTGCTCTGCTTCCATGGCTGAGGTTTTGCAAGTTCAGATCCTGGGTGTGGACCTACACACCACTCATCAAGCCATGCTGTGGTGGCATCCCACATACAAAATAGAGGAATATTGGCACAGATGTTAGCTCAGGGACAATCTTCCTCGCTAAAAAAAAAAAAAAAAAAAGATAAAAGGAAAGGCAAGTAAAAGAATAAAAGGAGGGCACAATTTTAGGAGGGGCTGATCAGACAGATAAGACCTCTGCGTGACACCTGAGCATGAAACATGGTCTTGGGAATATTTGGGAAAAAGAAAGTTCTAAGAGAGAACAACAAGTACAAAAATGTTGAGTTGGGAGAGTGTTTGGTGTCCTCAAGGGAGACTAGGAATCCCATGTGTGGCTGGAAAGGAGTGAGCATGGGAAGACTGGCAGGAAGCAAGAAGAGAGGGTGAGCCAGGACCCAGAGCATCTGCAGTTGGGTAGACCACTTTAAGGACTTTCTATTTCATTCCCAATGAGTTGGTCAGCTACTTAGAGTCTTGAGCAAAGGGCTGACATGATTTGCATTTTAAAAAGCTCTCCCAGGCAGCTATTGTGTAAAGAAATTTAGATAGTAGAATCAGGGAGACCATGCAGGAGACTATTGTAAGCAAGGAAATGATACGGGCTTGGAATATGGTGCTATCAGAGCTGTCATGAGTTGGCAATGCTCCAGGCCTCACTCAGTACCTCTCGCCAGCAGCCAGACCTCGCTACTTGCATGCTGTGCTCACACCCCAGGTGCTGTTAGCTCTGCCAGTAAATCCTTCCTTCTCTCCACATGCCTTGTCCTGGATAGCTCACTTTTTAAAAAAGCCTAGTAAAAGAATCCTCTCTTTCAGGAAGTCACCCACAGGTCTGGGTTTGGGCTGGATATCCTGCCTGTGCTGCACTGCACCTGCACTTAATTTACGCACTGGCCTGTGATTGCCTGCTTACATCTCTGTTTACATCTCACCCCTTGCTCACACTTATTGTCAATCTCTCTCTGTCTTTCACACACACACACATCTCACAGATGCATTTGAGGGGAGTGACTGTTGCATAGTAAATAGAAAATAAATTTTGTGTTGAATAAATGAAGGAAGGAGCTTGCATACTAAGATGAAAAGATCAGAAATTGGGCACTAGTTGGAAAGGCATCATAAAAACAGGGATATTTGATCAATGAACTTGTCCATTCATTCATTCAATGATTCATTCTTCAGCACCTACTATATGCAAAAACACAGATACATGCTGGGTGCTGGAGCTACAATGATAATAAGACACAGGCAGCCCTGATTGCTAGTCCAATGATCAGTACATTTCAACTGTGACTGAAAAGAGCGTTATCAAAGACAGCTAGAACCAACAGGCAAACGGGATGCTCGGAGGTTCATACGTTGTGAAATAATCTCAGATGATACTTCACAGAAAGTTCTCACTCCTGTAGCTATGCTTCAATGATTAAACAAAGTAAAAGTTCAAAAATGTGTAACAAATGTTCTCTGTTCCAAAGGGGACAGACAGAAATGATTTTGATAGAAACCACGGAAATGAATGATTAATTATGAGTGACATGAAACCAATCCCAGTCCAGGTCAGGGAAAAGCTATAAAATAAAGTGCAGACCTTTAATAGAATCAGCCATGTGCCCAGTGCAATTTCGTGGCATGGAACACTGATTGCAGATACAGAGAACAGTTGTTCTTTGTGTATAGACACTGGAAGCCTAAAAGCAACTTATAGGCCAGGTGGCTTGTGGCGAGGTACCACCTTCTTATAAAAATGATACAAGACTGATGAGAAAATCATGGGGTGAGCCCAGGGTAAGCCATGCTCCTCAGTGCATGGCAACCAACCAGAGGGCATTGACCTTTCTGCTCTCACTACGACCAGGCTTTGCAGCAGGACTATGCCATTGTATTACCCATGCTATCCAACAGCTTGTGGCTGGAGTAGATAGCTCAATTACTGACAGGCACAAAGGCAGGGGCCAACAATTCTCATGGGGATTTCTAAAAACACTCAGCTACAGCTGGAAGGAAGGAATCTACTGCAGACTAAAGAACAGTTTGGGTTAGAAAGCATTGAGGTAATCATGCATGCTGTGAAAACCATAACGGTATACTGTTCCTGTCTGCGGCTGCTAAGATGACAATTAATAGGGAGCCAGAAGGTGATTGCAGTCTCTGAGAATTGATTATTCAAGGACTGAAATTTCAGGGCAGTGTATTGGTGCAGAGTCATCCTCAGAGTCAAACAAACCTGGGTTCCAATCATAGCGCTTTGTGCTTTTTATTACCTGATTGTGAAATCTTAGAACGATTAGCCTTTTTCTTCTTCTTCTTTTTCAGTAATGGCCTTTAACAGCATTAGATATCCTATCAGAATTTATCAACATTGTTTCCTCCATGTAACAGTCAAAATATCTTTAAAATCTAGAGTCTCTTTCTAGCCCATTTTTCATCCATTTGCAATATACAATATAACATTTTAATATATTTTTTCCCTTTTTTCTTTTGCCTCTTTTCATTTATTCTGTTCTTGTAGTTATTTCTTCAAATGCAAACAAAATACCTAAAAGAAATCTTGTGGACAAAGGATTTAAAAAGCAATTGAATTCAGACCCCTCACGTTCAGGAAATGATTATTAGAGAAATTCCAAAAGTCTATGTCTTCCTCAGTGTTTTCTTAAATAACTTATCTCAAAATTCATCACCATGCATCAACCAAAGGTGAGAAGTTATAGATTTCATATTGAATCTATTGGAAAGTAACTTCTAACTCAATTTCAGTAGTTAGCGGTGGGAAGGGCATCTATCACTATGTCTCAATTTCATTTTTGTTATCCTATTCCAGGCGTTCTTTCTGACACTCAATTGTGTTAATTTCAGATTATTAGCTAACAACATTTTTTTTTTTTTAAAGATTTTATTTTATTTTATTTTTTTTCCTTTTTCTCCCCAAAGCCCCCCGGTACATAGTTGTGTATTCTTCGTTGTGGGTTCCTCTAGTTGTGGCATGTGGGACGCTGCCTCAGCGTGGTCTGACGAGCAGTGCCATGTCCGCGCCCAGGATTCGAACCGACGAAACACTGGGCCGCCTGCAGCGGAGCGTGCGAACTTAACCACTCGGCCACGGGGCCAGCCCCTAGCTAACAACATTTATTACGTCTTGACATCATGTAAGTGATTCTTTGTTATCTTTTTGAATCAATTGTGTGAGAATGGGATAAAATTGTGTCAATAATGGAAGAATACAGGATATAGATTGTAAAAACTATTAGAAATGGTACTAACAACAAAACATTATCCTCAGTGCTTACTATATGCCAGGTACTATGCTTACATTATTTTATGCAGCGAATTTTAATGCTTATTCTTATATTAATTAATTTTGTATATTTGAACTTTTTTAACCTCTCTTTGAGCCTCAATCACCTTCTATAAAAATGACATCATAATACCCCTCATAAGGAGTTATTGTGAGAATTAAATGAGACAAATGCAAAAGTAGAATGCCTGGTGTGGAGTACATAAATGTTAAGGATCATTTTAAATGTGGCATCAAGAACTTACCCTCTATAAAACTGGAGGAAAAAAAAATAGTAATGTTCTCTCTATGGTTGTTTGCTTTAAAACTGTGTATCTTCATACAATGCAATAAAGAGAGATGTCAAAACCAGAAGCAGGGGTTAGAGAGGGGGACCACAATCCTGAACTTAGATGGTTAAGTACAGAACCTTCAGCAGCTATGAACACTCGGGAGCCTGGGTGTACTTCTAGTAAGTGATATAACTTAAGGGCTACGCCAACATGTGAGCTAAAGGGGAAGAAAAGATATTTAATACTTGCTGCTTTTAGAAGTTTGAATACAATACTTTGTAGCTATAAAGAACAGGGAGTTCTCTGCTATTTAAGAGGACAGGAGAGATCTTGGAGAAAAGATAGCTGTAGATGAAGGCAATGAGGTAGAAATTCAATGAAAACAATGAATGACTCAGAGATTAATATGCAATAATTTACTCTTGAATTACTCTTTCCCTTCAGGTTGCTGCCTTCAAAAAAAAGAAATCGCATCCTTGACTCCACATCCCTTTCTATAGCTCGTCTCTTACTCTTTTCCTTCACAACTTACTCATTGCCTCCATGACCTTTTCTCTCATTCATTCCTTGAGGCAACTCCTACCACCCTCTTACTCCTCATACATTACTCAATGACTCTACAACTGTTAAATCTAAAGGATATTTTATGACCTTGGCAAGCTTGCATTTCATGCTGTTGATCAGCCTGTCCTGGAAATGTTCCCCTTCTTTAGAGCCCGTGGATTCTTTTTTCCTGGTTCTCCTATGTTTATAGCAACTCAAGGGCTTCTTGCCTTTATGACGACATTAATGTTGCTATATCTCAGAGTCTATATTTGTGCCTTAGCTCTTCTCAATCTATTCTTCCTAATCTATAACTGACCCACCTTTGCAATAACTTAAAACCATGTCTCTATAGAAGACATCTCTCTTGAACTCCAGCCCTATTGCACATTGTGGCTTGAATAAGCCAAGAATTCTTCAATGGTCTGAAATTAACACGTCCTTTAGTGGTACCTTCTCAAGAAGTGACACTGGCCTGGAAGAATACTAAATTTCTACCTTTTCCATACCACTCATACAAAGCAGTGCTAAATTTAATTCCTAAAAACCTCTTGACTCTCCGATATACTTCATGCTCACCTCCAACACTGTAATAATGGACCACTTCATTTCTCACCAAATGACTATGGGGGCATTCCTAATGTGGGCATTGTTAAACTATGTTCTTAGAACTTTGGGTACTTCCTGGATTGCTGAGGGAAGGGAGAAGGGAGGCAGAACAATCAAGTCTTAAGTTCCTCATCCCTATCTCAAGCAAGTATGTACCCATCTATCTGAGGTTTCTAATAAGATTTCATTTGAGAAGTCAAGATTTTTGCTATTCAGAATATTCTAATAATTATTCTATGTCTAATCCATTTTCCATACTACAGGTATGGCACTAATGTGTGAATCTTATCATATCCTTTCCTTGATAAATAGCCTTGGTATCAGGCTTTGTTCAGAGAACCAGAATCAGAGTGATAAATAATAATAAATTTACTACAGGGATTAGACCCTACACTCTTACAGAGACTGGTGAAGATGTGTGGGGAAGGTTGTCGTTTATGCATCCATATGGTGAGCTAAAGTCACTGTAGGTCAGCAGGATTGGCAGTCAGGAAGAAAACTGGAGGGACAGTGGGGAAAACTGGAGCCCGTGAGGACAACTGAACGTACAAGGTCAAACTGGAACCCACATCTGTCTCCTCTTGCCTTCAATCTTGACAAAACATGTGATGTGCAGAAGTCATTGTCTTTCACCACAGATCTGCACACATTCTTGCTGAGGACTCAGAGAAGCTGAAGGAGGGAAATTCATGTTCGGTAGTTCCTACAGGGAAATATCTTCCTGTCTCAGCTTCGAGAGTGTCTTGAGGAATTGTCCATGTAGATTGAAAAGGCCTGTCTCCATCTAACCCCTGTCACCTGGCACATTCACACACACTTTGCAGGGAAGTATTAAGTTATCCACGCCAAGGCAGGAAGCCAGGGAACAGCCTGTAGTAACCTCCCTCAGACAGCAGTGGGAGCAGTGACAGGCGGAGTGTGGTGATGGGTGGATTGTGTATGCGGACTTAAGTAAGATAGTTGATTCTGTCAAATACATCAGCGTGTGAGGAGACCTATGAGGGATAAGCTGTCAAAGGAAGTTTACACATCATTCCCTCACTCTATGAGGGAATCATGGAAAGAGATGTAGCTGTGAGGAACATATCAAATTCATTTACTGTGACTAGGAGTACAGGCCAAAGCGGCATCTTCAACCGTTAATATGATGTGCGTTCCAGAACACTCCACACTGCCTTCAAGTACTGTATTCCAGTAAGAGGGAATATCCTCTGTGACTTTAGTTTTAGAAAAAAGCATAAATGTCCTATGTTATGGACTATCCATAGAATAAACATGCTGCAGATGTGTTTATTTTTAGGGGGAGGTAATATGGTATTTTTACTTGCAGTGCTATAAAAAATAATATCTTTTCACTTTTTAAAAACAGAAAATGACAGGTTTCAGTGTATTTTACAGTTTAGAGGTTTTTGTTACAAGTATATATCTCTAGTCCAAAACCCTCTCCCAGTCTCCCACTTCCCTAAAGAAAATTCCAAATCAATCTGTGCATTGAGTTCCACTTCTCCTGCTCCTGTCCCAGTTAGAAGATGAGTCCAATGGACTCATTTTTATTAAATATTTTCTATTTTCCACACTAACTCAGGCCCATATTACCTCTGAATTATGAGAGCACAAGTCAAGAACCTAGACTGGAAATTCAATATGTGAAAATTCCAGCTAAGCTTAAAAACAATTCTTCCTTGCTCTGAACTCAACCTCTGGCTCTTATGTTGACACCTTTATTCGAGCTCTTTGTGATTTTCACGTCCCAGCATCCCCTGTAGGATTCTGTGACTATCCCCTAAAGGCTGACTACACTCCTGAGTGATGGTCAGCTTTTTGAGGTTTCCTTGGATACTTCCCTCTCTGCTGGCCAATGTTTGTTTCTTCAGCTATTAAAATACATTAGGAAGTCTTCACCCAGCCTCTCTGGAGTGTGGCAGTGTCTTCCAGGGAAAACTGACCTGGCTGGCTTCTCTGTTTCTCCTAACCTGCTCCCTCTAGGTCCTACAGGTTCCAGATATCTCATAAGATAACACCTTATAGGGAAATGGCTCTATTATAGATTTTTCACTAAAGTTAGGATCAGAAATCCCAGATAAGAAGACATTAAGTGTGTTATGCAGCAGTGCACTATAAAGAAATTGGTTTTCCAGCATGTTGGAAGGTGGTAGGCAAAGATATTCATCAGACATCCTGTCCTCCAGCTGTGCTTTCTCCCGATGAAGCAACCCTCTCATATACCCAGAATGAAAATGTGGTCTTGCTGACACCAACTTAAGTCCAAAAGAAAATCTGCTATTTCTCAAACATCCTATTGAACAGAAACCCATAGATTGTGAAAGTCCTTTATGAATCATGCTGCAATGCCAAAGTAGAAAACAACTGTGACATAGTAAGAATTGAACTTGTCAGAACTTGCAAGACCTTATCTTGTAAAGAGAGTATCGCCCACATGCTGTGTGTTCCCCATTAAGTTCTCCAGAGACCAAGAAATTGCACTGAGATTTGCTGTAACTTTCTCCTCTGTGTGGCCACCTCACTTCTGATTTGACTTTGCAAATATGGCCAATTAAATGAGAAATGTAATTTTACAATGCAGGAATGTGTGCCTTCCTACCTTAAACTATAGCCCACCTAAAATGTTGCAAACATTCAGAAGGTGCCAAATAAATACCAAGTATTTGGTATGGCCTTCAAGACTCTCCACAGTACCATTCCAACCTACATCTTCAGCCTTGTCACCCACAAATCCCATGGGTGTATTTTATGACTAAGTTGAGCTTAATTATGAATTGGCATTATCATTCTCCTCTTTCCCCTCTGTGCCTTTGCTCTGCTGCTCTCTTGATGGACTCTCCTCATGCCCACCTCTAAATATACAAGTCATCTCAAGCCCCATGTCAAGGCTGCCTCCTTCACACATCCTTGGTTGTTCTTCCCAAATGTGTGCTGATCTTTCTGTCTCTCTGCTGAATGCTTATTTTGCTTTATGAGTATTATTGTTTTTGCATTTTTCTTAATCTACCTTTTGCCTTTGTATTGCCATCATGAGCTCTTGTCTTTTTCTGCTGGACTGTAAGATTTTTAAATTCAGCATTGTATTCTTCGGAGTGAAAATGTATTGGCTGATTTAAATTGTATATTTTCAAAATGGGAGAAATCTCTTTTCAAAAAGCATAAGCAGAAGCTTCAAAGTGAAGCCAATAGCAGTGGTTCACAAACTTTAGCCGGCAAAGCCAAAGAGAACTTGATTTATGAAGTCTGTGATAGGTTCGGAAAGTTGCATTTTTAACAAGCAACCCAAGTGGTTGTGATGCAGGTGGTCTGAGCACCACACTTCGAGAAATGCTGCCAGAGAGATCACACAATTGCTAAAGGGAGCAGAGGCAGGTGGTGGCCAATGCGTATGACAGACAATTATCAGTAATTTCAAACTAACCGGCTCTGGCTTCACACAACAGAAAGGTAGCACTGATACAGTGCACACTACAGAAAGGTGGTACAACTACAGAAGTGGTTAACTGTAAACAATAAAAGTCCCATGATTAAAAATGTGCAGTGAAGGGAAATTACACTGGACAACAGTTGTACACAACTTGAGAAATGAACATGTGGAGCTCTATTTTAGAAAAAATGAAAGAAATTTTACTGAACTGATTCTGTTGGCTTTGAGAATGAAAGGCAGAAATTTCACATAGATATCATGTAAGAAACTTACTTAGAAACAGTCAATCAAACATTAAATCATGCAATACCAGTCTAGAGCTTAAGATAGATAAAGTACCATAAATTAAAGAAAGAGTTAAAAATGTAGGAAAAAATCAAAACTTATAAATTGTAACTGATTGCAAAAGAGGTATCTAGTTGCACGTAGGAATTTGTCTTTTAAACAGGCCCTGATTTTCTGTCACTTAAAATGTATATTTATTTTAAAATAAAATTTATATTTAAATATAAAATATGTTACAAGGGTATCCCAAGTTTCCTCAGGTCTAAAAAGCCTATAAGTAGAGACAAAAATTGTATTGATAGCAATGGTTTTAATCTTGCCCCTGCTTGCCCTGCAAAGGGCTTCCATTCCCATGACTAAGTCCACTCTACCGCTTCTGGGAGAAATCCAGAGGTACCCTCAGAAATAGATCTTCTTGTGTTATGCAGATGCTGAGTTGCTTGGCACCATCTGGGTGCCGCTATGTTTGCCAAGTTCCTATCATCTCTTGTCAGTCATCGCTAAGTACCTCCTCGTCCACCAGATGCTGTAATCTCCGTCCACAGCCAAGTCATTCACACTACCGAGATGATAAACCTCCATGGTGTTCTTTTGCAGAATGGAGAAGGCTGCTTCTCTCTCCTTTGGTTCATACGACATCAGAGTGCAACTCTGAATGCTTGAGCTTCAGATCGATGTTTTAAAGAGTTTTTAGCCCTTTTTGCTTACAAGCACTCTAATTTTCATGGAACTTAGAAACCCAAAGGTGGCTGAGCCAAGAAGCTAGTATGAGTTACACACATACCCACCACTTTCCCAAATACCTACACACCTACTATACATTGTGCCAAGAGCGTCTCATTTCTCACGTTAATGAAATTCTCTTAATCCATTACCATCTTTGTCCAATTTCATAGTCCAATAAAGACCACTGCTACTGAAGTAATAGCTATGTTTTGTTGTCTAAATTAAGAACTCTACTTTTATAGTGAAATATATTCAAGGGGGGGGATGTTATATGTACAAAATATAGGTATACCTATGAGAAGCTAGTTTTTTTTTGTTTAATGTAAGAGCTTAATCTAGACACTACCAACTGCCTAGTGGATACTTATATAAATTACATAGGCAGTGGCAGAAATAAAGTATTTTTATAAAAGTTAATCAAAGGTTGAAAATTGGTGAATATTTCTCTTTTGCCTACACAGTGTTTATAACTTAAAAAATAATTAATTGAGGGGTCAGCCCAGTGGCTCAGTGGTTCAGTTCACACATTCAGCTTTGGCGGCCTGGGGTTCACTGGTTTGGATCCCGGGTGCAGACCTATGCACTGCTTATCAAGCTATGCTGTGGCAGGCGTCCCATATATAAAATAGAGGAAGATGGGCACGACATTAGCTCAGGGCTAATCTTCCATAAAAAAAATAATAATAATTAGTTGATAATAATTAAATAGTAAATTGATGTTAGCTGACCTTTTTTTTTTAAGATTTTATTTTTCCTTTTTCTCCCCAAAGCCGCCCAGTACACAGTTGTATATTTTTAGTTGTGGGTCCATCTAGTTGTGGCATGTGGGATGCCGCATGGCTTGATGAGCAGTGCCATGTCCATGCCCAGGATCGGAACCAGCGAAACCCTGGGTCCCCAAGGTGGAGCGCACCAACTTAAGCACTTGGCCTTGGGGGCCGGCACCATAGCTGACATTTGTTAAGTGCTTATTATGTAGGGCCTTACATGAGGTTAACTCATTTAGTCCTTACAAAATTCTATGAGGTAGGGAGTACTGCAACAATGATACTTCCCAACATAACAGCATGGTGTAGTCTTCATAGCCTTCAAGACAGCACTATTTTGAACTCCATTTTCAGCTGAGAACACTGAGGCACAGAGCAGTTGCATAACAGCAGCAGAGTCACAGACTAGTAAGCGGCAGAGCCAGGATTCAAATGCAGGGTTTGGCCTCTAAAGTCTGCCCTGCGCTGTGCTGCCTCTGAAATCAGAAGATTTCACATCGCAACTCCTATTTCTGTCTAGCTCCTTGGGAAAAATCAGATGATCTGGCAACACCAGCCCCTCATTTTGTCATGACCCCAGTGTGCTGGAGGGATGATGGCTGTTGCCCCGTGCCAGCACACGCACATAACCATTTTGGCAGTCCACTCCTCTCCATTGTCTCCCTGATGGGGAACTCTTTAACGTTATACTTGCCTTGTTGTTTTTCCTACAGTAGAGGTGAAGGGAAAGTGAAAGGTATCTTGAACCCAAAGGTACTTCGAGGGGGCTTGGTATTCTATCAGTCCTTCCTGACCCACTTATGTCACCACTGGCCCTGTACGCATGTGAGCTTGTGAATCTGGATCCAGGTTTTCAAACCAAGACCTATAAAATAACAAGGAATCTCAGAATTCTATCTGTAGCTATGTAATTTAGAGCTCCATTCCAAGGTTGAACAATGTATAGATTTTGATCATAGGCTTTGGATTAGACAGACCCAATTTAAATAATAGCCTCATCACCTATTAGCTGCATGACTAAGGATGATTAGATTTTAAGCCCTGAGCCTCAGTTTCTATTACTGTTTAGTGTATCTAATAAAATAAATAATATGTCCAACTCATCTGTACTCATTGAATGAATAAATGATTAAGTGAATGAAAATACAAATGAAACTTTATAAAGTGCTAAATGAGTATTGCTAATTTTGATAATTTTTCTGCATTAACTCAGTTTCGCATTTGAGTCTTTGATATTTTAATAGGAAAAAGAAAAGTGCTGATGTTAATCATTCAAGGCTACCTATATACTGATGATTTTGCCCTTGTAACTTCTATTCAGGAGGCTATGAGACAATGGTTAGGTAATTTGCTAAAGCTGCACTTTTCTTTGATCTATCAATGCTAAAGGCAAATATTTTCCTGCAGAGCTAGCAAACTTACCTGGGAATTGCCACTAAGATGCTGGTCAATGACTTTATTCCTCTAACAACTGAGATGATTTTCATTACTGGAATGTGTTCTCCATCTAACACCAGCCTTGAGGAAGTAATTATTTTCTTCAAAATATACTTGTGGTTTTTTATTGACAAAGCATTTGAGAAGGTGGATGATAGCAAAAATAAAACTATGGTGTCCATTATTTTCCTATAACATGTATCTCTTTGCATTCTAATGTTTGGATATTTGATTGGTTCAATATTAGATCCTTGGAGCCTAATATTACTGAGGGACCAGCCAAGTCTTTTATTGAAAGCAGACACTCAATAAATGCTTGCTCAAGAAGCAAATGAATGGGTGAATAAATAATTAAATGCATAGCAGGATGTTGCCTGTATTCACACTAGTTTGCATGAGATAATATAGACAATCAGCCCCAGCGACCAGAGACGAAGAAAAAAAGATGAAATCATGGTCTCAGCAGAGCACCCTTCACTCCAGTAGATTAGGGTCTCTCCGGATTTCCAAATGTAAGCAATGAGATGCAAAGCTGGCTTTAGCTACTCCTTTGAGCATATAATTATTTCCTGAAGAGAACTTGAAGGGGTTCATGACTGCGCCCATTAAATAGACAAAGATTTCCTAAAGTTGAAACCAACGGAGCATTTCTCATGGGAACTAGATGTAAAATAAAACTCCCAATGGCTACCCTATGCCACAGTAAGGAACCAGCTGTTTCCAGAGAATTCCTCTAATGTGTCAGGATCAAAGAATGGTGTGAAGCAGGCAATGAATGAGAAGCCCAGTTCCCGTGAAGCATCTGATGGAAGCTTAGACTATTTCGTAACTAAAGAACCATCAAGACATCCGTAAGCACACAACTCAGAATATAAATTATATTTAGCAAAAATAATTTCAACAAATGCTTACATTTTTATCCAGTTCCTCAAAACTTGGCATCTGTGAGACCTCAGGTTATTTTTCAGTAAATATTGCTATTATTGACTCCAAAATATAAAAGTATTTTGGTATGTTCTTATCTATTACAAGTATTAGAAATTAGTAATTTTGAAAGAAAAAGCACACCCCTAAGTGTAGCTTATGATTTGATGGTGGGAGAAATATGAAGATTTTAAATATTTCAATAAAAATTAATTTTAAGATGTATTAAAATGTGATTAATTAGAGAAAGAAAAGTCTCCCAATATCTTCTGAGATAAAAGTCTTTATGTTTTCTGAGAAATGTCGTATGATAGACAATAGCAAAAAACACAGAAAAACAATAACTTTCAATAATATATGATAGAGTAAAGCCATGTTTATTTAATTCCTCTCCCTAAGTAAAAGAAATGATTAGGAAAAAAGTGAGATGAAAATTCTGGCTACAGTGAGACTAAAAATGGCTAAAATCTCAAACCAAAGTCTTTTAAAAATGCCTATCAAATATTATTCCACTTGTTTTAAATCAAGGTAGATTCTAAAACACAACATGTAGTTCAAATAGCATGTACATTTCCCTAAAAGGTATTCATAGAAGGTGGATGATAGCAAAAATAAAACTATGGTGTCCATTATTTTCCTATAACATGTATCTCTTTGCATTCTAATGTTTGGATATTTGATTGGTGCAATATTAGATCCTTGGAGCCTAATATTACTGAGGGACCAGCCAAGTCTTTTATAGAAAGCAGACACTCAATAAATGCTTGCTCAAGAAGCAAATGAATGGGTGAATAAATAATTAAATGGGCACCTAACTTTTAATCTTTTTCTTGGAAAAATTAGGTGGAGGGTGGTATGGGAAAACCAATAGTTACCAATCTCTAGTGTACATAATTCTAGGGGGAAAATCAACAGAGGAGACAATCATAAAGAAAGAAATACACATCTCAGTCATATTTATTTCCAAAGAATCAATCTCCTAAGAAGTCATAAAATTTTCTACGGATGAAACAGTAAATGGTGAGAGAAATAACAATCAGTATTGTCTGCTGATGTCATTTAACATATCAGAGAACAAAAAATTAAACAAAAGACCTGTGACTTTCAGAGACGGCCACCTCAACTTTCAGCCAGGTGATTTCTATCCATTTCCACAGAATAAAATTCAAGGCTAGATATGTCCCCAGGACATAAGACATAGAAGACTGGATTTTGTTGTGGAGTGCTTTCGGGATCAACACTGACTGGGAAGTGAAGGAAGCAGTATTGGGTAGAGTGAGAAGTCGGGCTTTTATGCAGTCACAATAAAGGTATGAACTGATGTCACCATGGTTCTGGAGTTGGAATAGCCCTATAGAGTTGTCCCAAATTGGCACAGAGGAACAGCCTTTTATAACCTGACATTTCTAGTTACTGAATGCTTCCAAAGAGATTGGGCATCTCTCTTCAGCTGACAACAATTCCTAAAAGATGGAGAAATGAGTGCTTTATTCTTGAAGTCAGTGGGTGGACATCAGGGCAGCACATGACGGTGTTCACTAAACACATTCTAATCAGCAAAACATAGTACAGGTACTGCTGAAAACAAAGTCTATGACGTGAAAGATATCCTTGAGGAAAATTATCAAAATCTAAAGTAAAAAGGAGCAATGATACATGATCCTTACAAAGGATATGATAGTTAAAGATGGAAGACAAAGGATGTCCAGAGTATGTATTATTAATATTCTTGAACAAAACAGAATGATAAAAGAAGAAATAAATTCCCACATGATGACTAAAATAAATGAAAAACTGAATAGTAAGTTTAAAAGGAATAGAAAGCAAATGACTCAGAATACATTAACCCAATGATATTGTGATGAATTTACTGAATTCAGGTTTAGAGAAAGAGTTCCCAGGAAATTGAGATAGAATCAGCAGATAATCTCCATGGGGGAACATTAGGCTGATTCCTTATTGTTTCACAATAACATTTGGTGCCAGAAAACAACAGGATAATACTTACAAAATCTTAAAGAAAACATTATGTCACAAGAACTTTTATTTCCCATTCTTTTTCACACCTAAAGTAGACATTAAGATGTATTGTGATATAAAGTTCTCAGTGAATCTACTACCCACGAACCCAGCTTTAAAAAAAAGTTAAAAGCTGTAATCTGAAGAGCTAACAGATGAATAAAAATAAGGAACTCAGAAACAGAAACCTATGGTTGGTACATAAGAATTCAGAGAGCACTGAAGACTAATTTAATTATACAACCAAGGTATTTAAGAATTTAAGTCTAGAAGTAAGGGAATAATGATTTAAAAACAAAATATAAATGTTATAAATCTTAACAATGTAAAAACAAAAATGAGGGGGCAGGAGAGAAAATGGATGTATGAGAAAGTTTAGTTATGTTCATTTTTCTGCCTTTCATGGTGGGAACTTTCCATCAAGATAAACAAAACAAAATATAAATAAAATCCATTTATGTGTTGTATGCAAGTATGTAAAACCAAGGGACTCAAAACGATTATAAGCTTAAAAATTGGGCCAAAGCATAAAAGGGAAAAGTAAGGAAAAACCAAAATAAATCAGAAGGTCATAAAAAAAGGATACACTCCAAAATGACATTATAAGTGGTATTTCATCAAGCTACATAAACCATACATGCAGGAAACACTAAACATAATAGATTGAAACACAATGATGTTTGACTAATTCTTATCCCCTTGACAACTGAACACAAGATAAATAAAGTTAGAGAACTTGAATAAAATATTACTAATATTAGCTTTCCATATATATATATGGAAAGATAGATAGTCCCATATTAATATTTTTACTCTGATATTAATAAACTATTTTTTGGAAATAAATGGAATATATTTTAAAATGAGCCTGTCTTTTAATAAATTTTAAATGTTGTATAAAAATCCTTCTACAATTTATTTTTATACCCTTTGTTAACAAGTCTTTGAATCAAATAGAAAATCAGAACCAAACTTGGAGAATACCTACAAAATAGCAAGAATGAAAATAACCTCTATTAAACACATAAATACACTAACAAACAGAAAAGAATGAAGAATGAATTGAACGCCCAACTCAAAAGTTAGAAAAAGAGTAGAGAGGAAGCATTATTAATGATATAAATATAAATTAGGAGTCAGAAAACAGAAAGCAAATAGACATAATTCTAATACTAAGATCTCAGATATAAGAAAAAATAATAAAATAGAAAAATCATACATATTAATTAATATAAAAGAGGGGGAAATATAATCTTATAAAATTGGTTATGAAATGGGGAAAATTATCTAAAAGAGAAAATATATTTTTTATATATTGTATATATAGTGTGTATGTATATATATACACAGACATGCATGAATAGTTCACTCAAATGAAAGATGATTTGAATACTAGCTTGAAATGGATCATTTTCTTGAAGAATATAAATTGCCAAAAGTACTTCAAGAAGAAATAGATACACTTGCATATACACTTGAGGATAGAAGAAACTGAGAAACTTTCTAAAGGGTTAAACCTCAAACTTGAGCCAAGTTCTATGACTTTAAACTTCAAGGAACAAATAATCTCAAGACTCTTTAATCCTCAGCCCTCAATTTACTCGACATATCAGCAAGGTTTGATAGAGTTGGCCCTGGGCGGCCCTTCCATTCTACTCCTAGCCCAGCCCAAGTCTTCTCCATTAGAGTGGGTTCTCATTGCAACTAGTGGAAACTATATTTTGCATTTGCTCACGCCAGCAACCTTCATCCTCATCATCTATTCTTCGCTTTTTTCCATACCATGCATCCATTCCATCAATAAATCCTATGACCACCCTGGTCTAAACCACCGTCATCTCTCATCCAGACTATCCATTTCCCTTCTCTCTGATTCTCGCACTTCTGTCCTTGCTTCATTTCTTTCTTTTTTGAAACACTGTTCTTGTACACCTTGTGCACCTACAGTCTTTGTCAACAAAGCAGCTAGAATGCTGTTCTGCCAAAAACCAGAACACATTATTGCGCTGTTCAGACCCCTTCCAAAGGTTTCCTATCTTACTCAGGGTAAAAAATACCTTGAATCATCCAGAAGGGTCAAATAACCTGATTTCCTGTTACTTCTCTGATTTTGATCCGCATTATTCTCCCCCTTGCTACACTAGCTAGACTGTTCTACTAGTCTTTCTTGTGACATGTAAAGAATGTTGTGGCTTCAGGGTCTTATCACTGGCTATCCCCTCTGCTTCAACTGTCCTCCCATATAACTGTGTGGCTCACTCCATCACCTAGTTCAAATGTCAGCTTCTCAGTGAGATGAAGGAAACACAAAGAACTAAATCTTAAACACCCCGCAATTCATGAATACGTTCCTCAGCATGTCTAACGCAATTATCAAACTGAATTTTCAGGAAGAGAAAAAATTCTACATATATTGCATGGACGCTCTTGGTTCCCTATAGTGAGACTTTGGTTTGCAAGTTTCCACAATTTGATTTGAGATACTCAGCCACATTTTAAATGCCGTTCTTTGCTGCCTTTATTGCCCTCTGGGCTCTCAATGATTCCCTCAACATAGTTGTGCCTACATCAGCTTTGGTAATTACCCAAGCTTTTTTGAGTTAAAATAAAGAAAATGGCAATTGAATGAATATAGTTCTATTTTGGCCTACGGTGAACTTAGTTTTCTTTGTCAGTGTCTTTACCATTCATTCTACAGCTGCATTCAACTTCTTAACTAATGTGGAGCTCTAGGGAAGAATTTCTAAGATGTTTGGAGAATCAAAGCAAGTGATTCTAAATCAGGTTGCACTGAGTTCATTTTAACTGTAATTTACAGATGTGCTCTGATTTCTAAAATGTGTAGTAGCATAGTATATGAGGACAGCTTTTCTTCTGTACTTTAGGCTTAACTCTCACTCATTAAACATAGTATGTACTATCAATAGAATGATTTGAAACACCTGACAACTATTAAACAAACAGTAATTCATTAAAACCTTGGGGAAGTTTTCTCTTCTGCAGTATGAATAGCTTTTCTTTTACTCCTGCACAGAATGCTAATGCAGATAGCCTGTGATCAAAGTGCACTGGAGATGTGCTTTTAGGACAGAAAGTCAACCCACATTGGCATTTTCGTTTGATTCTTTTGTTCAGCAAAATGCCACTTGCAGCAGAAGTCAACGCAGAGAGGGAGAAACTGACAATTCTGAACAAGGAAATCAGGCAAGGCTGAGATGTTCTCTGATAGTCTGATAAATCTAAAAGGTTTTCCTTTGCAGCCCAGCCTTTGCCATAATATCCTTTCTCTGTTGTGGGCGAAGTGACTGACTGGACAGCTCCAGCCTCTCCTAGCTGGCAGGAACGTTCCTAGAAGTTGACAAGCAGCCCACACAATGTTGCTTGTACTTTTATTACTGAAGACAGGCTGAGAATGCATTGCTGGCTCTGATACTCATTGTTGAGGCTGTTACTAATGAGGTGCCTTTTTTCTTTGTTTCCTAACCAAGTGAGATTCTGGATAGATGTCTTATGCAAAGTCACTAATGTGGTTGTTTTTTGGGTATGGAGCTAGACAGTCCTCCCAGACCTGTCTCTAACAATCTACAATGTAAATGGCTCTATTCAGTGCGTGTGCACTACTGATGCTAGACTTTACACTTTAGCATTATTTCTAAATTCTTTTTAGGAATATTTAACTCTCATTTAGTCCTACTTAAGATGAAAAAGATATATTTAAATTAAAAATTAGTCCCCCTTCTTAATATCTCAATCTGATATTTTATTCCACCTGTAACATGGAACTCTCACATGGAAATATATTTAACATTAAAAATCATGTTTCAAATAATATTTAAAAAATGAGAGATATTCGTAACATAATAACAGAAACAATAGGTTAAAAACAAAAATATGATGTGATGTCAATTCTGTAAAACCATATGCACCTCTATTTGTATTTTGAAGGGTTAGTAGTTGGAACCAAATAAAGACTCCAGAAATAGACCCAACTGTGTATGGTCAATTATTTTCCACAAGATAATTCAATGGAACAATGATAGTTTTCTCAACAAATGTTGCTGGATCAATTAGATATCTGCATGGCAAAAATTAAATAATAAAAGAAACCTTGACCTCATGCCATATAAAAAAATCAATCCAAAATGCATCATAGACTTAAACATAAACCTGAAACTATAAACCATATGAAAGGAAACAGGAGAAAATCATTATGACCTAGGGTTGTCCAAAGATTTCTTAGATATGATGCAAAGAACACAAACTTACATGTAAAAGATTGTTAAACCTCATCAAAGAAAAACTTTGCTGTTGGAAGATTGTTTAGAAAATGAAAAGACAAGTCATAGATTGGAACAAAATACTGCAACAGCAAAATATATTAAAAAAAAAAACTCTCAAATTCAATATAAAGAAAAAAAAAAAACAGAAAATGGGCATAAGATTTTGACAGACATTTCACCAGAGAAGATATATGCAAGATGGCAAAGAAGCACATGAAAACACACTGTCAACATCATTAATCATTAGTGGAAGACGTGCCAGTCTTGGAACTCTGATGGGTATGGCAGAGTCTAGCCACCTGGGGAAGAACACAGATGAAAGTTTGTACTAGATGCCATAGCTCTCTTCCCTGCTCCACCCACAACCCCCAGCTCAGCACAGAGTGAATGGTTTCTGTCCATTTTGTCCAGTCGCCTGCTTATCCCCGAGGAGGGAAAAAGTTGTTAGAGATTCCCAGAATCTTGAGCCAGCCTGATTGGTGGGGGTCTTCACCTGTACAAGGCCAGTTAGTGAAGACTGGGAGAGGTGCCTGCTTTGTCCAATGCACAGGCAACTTTTCTAGTCAATTGTGTTTAATTTGTTATCAGCTTAGACTGTTATAACTATAAGATATTTTATGTAAGCTTCAAGGTAATCACAAAAGAAAAAGTGAAAGAAATCAAAACACATCAATAAAAAAATCAATAAAACACAAAGGAAAACAGAAAAAGGGGAAAGGGAAAATCCAGACAAAAGAAATACAAAACTAACAGAAAACAACTAACAAAATGCAATTGTAAATCCTTCCTTATCAATAATTACTTGAATGTAAATAAATTAAACTCCCCAATCAAAAGACAAAGTGACTAAATGGATTAAAAAAAGAAAAGGATCCAACTATATCCTATCTAAAAGAAACTCACTTTAGGTTTAAGGACACACATAAGCTAAACGAAGGAATGGAAAAAGGTATTTCCTGCAAATGGTAACCAAAAGAGAGCAGAGTTGGCCGTATTTACATCAGGCAAAATAGAATTTGAGTCAAAAACTATCAAATGAGAGAGGGAGGAAAAGTATTTTCTAATGATAAAAGTGTTAATCCACCAGGAAGATACAACAATTATAAATACATATGCATCCATCTGACAAAAACTGAAAGCAAACACTGAAAAATCTGAAGGTAGAAATAGATAGCAATACAATAATAGTAGGAGAAGTTAATATCCCACTTTAAATAATGGAGAGATCATCCAGATGGAAGATTAATAAGGAAACAGAGGACTCAAATATTACTATAGTAGACCAAATGGCCCTAACAGACATTAATAGAAGAGTTGACCCAACAACGGCATAAAACACATCTTTCTCAAGTACATGTGGGTCTTTACCAAGGATCAGTCACATTTTAGGTCACAAAAGAAGTCTTAACAAGCTTGAGTTTTAAATCGTATCAAGTATCTTTTCTGTCCACAATGTAATGAAACTGAAAATCAACTGCTGAAGCAAAACTCGAAAATTCATATGTGTGTGGAAATTAAACCACAGACTCTGGAACAACCATGGAGTCAAATAAGAAATCAAAAGGAAATTGGAAAATATCTCAAGACTAAAGAAAATGAAATACAACATACCCAAAAGTATGGGATGAAGCAAAAACAGCACTAAAAGCGAAGTTGATAGCAATAACTGCCTACATTAAAAAGAAGAAAGATCTCAAACAACTTAATTTTACACTTCAAGGAGTTAGAAAATGAAGAAAACAGCTAAACCCAAAGTTAGCAGAGAAGAAAATAACCTAATGGAACAGAAATAAATAAAATAGAAATTAGAAAAACAATAGAAAAAATCAACAAAACTAAGCATTGGGTTTTTGAAAAGATAAACAAAATTAACAAGCCCTTAGCTAGACTAAGAAAAAAAGAAAGAAGATTCAAATACATAAAATGAGAAATTAAAGAAGAGGCATTAGAATTGATGCCACCAAATTAAGAAGAATCATAAGAGACTCCTATGAACAATTATACACCAACAAATTGGATAATCTAGAAAATGAGTGAATTCCTAGAAACAATAACCTAATAAGACTAACTCATGAAAAAATAGACAGTCTGAACAGACCCATAACTACTATGGAGGTTGAAGCAGTAATCCAAAACCTCCCAATAAATAAAACCTAGGACACGAGAGTTTCAACTGTGAATTCCACCAAACATTTAAAGAAGAAATAATACCAATCCTTCTCAAACTCTTCTAAAATATTGAGGAGGATGGAATACTTCCAAATTCATTTTATGAAGCCAGCATCACCCTGATCCCAAAGTCAGAAAATGACACAACGAGGAAAGAAAACTACAGGCCAATATCCCTGAGAAATATAAATGCAAAATCCCTCAACAAAACGCTAGCCAACCGAATCCAAGAGCACACTGAAAGACTCACACATCATAAACAAGTGGGATCTACCCTTGGGATGCAGGATGGCTCAACATTTGAAAATCAATTAATGTGATACACTACATTAACAGAATAAAGGATAAAAATCACATAATCATCTCAATAGATGCAGAAACACTATTTGACAAAATTAAACATCTTTTCATGATAAAACTTCTCAACAAACTAGGAATAGAAGGAAATTATCTCAACATGATAACGACCATATACAGAAAGCTCATTCTTTACATCATATCCATTGGTAAAAACTGGAAACTTTTCCTCTAAGATGTGGAACATGGCAAGGACGTCCACTCTAGTCACTTGTGTTCAATAAAGTACTGGAAGTCTTAGCCAGAGCAATTAGGCAATAGAAAGAAATAAAAGGCATACAAATAAGCAATAAAGAAGTAAACTTGTCCCTATTTGCAGACTACATGATCTTATGTATACAAAACCCTAAAGACTCTATACACACACACAAACACACATGCAAACACAACTGTTAGTATAAACAAATACGGTAAAGTTACAGGGTACAAAATCGGCATACAAAAAAATCAGTTGTGTTTCTACACACTAACAATGAACTACCCAAAAGGAAATTGGGAAAACATCTCATTTGCAATAGCATTGAAAATAATAAATACTTAGGAATAAACAACTAAGGAGGTGAGAGACTTGTACACTGAAAGCTACAAAACATTGACAAAAGAAACTAAAGAAGACGCAAATGGAAAGACGTCCTTTCCTCTGGATTGGAAGACTTAATATTGTTAAACTGTCCATTCCACCCAAAACAATCTTCCAATCCAATTCAAAACGCCAATGACAATTTGTACAGAAATAAAAAAACAATTTTACAATTCATATGAAGACACAAAAGACTATTAAAATTCAAATCAATAGTGAGAAGAACAAAGTTAGAAGCACTACATTTCCTGGTTTCAAAATATATTACAAAGCTACAGTAATTAAAACAGTATGATCCTGGCATAAAGACAGATATATAGACCAATGGAACAGAATAAAGAATCCAGAAATAAATCCACATATTTACAGTCAACTCATCTTCAACAAGGGACCAAGAATACACAATAGAGAAAGGATAGTCTCTTTAACAAACGGTGCTGGGAAAACTGGATATCCACCAGAAGAATGAAATTGGACCCTTATCTTACACCATACACAAAAATCAACTCAAACTAAACTCAAGACTTAAACATAAGACCTAAAACTGTAAAACTCCTGGAAGAAAACATAGGGGAAAAGATCCTTAACATTGGTCTTGGCAACAATTTCACGGATATGTAGCCAAAAACACAGCCAAGATGTGGAAACAAGCTAAATGCCCATCAGCAGATGAGTGAATTAAAAAAAAAAGTGTGGTATATACGTACAGTGGAGTACTATTCATTTTATTGGGTTCCTTGTGATACGTGGTATTACTTCCCTGAAAACAGAACTATTAAAGTTCACACTCCACTATTTTCACCTCTTTGTAAGTTCTAGATTTTTTTTTCTTTTTTCCTTTTCTTAATACTCTTGTTTTAATTAGGAATTCCGGAATTTCTTAAGATTTACAGAAGGCAATTATAATAACTTTTCTTTTGAGGAAGATTATCCCTGAGCTAACATCTGTGCCCATCTTCCTCTACTTTATACGTGGGACGCCTACCACAGCATGGCTTGCCAAGCAGTGCATAGGTCCGTACCCGGGATCGGAACCGGTGAACCTCCGGCCCAAGAAGTGGAAAGTGCAAACTTAACTGCTGCGCCACCAGGCCAGCCCCCTATAGTAACTTTTAATTATACACAAAATGAATTGAGATATGGAAAGCATTATACTACAGAAAAGCATTCTTAAGATTTTCAATTGCTAAGAGCTGGGTTCAGGATTGTGGGAAGTTAAAAGTCCCTAGAAATAGAAGTATTTGAAATACTGTTGACATGTTATTACTATGATACCAGGATGATTTTAAATCTTCCAGACACGAGTGTGTTAATATAATGTATTAATGAATCTTTGCTAGAACTTGTGCTTTATCATTTGGAAGACTGGTCCTTAAACAATTCTCTCATCACTCTATACTAGGCATGAGTGAATGAATTCTATTTCAGCACAGGAGATTTTTTTTTAAGGTGATTTAAGCCCCTGGATGGCTGGTAAACTTTTGGGCCTCAGAGATTACCAGAATTCCAAATGTCAGTTCTGTTCTCTTGATTTGTTGATGTAGAATAAATTATTCAACCTGACATCAGTGACCTCATCTTCAGAACAGGGTGGGGTACACATACCCCTCAGGAGCATTTTGAGTTTAGAAAAGATAATGTCTGTGGAAGCACCTGGCACAGTGACTTACACCTGAAGGAGAATAACAGAAGTTAGTT
Organism: Equus caballus; assembly: GCF_041296265.1. Lineage (NCBI taxonomy): Eukaryota > Metazoa > Chordata > Mammalia > Perissodactyla > Equidae > Equus > Equus caballus. The sequence goes on along the minus strand of NC_091684.1, from coordinate 155,903,535 downwards.
AAATAAATTGTAGTTTCCCTCATTCATCCAATAGTATTTCAGTATTTGTTGAATGTCCATAATAGGTCATGAGATATTCAATAAATAAATTGATTTTGGATTAAGGCATGTATTTGAGAGTTCCTGAGTGATTTTTCAAGGACTGAGAATAATGTGTTCATAGAAGTATATTACTTCAGCATACAGAACAAATGAAGAGTTGAGAAGTCACTAAATATTTCAGACTCCAAACCCATTCTTAATGCTAGGAGTCTTAATTTTCCATGTCACTTTCCTGCGTTATAGAATGGTAATGCACAGTGGTCAAGAGCATGGGCTCTGAAATCAGACCCCATGGAATTAAGTCCCTGCCTTGTCCCTTTCTGGCTCTAAGCCCTTGGGCAGTTTATTACACTTCAGATTTCTCACCTTTAGGGTAGGAGTACTAACAGAGCTATCTCAGAGGGCTGCTTTAAGGATAAAGTACACCAATTCAGGTCAAGCCTGGCATAGCGTAAGCAGCTAATAATTGTTAACTGTTTTTTTTTACTGCATAAACTTATTTATCCTCCACTTAACTTATGCAGACACAGAGTAAGACGCTAAGAAGCATGATTTTAACTTCCTAAAAGATATTTTGGTTTGACTCATAAATTTTTGCCTTAATCTCCATTGGTGAAGGCTTTAAACATTATTCTTACCATGGGAGGCCCTTTCTTTTCTTTTTGAAAGTGATTATAATTCTCCATGTCTGGTTTTTTTTTTGCAATTCTCAAAGATTTCCAGACCTCCTGAGAAAATTTTCTCACATTTTTAAATCCAAAACAGGGAGAGAAAAGCACAAATCTTGAACAGGTTGAGAGACAACTACGTAAAGAACAGATTCTCTGACAATGAGAACAAAACACCGTAATAGACGACCAGAGTGTCTTTCATTTTTTGACCTTTAATTGAAAGATTGAAGATAAGTAGTTCCTGCGAGAAAGCAAAAGGCTGATTCACTTGCCCCGTAACTTAAAGTAAAAGAGCTTCTTGGAAGCCTCACTATAGATTATGAATCAGTCTCTTGTCACTCGAAGAAGTTCACAGCTAAGGAAAATGTTAGAAATGGATGGATGGTGCTGTGACAGGCACCAGGGCTGGAGGAAGAGGTGAAAGGCCTCTAGATAATACATCTGGACCTCCCTCAAGGCATTTTTTGTAAAGCTGATGTTTCTGACTCAAGGCTATCCTGTTTCACTGTGTCAGAAAACATTGCTTTTTAAAAATTCCCACTATTTTAAAACATTCCAATCTGTAGAGGAAGGTTATGAAAAGTTAAGTGCATTTTATTGTCCTTTCAATTTAAACATCCTCTGTGCCTTTGGAATTATCTTGATGGGGTATCCAATGGTCCTAAAGTGCCAGTAGTATTAAGGAAGTCATTGAAAGTCCCACAATAATCAAACACTAGACAAGAAGCTGCTGAAGAAAGGAAAAACTTGGATTCAAGCTAATATATGACATGCCATTTTAATAATCCATATAATCAATTATCATTTTTTCCATCACTTTTCCTCTAAATCAATCAAATATGTATCTTTTTGCATTTACTTACTATAATTCAGCCATATTTGTTATTAACCCTTTAGATTTTCAAGCTTTCACCCACTAGGCCCATCTAAATATGGAGCAGTTGGCAGCTACTTCCTTGCGCAAATTAAAGGATCATTTATTTCCTCCTCAAAATTTCCATCAAATCTATTGGACTCATACAATATGCAAAGCATTATGATAAACACTTTATCTTACAGAATGATACAGAGATCTAAGAGTGAATCTAGTTGTTTGAAGATAATCAAAGATTTATTCAAATTCTACAATACAAGGTAGCTTAAAGTTAGTGTCATATGGAAATGCAAAAAATGTAATGGGATCTCTGTTAGGGACAGTTCAACTAGGTGGGGAGATCAAGAAAGCTTCCTGGATCTTGGATACTAGAAGGGAAAGGTAGGGGAGTGAGTAAGGAAAAGACAGAGAGAGAGAGAGAATGAATTTAGGTTTAGGAAATGGAGTCTAGAAAATGAGTTCTAGGAAACTCGAGGTGACTTTATACAGAGGGAAGAAATTGGAACGCAATTTGTGAAAGAGTGAGTGGCTCTATGTGGCTTGAAGGTAGGATGCAAGAACTGAAGAAGTAGGCAATAAAATCAGAAAAAAAGGGTTAATATTAAATAAACGGTTTGGCGATTTATTAGGCCCTACAAAAGATGCCACTTGTAATAAAAATTTCTTGGTTGTGATATCAGATAGATTTAGAGCCACATAATGGATTTGATTCCCACTAATTGCATGATGCTAAGCACGTTACAGAATCCTTCTGAGCCTCAGTTGTCTCATTTGTAAAATGAGAATCATCCCTAATTTTCAGGGTTGTCAAAAGTTCACAGGTAATAAATATGAAATATCTATAATTATGGTTGTCAATATTTAGGCACATAACAAAAATGTTAAGCATTCACTGGAGTTTAATATTTTGTACAATTATATTATTTTACTTTTTAAATTATTATTATTTGTATAACTAGTATTTTCACCAGAATTTAAGCTTCCTGAAGGCAGGGACTTATCCTTGTTATTTACTGCTATATCCCTAGTGATTAGAACATTGCCCGGATTATAGAATTTTATCAATAAATATTTGTTGAATAAATGAATGAGTAATAATTATACTCAGTTATTATAAATACTCATTACTGTCAAAATAAAACTTTAGGAAGTTTAATCTGGATGTTCTATGTAGGAAGGATTAGAGAGAGAAGAGGTAGGGACCTCCTTTATGGGGACACCATCAATTAACCTAGATGAGAAGCAATGCATGATTCTTGTGAGAATAGATGGTACAAAAGGGAGATATTCAAAAGACATTATGGTGGATAAAAGAAATGCCGGAATTCAGCAATTGATCATATCAGCTGAAAAGAGATAGGATATCTCAGTGCAGGAGCTGATGATGCTTAAGGTTGTGAGCCTTAGCACTTAGAAGGATATCCATCTTAATTCTCCAAAATGAGAATGCCAGGAGAAAGAGCTGATTTGCTAAGAAAGTAAGCAAGTCAACTCTAGATATTATATGTGTATATATACACTTATTGAGTGTTTTCTATGTCAGGAACTGTGCAAAGAGCTTCATATTCATTACCACATTAAATCTTTCTCAATGGTCATATGAGGAGGAATGATAATGACTCACGCTTTATACAAACGAGGAGATTGAGGCATATGGTGATTGGATAATATGCCCAGGGTCAAGCAGATAAGATGTGGCCAAAGTGAGAATTTGCACATCGACTGTCTTGACTCCATAGATTCTACCCATGAGGCTCTACTACATAGTTGGAGTGTGAGATGTTATTGGGACACATGAGAGGGTAAGGAATATAAATTGACAACAAACAATCAAGGGATGTGTTTATCATTTCACCATTATAATAGTCCTATAATGAATTGTGACTGATTTTTGACCTTTAAGAAATCCCTATTAGAGCCAGTCCTGATAGCTAGTGGTTAAAGTTCAGTGCCCTCTTCTTTGGCAGCCCGGGTTAAGTTCCTGGGTGTGGAACCACACCACTCGTCTGTCAGTAGCCATGCTGTGGTGGTGACTCACACAGAAAAGTTAGGAGCACTTACAGTTAGAATATACAACTTATGAACTGGGGCTTTGGGGAGGAAAAGAGAAGAGAGGAAGATTGGCAACAAATGTTAACTCAGGGCAAATTTTTCCCAGGAAAAAAAAAAAGAAATCCTTTTTATATTATTTCTGGAAGTGGTTACATAAGAAAACCCTCTGTGAGATAATTCCATATTTATTTGTTCAATCACAGATATTTATTTAACTCCAAGCAGAGGATGGCATAAATTTAGTTAATTCCTGGGGTGGGTGTGGTAAGGACCCCAGTGGAGAAAGTGACAGCAATGGGAGGAATTCTAGGTGACACTGACCTTTATCCAGGCTGAATCTGACAACACTCACCTGATGTTTCTTCCATCAGCTTTGCAGGTTATTTTCCACATGAATTTCCTCAGAAACTATTAGAAATATATTTATTTCAATTCTCAGTGGTCAATTTTCAATTTTCAAATATAAATGGTGAAAGCAGTTTTTAGGTTGGAGTTAGTTGATTCATGGGATGAACTTCAGCAAATGTCCTTGAGAATCTCCCCTCTGACTCCCATTTATCCAAACAAAGAGCACATTGTCATTCTAGTGACTTAGCAACATTTCTGATTCATCAGGACCATTTTCTGTGCTTAAACCTTAGCTATCATGTTATACCTCAATAAGTGCTTAATTTCAAACCAAATTTGTTTTTAGGAAAGAAGTTTTAAGCATCCAGTTACACCATACTGTCCAGGCCAGTATGTCACCTAACAAATTCAAAGAAAGGTAATTCCAGTAGCCTGATGTCCAAGCAATAGTTTGCACTTGATTTGACTAGACAGGAAGTAGCTCTGTGTCTCAGAATCTAGTGATACTAAAGTGGTCTTCAGTTAACTACAAGGCCTTGCGTACCAAAAAAGCTTAAATTTTACATTAGTCCTTTAATGGAGAGATGATGTTGGTGGAAAAGAGATTATGTGGTCAAGTGTCTGTGAATATATCTTAAGTCAGATGCTCAGCTAGGAAGCAATCATCATGAAAGATTTATTAAAACTTAAACATGGGTCTAGTTGACAATACAAAGGTTGTCTGTGTGTAGTTACATGGAACTTTGTATTTCTCTGTTTGATTGCTTGTGATTTTTTGAGTTCATAGAAAGGAAATGAAAAGCTTGCCTTCTTCAACTCTGTATCCTTCACAGCTCTCAGCACAGGTCCCTGCTCTTGGCACGTCCTCAGTGAATGTTTATTAAATGGAGTGAGAGTTGAGATTATGAGATAATTTAAATCAGAGAGCAGAGAAGCTCAAAGGGTACAAAGTTTCAGTTATGAAAGATGAATAAATTCTGGAGATCAGCTGTACAGTATAGTGCCTATAGTTAATTATACTCCATGGTACACTTAAAATTTGGCTAAGAGGGTAGATCTTATGTTTAGTGTTTTTATCATAAAAACAATAAGAATAATAAATAAAGAGGGTAGGAGAAAACTTTTGGAAGTGATGAATATGTTTATGGCATAAATTGTGGTGATGGTTTCATGATGTACTAATCTCCAAACTCATCAAGGCGTATACATTAAATAGGTTTTTTATATGTCACTCAAACCCCAATAAAGTGGTTTAAGAAAATTTCTTGTATTCTTGGCTCAAGTGAGATATCATGCCACTTAAAAATCCTTAACTCTGATGCAAATCAGTGTTGGGATAATTTGATGGGCATAACGTACTCCCATGATGCCAACTCAGGAGCACCTGAAAGTTGCCAGCTCAGAGACAGATGTCAGCATGCAGCAGGAGTATAGAGCTGGGAGCCCACTTGTATGCAGTGAGGAGCTCTTGTGAGGGAAGATAGGATTCATTTCTCAGATGTCGTGTTTCCCACTGGTTTTGCCACCAGATACTCACCAGATCTTGCCCCCCAGCCTTCTGCTGGAACTTTGAAATGCAGCAACATAAAGCCTACAGTGGAGTCTGCTAAGCAACTTTTTTCTAGAAACTTTTAATTACTTTAATATTGATACCAACAATTTCTTCGAGTAGAGTCAAGAAAAGGGGGCACAGAGGAAGACTCTTTACAGCAGTGGATTTCTTGACTCCAGATAAAAAGTCCCCATGTGCATTTGAGTCTCCTTCCAGACTGCCACACTGAAGAGTTTCCTCCTGACTCTTTACCAAGATCATTTCTTCCCTGGGTGTAGAAAGCATATTTCATAGCCTAAGTATGGAGTCAAAGCTCTCACATGAGTCATGCCTCACAATGGAGGCATGTGGGTGTTCAGGGACTAGATTGTTATCACTCTGGCAGCTTCACACATATTGGAGAGAGGTGCTCTCTTCCTTGGGATTAATTTGGTTTATATTACAAAGGATGCAGTGGATGAGCGAAAATCTTTCGAGCTTTTTCTAGCCTAGTAAAAGCTTAGGTTGTTCCAAAAAATGGAAATGAAAATAAAAAGTCTTTCTAACTCTCGTCTTTGAAAAGCACTTTTTGCTATCAAAGAGCAGAGCTACTAAGCAGAACTGACATTCCAAATGGTTGTGGCAATAATAGCCCAGGAAATAAAATAAGGTAGAAATTTCTTTTTGGATTCCATTAAGTTGGAATTTATTCCTATATCGAGCAAGACTAGACATAAGTCTACTTTTAGAAGGGATTGGCTACCAAAAAATGCAACAAAACAGACAAAATGTTATCATAGATGGCTCCTGTCAATTTAGGTTCTTTTTCAACTGTCTTGAGCAAAAACATTTGCAAACAATTAATATAAACATTAAGTAAACAAAAAATAGCAAATGTTGTTCACCTATTCATTAAAATGTCAGAATGCTCTCCAGCAAGAGCTTGATATTTTCATTTTTGTTAATATCCATATAGGTACCAATTATTTTAAAGACAGTATTACAGAGAAGGGATTCGTATCAACGACTTGGAGAGAATGTACTTGGTGCCAATCTATATAAGAATGGCTGACTTTTATTGAATGTTTAATATGTGCCAGCATGTACCTGCATTATGAAATTTAACTATCACAACAAATGTAGTAGTTGGGTACTTCCCTATTATGTTTTATAGATTAAGATACCATAGCTTAAGAAGTTAAAAGCAACTTACCCAAGGCCAAATGGCTAATATATGGTCCAGACAGGTCTGTCTGACACCGAATCATGTGTTTTTAACTCTTACGACATATCGCTTCTCTATTTCTGCTAACAAAATTATGTCTATGTATAACCTCTAGCACAGCAGCATTAAGACATTAATAAACTCTATTATAAAAAGAAATTCTGTATGATGTACATACTCAAATACAACCTGGTTGTGTGTTGGTCAGACCTTTTAAAACTATGTTGTTTTGTTAATTATCAGGGATTTATCCATGTGTGTGTGGTAGGGTGCAAAGCACTAAAGTCAAGAAGGACATCGGTGGAGGAACTAAAGGGTGATGATGTGAAAGTGGACAATGCAGGAGGGAAGGCTCACTTTCGAGTTGTTAAAGTAAAAAGCAAAAGTTCAGTTCCACAACTATTAGCCTTCTACGACCCTATCACTACTTTGGGCCATTCCTTGTTCTATGGAGAAGTAATTGATGACTACATTCCTAAAGAAATTACATTGAAATCCTAAAAGTTTGCTCTTATTTCAAAATCAAATTAGAAAACCTGCTTTGTGAGAATAGAAATAAATAAAAATGCATTTCCTTAACATAGTGTAAATTCAGATATCACCAATTCAGATTATCATTCCCTCAATAATTATGAGCTAAATAAACTTTTATGTTGTTCCTAAGTAGAGTCTGATTCTAAATTTCTTTGGCATAGCAAACCACTGTTGAACTGTACATTAAAAACTCCACTTGGGCTTTTATAAAATAGGCTGTAGAAACCTCAAAGGACCCACTATTGGCTTTGCTGTCAATAATTCATGGATTAAAGTTTACCCATAGGCTTTGATTTGATAGACTGCAAGATACAAATGACCTAAAAAGTGTGCATTGATGCATTAAAAGAAAATTCAGTCTTTGTCGGATCATTTTTACACTTTCTGTTTTTAAAATTTAAGAACTTTTTCCCAGTTAAGAGACAAATTGGCTCCTTCTTCTTCCTCAAGATCTTCTCACACCCCTTTAAAAAGATAAAAACTAAAGAGAGGGGTGGAAGGAGAGAGAGGAGAGAGAGAGAGAGAGAGGGAGAGAGACAGAGACAGAGAGAGAGAGGAGAGAACTGATGAAAACAATAGCTAGGACTATATATCACTGGCCAAAGCATAGAGGGATTAGTGTGTGAAAACCTATGCCCATCCTAAGGAGAACATTTAGGGCTGTATGGGATTTTATTCTTAATTCTTAATGTTAGGTCATTTGCCAGGCTAAACTATCTGAGTAATGGATATGCTCCATCTGGAAACCTAAATCTGGAGCTTCATAGGAAAATAAGAGCCAAGGGACACTGGGACACTGTATATGTTAAGAGAAGTCATCCAGTGTGACTCTTTCATCAAATATGTATTTGACTAGATGCCCAGCAACCAGGTGGGAAACTGAATAAAGACAGAAGAAGCAAATATAAAGCAGGGACCCTTCCTTAGAGGAATTCAAGTCTGGCTGAGGGGATAAGATATATAAAAATATAACTCAGTTAAGTGATTATGTGTTATGGACCGAATTGTGTCCCCTCAAAATCCCTATGTTGAGACTCTGACCCCAAACATGACTGTATTTGGTGATATGGCTTTTAGGAGATAATTAAGATTAAATGAGGTCATAAGTGTGGTGATACACCTGGTGGCTTATAAGAAGATAGAGAGGGAGAGTCCTCCTCTTTCTCTCTCTCTCTCCACGCACACACACCACGGTGATGTGAGCACACAGCAAGAAAGTGGCCACAGCAAGACAGGAAAAGAGCTCTCACAGGAACCAAATCTGGGTCTTCTTAGCCTCTAGAACTGTGAGCAACAAATGTCTGTTGTTTAAGCCACCCAGTCTATGGAATTTTGTTATGGCAGCGCAATCTGACTAATACGTTACATCAGGCAGGAAAGGACTTTTGACCCAAATAAATGTCACAGACAACTCAGAACAAAACATCCCTGGGGCAGTCAGGGAAGGCGTTACGGAAGAGGTAGGTCTTGAGCATTTCTTCTTCAAGGAGCAAAGCAAGGACTTGGATAAATCCAAACTGGATAGTGTGAACACAAGAACAGAGAGGTGGGCTGAGCATGGATGTTCTGAGCACAGCCTGACTAAAGCAGAGGTTCATGTAGAGAGACAAAGGGAGATGGAGTCACATGGAGTAGATTGGACCCAGAGATGGCATTATCAATACCAGGCTAGGGAATCTGGAAGAAGCAGTAAAACAAGCTAAAAGTTTAGCAACGTGTATGGGGCGCTGGTGTGCTGAGGGCCTGGAGAAGGCGTGATGTGGAGCAGGGAGACTAATGTGAACATTTTGCTTTAGTTTAATCAAGAGATAAGGAAAAGTTTGCCTCTGATGGTGACAACTGATTAGGGGTTTTGTCATCTCATCAATCAGGAAAGAGAAAATAAAATTATTACGTTTTCACGGCACCAAGTTCTGAGGGGTCTAAGATGGTTCCCAGCTGAAGGGAAGTTGTAGCAACAGCAAAGATCAAAGGCACAGCCTGAGGAGCTCTGAAGGAAAGCACAGGGCCACACACGAAGTCACATTTGGAATTTACTGTTGAACAGTGATTTTTATCCTCTCTCGGGACTTCAATTAACTCTTACAGATGCTAATAACTTGCAAATTTGTTCTCTAATCTAGACCTACATCTTTAGCTGCTTCAAAGGTGTTTTTATGGCGCCTTACTGAATGCCCCATGAGTACTTACTGTATTAGTTAGGGTTGTCCAGAGACACAGAACCAATAGGAATATATATGAAGAGATTTATTATAAGAAATTGGCTCATGCAGCAAGGAGGCTGAAAGATCCCAAGATCCGTAATCTGAAGGCCTGGGAACCAGGAAAGCCAACGGTGTACGTTTCCATCTGAGCCTGAAGATGGAAGACCGATGTCCTAAGGCCATCAAGCAGACAGTGAATCCTCTCTGGCTCTGCATTGGTTCTATTCAAGCCTTCAGTGGATTGGATGAGGCCCGTCCATACTGGGGAGGGCAATCTGCTTTATTCATTCTACTGATTAAGGTTTATATCATTCAGAAACACCCTTGGGGACACACTCAAAATAATGTTTAACCAAATACCTGGGCACCCTGTAGCCCAAACAAGTTGACACATAAAATTAATCCTCATAAGTACCTCAAAGTAAAACATTCCCAAACTGAAATCATCTTCTCCATTCCTATCTCCGCTAACAGAGCCTCTGTTAACCCAGCAGCCCAAGCTTCTTCTGCTTCCTCTCTCCACCCCGTTATCAAGGGGTCAAGAAAGATAAGTATCCCAGAAATCTGCCCCCTCTCTTCTGTATAATGTTCCAGTCCCTTTGTTCAGATCTCCATCTTCAATGGCATGGATTATCGCAAAAACTAACATCCCGCTCTTCCTGCTTGTAATCTGGCCCACTTTACAACTTTCTCCACTTCTATAGACTTATTCTTCTAAAACGCAATTCTGATCATGATATTTCTGTTTAAAATAGTCTTTGATACCTCATTATTTGCAAAGTAAGTCCAAACTCCTTAGCATGACATTATTCAAATCTGGGTTTTGACTATATTTACAGCGACATATCTCACCATTCCTCCTAGTACATCATCTTATCCTACAGTTGAATAAAAACTTTCTAAATCTATGAATACACATGCTATGGGCTGACTGTGTCACCCCAAAATTCATATGTTGAAGTCCTAACCCCTGGTACCTCAGAATGTGACTGTATTTGGAAACAGGAACTTTAAAGAGATAATTAAGTTAAAATGAGATAATTAAGTTAAAATGAGATAATTAGGATGGGCCCTAATCCAACATGACTGGTATCCTTAATAGAAGAGAAAATTAGGACACAGGCAAATACAGAGTGAAGACCACATGGAGACACAGTGAGAAGACCACTATCTACGATTGGAAAATTGGCTTCATTAGAAACTGACCCTGCTAATACTTTGATCTCCAGAATTGTGAGAAAATACATTCCCACTGTCTGTGGTACTTTGATATAGTAGCCATAGCAAACTAGCACAAAATCACATTCATTTAAGTGCCCAGCACAATATTTCCTTATGTTCTCTTCTGCCTACCTAAGATGCCTTTCCTATGCTGTCTGCCTGGTAAAATTCCACTGATCCTTTATGATTGAGCTCAATTTCACCTGAGAAATGCCCTCTTTGTCCCCTCTAAGTACTTTATATACCTTATTCTTTTGGTATATGTAACATCATGTTTTAATTGTCTTGTTAGAATGACGTGAATTTAATTGGAAGGGTGTTTTGGACTCAACAGTTTAATATGGAGGTCTGGCATTATAGCAATTCCAGGACAAGGTAAGATACTTGCCTGTATTTTTGTTTCTATTAAACAGAACCACCTGGTAATAACCTCTAGACCTTTGTCTCAGATGGCTTTTTCCCATTCTTCTAGTGGATATAGAAGATGAATAATTCTGGGTATTCATCTGCTGATCTATTAATGCTGGATAAGAGGGAGAAACCAAATACCAAGGTGTTTTTACAAAACTTAAGTGATGCAAGTTGAAGTGTCACAAGAAGATGAAAAATAAACTCCCAGGCCAAGGAAAAAGCATTTTATAGTGGTTGGATTAATTTAACCTCTTCTGATAATACATCCTCAACCCACTTCAACTCCATATCATAAAATAATGATTAATTTAGGACAGGGGTTGGAAAATGTTACCTGTAGCACCAGACAGTATACATTTTTAGCTGTTTGGCACATATGTCTCTTTTACAACTATTCAAATCTGCCATTGTAGCACAAAAGCTGCCACGGGCAGTATGTAAATAAGTGTTCCAATAAAACTTTATTTACAAAACCGGGTGTTGGGCTAGATTTGTCCTGCAAGCCTAGTTCTGCTAACCTCTTACTTGGAGAACGGGGGGGAAAGTAAAAGGACATTCCTTTTACTTGGCAAAGGGCTTTGAAAACCAGCCCAGGGAATTTAGGTTAGCTGTGCTCAAGTTAACCCTTGGCAATATACTAAACATTAACCTATAGGTATTTGAAATTATCAGAAGAGTTTCATAGAGAATTTCTATGGAAGAACAGAAAGGTAAGTGCTAGACTTAAATTTTGGAATATTTCGCTGAAGAAAGGTGAGGAAGACTAAATGGAAGAAAAAAATAGAGGTCAGTTAGATGAGAGGAATATGCTGAAAAGGAAATTTTCTTTTTAATCGTAGATCCCTCTGCCAAGTAATTCTTCTCTACCTGTTAATTTCTATCATTCATGTCTCCAAATCATGGACCTTGTGCTCCAACCCTTTACACAATTTGCTCACAGTTACTTTTTCACAGGGAAGGAATGCCCTTTCAACTCCAGCAGTAGCCTCTGTGCTTCCCAAAGTGTGTATTCATGGAAGTAAAAAGCAATGATAAGTTCCAACCCCTTCCCTTGATCTTTACTAATGAATCCCAAATTTTCTCAGGGTAGCAATGTGCCTGGCTAAGAATTTTGATTCCTAAGCTACCTTGTGATTAGAGTCCACATGAACTTTTCTGGGCAGTGTCATAAAATCTGAAGAAGCTGAATGGGCATTCTGGAACGCATTGTAAAGATGTCATTTTGCCTTCTGCTCACCCATCTCCTCCTCTTCTTCCTTCTTGGAGTAAGGATGAGATGCCTAGAGATGTAGCATCCATCTTGCATCAGTAAGAATGAAAAACACCTGCTAAGAGCGATAGAGCAGGAAGTTAACATGAGTCTGGGTCTAGATGACACCCTTGATCGGCAGCACCTGCCTTGGGCTGCCTGATTCTGAATTTCTTATTACATGAGAAGAAATAAAATTATCTCTGTTTAAGCCCATCATAATTGGACTTGGTATTTTTCTTCTGCCTACATTGCAAACTAATAAAATGAATGAGAAAATCCATGGTTGTGGTAAATAGGAGAACAACGCACGCTTATTTTACAGTTCTTTAGGTCGGATCTGACCCAGGTCCCACCAGGCTAAAATCAAGGTGTTGGCAGCGCTGTGTTCCTTCATGGAAGCTCTAGGGAGGAATCCTTTCTAGAAATCCAGCTTCTAGAGGCCACACTTATTCCTTGGCTCATGGCTCCCTTCCTCCATCGTCAAAGTTACTCTTCATTAGTTACATCTCTCTCTGACTCCAGCCAGGAAAAGTTCTCTGCCAAAAAGACTCACATGATCAGACTGGGCCCGGGTAATCCAAGATGGTCTCCCCATATCTGGACTTTTAACTTAATCACATATGCAATGTCCCTTTTGCCATATAATGTAAATATTGCCAAGTCCTGGGGATTAAGATTTAGATATCTTTGGGTAACTATTATTCTGTCTACCACAATAACATAAAGAAAACCATTTAAATTGTGACTTACACGACCTTATATCCTGGTACAACTCAGTTTCTTGTATAGAGTTAAGCAATAGTAGGAGGATAATGAAAAAATAACTATCTTACCAGACATGGAAAATATTATAACATTTTTTAAAATCCCATACTCAAGTAGCATTATTATATCAGCAATAATCTACCTTTCCAGGATGGATAATGAGCCTGAACTTCCCTTATTGGGAAAGCTAAAAATTGAATTAGGTAGAAATAATGAAAAATTTATATTATTCACACATGGGTTGTTGCAATTTTTCACCAGGACAGATTATGGAGGTAGAAAATTTTATAGAACAAATGAAAGCTTCTCAGGAGAAAAAGTAGTTTCAAAAATCAGGAAGTGAAAATTTATACTAAAACATATAGTAATAAACATTTTAAAATGTTTTACAACTATAATGTGAGTTTTCACATACCATCCCACTTAATCCTACATTTTTCCTAGTGTCAAGGTACATTAAAAAGCCATCTTTAGGGTCTGGCCCTGTGGCCAAGTGGTTAAGTTTGTGCGCTCCACTTTGGCAGCTGGGGATTTGACAGTTCAGATTCTGGGCACAGACCTGTACACACTCATCAAGCCATGCTATGGCAGCATCCTACATGGAAAAACTAGAATGACTTACAACTAGGATGTGCAAGTATGTACTGGGGCTTTGGAGAGAAAAAAAAGAAGGAAAAAAGAGGAATATTGGCAACAGATGTTACCTCGGGGCCAATCTTCCTCACATACACACACACACACAAAACATGAAAGTCTTGGTAACTCTAACACTTTGGGTTGGCACCCTAAGGGGCTGCAATTTTGGAACAGAGTGAACTGGAAATAGAACTAGATTGGCTTTCACAGAGACTTAAAAAGAAAAAGCTTCAAATATTCTCAATTCCTGGCAGTTGATTAAAGTACACTCAAGTTGCTGGTGTCCCCAGACACTTAGCTGAAGTAAAGATGAGTCCTCTATGCAGGAATATAACATTACTCTACTCCTCAAATCATTTCTACAAATAAATTTCCAAATATAACGTCAGTTACAATGATCAAGCCTACAGGAGATAAGACTGCATCAGTGACTCAATACATATCCTAATACAAATCACTATATATGAGAAAACTAAGGTTCAGCAACTTGCCTGATGTCTCACACTAGTAAGTGACAAAGCCAGGAGTCAGAGGGAGGGAATGTGACTGCCAGAGTCTATGTTTTAACCACTAGAGAATGCTGCCTCTTAATCAAAATGTGTAGGTGAGAAACCAAGAAGAAGGAGCTAAGTGTGTTATCTGGTTCTGGAATCAGTTTGCTTGGGCTGGGATTCAGGCTCCATGACCTTGTGCAGTGTACTTCATGCCTCCTTTTGTCTGCAAAATGTGCATGTTGATAGCAGCTACCTCACATTAATTCTGTAAGAATTCATGAAAATGGTATATACGGTTTTTGGCAAGTAGTAAGATGCTGAGAGATAACTATTATTTTATCATTATGTGCCCAAAACATAGGTTGTGGTATTTAGAATTTGTTTTGAAAGAAGGGAGCCATCATATCTAATATACAATATTTAAAAAATTAAAAATGAGGTAGTCCCGGAAAATATTTCTTCTCCATTCTTCTACAGAAAGGAAAAGAAGAATGAAAATGTTGAAAAGAACTAATTTGTCAAGAAAGATTAAAGAATACCAGCTATATTCACAGTTAGCTCACTTAATGTTCACTTCAACTCCACAAGAAAAGTGTTCGTATTCCCATACTACAGTCAGGAAAACTGAGTCTTGTTGATTATTCATAATCACAGAGTCAGTAAATGGTAAAACCAGGAGGAAAACATATCTCCCTGACATCATGGCTCTTATTTTTTTTTTTTTTAAAAAAAAGACTACATGAATGACATTAAAGGAAGCAACTGACAAAATAAACAGAACAGGGGCTCTAGATGTTGAAATTATAACTCACGTATTTTAATATAAGAAGTTAAGTTGAAAATTTTGAAAGAAAATTAGTAATAATATGAAAGGATTTAGATGTGAAAGAAAATAGAACTTCTAGAACTGAAAATATACCAGATACAAAATTAAGAATCCAATGAATAAATTTAACAAGCTAATCTCTCTCATAACCACAAAAGCAAAGTCCTTAATGAAATATTAAAATACCAAATCCGACACTAAATGAAAAGGATAACACATCATGACAAAGTATGTTTTATTCCAAAAATGCAAGTTTGATTTAACATTTGAAAATCAATCAATATAATTCACCTCCTTGGCAAAATAAAAAGAAAAACCACATAGTTCTTTCAAGAAAGGTGAAAAAAAGGAAAGAGCACTGAATAAATTTCAACACCTGTTCATTCTAAAAAGTCTCAGTCAACTAGGAATATGAGAAAAATTTCTTAGTCAGACAAAAATGTCTACAAAAGAGCATGCTAATAATGTACTGAAAAATTTCCCTGAACCAGGAGCAAAACAAGAATGTCAACTCTCTTGATTTGTTTTAGATAATGTACTGGAGGTCTTGGCAAATACAAAAATCCAGAAAAAAGGGATTCTGGTTCTGGCAAAGATGGAGTAGCCCAGTTCTTATTAGGCATTGCCTCTCTCAACTAAAAACTCTGGACATAACACAACAGAAAAACACAGAAAGACTCGAAAAGTTGGAAAGAAGGAGGCAAAGTGCCTAGGGACCTTGGGACTTGAGAAATGGCAGGACAGTGAGTTCCCTGGCTTCCTTATTAGTTCCCATATATCCTAGCAGGCTGCTCTAGAAGGCTCCAACCCAAAACCTACAACAGGCACAGACAAAAAAGAAAAAATGCTCCAAGCAAAGACTGTTCCCCCTAGCCAAAGGACCAGAAATATGTGGGCTTACAGTAAAAATTGTTATTGGCAATACCTGACCTACTCTAGCCAAACACCAACAGAGAAATTGCACCACTCCATACAAGATTTCAGCAAGGCTGAACAGGAAACCAATCTTCTACCCAACCCCACCCCTGACGGGAGGAATCAGGCAGCGGCTCTCCAATTCTCCACAGGTGGGGCTAAACTGGCAGCTAACCTTCCATTTCCCACATGGCCAAAGATGGCAGCACTCCAATTCCCTGAGCAAGTGGTGTCAGTGGACTGAGTGGGGGGGTTGATCTTCTAGCCTATCCTCCCTGTGCCTGAAGCAGATGGTGATGCTCCAATTCCCTGTCTTCCACCTGGAAGTAGGTGGTGCCTCAATTCTTCCACCAGGGTAGCATCAGTGGAGTCCAGCTGCAAGCTGAGCCTACACCCCTTCCACAGCAATGAGGCTGTAAAAGGTGCTGGAAGGCAGGACTAGTCAATACTCTAAGTTTTTCTCACCTCTGGTGTTACTAGGGCCCCATGGACAGCTGAACCTCCACACCCACCCAGCTGCAATGAGACTGAATGAGGCAGTGCAAAGGTTAATTGACACTAAGGCTGGCTATCTCCCATCTTCAGTGGGGCCCAGTGGGGGAGCTGAGGCTCCACTCAACCTAGCATTAAGGAGACAAAATGAGGTTGACAAGAACAGGGAGGACTAGTTGGCACTCTGCTCCCCTCTACTGGTGTCAGTCTAAACTCCTACTTGGAGGCAGCAAGGAGTACAAATTAGCACCCTGGTTTCACCTAGAATGTGTCAGTGGGGAAGAAATGGAACTGAACTTCTCTGCAATAAGGCCATGTGAGTTGGCACTCCACTTTTGGTAGGGTGGTATTGGCAAGACCTGGCCTGAAACTGAACATATACACCTCAACAGGGGGACCACCTGCTATAAGAAGATTACACAGTACCCAAAGTTTAATAATGTAATATCCAAAATATCTATGATGCAATCAAAAACTACTCATTTTAACAAGAACTGGGAAAATCACAACCTGAATAAAAATAGATAACAGATGTCAGTGCTAAGATAAATCACTTTGGAGTTCTCTGAAAATGATTTTAAAGCATCCATCATAAAAAATGCTTGAACAAGCAATTGTGCATCTTCTTAAAACAAATGAAAACATAGAAAATATCAAAAAATAAACAGAAATTATAAAATGAAGCCACCTGGAAATTATGGAACTGAAAAATACAAAAATGAAATTAAAAACTTGCTTGATGGGCTCAATAGTAGAGTGGAGGTAACAAGGATAGAATCAGTGAATTTGAAGACAGATCAATAGAATTTACCCAGTCAGAACAAAAGAGAGAAAATAGACTGAAAAAAAAAGGAACAGTCTGTCACCCATGAGGCAATAACAAAAGAGCTAATGTAGGTATGATTAGAATCCTGTAAGGAAGGAAGGAAGGAGCTGAAAAACTATTCAAAGAAACAATGGCTGAAAACTTCCTAAGTTTAGTGAAAGATATAAATCTACAGATTCAAGATGAGCAAAGTCAAAGTAGGATAAACCTCAACACAAAATGCTGTCAAGAATGTGGAGAAATTTGATCATTCATAATTAATGATGGATATGTCAAATGGTATTCTGGAAAATAGTTTGACAGCTTCTTAAAAAATTAAACATGAGCTTACCATATGACTCAGTAATGGCACTGTTGTGTATTTATCCGTGAAAACTAGAAACTTATGTTTACACAACATACATGAACATACTTGAATGTTCATAGCAGCTTTATTCATCATAGCCAAAAATGGAAATACCCATTTGTCTTTCAATGGATGAATAGTTAAACAAAATGTGATACATCTATACTGTAGGATATCATCAATAAGAAGGAATAAATGGTTGATACAGCTTGGATGAATCTCAAGATCATTATGCTGAAAAAAAGAAACAGTCTCAAATGGTTTCATGCTGTAGGGTTCCATTTACATAATATTCTAGAAATAACTAAGTTATAGAATTGCAGAATAGATTAGTGGTTGCCACAGCTGAGGGCAGAAGGGGGGTTGAAGTGAGGAGGGAGGCAGCTGTGGCTATAAAAGCTTAGCACAGGATAGCCTTGTAATAGAACTCTCCCGCATCTTGACTGTAATGGTGATCACATGGTATGAAAAAATGTCACAAAACAAAAAACACACTTACATGCACATATACAAAGGAGTGCATGTAAAACTGTTGTAATCTATCTAAGTTTGATGGATTGTGTGAACATCAATTTCCAGTTATAATATTGTACCATAGTTATGCAAGTTCTCCTCACAGGAGCAAACTGAATGAAGAGTATATGAAATCATACAGTAGTTTTTCTTATAACTTTATATGCATCTACAATTAACTCAAAATGAATTTACAAAAATGTATAAAAATATAAAGATTGTAAATTAACAAGCTACAGTGATGTGCCACATAATGACATTTCAGTTAACAACGGACTGGACATAAGACGGTGGTCACAGAAGATGAAGACCATATACCCTAGGTGTGTAGTAGGCTATACCATCTAGGTTTGCGTAAGCTCACTCTATGATGTTCACGCAAAGACAAAAGTCACCTAATGACACATTTTCCAAGCATATCCCTGTCACAAAGCAGCAGTTGAATGTATTTTTATTTGCCAATGATATGATTGCATATGTATGAAAAAAAATCCAGAAAATTTAAACTATTGAATTAAAGAATTAATTTAGCAAAGCTGCAGGATATGTCAATAGTCAAAAAGAAGTTTCTATACCAGCAGCAAACAATTATAAAAGGAAATTTTTTTAAAAATTTCACTCATACTAGAATGCCTAGGAGTAAATATAATATATGTGCAAGAATTATACACCAAAAACTATAAAACATTGCTTAAAAAGTTAACTTAATAGCCCAATTTTTGAGGATTAGAAAACTCCAGATGTTTAAAATGACAATTCTTCAAATTTATCTTTGAATACTCTGTAAACTCAGCAGATTCGTGGGGTAAAGTGAAAAGCTGATTCTAAAATTTATATATATATAAATGGAAAGAACTTAGAAAAGCCACACAATGTTGATGATGAACAATGAAGTCTGAGGAATTACACTATACTATTTCAAGACTTATTCTAAAGCTGGAGTAATTAAGAGAGTGTAGTTTGGCAAATGCATAGAAAAATAGACCAGTATAACAGCATAGATAGTTTAGTAACAGATCTGCAAACGTATGGTCATCAAAGCTTCCAACTCTAACACACTGGAGGAAATGATGGTCTTTTCAGTAAGTTACATTGGAACAATTGCCGTTTGTAAGAAAAAAAAATAACGTAGACCCCTACCTTACATGTTCATACAATATGCACAAGTTTATACAAGATGGATTACAGGCCTACATGTGGTAGGTAAAGAGTAAAGCTTCTAGAAGAAAACAGGACAATATTTTCACAACTTTAATGTAGCCAAAAGATTTCTCAATCAGTACCCAAAATTACTAATTATAAAAGAAAATAGATTGCCCGTTGATTTCAAGAAAATAAAAGTTTTTTTATCGATCAAAATACACCATTAACTCATTAAGAAGAGAATTCACAGACTGGGAGAAGATATTGCAATTCACATATCAAACAAAAGAGTCATAACTAGAATATATAAAGCATTCCTGCACATGAATTTTAATAAAAAGACATGATAATGAGCAAAAGTCTTGAACAGGGACTTCATAAGAGGAAATACACTTGGCCAATAAGAATAGGAAAATGTTCTCAACATCTTTACTTACAAAGTGAATGAAAATTAAAGCCATAATCTGATACCACTACATATCTTCGCTGAATACTCAGATTCCAAAGAGTGTTAATGTCAGCAAGGATGTGGGGTAATTGGAACTCTCAAAAATCATTGTTGGGAGTGTAAATATTTACCATCACTTTGGAAGATAATTTGGCTCTATCTGCTAAAGTTATCCCACTTCTAGTCATATTCACAAGGGAAATGAGTGCATAAGTTCTCCCAAATGTGCATATAAGAAAATTTCATAATAGCCCTAAATTAGAAATAACGTTAAATTCTACCACAGTAAAATAGATAAACAAGTTGCGGAATATGCATAAAATAGGATACTACAAGGCAATAAAAAGAAACTAGAGATACATACAACAATATGGCTGAAGTTTGTAGTTATTATGTTGAGTGAAAGGAATTGGGCATTAAACATACAAATGACTCTATTTATATTAGTTTCAGAACAAGCAACACCAACTGATGGTGATATAAGTCAGAATATTGGTTACCCCTGAGACATGAGAGAAGTTTCCAGGGTTCTAGAAATCTTCTGTATCTTGAAATAAGTGATACTTGCAAAGGAGTAAATATATGAAGTTATCTATTAAGCCATACACTTAACAGTAATGTCTTTTATGCAATTGACCTACAATATGTAAGCTATACCTCCAAAGAACAAGTTTTAAAAAATCATAAATGCTGGCCCCTCTCTGTCCACCTTTCATCAGCCAGTGTGGGGCATCGATCACAATTCCTTTTGACATTGAATTTGTGATTAGAAATATTATCTACTTTCCTGAGGTGTTTCAGAAAACTTGTATTCATAACAGAT
Source organism: Equus caballus (assembly GCF_041296265.1). Taxonomy (NCBI): domain Eukaryota; kingdom Metazoa; phylum Chordata; class Mammalia; order Perissodactyla; family Equidae; genus Equus; species Equus caballus. Next base: position 155,882,943 of record NC_091684.1, on the reverse strand, counting down.
GAGGAAACTGAGAATCACAAAGGATAAAACATGCGAAGAGTGGAGCCAACTGTCATTGAGTCTCCACTAGGAATCACTGTGCAGGTTTCTTACACACAATATCTGATTTAATTCTCACAGCAATCCTAGGGGTAAATGGTTGGTAATTTTCAGAGAGATTAAATCATTTATTTCAGTTTCTCAGGTAATAATGAAATGGTATAGGAACTTGAACACATCTTCTAACTTATACGCCAGTGCAGGTTCAAATACAATAAGGTACTCAACCTCAGAATAAGGTACCATAGAATAAGGTACTCAAAAACTTCCTGCATATCAAATTTGAGGAGATTAGAAATAAAATATACAAGAATAACAAAACTGTTAAATGAAAGTAAATTTAAGAAGCCCTTTGTGACGCAAATTCATTAATAAAGAATTGAACACCAATGTGTGCTTTAGAACCACTCTCACCTTTCCTAAAGGTACAAGCATTATTCAAATGCTACACCCAAGTACTACATGCAAAGCTTGATGATTACTTGGAAAACGATGCCATAAAACTAGAAAATATAAATCTGACACCACATGCTGTCCAATGTTTTCCTCTTGTGTTTTATGCTATTTAAAGGTAAATTGTTCCCATTTGACTGAGATCAGTGCTGTGGAATGCAGTAGACACTTTAACTGAAACAACAGAAATATAAAATATATAAAAAATTATAGGCAGTCTAAAAATACATGCACAGAAGTCAGCTGGTCAAAGGATTTATTGCATCTTATTCCTTAGAATTTGGTCTTTCAATAAAACCATAACCAACATGAAAATGGGAAAAATTTTTATAGTGCATAAAAATGAGTTTGCTAATTTCAGGTAATGAAATCAGTAGAGGTTGTATTCTTTGATTATGAAGTAGCATAAGCACTTTCGAATTTCCTACATGTGCTTTAAACTGCACAACTAGATCTTGATTAGGTGTGCATGTGAGGGAGCCTGGGGCGGGTTAGACAGAGGGATGAAAAAGTTTTCACATTCTGGCCCTCAAAGCTGATTTGCTCCTCAGTGAACTTAGTAAATACTGTGATGGGAGAACCATGTTCTCTGTGGAAACGTGGACACAATCGAGTCTGGAATTTCACTAGGTCAAGCAAGGAAGCTTGACTTTTGATAGAGAAGGCTTGACCTTGCAGCTGTATTTTGTTCTAAGTTGTAAGACTTTTCTACTAAGATATAACATTCCAAATCATAAAGTGGTGACACTGAACTCCTTCCTGGAGATGACTATACTTGTAAAGGTCTAAGGCGATCCCAGCTCTTCCAAATGAATGTCAAGTAAGCCTAATTTAGCAAACAAAACCTAAGATTTATATAGGGCCTTGCTCAGAGACGTCCACATCATCTAACATATTACCTCATTTATCAAAACATATTTTATTATTCAAAAAGTTTTCTGAGGAAGCAAATACAAAAATAGTCCGTTCTTGAAAACATGTTAAGTATTTGAGTTCTAATCAATCACATTTTCTACACATTCCTTTTAAATATCAACTATCACTAGTGAAATAGAGAAAAGTAACTGGTAATATGATTCTCGTATTTTCTTTACTGTTTTCAGATAACTGTTTTTTTCTCTGTTCTATTTCATATTTTAGCTTAACATATCTTTTAGAGAATTAATTTGTTTTTGTTTTTTTGCTGAGGAAGATTCACCCTGAGCTAACATCTGTGCAAATCTTCCTCTATTTTATATATCGGATGCCACCACAGCATGGCTGACAAGTGGTGTAGGTTTGCACCCGGGATTTGAACCTGCAAACCCAGGCCATTGAAGTGGAGCATACTGCACTTAATCAGTATGCCATGGGACCAGCACCAGGAATTAATCTTATTTAAAAATTCTCATGAATTGTAGACGTATCATACGTTTAGCCTTTTTTACTGGTACTTGTTTTTTTAAAGATTAACCCTTCTTGAAATTTCAGCCTCTGTGTCTCTGGGACTTCCAAATTGTCTTCAAGATGCTCCTCAAAACCCTTGACATTAAATCATCCACATGTCAGTATCTTAGTACATTTTCTCTTCCCCATAAGGATCTCTCTCCTCTAAAATTCCATGCTGCCTACTTATTAAATGTCTATCCTCTTTCTTCCTTTTGACTAAACTTATTGAAAATGTGGTTTATGTTCATTATTTTCTTATTTTTTCAATTCTGACTCACTCCCAGGATAAATTTGTTTATACTTAGTTCATTTTTTATAAGATCAGCAATGGCCTCTTAATTGTCAAAAACTATCCTGTTATTGGTCTTATCCTGTTGACCATCCCCTGGTCAGGTAAAACCTCCGCTTCTTTAGCTTTTGCCACACTATTTTCTCTCGGTTCTTCTCCTCACTTTTGCAACCATTCCTTCATCATCAGAGGACTCCCTATCCTGCTACTCTTTGAAGGTTTGTGTTCTAGAGGGCACTGCCCTTGGAAGTCTCTTTTTACCACAAGTGTTTTTCTCAAGCTCTTTTTATAGGCAGATATCTTACAAAAACCTATTTTCTGAACCAACTTCTCTCGTGAGCTCTAATTACCTACTGGACATCTTCAAATCTAAGATAGTCCTTAGACATCTTTAATGCACTGATGGCCCCAAAAGGCATCTGATTCCCTAGTCTTTATATTTTCTCTGTACTTCTCAAAGATCCCATATATTGCACCAATCAGTGCATTCCATCCCACTAGTATACCACTCCACTTCACCCTTGGTGAAAGTTTTAACAATTGCACACTATCCAATTCCAGAAGCTGTCTACCACTGGTGATGCTTTGCTAGACATTCAGCTCAAAATCCGATTTCAAAGCTATCAAATGCAGAGCTTTTTGCATTACAGTGCCTACACATACTATTTAAACATAAAAATCCATAACAGTAAATTCTGTAAAACAAACTAGATAATTTTAAAAATAGCTAGATTAGTACCTGCTAGATCTATTTCCGATCTGCCAAATATAGAGCTTTCAAGTAATAGGGAGGTGTTTAACACCTTTGCAGAAAATTTAGAAATAGAAGGCTTGGTAGAAACTAAAATAAGAGAAATTGTGTATAAATTTTACTTCATCACTTTAAAATTGACTTTTAAATAAATTACTCAATCTCTCCATATCTAAATTTCATTTGTAAAATGTAAATAGTAATATATTAAACTGTTTACATAAATTCTGTTTCTCTGGCGTGTGTGAAATATTAAATTATTAATCATTCATTCATCAAATATTTATTGAGCACCCACTATACACCAATCCTTGTTGTGGGTGTTATTAGCCATTTTTGATTTTATCATTATTTTTATTATTACTGTCTTGATTATTAAGCCATATGAATCCAGAGAAGCAAAAGAAAAATATCACATCTACTTATTTATTTCCTGATCTACCTTAAATCTTTGGAGCTTTGGCAGAGTATTTTCCACAAGAAGTTTTTAAATTTTATTCCAACTGAACCATGATATTTCATGAAATTGGGCAAAGTTTCCTGCTTATACACTTAGTTAGTAATTAATTATTAAAACTGGCAAATGTTATATTTATCTTCTGTTTATTCATTTTCCTTACATCTCTGGCAGAGGAGAATGGAGGTATAATGAGCAAGCCTGGAGCCTGCAGCTTAGTGATTTGGTTTTAAATTCTCTGCTGTGTGACTTTAGAAAAGTTATTTGATCTCTTTCTGCTTCAGTTTACTTATCTGCGAAATGGGAAAGAATACTAGCAACTACTTTCTAAAGTTGTTGTTGGAATGAATCAGTTACTGTGTACAACATGCTTAGAATAGAGCACAGCCCATAATCAGCACAGAACAAATGTTTCCTGTTCTTATCATAGTACTAGAATGTAATAGAAGATGGTCTCTAATCTGCCACAAGGGTGAACACTGTTATTTTAAATTTACTCAATGGATCGGTATTCCATTGAGTCCCACAAAGATTGCTCTGATCCCCAGATACTCCCTCACGTTTTCTTTAGTTATCCATCAGACAAGACTTCCTTTCTTCACTAGCAACGCCGACGACACATAACTATGCATCTTCAAATCTTAGAGAGCAAAGGCTCCATGGACAGGAATCAGCAAAAACATTTATTCCATATTCTTCACTGTTTTTCCTTTTAATTAGAGCAAAAGTTCTATGGGACATAGATTGGTAAAGGACATAATTTTGGTTACAGATCTACTTTCAGGGGAATGCTTGCTGAGAGTAAAGGTTTAGCAAAAAACAGAAACTGAAAGCCATTTGGTAAAATATCCCAGTTGAACATTATACATATTTCAACAGTATTAGACCTCACTATCTCTGAGTCTTGTTTTCATGCTTTTTCCCTGCTAACACTGTTTATACGTTATTAGGCTAATCAAATATTTTAACACAACCATTTTTTCTATTGCTTTGTCTTTACTTAATCATTCTGCATTTGCTTTTATTGACCTCAGAACTAATTATCTCATGCTAATTATTATAAACTACAATTTATTTCAGTGTCTCAATCTCTTTTTTATTATTATTTGCATACTCTTTTAGTCTCATTATATATCAGTCAGCCGTTAAAGTTAATGATAGCTAACTTATTGAATTCATATTATGTGTCGAGCATTGTACAATGCATCTTACATGTTATTTATTATTCAAAAAATCATTTGAGGTCAGTACTATATGACCTATTTGCAGATAAGAAAATTGATGCTCAGAGAATTTAAATAACTTCCCCCCGTTCATATAGTGAGTAAGTCTTAACAGTACTATTCATATCAAATTTTGTCTTTCACCAAATCTCAGCACTGTATGGCCCTCCTTTGAGATCTTAATATTTTATGGAAAATAACTACCTCTCAGATTAGATCAGATCATCTTGTTATATTCTGTTAGTATTCTGTACTTTTCTTCATAGCACTTTTTATAATTTGTACTTGTAGATTATCGACTTCCCTACAACAATATAAACACATTGGGTGAAGTGACTTAGTTGTTTGTACTCATCCTTATTTTTCCAGCACGTAGCACAGTGCCTGGCATATAGTAGGCACTCAGTAAATATATACTGAGTGAATAAATGGATACTAATGGATAAATTTTTGAAAGGGTCCTTTTTGCGTGATAATTGACATCTGAAGAGGAAAAAATGTTCTGCTTCTGTCATCTGTCTAAAGGAGTGTTCACACCTTCTGTCATAAGCAGATCTGAACAACACAGGGAGAGTCAATCACAGCTGGGGATTAGTATAAGAATTACTTTAAAAGCAAACAAAATTTTCTATTCTGAAATAATTTTAGATTCCCAGGAAATTGCAAAAATAGTACATAGAGTCCCATGAACTTATTTTTAATAATGCATAATATGGGTCATTGTAGAGAATTTAATGAAAGATAAGGGTACAAAGACCAAAATAATGATTTTCTTCATAATGACTGCAGTACCCATCATTGATATTTTAGCGCATTGCTTTCCACACTTGTTTATGTGTAAGTATTTCTACATGATTGAAATCAAGTTGTGTATGATCAGTATCCTGATATTTTCACTTCATATTATGACATGAGCATTTTCCTATTATATTAGACAGCTCTGAAAAATGCCACTATTATGCTTAACTAGGATCGCTTCAAATGAATTTACCATAATTAACTTAATCATTCGGTTATTTTGAGTATTTGATTTGTTCTTAATTTTAATATTATAAATAAGGTTACAGCAAACACTTTGAAAAATCATCTATGACAGAGTTTTGTTTCCTTGTTAGATTCCCTGATTGTGAAATATTTGATAAATACTGTGATTATATTAAATATTCTTGATTCATACTGACAAATTTCTTTCCAGAAAACTTCAACCAGTTTATTTTCATATAAGCAGTTTACGAGAATGACTACGTCAATTGATCCTTATCAAAAATAGATATTAGACCTTTAAAAGAAACTTTCTTGATTCGATAAACAGAAAGTAGTGCTTAGCCATTGTTCCTTAGAAACCACAGCGCCAATGGTGGGGCCAGCCTTGTCCTGGAGCCAGCAAAAACATTAGTGAATGCGGGGCCAGATAGTCAAGCTGGACCTGGGATGACAGTACTACCTGGGGAAGCCAGAGACCCCAGGCTTTCCTTTAGAGGCCACTTCCTCACATTTCTCTGAATACTCAGATCTTTGATGCACAGCACTACAAAAATACTTCTCAGGAAAATCAGACACCAGGGAGCCATCTTATGGCATTAAATAGGGTCAGGTTACAGAGTAGAATCAGGTATTCCCACATAAGGAACTCAGGCCACTGAATTGAACAAAAATAGAAAACCCATCTTGTATAACCAGGTCTTTGTGAAGAGTAGTTCTCAGCAATGATGAGCACAACTTCATCCTAGGAACACTCCAGGAAAAGGTTTCTAAGTCACACAGCCCTCCAAGAGAGTCCATATACCTCCAGCTTCTCTAGTCTCTTAGGTTGCCAGAGGAGTTTCCTTAGCATGGGGCACCCACCTATAACCAACTCAGCCTGCTCACCTAACATGGGGATTGCCTATGTCATCTAACCTCAGATGGCATTCACAACTCAAGCCAGTACAGCAACTTAGGCTTTTATGTGGGGATATTTTTTGGGTTATCTCTGGATGGGTCCTCCACTGCGGCTACTTCGCCCCTTTAATCTCATGTAGGGAGATCTTCAGTCATTGTGTTAGGGCAAGATGCAAATTTCCTGCCAAATCAAATTTGACAGACAAGGCCTCTCCCTTATTTTTTAACTCTTTAACCCCAAAACACAATTCTACCAGTCACCTATCAGGTTACATTTTATAAAGATCCTAACAATGTACATATATGGAGGAACTTCTGTTTCTGCTATAAATAATAACTGCTTTGTCTTCGTGCCATAAACAACTAGAAAACTACACAAAAGTATACTAAACAATCTCTTTTTTTATAATTGATTATAGTTAATACTGGGCTGGGATTCCTCAGATAAAGAAAACAAATAAAGTGAGCTCTATGATCATTCTTGTTTTCTACACAGAGGATCATTCCAGTCCGTGAAAGAAAGATAGGTAATCCAAACAGAAAGTGTCAGTCATACTGAGTTGAGAAGACAGAGATTAGAAGTCAGGGGAGGAGACTAAGGTGATAGGAATTTATGGGGCAGAGTATAGGAGAGAAGGGAGATCACCAGAGACAGCTCCAGAAATTGGTAAAGTGATTTTCTTGAGTCTTTTCCACAAAATAAATTCAATGCATATGGTGAGACTCCAAGAAGCTAGGCAAAGGCAAAGAATTAAAAGCTAAAATATTTCTAGGGCTCACACTGCACCAAGAGATAGTCAGATTCTAAAAACTGGAGTGGAGAGACCTTGTGGAATACTCAGGAAATTCACTAGAGACCCCAAAAAGACTCATGCCTTGAGAGTAAAGCTAAATTAGTCTTAGCCTAAACACTAATCTAGACTTGTCATAACAATTCTTAAAACCAAACCTCAAAACGATTAACTGATCCACAAACTATATAACTGCAAACCACAAGATTCAGGTCTTTTTTAAAAAGGCAATAAAATATAGACACTCAAAAATGTAATATTTACAACGATAAGGATCCAATAAAAAATTATCAGACATGAAGAAACAGCAGGAAAATCTATAATCTGGAGAAAAATCAGTCAAGAGAAAAAGATTAAAAAATGACAGAATGATTGAATTAGCCAAGAAGAAATTTTAAATAGTTATTATAAATATGTTCAAAGACTTATGAATATAATAATGAATGAAGAAATAAAAGATATGATATAGAACCAACTGAAATTTTTAGAGCTAGAAATCAACATACTTGAAAACTTCACTGAAAAATTCATTGGTTGGACTTAATAGAAATAAGACACTATGGAAGAAGAGATCACTAAACTTGCAAACAAAAGCAAAAGCTATTCATAGTGAACCACATAAATAAAATATTGAAAAAATGAACAGAGGTACCACGACTTGTGTAATACTACCAAGAAATCTGACATGTGTGTAATTGAAGCAACAGAGAAGAAGGAGGGGAGAAAATATTTAAAGAATACCCAAAATGTTTAAATATTTGATGAAAATTGTAAGTCCATAGATCACATGAACGTAAACAAAACCAAAGCAAGATAATCACAAAGAAAAATGCACCAAGGTACATCATAATCAAAAATAATGCAAGCCAGAAGACAATGAAATAAAATTGTTAAAATGCTGAAGGGAAAAAAAAAAAAAAAACATCAACCTGGAATTCAATATATGATAAAAATATCTTTCAAACTCAAATAAGTAGAAAAACAAACACTATGAGAATTTGCTGCCAGCATACCTACACTACAAAAATATTTAAAAGAATTTCTTCTGAATGAAGGAAATGATATCAAATGAAAACTTGGATGTATGCAAAGAAACATATATTACTGGAAATTATAACTATCTGGGTAAATAAGAACAATGTTTTGTCATTTTCATATTTGTTTAAAAGATAATTAACTGATTAAAATCAAAATAATAATAAAAATATAAAAATAATATAAATATAAAATACATAAAAATAATATGGTGTGAGTCTGGGTTTCAAAACATATACAGAAGCAGAATATGTGACAATAAGTGGAAATACATCATTGCAAGGATATTGAATTATATACAAATCTTAATATCATTATTATGAAAATAGATTGCAATATGTTCAATATGTACATTGTAAACTCTAAAATAACCAACAAAAAATAAAACAGAGAGGTTATAGCTAATAAGCCTTTTGCAGATGTGAAATTAAATAACAGATAGTCCAAAAGAAGACAGAAAAGGAAGAAAAGGAAAGTGCAAATAATAGAAATCAGAGATTAACAGCATGATGGTAGAACTAAAACTAACCATATTGATAACTATATTAAATGTAAATGGTTTGAAAACTTCATTTAAAAGGCAGAGATTACCGGACTGGGTAAAATTGCAAGACTCAACTACATGTGGTGTATAAGACCACTTAAAACAGAAATATGATGACAAAATAATGGAGAAACATATTTGATGGAAATAGTAATTTTAATGATGCTGACAGGTTAAAATTAAAAGGATAGAAAATTTTGTCATATGAATATTAATCATAGGAAATCAGGAGTGACTACATTAACTACAGACAAAGCAGACTTCAGAACAAGAAATATTATCAGACATAAAGACAAACATTCATAGTGATAAAAGCATTAATTCAACAAGAAGACATAACAGTGAAACACAGAAGTTTGCTTGCTGTAACTAAAGCAGTGCTAGGAGAAATATATATAATTTTAAACATTTTATAGTAGAAAAGAAAGAAAACCTAAAACTATCTAAATTTCTACCATAAGAAGCTAGAAAAATATGAGTCAATAAAGTCTAAAAAGTGTAGAAAGTAAAGTAGGATGAAAAACAATTAATTAAAAACAATACAGAAATCAATGAAATCTAATATTTTTTAAAAGATGAATACAATCATAAATCACTACTTAAAGTAAATAAAAAAGATAGAAGATATTAATTACCAATATCAATACTTAAAAAGAGAATATCCTTACAGATGCTATCAACATCAAAAACAAATAGAGTGTTCATAACAACCTTATGACAATAATTTGGACAACGTAGGTGAAACAGACAAATCCCTTGAAAGAAAAAGCTACTAAAATTGATACAATATCAAACAAACTGAAATTCTCTGTATTTTGTTTTATATGATATGATATATAAACATATAATTTCTTCAGAGTCAGGTGGTTTTGCTGATGAATTTTATCAAACATTTAAAGATGAAATAATACCAAAAAACACAAACCGTTTTTGGAATAGAGATGGTAGAAACACTTCTCAACTCCTTTTATGAAGTGGTATTATTATCGTATGAAATCCAGTTAAAGATATTGAAAGTAAAGAAAATAAAGACCAAAATCACTTGTAAACCCATAAAAATGTAGATGTAAATATCCTTAAAAAATGTTAACAAATCAAATTTACTTATATTTGAAAAACATTCTATGTCACAACCAAGTGCAGTTTATCCTACAAATGCTAAGCCTCTTTAACATTCAAAACTCAAACTCTGCAGTTCACTATATTGATGGGATAATGGGAAAAAATATCATATGCTAATCTCGTTAGATTTCAAGAAGGCATTTGGAAAATATCAACACACATTCGTAATAAAAAGTATCAGCCAACTAGGATTAGAAAAGTAATTACTCAATATGATTAACAGCACCTAACAAAAACTTATGGTTGACATCATTCCTAATCTGAAATAGTGAACACTTTCTCCCCAGGGTTGGGAACAAAACAGTAGCTTCCTCTTTTACCATTTCCATTCAACACAGTACTGGAAGATACAGCTGGTAAATAAGTCAAGAAAAATAAAAACACATAAGCTGGAAAGGTCTAGGTAAAATCATCTGCAGACTGTATAGTTATACATGTAGAAAATTCAAAAGAATCCACAAAACAGCTACTAGAATTAATACATGAAGTTAGTAAAATTTTGAGATATAAGATTATTATACGAAAATCAATTATATTTCTATATACTATTGACAAATAATTGGAAGAAGAAATTTAAAAAGCAATGTCTTTTACAATTGTATGAACATCATAAATTATTTAGGAATAAATGTTACAAACTATTTGCAAGACACATGACAACTACAAAATTTCGCTGGGAGAAATTAATGCCTAAATCAATGGAGAGCCTATCACATTTGTAGACTGGAAGTTTCAAAATTGTTAAGATGTCAATTTTGCTCAAACTAACCTATAGATTCAGCACAACCAGTTCAAAATCTCAAGAAGATTTTATGTAAAAATTTAAATAAAAATATAAATGACCAACATAGCCAAACTAATTTTGAAAAATTAGAAGACGGAGAGTTTATTCAACCTATTTTCAAGATATAATATAAAGCTACATTAATCAAAACAATAGAATATTTGTAGAAAGATAGCTATATAGATCAATGACACAAAATAGAGAGACGGAAAGCCAGTCCATAAGTATATGGTTAATTGAATTTTGATATGGATTCCAAAGTGAATCAATGGAGAAAGCATAGCATTTTCCACAAATGATGCTGGAAGTCATATATACGGGGAAAATGGACCTGTATGTTTGCCTCATCTCATACATCAAAAATTAACTCAAAATTGAAAACTACTAGGAGAATATGAGTGAAAATTCTGGGATTTGGAGCTATGCAAAGATTTCTCAGATGTCACAGCAAAACAAATAACAAAGGGGAAATTAATGAATTAGACTTCATCAAATTGATAGTGTCTGCTTGGTGAAAGGCACCATTAAGAAAATGAAACAGCCACAAACTGAGGGAAAGTATCTCCACCACGTACATGTGACAAATGACTCATATGTAGAACACACAAAAACTGCTTACAATGCAAAGATAAGAAGAAAAACATCCTGATTAAATGAATCAGAACAAAAACTTTGAATGGTCATTTCACAAAAGAAAATGTACAAATGGCCACTAGGCATATAAAAGAGCTTGACCTTCATGAATCATCAGAGGAATGCCAATTAAAACCTCAAAGAAAGAATGCAACATACCCAACAAAATGGGTCAAAGTAAAAACTGACAGTACCAATAATTGGCAAGGATGTGGAAGAACTTAAACTCTCATCATTGCCACTGGGAGTGGAAAAAAGTACAACCAATTCCAAGAATTATTTAGCAGGTTTTTAAAAAATTAAATTAAATGTGCATTCAGCATATGACCCAGAAATTCCACTTTCCAGGTAGTTGAAAGCTGTCTACGCAAAAACTGCTGTAAGAATGTTCATTGTAGCTGTGTACATCATAGCCATGAATTTGGAAACAAGTCAAATACCTATCAACAGGTAAATGGATAAATAATAGGAATTATCCTCTACACTGCAATAAAAAGGAACAAAAGCAGTGATGCAGGCAGCAGCATGGGTAAATCCCAAATACATTGTGTTGAGCAAAAGAATCAGCCACGAAAGTGTGCAAACTATAATCCCACTTACATAAAATATTGGAATGAGCAAAATTAATCTTTAGAGACTGAAAGCAGATCAGTGATTGCCTGCGGCTGGACTGAGACAAAATTTGCGGCAAAGAGGCTTAAGGAAATATTTTGGAATAATTGAAATGTTCTATATCTTGATTTTAGTAGTTGTGTATATTTGTCAAACATATGAAACTGTGCAACTTAAAAGAGGTGATGGGTATTGTTGTTTATGAATTATAGCTCAATAAAGTTAATTTTAAAAAGCAAGGCACATACTCTTGCAAACTACATAACGGTGCTTTAGGTGTATGTTTCTAATGTAACTAAATGAGGCTGTGCCACAAATCTCATCTTTTAAACAGTTTTTTCATTCAATAATCTTTTCCCGAGATCTATTCATGTCTCTGTGTTTATTTTTTCTAGATATTTAAGTTTATGTGAATAAAATTGTAATGATGTTTTATTACATCTTTTAAATCTGCTATTTCTCTAGTTAGTTCCCACTTATCTTTCCAAATATTGTTTGTGCCTTCCTCTGGTTTAAAAACAAAAATTCTCAATTAAGTTTTGTCTTTAAGTCTTTCCAAGAAACAACTTTTGTCTCTTAACGATCTTCTCTTGAATCTTTTGCCTTATATCTGATTGACTTCTCCTCTTACTTTTATTTTCCTTCTTCTCACTTAATTTAGGTTTGCTCCCATTTTTCACTTTCCTGGGCTGGGCAAGACATGTAGTCAATAAATTTTAGTCTTTATTCTTTTTTAATAGAAATGGTTTATCCTATAAACTACCCTTTAAAAGTGCATATAGCTTCAGCTGCATCTCATAGTTATAAGGGATATTTTCATTGTTATATTTTTACAACTAATCACTATTAAAGGAAAAATCAAGTTGCGTTTACATTTGTCATAGATCTATAGTAAATAACTCTAGTTAAATCAAAATTATTTTTGCTTTTTACCTGTCTATTGATAAACCACACCCATAATAATCCAAAAAATATTGATATTATAATGGAGTAGTAACTGTAATTAAAGTAAAAAAATAAACAACTCACATATAAGATTCAATTCTTGATAATATTTACCAAAAGCTTTTCTAAAAACTAGTTCAGCCACGTTTAATTTGAACAAATGGGTAGTATCTTAAGTAGTCACTGATTCTGAAACTGATAATATAATTCTTGAAAGTGATAATAAAAAAGAAATAATAAAAACATTTTGGTGAGAGAGAAAAAAAATCCAAAGATATTTTGGTGTGATTCTGGAAGTTCAAACAGTTGGTTTATTTAAAGGTTGAATTAAACTTGAAGAAAATCTCTTCTATTTTCAGGATCGGAAATTGATGGGAAAATAAAGCCCATGGAGAAACAGAAGACTTCCTGTCATTCTCTGTCCTTAGACCCACGAGCAATAGTGACTCTCAGATGGAGCAGGAAGAAGGAAGACAGACAACAGAGGTAAAAGCCAGACTGAAGGAAAAGAAAAGCTTTGCTTTCAGATAAGGTTCATCTTAAGAAGTTCAAACACTCTTTGGAAAAGCTAATTGGGATGAGCTAACTCTAGATTCACTGGCTAGCAGCTGGATCATTCTTACCATTAAAGCCAGGAGCTCATCTTGCTCTCAGCCTTGGATCTGTCTATGTCAAGCTCCTGATTTCAGGAATTTATGTTCTCTGTAAGATGTAGGTTGGTGCTCTTCAACTTTTCCTGGCTTTCCTCTTGGCTTTATATTTCTGATGACTATTTATTTAGATGCTATTCTTTAAGGATGACTCGACTGTTTTTCATACTGCTTTTGAATAGAGCTGAACTTGCCAAAGATTTTAATATCCCCTAAGTCGGTTTGGTAAGATGTGAGGCAAGGTGTTTTTTCCCTTTTATATAAAATAATCTTTCAGCTGACTGAGAAAATCTGAACAAAATTTAGAAAGCCATGCTAGTGCAAAGTTCAGCTGCACCCTATGCTGACACAGGGAGCTGTGTCTGGGCCAGATCTCATGCAACACCACGCTGTGCAACTTTCCAAGGATCAGATGGAAGTCAAGCTCCAGTATTTCAGAGCCTCTCCTTGGTGCTGAAACTTATCACAGAGCCCCACCTAGCCACTTTGCTCCACAAACCATGACAAACTAAAGAATACCTCAGATTTCTCCAGGAACCCAATATATAATAAATATAATCGTATTTGTTTATAACACTTTTTGATATTATAAAATGTGTTACAATAAAACTGTTTATTAGAAAAAATTTTAAACCAAACGAAAGTAGAAAGAGTAGTACCATCAAACCCCATATTCAACAATTGTTAACATTGTACCATACATCTCTCATTCTTCTCTTTTGTCTCTCTCTGTATCTATCTCTATGATAGATATATAGATAGAAATACAGATACAGATGTGCACACCTATATGTTTCTTAAACCATTTCAAAGAAAATTACAGATACTTGACACTTCAACGTGCATCTATATTCTCCTGTATTATAATATACTAATATAATATCACACATAAAAAAATTAAATTTTCCTAATATAATCCAATATTCAGTTTATACTCAAACTTCCACAATGTATCCCCATTTTTAAAAAATAAATCTAATAAAAAATGAGCATTACATTTGGGTGTTATATTTCTTGACTCTCTCTTCCTTTGTACATTTTTATTGATGTATTATATACATACCTTTGAGTCTGTTTCACTTAAGACAGAACCCTTCTATTTCTTTTTTACATTTTTTATTGTTGTTGAGAGGAGACATATATACCAAGGTGTATATGCCACTGTAAGTTTCCCTCTAATGATTGATCTAACTGCATTCAACAGATTTTGATATGTTACTTTCTCATTGTCATTCAGTTTGAAGTATTTTACATTTATTTTGGTGATTTTTTTTCTTTGACACATGAGTTACTTAGACATGTGTTATTGGGGCCAGCCTGGTGGTGCAGTGGTTAAGTTCAGACATTTGGCTTCAGCGGCCCAGGGTTCACCGGTTTGGATGCCAGGTGCAGACTTATGCACAGCTTACCAAGCCATGCTGTGGCAGGCATCCCATATATAAAGTAGAGGAAGATGGTCACGGACGTTAGCTCAGGCAGGATGTTAACTCAGGGTTAATCTTCCTTAAAAAAAAAAAAAAATGTATTGTTTAATTTCATCTGTTTCATTTTACTTTTTAAATGTGGCTACCAGAAATTTTTAAATTACATATGAGTAATTTAAATTTTTGATATAAACTACATATGAGGTTTACATTATTTTTTGTTAGTACTGTTTATATTCTTAATAACTTTTTAGACTGATTTATCAGCTATGAGAGATATGTGTTTCACTTGCATGAAATTAAAGATTATTGCCTGTACTCCTAGATTTCTGAATGTTTTTGTTATAATTATTTCTGAACCATATGAAATTATTTTTCTGTATCTATTAAGATAATATTTTTCTCCTATGGTTTAAAAGAGTGGTGAATTATACAGAAAAAGGTAATACCTCATTGTTGATTTAGGTCAGGCCTTTAATCAACAATGAAATTGAAAATTAAGGACAGAGAATGAGAATTCAGAGTGAGAAAAAGAAACCTGAAGACAGTATGGAGTCAATGAAACCAAGGCCAGAGGGCGTTTCTACTTTGTTGAAAAAGGATGAACAGTCAACAAGAATAGTAAAAAAAGTGTCCAATAAATTGTGCAACCCAGAAAGCAAATCTAGAAAATTAGATTTTGCTGTGATTTTTTTTTGTGGGGGAGGGGATCCAAAATAAAGTGGTTTGAAGATGTAGGAACAGGAGGCAAAATAAGCACTAAACCTGATTGCCTTCACTCGTTTACCTCTGACCCAGAGGTTTGTTTCATGAGAGAGAAGAAAATCTCCACAATAACAATTCTACTTTCTCCATCCTAAGCATCATCCACCTACTTCCTCACACACACACCCCAAAAGGAAAATTTCCCCTCATCTCTCAGAAGAAGAATATATAGTAAATATAATTGTTTATCATCTTAATAAAGCACATTAATTATCAAATATTATCTTTGATTTCAAGAAGTTATTACCATAAATATAAAGCAGAAAATTCTAAAGAAAAAAAAGTTTGTTGTTTTTACATCTTAATATTATTTTATAAAGTAAAGCCTCATGTGACCTTCAGGCAGAGAAAAAAATTACATTTGGTAATTGAAGCCATTTTCCTATTTCTTGTAAAGAGACCACTATTATATTATTTCCTTGTAATGATCTAATTCTCATTGATATTTTACTAAGCTCTCTCCAAAACTGAGATGTTAATCAAGACATGGATGGGAAAATGATGTAAATCCTTATGTTCAACACCATGAATATTTGGTTTATTCCTGCGTAATGGCTTAAAAGATCTTACCCACAGGCTTTAGACCAGAATTAATGTAATTATGCATTTTCAGGTCTAATGCGTAGCAGCCCAGTCTTCATTCAGCATTAATGTTAGTAGTATAAAAAAGAAGCATTTAAAACCAGTAATGGGATTTATAACCTTAATGAATAAATTCTCTATTCAGTTGCACTTCCATAGTTATAATGAAGTTCTTGCTTTTACATTTATTTTCTCAAACCTAGGGATTAATTTGAATTTTGAAATATTGGATGGTGATTCACAAGTAGTTTTCCAATGTATCACACTCTGTTCTTTTTTAATTCCTGGCTGCTTTCCCTGATTATCCATTTTCAAGACCGATGTCTCATGCATTTGAAATTACATAATCAAATAAATGAGAAAAAACAAGACCACAAATATTGTACATAAAAGTTTCACTACATCTATCAATTTCTTGAGAGAACTAAATGATTATTCCTACATCAAAACAAAATACGAACTGTCATGGCTTTCTTTATTTAAAATTTTTGTTATGAGTAATGGAAAGAATTGATTTTTTTTCAAGCACTATTTACAGTACAATGTAACTATACTTGTAGAATATAATAGATCTAGAAATATGACATTTTGTGATTGACTACTTACATGCAAATAAAAAGTCCCTTCCTTAATATATTTGTAGTATCTTTATAAATTTTGGAGCTATTATTTAATGGATTAAATTGAGTTAAAAATTATGTAATGGAGCCTATATTGTATTGCTGAAATTACAAGTGCTAAAATTATATGGAAATAAAAATGCCCATTCCTCACAAAAATTACCTTTTAAACTAAAATTACTGACCTCCAGTCAATAAGTCACACTAAGTTGGTATGTCGCCCACTACACATATAATCCAAGCATATAGGAATGTCAGATAAAATATGGAAAAATATTCATATTATAGAGCTAAGATTGAAACCAAGAAAACCCAAAGTGGTTTACAGATGATTTAGAAGAGAATTCCAGGACCTGAAGTCTCATCCTCTATGTGGGAGGGGAGTTCAAGCTAAGCACCTGTTGTACGCGATTAAAGCCAGGATATCCCAAAACATTTCTATGTACAATAACTAAAGATTAGGAAAATTCTACCTATCGATCCATAAAGGCATCAAGGAAGTTTGCCACCTTTGAGGGGCCACAGGTAGAAACAAAGCAAACGGCAGGAACATTGAACGTCTTTCCTGTGCCACATCCATGTGTGAAAACACATAAACTTTGTGGTGTGGGATCTCAAAACAAATATTTACCATAAAAATAGTCTGTAGGTGGTAACATATTAGACCTAACAGAGGCAAATATGAAGTCATCTCTGTAAAGTCACTTCTATAACTTGGGTTCTCCACGGAAATAAGTTTCAATGAAGTTTAATTAATGATCAAAAATCGCAAACCACCATTCTCGAAATGCTAGATAATTCTAAACCAAAATAACTAGGTTATTTTAAAAGGGATGTTTAGACTAAGAATGTTTTAAATGTTCAAAGATAATTTTAAAAAATGAAATGGAAACCATAAGGCAAGAACAGGACAGTATGAGAGAAAGTAATTTCTTCTGTACTTTGAGAGAAGAGAGAAGGGCTTTAAGCAGAACACTCAGAAAGACTAACATGTGTCCCTAAAGTTTGGGATCAGTTTCTCAGTCTCGTCCAGACAATCACAAAGGAATGGAGATTGGTGGACATGCTGGTTTGAAGGTGGGGCTGAAGGTGAAGTGCTGCTCCATTTTGACATGCACTCAGCATTTTTCAGGGCCAAGAATGCATGAGTGATTCCCTTGGACTAGATGTGGCCCACATGAAAGAGAGAATGTCCCCAGAGGAATAAACATTGAGAACTGGAAAGCTGACGTATAGCTAGAGAGCTCGGCATTTTAAAAAGAGACAGAAATAAGCTATAATTAGGATACATTCTCCCTAATCTAGGAAACGCACAAGGGGATTCCCCTCAAATTAGGCAAAGGTGAGGGAGAGAAAAGGGAGAAAATTTGAAGACCCATCCAAGCGCCCACAAGAGAAAAGATTTAGCTTTATAGATCTGCTCCTACTCCTGATTGTTGACCCATCAAGCCTCTAGCATTTGGTTCATTTCAGTCAGTGGAAAATACCTGCAGGATATTGAGAAGGTGGGATGAACAGGAACTTGGTTTATTGATTCCCTTGGTTCCCTCCCAGCTGGGCTGTGGTTGGCAGTGTCTGTATTCCTCCACCTAAGGCTAAAGCTGTTGATGGGTGACCTTAGGTACGGTGGTGTCTTTCTACGCTAACTAGCCATTGGGTGTTTCAACTTTCCTTTGAAAACACTCTCTTCATTAAACTCTTGGCAGTCACCCCTTTTGGAAGTGTTACCTGTTTCCTGCCAGCACCTTGACTGACATAGACCTTTATCAGTTAAGTCAGAACTTTCTTCATCCCCTTACACCTCCTTGCTACCCAACCTTCTTCAATTCTGGGAGCCCTGAAACAGGGTTAGGAAGCCAAGTAAAGCCCTGTGGAAATTAAGGCAGGGAGAGAGAAGCAGAAGACCATGTACACCTCATCCCAACCTCAGACTTTGTTCATGCATTTGGCCCAAGCCAGAGATGGGGAGAAGTTTTGACATTAAATCAAATTTAGATTTTTGACTATTACATGAGACTCTAATGATCCCATGGGACCCAAAACTTTAAATACCAAATTGAGGCAATATTAAGTACCTCTAAGTAACCATATGATTCTTCATTAGCCAAGGGCAGCCAGAAATGTCATAGACTACTGGAATTTTTGCTTATTACTTGGGAAGAGTAAACATCCAGAACATCAGTTTAAAGGAACAAGAGAGACACACGAAGTTGCTTCATGATTAAATTCCGCATATTCATGCTGTCCAACTTACCAGTTATATATACAAGCAAAACATAAGTTGGAAGGATATATACCAAAATCTTGATGGTAGAGGTCCCACGGGGAGATGGTAGCTAAGGTTACTTCAATATCATACATTTATCCACTTTATATCTTTTACCAAAAAACTATCTAAAGCAGCAGTGTTAACCTTTTTTAAAGATTGTGGATGTGTGGGTGTATGAATGCTTGTGATATTATTCTCATTACTTTTTCCTCTCTCTTTTAAAACTGGGCCTTTTACATTAAATCAATATATTCTTAGTCTTCACAAATTCTACCTTTTTTTTTTTTTTTGGTGAGAAGTATTGGCCCTGAGCTAACATCTGTGCCAGTCTTCCTCTGTTTTGTCTGAGGGATGCCACCACAGCTTGGCTTGATGAATGGTACATAGGTCTGCCCCTGGAATCCCAGCCTATGAACTCCAGGTCGCCCAAGTGGAACATGCAAACTTAACCACTACACCACTGGCCTGGCTCCACAGCAAATCCTATTTTTGTTTAATCCACAAAGACATACTGATTTATACTACCAGCCTGAAAAGTAGTGCTAGTATTGGTCATTTCTTAGTTTACAATCTGCTTTGAAATTTCAAGTGTCCTCACAAAGGCAGGAACTCAAAACTCTACACCAATGATATAAATGCTAATGGGGAACTAAATGACATTGTTAGCTACAGCTCATTTTGCAGTTATAATTAGGGGCAGTCAGACATGGGCCTGTAACTCAAGGGCTTAATGGGAATCCCTCAAGCAGAACTATTGAACTGACAAGTAGGTCTGTAAGAACTAGACATAACACACCCCCAACAAGAATCTTTCACGGAAACGACTTCCTAAATTTACAAATTGACACTAGTCTGTTTTATAGCTCCTGTTCAGAAAGAGATTTTTCCCTACTTGGCAGACCACTCAAAACTCTTCAGTCAACATTAAATTGCTGTTTACCAATTTTATTGAAAGCTACATGGAAGTATTTTTGGCCTCTGACAGGATTGCCCACGTGCTCTGGGAATGATCAATGTGCACTGTACTCTGATGTAACCTAAATTAAACTGGGCCATCAGTTGGCTAATTCCAGCTAGACGTCAAAACTTAAAGAAACTAAAACCAACAGCTTATTCACACACAGAGACTCACACACACACACACACACACGCACACCAAAAACAAACAAATGAACAAACAAAAGACCCCTAGTAATGTATTTCCTGAAGGCTACTGAGGAGACACCAAAGAAAAATTAAGTTTTATAACAAAGAGCAAAACTTTCTAAAAATCGTCTTTGCCCGGTTCTATTCTGAACCCCTCTCATAATTTGGCACCAACTCCCCAATCTCTCTTCCGACTGCCAAAGCTTCAACCCACCATTACACTCTATCTCTACCCCACTCCTCTCATTCTTGCTCCCACCCTCACGTCTCAGATCTATTTTGTCCTTCAGAAAGCATCTTCACATTCTTTCTACTCTAAACGAATGTATCCTCTTTGATCAATCAATTAGTCTCTTCTTAACCAATACCCCAGCCAGAACAATAAAATCCCAAAAGTTCAGTATATCAGGAAAAGAATTTTCCTGGGAGGTCTTAGGGGAAGGCACATAGAGTTGCCAGATTTTACAAACAAAAATGCAGGAGACTCAATCAAATATGAATTTCAGATGAAAATAAAAACACGTGGGTTTTTTTAGTAGAATAATGTCTCAAAGAGGCCAGCCTGGTGGCATAGTAGTTAAGTTCAATGCTCCGCTTCGACAGCCTGGGGTTTGCTGGTTCAGATCCCAGGTGCAGATCTACACACCGCTTATCTAGCCATGCTGTGGAAGCATCCCACATACAAAATAGAGGAAACCTGGCACAGATGGTAGCTCAGGGCTAATCTTCCTCACCAAAACAAAACAAAAAAAGAATGTCTCAAGGAAATATTTTAGGAGCTGGCCCAGTGGCGCAGCAGTTAAGTTCACATATTCTGCTTCTTGGTGGCCCAGGGTTTGCCGGTTTGGATCCCCTGTGCGGACATGGCATCGCTTGGCAAAAGCCATGCTGTGGTAGGCGTCCCACGTATAAAGTAGAGGAAGATGGGCATGGATGTTAGCTCAGGGACAGTCTTCCTCAGGAAAAGAGGGAGATTGGCCATTGTTAGCTCAGGGCTAGTTTTCCTCAAAAAGAAAAAAAAGAAAAGAAAAGAAATATTTTAGACATACTTACAGTAAAAAAATATTTGTTGTTTATCTGGAATTAGAATTTAACTAGTGTGCTGTATTTTATCTGCAATCCTTAAAGGGAGGATTTATAAATACATTATTGTTTTTGTCCTTGTGACACCTATACAATGCAAAGATCCAAATAACACTTATGGTTCTTCACCTAGCATGTTGTGATATTAAGTATTTGTGAAAAGACTACTTCAATTCACACAGCATCCAAGCTTGGTATGGGCTATTTCCTAAACTTTTCACTGGCATTCCTTCATATGTTTGATGCCTACAGTAAGATCCTGCAAATCACTCAAGGAAAATACTCTCATTTTTTAATGCTCTTCATCAACAAAGGGACATTTATAGGAAAGTGTAAGGAATATCATTCAGATCAGCCCACAGTTGAAAGTAAGGGCTGTCACTATTGTCTTTGCAACCAAAACCTACATTACTAACATTAAATCTCTTCAAACTCTAAGAGAGAAAAGCAAAGGAAGATGGAGGAACACAACTACTAAAATGCTTTGAAACCGAGCACAAGCAACATCGACGTGGTCTAGAGCATTCAGATTCAATTCCTGTGTTGAATTAGAAGTATGATCCAACTTTCCTCCTTGACCTTTCTTAAAAAACAAAAAAAAACTCCCTTAGTTACTTAATAACTAAGGATTTTAAAACAATTGACCTAAAGTCCCACGCTTTAGTGGCTTTTGTGCTAATATACTTAGGCCAAATTACTTAAGCTGTAAAGCAACAGACTTAGGGTAAATTTGCTGTTGTTACATGCCATTACTAGTCATGCAGGCCATGTGCACTATTAATTAAAGTGGAATTAAAGTGGCAAAAACACATCTTGGGGCAAATAGCACAGCACATTTAATTTTAGAAGTTCAATATACAAGGGTTGAGTGAAAACTGGGTATGCTTTGACTTCTCTGGCTAATAATATATTAGTTGAAGGATGGATTTTAAGGAAAAAGAAGAAGCAATGGGATAAGGTCCACAGAATTCATTATCCTTAAAGCATATCCTATTATTCACAGCCTTTGGTTTGACAGAACAAGGAAATGTACTACTGAAGGTTCACCTATGGCACCAGCATATAGATAACCCTATGGAGTCAGGGTACTGTTTTACAGGATACAGTGTATCTCTTAAAACAGAAGCCAAGAGATGGTTCAGCTTTCTCCATATGAGCCCAGGCACCAAAAGAAGAAGGTAGGACTGATTTTTCTTCCAGTTACTCCACTAACGCAGTTGAAGAATCTGATGTGACCTTGAGCTCAATGCATTTAGAGATCCTAAAGCCCAACAGAAGAATGTTTCGTTACCATATATCATCATGGTTCAAGTGATTTGGATGCTGCTACTATTACTGGCCATTTTAGCTTCTATATAATGGTAAACTAGCATTCAGAGAAGGGTATCATTTTACTGATCAGGATGATTGATCATGATTACCAGGGCCAATTGCATTGGTGCTGTTTAATGGACACATGCAATACTGTTTGAATCCCATGGAATTCATAGTCTTCTTTTCTCCAATAGTCGTGATAAATGGGAAACTGCAGCAACTCAATAAAGACAAGACCACCAATGACTCAAATCCTGCAGGAATGAAGTGCTGTGTCACCCGACAGGTAAGAAACACCCTGCAGTTGATATGCTGGCAGATGGTAGGGGCAATATGGAATGACTGTTGGGAAAGTATGAGAATGACTGCTTAGGCGGAGTACCTCACTACCAGCTTTAGAAATGGTAGCCATAGCTAATATGGCAGCAGCTATGATTTATGTTAATTTATTGTTTTATGTTCCTTCATTTTTTTCCATTATACGAACAGGGCAGCTAAGATTTTCAGTTTTAGATGGAAGTATGACTAAATTGGTATCACTCCATGATGCTATGGTAATGATGTGACTTTGTGCGCCCCCTGTGTTGGATATGTAAACTTTTACCAGTATCAATCAAGGATGAGTGGATACTGAAGGGAACGGGGTGAGATGTGCTAGATAATTTCCATTTACTCTCCATATTCACTTTCTACTTTTCTCCATCTAGCTAGGGCTACATACTAGCTTGGAAATCATAAGGAAGATGCTCACCTTTTAAAATATTAAGTTCTATGTGCTATGTTATACACATAAAAAGATACACATAATATTTATGTAAGTTCTGAGGCATATAAAAAGAGATACACTTAATATTTACCTAAATTTTAAAGCATGATTTTAAAAGGACAACTCATAAGTCCTCTACCCAAATAAAGATCTACTCAAACATTACCAACATTCTTAGTGTTATACTTTTCCATCCTTTGCTTCTGGTTATTTAACTTTTATAAATATTTTTCCTCATAGATAAAAGAGATAATAACCTATCCACCATGAAATCTCAATGGTTCAGCCTTCAAACTATATCTAGAATCTGATCATATCTTGCCACCTCTACCACAAAAACACTAGACTCTCTAGACCAAGTCACCAAGATCTCCTGTTGGAACTGTTGCTATAACTTTGTAACTGGCTCCCGGATCTGTCTTTTGTCTCCATGTCTTCTATTCTTCCCATAGAAGCCAAAATGACTCTTTTAAAATATAAGTCAAATCATGTAACTCCTCTGGTCAAAAACCAGTAATTATTTTCCACCTCACTGAGAATAAAATCCTAACTTCTCACCGTGGTTAAGAAGGTGCCACATAATTTGTCATTGCCTCCCTCTCTAACCCCAACTCTTCCCACTCACCTCATCCCGTTCCACTTCCGCCACCATGGTCTTCTCTCCATTTCTCAAACTTCTCTGTTAACACTCTTAAACTTTTGTACTTACTGTTCCCTCTGATTGAAATGCCCTTCTCTCACATTTTCCCCAAAATCCCCATTCCCTCACTTAGTTTAGTTCTTGATCTTTTCAAAAGCCATCTTCACAGAGAATCTCTTCAGATGACCCTACCCAAAATGGCACTTCTTATCTCCTTGTCCCATCTCTCTTTATCACTTTTCCCTGTTTACACTTATAGACATTAGAAATTTTTCATAGTGTGTTACCCACCTTCACAATGTAAACACAACAAAGACAGGAACCTTGCCTGTGTAGTTCACTGCTATGTTTCCAGCATGAAGAATAGTGCCTGGCTCAAGATATTGATTCTTGACACCCCAGCCTCCAGGTGGCTGAAGCCCCTAGACAGTTTACTGGAAGCAGCCTTATGTGTTTACTCCCAGTGTACTAATATTATCATTGCCTTAGTGTACTGTGAGTGATAATGCAAAATGTTAGAAGGACTTGATTACAGAGAATAAAATAAATATGATATACAAATTCAAACTTTATGCAAAAAACTTTTATGACAGTCATGCAAAACCTATAAAAATACAGATGAGTAAATACAATCCACAAAACATTGTGTTAACACATGTTTAATTCACAAATGAATATCTCTGAAAAATGAATGCTGCTCTAGGCATTCAATTTGATGGTAATGCACCACGGGATAACATCACAAAGCTTTTTGAATGAGAGAAAATTGACACACAAATATCAATAGCAAGATAAGAAAAAAAAATCTATGAGGTAATGAACCTCTAAGTGATCACTAAAATATCAGTGGAAGAGATTTGAAAATAATGGAAAAGGGTCCTGAAGATATTTTCTTCACATGCTAATGACCTCAAAGTACTGGGCCTTTACAGGAAGGCTACTGAAGACAAACTAGGAAGAAACATGCTACTTTGGTTTATCTAAATGTGTAGCTTTACAATCAGATTTACGCTCACCCTGAGAGAAAGCACAGCTCTGGAGGGGAGATAGATAAACACACCTAAAAGAATCGAAGGATTATAAGGACAGATTCCATATCAGAATTCTTTAGGATGTGTCTCTGTATAAATAGTTCCTCAGAAACCAATTCTGCCTAGTTACAGATAATTAGAGATGCTTATCCTTTCTATAAAATACTTCTGAGGGTATTCAAGTGCTATAAACAATCCTTTTATATCAGTGGAAGATATCTCCTATTTTTGAAGTCTCCACAGTGAAAAATAAGAGTGGTGATGTCAGCCACCACCATCAGCATTTACTTTCACTTCTGCTAAGTCTAGCAAGAAAAAATAAAAATATAATAAAAATTAATATTAAAAAGCCTGAGAAACAGAGAGAGAAGCAGGTTATGACTTGAGGAGCAGCAGCACAATGTAGGTAAGATTCTCCAAGAAGATTCTTAGATGATCCTTTGCATACCTTCCAATATGAATATTCTGCAATCTCCACTGAATAAGACAGAGCTCAGTCAATTAACCAAATTATGACTAAGGAGCAACATGTTTGTGTGTCAAGGGTACCACATCATCAACTTCTTAAACTATCCACAAAGTTGCACAAATGCAACTTGCAACTTGTTTTTATGCGAAGGCAGCACATTTTTTACTTCTCTCATAACATTTTTAATAGTGCCTATTGGCATCAGCATCTTTGTCAGAGACTCTTCATGAATTTTCAGTATAAAATGGAGCATAGAAATTACAGAGGAGTCATTAATCTATCAAGTGAGCGGTAAGTAGTGTTAATTTTGTCCATATATATAGTCACATCACAATCCATAAAAATTACCAAGAAAGCCCAGACACTGTGTCACATAAATTCTGACAAAATCTGTACCATGTCACAATGAAATATATATGAAAAACATCCCCAAGAGACTCTTTTTGGGATATTTATGGTGAATATTGTATAGTGAAAACCCTTATAAAATTATTTTTATTCAAAATTCATGTAGCAGCCACTCAATAATACATTTTATTATTACATATTGTTTACACTTCAAAAAGTTGAAGGATCTGAGTTGAATTATTCATTTGGTTTGGAGATTATTTGT
Organism: Equus caballus; assembly: GCF_041296265.1. Lineage (NCBI taxonomy): Eukaryota > Metazoa > Chordata > Mammalia > Perissodactyla > Equidae > Equus > Equus caballus. Next base: position 155,856,584 of record NC_091684.1, on the reverse strand, counting down.
GTTTTTCTTTCAAGGAGCATTTAATATTTAACACAATTTTTCTTAGCCCTTATAACCTCAAACGTTTTAATAATTTTCAACAGAAAAATATACCCAAAGTCATAAAAAGCAGCATATTGAAATAGAGAAGATTCTTATGTTTAGAGGGGAAAATAAACAAAATTACATGTGCTCAGATACCTCCTCCCTTTCTTCCTATGAGTCAGACCATTTATTTCTATGTATTAATCTCTTTGCTGTAGAGAGTTGGGCATCTTCATTATTTGATATTTAGAACCTCAAGACTTGATCATATGGAATCGTTTCTCTGGGATTGGCTTCTTTCAACGTTTAAGGGATTCACTCATGCTGTTCCATGTATTGATGTTTAGTTCCTTTTTATTACTGAATGGTGTTTTATTGTATGAATATGTCATGATTTGTCTGTACATTCTCACGTTATTGGACATTTGGTTGTTTATAGTTCTTGGCTATTATGAGTAATGCTTGCATAGAATTCTTGTGTAGCTATTTTTGGGGATAGATGATTTAATTTTTCTTGAATATATAACTTGGAGTGGATTCTCTGGGTCTTAGGGCATTTTCTAGCACGATAGAAATGTTCTCTATCTCGATTGGGGTGTTAGTTAAGGGAATGTGTACATTTGTTAATACGCATCCAACTGTATCCTCAAGATATACTCATTTGACTGTAAATAATCATATCTTTAAAAAACTGCTTGCTGTATATTTCCCATTATTTTACTCACTCATTAATAGTTTATTTATAATACCAAAATTCAAGCACAACAAATTATCAACCTCATTTATAGTGTAATTATGTTATTTAAGGAGTTTTTATGTACATTATTATAGTCTTGAATTTTAGTAGCAACTCTATTTGCCTGCTAGAGAAAATCTTATCACTCTTTTGTAGACACAGGAAGTGAGGCACCGAGATACTAAACGGCCTGACCAAGTAACATGGCAACAGATATTAGGAGAGTTCAAGGTCCTCAGGCCAGTAGAGCCAACAACAATCAATGTTTCATGGAGCTGTTTTAATGGAAATCCTTCAGCATCATGTTTAGAACATTTCCCAAATGAATAGGTTTCATAAAAGAGCTTCTAATTATAAGCTAATGTACCACTACTTCAAACTAGATGAAATGGTGAGACATCGTTCTTTAAAGATTTCCTAAATGTACTTAAATTTAACAACCGCATATACTCTTTCTTGATCTGGTACATTATATGCAGGTGTGTTCATTTTGTAAAAATGTTAAAGGTCAAAAAATGAATATGAAGAAAAGAAATCAGCAAATACATTAGAGTGAATTATAAAACTTTTCTGAAAAATATTAAAGGTGTGGTAAATAAATGTAGTTATATGCTATGTTTAGCGATCAAAATGCTCATCTTAAATTATCGATTTTCCTAAGTTGACCAATAAAGTAGATTGCAATCCCAATAACTCTTTGAAAATGTAAACCTAAACATAATTTTATAATTTATATTGATAGGAGCCAATTATGAGCAAGATACACATTCAGAGGAAAAGGCATGGGGCATGTTCTAGCAGTAGTTTTTAAGATAGTGTGATATTGATCCATGATAGATAAATGATCAAAGAAGAGATAATAGAGATCTCAGAAATAGACTCACATATGTATGGAAATTTGATATAAAACTGAAAAATCATTGATGATTACTTTGGAAATAAGAGTTCTTCAATACTTGTTGCTAGGAAACCTGGTTATCCTTGCAGAAAAAATCAATTAATTAAATCCCTACCTCAAACCATATAAACAAGATAAATTCCAGGTGATTGAAAGAATGATGGAAGAGAAAACTATAAAGCCTTTGGAAATCATTATAAGATATCTTTAAGGTGGCAGGGTAGGAGCAAATTTCTTTAAAAGGATTATGAAATGAGAAATAGTGCTCAATTTGACCATCTTAAAGTTAAAAATGTCTTTTCACCAAAATAAATCACAGTGAGTATAGAGAGGTAAACCACAAACAGGGAGAACGATTTTAGAAATCATATAATTTACAACAAATTAGTAAGCAGAATATACACAGCAATTTTACACAGATGTAAAAAAAAAGAACAAAAAGATAAAATGGTAAAAGTGTACTTTAAAGATTAAGAAATGTTAATGGTAATATATATATATATATATGAAAACAATGCTCAACCTCATTAGAAGTCAGGTAAATGTGAATTAAAATCACAATGATACCCAACATATTGGCAATAAATAAATAAATTTGGATAAGAATACAGGATGGCTAAGTTGTAGGACAATAGAAACTCTCATACACTATTTATAGTAATATAAATTGTTACAATCTCTTTAGAATATTATTTGGTATTACCCTATAAATATGAAGATAAGCCTAATCTTCATTTAACAATTTCATACCTATGTGCATTCTTTGGCAAATATGTTTATGTGCTATAGGAAGCATGTTCATATCTGCACTATTCATACTAGCTAAAACTGGAAGCAATCCATTGCCTATTAAGAGCAGAATAGGTACACTGTTGTGCATTCATACAAAGAAATACATTGCAGCAATAAAAAAGAATGATCTACAGATGCACATGTCATCATGGGTGATTCTCAAAAGGATAATGAGGCACAAAATATACAAGTCACAAAGGAGTATGTTTTATATATTCATTTATACAAAGTGAAAAAAACGCATTTTCAAAAATGTCATGTTAGAACGTGATGTAAATGGTAAACTTATGAAGAGAAGCAACAGAAGGATGAAGAGGGATTTGTTCATGGAGGAGCTACATGGAACTTATGTACTAGTCACTTTCTTACCTTTCTCTTGCTGATGTTCGATAAATAGTGTTAATTTTATTGTATTTTTAAATATTTATCTACTTTACACTTTATGTCCTCTTCTATACCTTTGATATGCCACTAAATAAAAACAAATACAAAACATGACAAACTTAAAAGTTTCTATAGAGAGTAGCATTTGAAGAAATGATAGTAATTTGACAATTTCTACTTCTCTTTTTAGGAATTACCGAGAAGCAACAAGAAGAATTTTTAAAAACTACATTCTCCTTTAGCTATGTAACAAGGAGACAGATCGAAACCTCTTAGGCAAATGGAGGAAACGCTGCCACGCGCAGTGGAAACAAGCAGATGGGTTTGGGGAGGACCAGGACAGCAAACACTGAGGCTTCTGGTAACAGACAAACCAGCAACCAACACTTCTCACAGATGAAAGAAACATCCTGAAGCATAACCCCTAAGGTCTCTCTTCATAAGAGCAGAAATAGTGTACATATGCTGGAATCTGAAATGTTCCTGCTCAAGTTTAGACCCTGAGAAGCATAGTAAATAGAGCTAAATAAAAGTCAGACTGACGAGTCCTGTTTTTCTGAAGCAGTCTGCCTCAGTGGCTTCAAGGGAGAAGGAAGCCATTGCATCGAGAAACATCCCAGAACTTCCCAACGCCATTAGATGGCAAGAAGTAAAGATCACATGATTTCACACACAAAACCCTTGGCAGTAAAGGAAATTCCTGCAAACCAACCTTCCTTTGAACAAATATGTAGGAAATATCTGAGAGGGGAAAAATACTCACCTATGACTTAAATGATTCATCAAAAAGGAAACAGCAGAAAATCTTCACGGCTGCACTATAAGAAAAGGAAGAAAACCTAGAAGATGAAAATTGTGGCGAAATTTCATTGGGGGTTAAAAAACAATCAACCAAGCTATTGATTCTCTGAAACAAAGCACAAAAGCACAAAATGCAACAGTTGCAGAAAGTGATTTCCAACAGACATAATAACTTAACAAGGAGTAGGCGTTGTTCAGGGTAGAGGTGTAAGATAAATATACAATAAAGCCATTAGAGAAATTAAGGTAAACTTGAAAGGACTGCAAGAAGAAAAAGACAATACACAGTCATGATCATAAAATACAGAAACGAAAAAAGATACAGCAAACAAAATAAAACAATAATGTTAAATACAGAAATGCTTAGAAGAATTAAAGAGAAAATTCTGGCTATAGAATAGAGAAAAAGGATATCACACATTTAGAAAACTGAATAGCCAAATTTTAAAAATCTGAAATAATAATTTTATTACTGCATTACAAACTGCCCTAAAATGTAGTGGCTTAAAACAAGAGCCATTTTACTTGCTTCGATTCTGTGGATGAGGAAGGGCTGTGCTGCACACTTCGTTTGCTCCCTGTCCTGTCAACTGCAATCGACTGGTATCTCAGTTGGGTTAGAAGTTCCAAGAGCATTTGGCTCTTACACGTGCCGTATCTTTCTACGTGGCTAACGTGGGCTTCATCCCAGGCGAGGCTGACTTATCCATAGCGCCTGGCTTCCACGAGAGAGTTCCATGAGGGGTGAAAGTAGAAGCTGCAGATTTCTTGAGGCCTGGCCCCAGAAGTAGTACAGCATCTCTTCCATCACATTCTGTTGGTCAAAGACAGACACAGAGCCAGCCCAGATGCAACAAGAAGGATAATATTCCCACCACTCAATTTTGGCACAGGATGGCAAAGAGTTTACAGCCATCTTTAATCTACTACTCAACAAGTATATAATTGAAGAAAATAATACTGGAAATAAAAGAAAATTTAAATAACATGTTGAAAGTACACCCTGCGTTCCAGGAAAATCTAAAACTAAATAATTGCCATCAAAACATAGACCATAATTGTCACAGACTCAAATTATAAATAGCTAACACTAACTTAGAGTGTTACTCAGTAGTTACATGCCAGACATGAGTTTGCCAGATTTAGCAAATAAAAATGCCTCATGCAATACTTGGGACATACTTATACTAAAAAAAAAAAAAAAAAATTGTTGTTTATCTTAAGTTCAAAATGTAACTAGTCATCTTTTATTTTATCTGGCAACCCTTCTAAACAGTAATTTAAGAAATGTACTGGAGGTGGAACTCCAGCCAACCAAAAGATAATTATAAAACTAGAGTAAACTATTTGGCAGTAAGCATTAAATTTATTTAAAAGACTGCAAGATAACAAAATATGATGATTTAGTTTATTAAAACAGTATATAAACATACACCTTGTGTGGAAAACATAAACAAACATTTGGCAGGGTGTGGGGCAGTGGGGGGTGAAATGTGAGTGGTAGCATAAATGGGCAGAGTTCTTCATTTTTAATACCAGGAAATCAGAATTTGTAAGTTCGAAGTTACTGTTCAAGTAATAGAATTTCAAGTACAGTTGTCAGCACATTGATAGGCATTCAGAAAAATCATACTTAGTTAAAATCTGGCATCAGGGGAGAGGGAAAGAGAGAATAGAAAAGGAATTATGCTAATTTTATCATTGCTTATAATAGGCGTATCAGTCAGGGGCCCAACAGGAAAGTCAGGATGGTGTGCTGAAAATAGGAGAATTTGAAGTAAGTTTATTTTCAAGGAATAATTTCCAAAGTGTGGTTTTAGTGAAATAAGAAGGAACAGAGCAAGAACCAGGGTTATGCCCCTAGCCCAAAAAGAATGAGGGAAGCGGTACAGAGAGTTACGTGGAATTGGTCACCATAAGAGAGACAGTGATGGTAGGTCAAGGGACACAGCCTTTCTCTTCTTCCTCCATCCTATTTATTGCCAGGGCTCATCATTGTCTGAGGCCAACTAGAAACCAGAGGTCATAGAAATTTATTGATATGGTCCATAAGGTTCAGACTTTTGGACCAAAAATAAGGAGTAAAATATGGAAAGTGGATCTGGAGAGGCAAACAAGATATGTGGTGTGATAAAGAATTAATAAATATTGCCAAAGAAATAGATCATGCAGGAGATTATATGATATTATGGTTATAAAAATAACCACTGTGTCAAAAATAAATATATCAAGGGAAATGCATATTCAAAAACAAAACACAGTCAGATCAAAGATTTTTACAAGTTATCAAAACAGAAAACAGATCATAAAATAATTTGAGATAACTCAAACATATATGCCGTATCAGTAAATGCAAATGGCTTTTATTCACTTAGTAAAAGGAAAAGCCATTCACAGTACCTTACAAATAAAAAAAAAAGTCTGTTTTCGTTATTTATAAGACACAATTGAAAGCAAAGTAAGTTGGAAAAAGCAAATAGAAAGATTTGTAAGAAATGTTAGTAAAATGCAAACAAAAAACCAAAAAAGAACAGTGGGTGTGAACTTTATATCAAATAGAGATAAATTCATTTAAAAGACGTTAAGTAAATCATAGAAGAACACTTTCAACAATTTAAGAGTGAAATTTACAAAGAAGTAACAGACATAGTAACCAAATAAACAGCATCAACAATGATAAAGCAAAGATTATAGGAGTTAAAAATATATGATAACCAAAGAGAAATAAATTAGTAAAATATTCTAATTCCCTAATGTCTCAGTCTATGACAGATCAAATGAATATTTTTAAAAACCTATGGATACAGATGATCTAAATGGCACAATTAATGTTATATCTTTATGTAAAATGAGTTGGGAAGGGTCCCTACCATTCCTGTTTTCTGAGTTGGTGCATTACTGACATTTTTCATCCTTAAATATTTGATAGAATTTATAAGAAAACCTATCTGGACCTGGAGAGAAATTTATATTTATCAAAACTTAGTCTAAAGATATAGAAAATCAGAAAAGGCAGCCACAGAAAAGAAAAAGGTGTTAAAGAGCTACTTCTCAAAAAACACTAGGCTAAGACAGCAGCTCTCAAGACCAGACAAGTTAATGCTATTTAAATTTTTTCCAAAGCACATAAAAAGAAAGCTTCTAAATTCTTAATGTGAAGCAAGGATAAAAATTTAAAAACAACAGCAATAGGAATAAATATTGCAAGAAAAAATAATGTAGACAAATCTCACCATGGCAATGATGATAAATTTTAAGTAAAATATTAACAAACAGAAACCAGCAGCACATTAAAAAGACTAATACAACAATACCAAATGGGATTTTCTTCTAGAAATACAAAAATGGTAAAAAAAAAAATCTACTTAAACAATTAAACATATTAATAATTTAAAGAGAAAAAATAGGCAACTCCCATAGATCATTAACAGAAATTGGCAATATTAATCATCCATTCATTATTTCAAAAATCTTAATAAAATAGGATGATATGAATAACATGATTATTCAACTAAATTCAAAGCCAGCACCATGCGTAATGGGAAACACTGAAAATTTTTTCGAAAAATTAGAAGCAAAGTAAGATGTCCATTGTCACTACTATTAGCTAGCATTGTCCTTAGGGTACTACCATTGCAGTTAAAAGCAGGGAAAGAAGAACAGTACAGAATTATCTCTACTTTTAGACACTAAAATTTTACATAAAAAAAAGAAAACTATTACTGAAAATCAATAAAAAATAGAATTCCACAAGGCGAGTAGATATTAACTTGTTGCACAGAAATCTATAACGATCCTGTATTAAAACAGCAACTGTTTAAAAGACATAATAAAATATATGCGGTGCCGGCCCCATGGTACAGAGGTTAAGTTTGCACGGTCTGCTTTGGGCCCGGGGTTCGCTGGTTCGGATGCCGAGTGCAGACCTATGCACCACTTAAGTCATGCTGTGGCAGGCATCCCACATAAAATGGAGGAAGATGGGAACAGATGTTAGCTCAGGGCCCGTCTTCCTCAGCAAAAAGAGGACTGGCAGCAGATGTTAACTCAGGGCTAATTTCCCTCAAAAAAAAAAAGTCAAAAGATATAATAAAACATGTGTCCATTTTCAATAGGAAAATATGTTGAAATATATTAGGAATAAATGTATTAAGAAATATGTAAGACCCATACGGGTAAAACTTAAAAATTTTCCTGTAAGTAAGACTAGTGGAAACTCACATCAGATTTTTTTTTTTAACGGAAAGGGTCAACATGATAAAAATAACAGTTTTACATAAGATAATCTTTAAATTTAACATGATGGCAACTAAATTACCAAAAGCATATGCAAGATGATATCAAGTTCATACGAACAGGAATAGTCTGAGAACATAAGAAGAGGGAAGAATATTGAGAAATAATTAGCTCGAGCAGATGTTAAAACATAATATAAATATTAACCCATTAAAACAATGTCAGTTTTGTTCATGTAAAATAGAGATACATAAAAGGGATGGAATGGAAAAATGTAGAAACAGATCCAAATACGGACAGGAATTTAGTATATGATAAAGCAGGTTTCTAAATTGAAAGGGGAACGTTCGGTTATTTAATAAACTATGTTGAAAATCTACATGGAAATAATTTTATCCAGATTAAGTCCCAAATAAAGCAAGCATTTACATTTAAATACATAAATAAGTAAACAAATAAAAGTATAGTAGTATTTGAAGAAATCATAAGGGAATTACACAACTATGTATGTATGCATTTGATTGTATAAGCATAAAATACTTCTGGAAAAATGTTTAAGGGAGAGGAAATAGCATTTGCATATAGTAGGAAGGACTAGTTGGCTGAGATGAGGTAGATTGAAGACTGTTTGCTAAACACTTCTATATAATGTTTGGATTTTCCACCATGTTTATGTATTACCTATTCAGAAATCAAATATACACAATTTAGACAAATAAAAATTCTCAAAATGTCTAATTCTTAATCCAAGAAATAAACCAAAGCATTACCATAGATATTTCATGCATAGCATGGGAGGGCTTCCAATTCCTAAAATTATTTTCTTGTGCCTACCTGCTTCCTCTGACTACAAAGGAAGTCCCAGTCGAGTTCTGGCTGACAGCGCCCTGTTGAGCCCCTACATCTTAAAGACACCTGGATAGTCATCTTCTGATTTTGTTGAAAGATAAAAAGAAACAGTTTACAAGTGTTTCTTTTATCTTCTCTGAATTGCTGCAATTAAAAATGAAAGACACAAATAAAAATTAATATATTTCATGGGTTGTATTAAACTTTGCATGAGCATATAGATTTTGGTGTTGAGAATGTTATTTCAGGAACCTCAGTCTGGATGGGAAGCAAGTACTCACCGGCAGATGCATCAAATGGTCTCAGCCGAGGCCCCATTAGAATGATCTGAGACTCCTTTGGGGATATTTTCCCCTGATACAAAGCAGTCTTAAGTCAGATTTATGTGCATTGGCAGAGCCAAGTAACAAATGGAACATGTTCTCACAGTATGTCTGGCCTGAGCCTCTGTGATTAAATCTTGACTTTGATAAATCCCAGACCTTCAGGGAAGAGCAAATAAAGTCTGAAGACAGTTGGTTAATAAGAAATTACTGAATCAACCTGGGTCTAAGATGTTGTAGCAAAAGGGGCAACATTGAGTAAATAGACAGAGGAATGGAGAAAAAAATTAGAAAATAAAGGTTATACTTTTTCAAAAATTATAGTCCATCTTCCCCTCAATTTTTCTTTCACACCATTTTGGATATTATAGATAGGTAGAATATTTCATCAACCAAGTTGGATCTTTTATTTAATTCAAAGAAGTCATTATTGATAATTATATTAGGATGACAGGCATAATCTAAGACTGCTCTGGGCAAAACCTATTTACACTGTCACCCAAAGTATGGCACTTATGCCTAACCATTACAAGATTTTGTGTATGTACCTGCCTCCTCATAGTCTGTGGCTCCCTTGAAGAGAAAGACAATGTGTATTATTCATCTTTCTATCACCAGTAGCCCATATAATGTGTGGTACATGGTCAACATTGAATAATTTGTTGGGAGAGGGAGCCAAGGAATGAGTGATTTGTAGATGGATTGATAAATACCAGGGACACCCAATCTTACTAAGATGCTTTCCCAGTATATTTTCAAATGATGTGATATAAAATTATTATGTCAAACTAATTCTATTTTACACATATTATAAAGGTATAAATGTATCAAGAAGACAATGCTGCGGTATTCAAAGCTTTGGAGGTGGAATTTGAAATGTGCAAATCTAGAAAACACATTCAACATGAAGTAATGCTCAGTACTTTTAAGTATTTTTAGTGACTTAGCCACAGATGCTGGTGAGCGCTAGAGAGTCTGGTAGAATAATCCTTAGGGAGCCCAGGAAAATGCTGCTTAAGTGAAATGCTTGAGAGTTTTGTGATAAAATCAGCTGAAAAATATTTATGTCAACATCTAATAAAAATATTTCTAAAATCTAGAGGTCCATTCTTCATTGTGCAGGAATACTTCATGTTATTGAGTGTCACGGATATTGCCTTGTGTGAATAGACTAAAAAAACACTCAATTGTATACTTTAAAAGGCTGAATTTTATAGTACGTTATTTATGTCCCAAAACACATAAGAATTTATTAATGTAACTCACTAGGGATGAATGCAGAAAAACTTACCAATTATCTCAATTAATAAGGAATAAATATTTGATGAAATTTAATACATTTCATAAATTTAAAAATTGGTAGTAAAATAACACTAAGACTCACTTAAATTGATAAATAGCATTCAAAAACATACGGCAAATAACATACAAATAACATCCAAAGCCCACTAAAATTTCTTTCACGCAAAGTTTGACACAATAAAATATCATGCACATACCAGCTGTTAGAAACAAACGACCAAATATCGGGGGAGGGGAGGTTGAGACAACTTAAAAATAAACTTCAAGTAATCTAAATACTAGAGTTCCAAACTTGGACTTTAAAATAATTATAATTAATATAATAAGTGAAACTACGTAAGGTGACGGATGTTAACTAGACTTTCTGTGGTGATCATTTCACAATATACGCAAATATATTGTCACCTGAAACTAATATAAAGTTATATGTCAATTATACTCTACTTAAAAGGTAAAAAATAAGGTTTAAATTGACAAAAGGACAAATGAAAAGAAACTTGTATATTGGTTATTTTTAAAAAATAAAGTTTATGCTGTTTTGCATCCCCTAAAAAATGTTTAATGAGCTAAATTACAAGATAGAAAATTGTACCAGAGGACTCATAATAAAAATATCACATGTAAATTATAGAATTAAATTACTATAACTGAAGATGAGAATGAAGTATATAGTTTTGAAAACATGAAATGTAGCAGGTGAAAGCATTAATTAATTGATGATAATTGAATAGCATATATCCAGACTGAAGCACATGCATAGAGGGTATGACCAATTAAACAAAAGAAGGTAAGAGACTTGTGGGCCATAGGGAGAATGTCTAAAACATCTCTTAAAGGAGTTCCAAAAGGAGAGAAAAGAATGGATGGGGTAAAAACAATAGCTGAAACAATACTGGCCAACAATTTCCCAAAATTGAAGATAAACAACCAGACACTTAGAGATTTAAGTAGCTCAGTGAATCATAAGAAAGAAAAACACAAAGGAAACCATACCTAGGCAAAACGGAGTCAAACTACTGAAAACTAATGATAGAGAAGAAAATCTTACAAGCAGCCAGAAAGAAAAAGCAGGCACGCTTACTTCAAAGAGTAACAATAAACTCATAGCTTACTTTCCAACAAATATGATGGAATCTAGAGAAATAAGAAACAATTTCTTTAAGGTGCTGAAAGGAAACTGCCAAACTAGAATTCTATATGCAGTGAAAACGTTCTTCAAAAATAAAGCCACATGAAGATACTATTCAGAAAAAAGGAAAACTGAAAGAATTCATCAGATGCTGAATTTTACTAAAAAACCTGCTAAAGGCGCAAAGTGAATTCTTTTGGCAGGAGATAAATGATGCTTAATGGAAGTACAAAAAGAAATGAATGTAGATCAAAGAAAATGGTATATATGTGGTTAAATATAAGTAAATATTGACATTAAACAATAACATTAATTTTGTGGAATTACAAAGGTATGTAGAATCAGAATATACACCTCCAAAGCACAAAAGTTAGAAGGCAGATAAATAGACTTGTATTCTTAGGTTCTTGCTTTGTCAGCAAAGTTGTAAATGCCCCAATTTATTTTGTTTTAATAAGTCAAGGATGCATGTTGTAATCTATTGGATAACCACTGAAAGAATTATAAAAGAACTTATAACTACAAGGCCAATAGGGAGGAAATATGGAATTTTAAAAGTAAATGATCAATCCTAAAAGGGGGAAAAGAAAATAACAGCAACAGAATAAAGATTGAGCAAATAGAAAAATAGTATTATAACAGATTGAAATCCAAACCCAAATATTTCTATAATTATATGTAAATAGACTAAATGCTCACATTAGATTTGAAAACAATTTTATATTGCATGTAAGAGGCATAAATTTAAGAATATAGAAAAGTTGAAAATAATGCAAAAATATATTGCATGAAAACACTAACCAAATGAAAGCTAGTGCAGCTTCACTAATATTAGGCACAGGAGACACGGAGACAACAACATTATTAGATATAAAAATTATTTTCAAAATAATAAAGGGTCAATCTTTCAGAAAGATATTCTAAATTTGTATGCATCTAATAACCTAAAGTCAGACTCAAAAGAGAAATAGGATGATCCAAAATCATAGGGAAAGAATTTCACACTTATTTCTTAGCAATTGATAAAATCAGAAAAAAAAATCTATAGATGATTAGAAAATGTGAACAACACAATTTAAAAATTCAACCCAATTTACCTATCTAGGATATTGTAACCAAGAAAGGCCAGAGCACACATTCTTTTTGCATACACACAGACTCTTTACCAAATATAATCATGTACTTTAACATGAAGAAATCCTCAAGGGCACTCTTTGACCAAAGTAGAGTAAAACTAGAAATCTGTAACAAAAAACTGCCTAGGAAACCCTCAGCTATTTGGAAATTTAGCCTTATACTTTTAGGTAACACAATGGCTATAGTAGATAACTAACAGGAAGAGGATCAGAAAATATTTTAATTCAATAAATAAAATATTACATGAAAATATCTGGGAGATAGCCAGCTAAATCAGTGCTTAGAAAAAATTGGGGGACTAAAGTTCATATAAAAGAAATAAGGCCTAGAAATTAACGTATCTATTTCAAAAAGATAGTGAATACCAGAAAATCAAATTCAAAGAAAGTTGACAAATGGAAATAATAAAATAACAGCGGCTATTAATGAAAAAGACAACAAATGTATAATAGAGAAAATAGTGACAAATGCTGGGTCTTTGCAGAGACCAATCCAATTGATAAGTCTCAAGCAAGAGTAACGTATGAAAAGGAAATAACATGTTATAGGGGTTGGCCTGGTGGTGTAGTGGTTGAGTTCACTGGCTCACTTCGGTGGCCGGGGGTTGTTCACAGGTTCGGGCTTTGGAAAGAAGAAGAAGAAAAAATAAAGATTGGCAACAGATGTGAGCACAAGTGCCAATCTTTAACAAAGAATGAAAAAATAAAGAAAAATAAAAACACTACATATCAAAACTGGCACAAGAAGAAATGAAAACCACAGTGTTCTATTTTGTTAAAGAAATGAAAATATTATTCAAAATGTCCCTACAAATAAAGAATAAGGTCCAGATGGCTTCCTTTTAAGTTCTTTCAAAGTTTTAAAAATGAAATAACATCAATCTTCTAAAAACTTAGAGTATGAAAAGATAGAGGGAACATTCCTCATTTCATTTTATGTGGCTGCAGTGAACTTGATGTCAAAACCTGAGAAGAGCATGACAAAAAACAAAAAGTAAGACTGATTTTTCTCATTATCATAGACACAAATTCTACCCCAAGTAATAGTAAATAGAATTTTATAATTTATATAAAATGTGGGCAATTTGAGTTATTCCATAAGTGTTACTCTGGTTCAACATGAAAAAATCACAATAATTAATGCAATTCACTACGCTAACAGAAATAAAATAAACAAATTGTGAAGTCGTTTCAACATTCCATAAATCTTTTCATCAATTTCAGCATGTAGTTATGATAGAAACTCATAGCAAACTACGTAAAAGATTATTGAACTATATATTTATGATTTGTGCACCTTTTTGTATACATGTTAAAACTTCACTGAAAAGTTTATGGTGAATAATTTTGAACATCTGAATGACCAAGTTCTCCCTACTTCTGTTCTTGTTTCTTTAGTTTATTAGGTTACTCTACACAGTTGTTCGCTTTCTCTCCATAGTTGAATTATGAGTACCCCGAGTCTTTGAAGTACTCCAAATATCGTGGGTACAATTTATTGCCCTGTCCCATTGATGTTCAGCTTGGCCATATGGGTGCTTCGACCACTGCAATGTTCAGGAGCTCAATTCAAACAAGGACTTGTGTGGTTTAGTTTAGTCCCGCATGCTTCCGCCTCTTGTCACGAGAAGAATGTGTCCTGGATATCACTGGCTCAGAGAGAATGAGGAGACATGTGGAGCAGTCTTGAATCCAAATGTCAGCGAGGAGTTACGTCAGCTAATCTCATCCAGGCCCAGGAGAACTCCAGCCTGCTTGCATACTCATCAGAAGGTAATGAATGCTTGCTGCAATGAACCACTGAGTTTTGGATTGTTTTTATGCAGCATTATTTCAACTGAAATCTGACCAATACAGCTTTCAAAGATTTAATAAGTCCACAGGTAATTCTTATTTGGCATCTGTAATTCACAAGGTCTTTGAGAAATTAAGTTAAGGTCATGAAAAGTCTAGAAAGTCAAATAATACTAGGCAGTTAAAGCAAAATAATCATATTTGAAAAGAATTAATATTTATTGCATGGCATTATTCTATAATTTTTCGCAATATTTTGGTGCCTTAAGACAGAAATATATGTGTGATTATGTTGAGTGCGAGGTGCTGGACCAGGGGACAGGGAGGAATTTTCCTTCAGTGGAAGTAATCCAACACTTCCTTTCCCCCCAGTGAATGCTAAAAACATTGGTAGGGTTCTTATTTACTTCGGGTGACATATCTGGCTCTATTCCCTTCTTGTACTAAGCATGGATGGAGAGTGTAAGCAAGTGCATGGAGAACCTAAGAACAGACAAAAGAATTGGTTCTTCACTTTTCTTTAGAAGCATTGGGAACATCACAACGTGCATTCTTGGCTTGCCCACACATATGCACACATATCTGCGAGTCTGTCATAACCCTCAGTGTAACTGCATGATTTTTCCCATTATGTTTCTTTCACATACAGCACGAAGTGCCACGGGCTAGTTTCTTCCAGCTGGGAGATCCCCAGAATCATAGCCACCAGAGTTGCTGTGCAAAAATATTTTTATGACTTCCTCTTCTCAGTGCTACCAGTAGCAAATGACGTAGTAAATTCATTCTAGGCTTTCACACCAAAGTCCCTTAGCATTTTGCAAGGCTGAAACACAGATGGACACTATTTTTAATTTAAAATCACAGTCATATGTTGAAAAGAAAAAGAGCTATCCCTATAAAAGGATAAAATGAATAAATATATTCTTTAAAAAGCTATTCATCCATTTTCCTTTGACCCAATTTATAATAACCAGTCTTATTTTTAAATATCCTAATTGTAATTGTGTACAATTTTGTTTTATGCACATTACTGCAATGTAAAATGCTTATTTTGTTACACAAATGTGAGCGTAACCACACACATCTGCTATAGAAATTCCTAATAAGATGTCAACTGAAGAAAGAAAAATATAGACTTTTATGCTAATATCTATGCTAGATGACGAACAGGTCTAGAGAAATGAGAAGCCCTCATACTGTTTAACACGTGTAAATATACAAATGTTTTTCACATCCTTAACCATTGGAAACGCTGCAAAACAATATTTATTTCTTGTGGTTGTGAATAATTATGACATTCCCTTATCCACTCACAGTACTCAATCACAGTGCACCCTTTGTGTTCTTTTGGCTCTATATTTTTCCCTATTCAGAAGATGAAATTAGGCATAATTTGAAGGCAAAAAAAAAATGCAAAATCCAATCAGACTTTGCTAAGATTTATGCTTCTTTTAAAATAATGCAGAAATCCTATGCAGGCTTTATGCAGTTTCCCCCCCAAAAAAGCATCTTACAAAACCATTACACCCTATCACAACCAGGATATTGACATTGATAGAGTCAAGACGCACATTTCCATTATCACAAGGGTCCCTCCTGTTACTTTTTTATAGCCAAATCCACCTTCCTCTCACAGCAGCTCCCCTCCTTAACCTGTGACAAACATTAATGTGTTCTCTGTTTTCACAATTTTGTCACTTCAAGAACGTTGTATAAGTGGAATCGTGCAGTATGTAACTCCAGGGTTAGCTTTTTTCGCCCAATGCAATTCTTGGGAGATTCAGCAGATTGTTGCGTGTATCAGCAGTTTGTTCCTTTTTATTGCAGAGCACTATTTCAAGCATGGATGCACCATAGTCTGTTTAAGCATCCACCCATTGAAAGACATCTGGGTTTTTTCTAGTTTTGGATATTATAAATAAAGCTGTTAAAAACATTCATTACAGGTTTTTGTGTAAACCTAAGTATTTATTTTTCTGGGATAAATGCCTGGAAATATAAATGCTGAGTCATATGGTAATTGCATGTTTAGCTTTTAAAAAACCTGACAAGCTACTTTTCAGAGTGAAACCAGCCTTTCATCCCTGGAATAAACATAACATAGTCATGATACACAATCTTTATTATTGTTGAAATATTTGTTAATATTTTCTTAAGGACTTTTGTATGTACATTTGTGAGGAATATTAGTCTGAAGTTTTCATTTTTCATACTCTGATTTTGATATCAAGGTAATATTACCTTCTAAAAATTAGTTGGGGAGTCTCCTCTTCTCTTCTGTTTTCTGGAAGATATTATGTAGAATTTGTTTCACTTCTTTTTTAAACATTTGGTAGATTTCCCTGGTAAAACCATCTGGGCTTGAAGTTTTCTTTTTTCGGTAATTTTCAAATTACAAATTCAATTCTTTAACAGTTTTAAAGCAATTAAAATTATCTGTTTCATAATGGTGAGTTGTGGTAGTTTGGGCCAGTTGAAGTTTTTAGAGGGTTTGGGCCATCTAGGTCGTCAAGTTTATATATGTAGAGTTGTTTGTAGTCTTTTCTTTTTATGCTTTTGATGTCTACAATCTGTAGTGATGCCCCCTCTTTCATTCCTCATACTGGTAATTTGTGTCCTCCTTTCTTTGGAAGTCTTGTTAGAGGCTTGTCAATTTTACTGTTGTTTTTAAAGAACCAGCTATTTCATTGCTTTTCTTTGTTTTTTTACACGTTTCTAATACATTGCTTTCTGCTCTTTGTTCCTTTGCTTCTTTGGGTTTAGTTTGCTCTGCAACTTCTGTGTTCTTGAGATAGGATCTTAGATTATTGATTTGAGCCTTTTCATCTTTTCTAATGTATGCATTTAGTGCTATAAATTTCCCTTTCGGCAAAGCTTTAGCTTGGTTTTGCAAATTTTGATATGTTGTGCATTCATTTCCATTCAGTTCATTATTTATTTTTTTATTTCCTCTAAGACTTCCTCTTTGACTCACAGATTACTTAAAATGTAATGTTTTCCAAATGTTTGGGATTTCATGTTATCTTTCTGACACTGATTTCTAGTTTGATTTTATTGTGCTCAGAGAACACAGTGTATGATATCAATCCTTTTAAATTTGTTGAAGATTGTTTATGGTCCTATACGTGGTCTATCTTGGCATATGTTGTTTGAGTGCTTGAAAACAATACATATTCTGTTGTTGTTGGGTTAAATGTTCTATAAATATCAATTAGATCCTGCTAGTTGATGGTGTTGTTGAGCTGTTCTATATCCTTCTTAATTTGAGTCTAGTTGCTCTATCAAAATTTAAGAGAGGTGTTGAAATCTCCAATGATAATTGTGAGTTGATCTATTCTTTTAATCCTATCAGTTTTTGCGTAACACACTCCCAGCTCTGTTGTTTGGTGCATAAACATTTAGAATTGTTATGTCTTCTTCATGGATTGACTCTTTTATCATTATATAATGTCCCTCTGCCTCTGATGACTTTCTTTGCTCTGAAGTTGACTTATACTAATATAGTCACTGCTACTTTCCTCTGATTGATGATTACATGATATAAATTTTTCCATACTTTCACTTTCAATCTGCCTATATTGTTATATTTGAAGTGAGTTTCTTGTAGAAGACATATAGTTGAATCACATTTTTAATCCACTCTGCCAATATCTCTCTTTCAATTGGTATATTTAGACCACTCAACTTTAATCTAATTATTATATGTTAATATGGTCTGCCACTGTATTTGTGTTTTTTGTTTGTTTTCTCTGCTTTTATTTATTATTCACTTTTTCCTACCATCCTCTTGGTTATTTGAACATTTTTTAAGAATTCCATTTGATTTATATACAGTGTTTTTGAGTGTCTCTTCATACAAAATTTTCAGTGATTTCTCCAGGTATTACATTATACATAAGTAATTTATCGATTACATTAGGTTAGATTAGATTACATTACAATAAATTAGTCTAATGGTGTTTTTGTTGACCAGTTTGAGTGAAGTATAGAGACCTATCTCTTTTTCTGTCTCTTTCTCTCCTCCAATTAAAATATAATTTTGATAAAAAATTCCCCTACATACACTTAGAATGACATATGAGAGCGTTCTAATTTTTGCTTCGATCATCAAACATGATGTACAAAACCCAAGAGAAGGAACATTCATTGTATTTTCCCACATTTTGCTGACTGCATTCTTTCTGCCTTCCTGATGTTCCAAAAGTCCTTTTTATTGTCTCTTTTATGTTTAGATAACATTCTTTAGCCATTCTTTTAGGTTAGGTCTATTGGCAACAAATTCACTTAGTTTTCCTTCAACTAAAAATGTCTAAATTTCCCCTTCCTTCCTGAGGAATACTTTCACTGGGTTTAGGATCTATGTTGGCAATTTTTTCTTTTTGCTTTCAGCACCTGAAAAATATTGTTCTCCATCTTTCTGGTCGCCATGATTTCTCATGAGAAATCTACTGCCATTTGAATTGCCTTCTCCTAGAGCTAATGTATCAATTTTCTCTGAACTTACCAAGATTTGCTTCTTTGTCTATAGTTTTCAGAAGTTTCAGCATGATGTGTTTTGCATGAATTTTGGGGGTTTCATCCTATTTGGATTTGGCAGCTTCTCTAACCTTTTTATGTGTCTTGCCAAGTGAGGAAAGTTTTCAGCTATTATTTACTGAATTTTTTCTAGCTTTTAGAAAAATTTTAGAATTTTTTTAGCCCTGCACTCTCTCTCTTCTTTCCTGGACTCAAAGACACAAATGTTAGATCTTCTGTTTTAGTTCCACAACACTTTTGAAAATTTTTTTCATTTTTCATCATTTTTTTAACTTAGTGCATTTTCTCTCTGTTGTTTAGACTACTAATTTCCATCATTCTATCTTCCAGTTCATTGATTCTTTCCTCTGCCTCATCCATTCTCCTGTCCAGCCCACCCACTGAGCTTTTCATTTCAGTTATTAGATTTTGTTGTTCTAAAATTTTCATTTGACTTTTCATAATGTCAATTTCTTTGTTGAGACTTTCTATTTCTTTGCTGACATCTTCTACGTGTTTTATTGGTTTCAAGTGTATTTGCTTGTTAAAGCATTTTTATCATGGCTTCATTAAAATTTTTTGTCAGTTATTTCTGAAATTTCTTGTCATTTCACCAACTATTGCTTTTCTTTTTTTATTCAGTTTGAGATCTCCCTGGTTCTTGGAATGATAAGTGACTTTTTAGTTGAAATCTAGACATTTTCATATTATGTTATGGAACTCTGGGTCCTATTTAAGTCTTCTTTAATTAGCTTTTTCTGCCATTGTTCATGCAGGGGAAGTGGGGACACCATTTCTTCACTGCCAGGTGAAGGTACGAGTCCAAGTTCCCCACTTGGCCTCTGTTGACACCGGAGGTGAGGGATTTCTTATTGCTGATGGGCAGAAGCATGAGTTCTGGCTACCCACTTGGTCTCCACTGTCAACATGGTAAGAGTGGCCTCATTACCAATGGACAATTGTGAAAGTCTTCACTCTCTCTTCTTTCTTCTCAATAAACATGTTATAGGATTATGGACAATTCTTCACAAATCATTAAAACCATTAACACCAATAGTACAAATATTGTACATTTAGCTTGCGTGTTACTGTTAAGCCTGCTTAAACATCACCTGAGAGAGTAAAAATATTATATTAGGTATTGATGCTATTGGTATTACTGTTAAAGACAATTTTATTCAATATTCCAAATATGAATGTGATATTTAATTTGTGGGCAATTTATGTTTTTGTTTGGCTATACCTTTCCAGTTCATCTTATGAGTCTAGATGTTTTAGATACTTAAATGGGAATTATGTACATTACCAACATAGCTATGATTTCGCTTCTAACCTAATAAAAATTTTAAGCCATAAATGTATACAACACACCTAAAGTGATTTTTAAGTGAAAAGTATATGTTGTAGTGCAAAAAAATACACCTCTTCCCATATTTTATTTCCTCTATAATGAATACACAATTTTTCCTAAGGCTCTTATTAAGATTGTGAATTCATTGGAAAGAAGAGGCTTTTAGTTGCATTCAAAATTAGAAGGTAACCATTTTTCAGGGTGAAATCTTAGTATTTTTCATTTGAATGATTTAGAACTTGCATTTGGAGAAATTAAATAGTCATATTATTAACTTATTAAATGTTTTATAAAATGTTCATTGATAACCAGGCAAAATATTTCAATAGCAAGATGAATGGATAAGTTCCTTATATATATATTCTTATTATTTAAATTGTACTTTCCAGATTTTAAGGTGCTTCAGCAGAGGATGTGGCTGCATAATTGACAGGTTGTTCTTAGTTCGTTCATTCAGAGCAAAGCACCATAGTGAGCATTGGAAAACAGCAATGGTTCAGATACTGATCCAAATGCAATTAGAAGGAGACTGGTAGATTCGTTGGACGTGCAGGCTAAACTGTAGGCCAGCCAGTTTGCCTGAGAGAAGAGGGAGCAGGAAGGAGATGGTTGAGGGACATGGAAGGAGTCAGACTAAGGTCAGGAAAAATTTCAAAATTTCAAATACTGATCTCAGACACTATCCCTTAAAAGAGCAGGAATTTGATGAGTTTAGTGCATGAAACAATTTATGCCTCGGGGTATTGCTTGAAACAATAAATTAGTCAACTGTCAAATACAGAACTTAACAGCTGGGCGTGGTCATGTAATGTGGCAGTCAAGGTGCCCTTCCAAAACAGCTGTCATCCCATCCCAGAGTGACTGTGGGCATACCCAAGGCTGCACCCACTCAAGAACAACATCAGAGGTTTCATGCTACAGGAAGGAAATGGAATGCACTAAAATCATTCAGCCAGTCATAAATATACCAGCAAATAACAATAACAAGTCCCAAGGATAGCAGAGAGAGGGTGGCAGTAACCAGAGTAAATGTCCATTTGCCAGAATAAAATGTCCATTATCCAACCAAAAATTATGAGACATACAAAGAAACAGGAAAGTATGACTCATAAATCAGGAAAAAACTAGAAGCTGCCTGCAAGAGAATCCAGGTGTCAGATTTAACAGACAAAGCCTTCAAAGCATCCTTTGTAAATAATTTCAAAGAAAATCATGGTTAAAAAGTAAAGTAAGTTTTGATGGCAAGGTCACATCAAATAGCAAGTATCAATGGAGAGCTAGAAATTATTCAAAGAAAAAAACCCCAAGTATTCTGTAATTGAAATAAACTATAGTCAACTGATTTTTGACAAAGGTGCCAAGACCATTCAATGGGAAAAGAACAGGCTTTTCAACAAATTGTACTGGAACAACAGGAGAGTCCCATGTCCAGGAATGAAGTGAACTTCTACCTCTCACCATATACAAAAATTTAGACAAAATCAAAGAGCAAAATGTAAAAGATGCAATTAATAGAACTCTCAGGAAAAAGCTTATGGGTAAATCTTTATGAACCTGGATTTGGCAATGGATTTGTGGATATGATACCAAAAGTACAAGCAACCAAATTAAACATAAATAAATTAGACTTCATCAAAATTAAAAAATCTTGTGCTTCAAAGGGAACCAGCAAGGAAGAGAAAGGACAACACACAGAACTGAGGAAAATATTTGCAAACTTTATATCTGATAAGAGACTTAGGCCCAGAATACAGAAAGAACTCATAACTCAACAAGAAAAACAAACAACTCAATTTAAAAAAAAAAGGGGAAAGATCTTAATAGACATTTCTCCAAGGAAAATATACACACAATCAATAAGAACTTGAAAAGATACTCAACATCATTAATCATCAGGAAAACGCAAGTCAAAATCACAATGAAATACCACATCACATCCATTATGATACCTAGGATCAAAAAGTCAGATAATGATCTCTATGGGCAAGGGTGTGGAACAATCGGAACCTTCATACACCGCTGGTAGGAATGTAAAGTTGTAAGCCACTTTGAAAATCAGTCTGGAAGTTCCTCAGCTGACTCAGCATAGAGTTACAATATGACCCAGCAATTCTCCTCCTAGATGTATATCCAAGAGAAATGAAAACAGACATTCACACAAAAACTTGTACACAGATGTTTGTAGTATTATTCGTAATAGTGAAGATGTGGAAATAGCCCAGACGCTCATCAACTCATGAATGGATAAATAAAACATGGTATATTCAT
Organism: Equus caballus; assembly: GCF_041296265.1. Taxonomy (NCBI): domain Eukaryota; kingdom Metazoa; phylum Chordata; class Mammalia; order Perissodactyla; family Equidae; genus Equus; species Equus caballus. The sequence continues at coordinate 155,834,046 of NC_091684.1, read as the reverse complement.
ACAATGACATATTACTCAGGCATAAAAATAAATAAAATGCAGATGTGTGCTACAACATGGATGAACCTTGAAAGTAGGATAAATGAAAAAGCCATTCACAAAAGACCACATATTGTATGATTCCACGACATGAAATGTCCAGAATAACCCAGGCTACTGAAGTCCTAACACAGATTAGTGTTTGCTTGGGGCTGGGGAAGGGATGAGGATTAGGAAATTGATAACCTGAAGGAGACAGTTTCTTTGTGAGGTGAGAAAAATTTTCTAAAATTGACTATTGCAATGGTTGCACATATCTCTGAGTATACTGAAAACCACTAAATTGTACATTTTAAATGGGTGCAGAATATGATATATGAATTATACCTCACTAAAACTTTTCATTTTTTGAGGAAGATTAGTCCTGAGCTAACATCTACCACCGATCCTCCTCTTTTTGCTGAGGAAGACTGGCCCTGAGCTAACATCTGTGCCCATCTTCCTCTACCTTATATGTGGGATGCCTGCCACAGCATGGCTTGCCAAGCTGTGCCATGTCCTCACCTGGGATCCAAACCAGCAAACCCCGGGCCACCGAAGCAGAACATGCACACTTAACCACTGCACCACTAGGCCGGCCCCAGTAAAATTTTTTTAAAATGCTGCTAAATCAATATTAACATGAACTTTCTGAAGAAAAGCCTTTTAAAAACATGAATGAGTTATCATTAGTATACACTGTAGCACTTCTAGCTCAAGCAACTTCCAAGAAAGAGACAGGCAGTCCTGGGGTGGGGTGGCAATATCCAAGAAGTTGTGTAATTTTCTTCATCTGTGCTTGTTTATGAAGATGTAATTAAAGTAATTCATAATATGCCTATTGCATAATAACTGGTTTGCTGTGGTTAATGAGACGTTCCCCATTCAGGCCAGGATGAAATAAGAACATACTTTAGAGCTAAAAAACAAAAATTAAAGATATCAATAATTTACCCACAACAATTTGGATGATATCTGGGCTGGTATTTTTTGGTAAAAACTGATAGCAATACTGAGTCTATAACAGTAATCAAATAAAAAAATTATAAAAATATTTTTAAATGTAGTGTGTCCTTCAAAGGTAGCAGAAAAATAAATGAAACTCTGTGTTTAAAAGCTTTGTTACATTTTGCTTTAAAGCATTTATATATTTATTTATGTGAAGTTTATTGTGTTTATAAATCATATAAGGAACCCACACTGATTATTACAAAGAGAAGCTCAGTAAAAATCATTTCCTCTCTTATCTTCCCAATTATCAACATTTAGTGTGTATACTTCGACTTGTTTTTATTTAACCATAAATGTAAATATAAATGAAATAAACATAAATTTACATGCATAAATATTCCAATAGTTATATAGAGGCATCTCTTTGTGGTTTGAGTTCACATTTCCCTAATGGCTAATTCCAATGAGCCTCTTTTCATGTTTACTTCTTTTCATGTTTATTTGTCACTCACATGTCTGCTTTGATGAAGTGTATGTTTAGAACCATTGCCTCTTTTCATTAAGTTTTTATTATTTAACTTTTGAGAGCTTTTCTTATATTCTCAATACAAATTCTTGGTCAGAAATATTATAGGCAAATATTTTCTCCCACTCTGTGGCAAGTCTTTTTATTTTCTTCACAGTGTCTTTCATTGAACACAAATTTTTAATGTTGATAAAGTTCTAGTTATCATTTTTTTTGAATCATGCTTTAAGTGTTACATCTGAAAGTCCTTGCCTAACTCAAGATCGTGGAGATGTTTTTCCTAGCATTCTGCTAGAAGTTATAGTTTTACGTTTTCATTTATATCTATGATTCATTTGAGGTTAATATTTGTCCAAAGTGTGAGGTGTGCGTGGAGTTTCATTATTAAGCTCATGAATGTTCAAATTCCAGTTGGTGTTCCAGCACCATTTGTTGAAAAGACTACCACTTTTCCTTTAAGCTGTTGTTGTATTTTCATCACAAAGTTCTTAATTAAATTGTGAGTGTTTATTTCTGAGCTCCCTATTCTGAGTTGGTCAACTGCCTACCTTTTAACCAACACCATACCGTCTTGATTATTGCAGATTTATAGTAAGTCTTCATATGGAACAATGTGGGTCCTCCAATTTATTCCTTTTACAAAGTTATTTTGATTTTTCGAGTTCTTTTAACATTCCACGTTAATTTTGCAATCAGCTTGTCAATATCTATTTTCCTTTTTTTAATTTTTTTTATTTTTTAAAGATTGGCACCTGAGCTAACAACTGTTGCCAATCTCTTTTTTTTTTTCTGCTTTGTCTCCCCAAATCCCCCCGGTACATAGTTATATATCTTAGTTGCAGGTCCTTCTAGTTGTGGCATGTGGGATGCCGCCTCAACTTGACCTGACGAGTGGTGCCACGTCTGTGCCCAGGATCCAAACCAGCAAAATTCTGGGCCGCCGCAGCAGAGTGTGAGAACTTAACCACTGGGCCATGGGGCTGGCCCCTAATATCTATTTTCTAAAGAGTATAAGGATTTTGATTGGGATTGCATTGAATCTACAGAGGAAAATGATGAGAATTGACATCTTAACAATACTGCATCTTACCTTATGGAGACATTCTTCCACATGTCTTCAATATTGCTAGACATTTTTGATAGGATATTGGAGATAAAAGTTATTCAAATATAATTCTGCCAAATAATGTGGGTGGTTCAAGCTGCATAATTGGATGAAAGTAAGTTATAAATAAATAGTAAATAGGGAGTGATATCAACAAGATGGCAAGAAGGAAGCCCTCCCCTCTTCATCCCACAACAAACATACTGACTCAGCAACAATTCACAGACAAACTCCCTTTGTGAAAAATAAAAAACTAACTGAAATGCTCCTGAACCCAAGGGAAATGCAAAAGCAGACTCACTGACATCAGTGGGGAGATCAAGACACGTTTTCACCTTTCCACCCTGCCCCTGGTGCAGTGCCAGACAATTAAGAGGAGACCCCTTAGCTCCCAGTTTCCCCCAGGGGAGGAAAGGGTTTGGTTCATGCATCCAATGTCCCAGCTTTCCTGAGAGTGCTCCCCAGAGGACTGGTTTCTGTCCTGCTGATCTTAAGAGCTCTGATAGGCCCAGCACAGTCTAGCAAACCAGAAGAAAATGGAGACGGAGACTTGGGCTGGTAGCCATCATAGATCTTTCCTCTAGTTCATCACAGAGGGAATGGATGAAAAACTGCAATTCTCAATTTTCCCTAGGGAGGGAAAGAGTTGATCTGTGTGTCTAAAGTCTCAACTTCTTCAGGACTGTACAAAGAATTCCTATCTGACTTTCCAGTTTTAGACTTCTAATGGGTCAAATCTGTTATAGAACCAGGTTCGGTTTTGCCCATCGCCTGGAAAGCCAAACACTGAGATGACAAGATTGCAGAAGAGAGAGGGTTTTAATCACAAAGCAGCCACATGAGGAAACAGGAGGAGTCTCAAATTTGCCTCTCTGAAAATGGGGGCTCAGGAATATTTATGGGGTAGAGGGCAAGGTGGTCTGAAGTGTGGAGACAGATGATTGGAGGTGAGGAGAGGTGAAGTCATCGATGTCTGCACAGGCATAGTCACACTTCACGCCTTTTCATGGGACGCATTTCATAAAATGGTGGTTTAATATGATCCGAGGGTGGAGTTTTTAGCCTCTTGATGTCACAAGGTCACTTATCGGGCATCTGCACAGGCCCAGTCGATGGGATGGTGGTCTCAACTGGCCTGAAGTGGACAAGGGAGTCTTAATTCCTGAAAACAGCTCAAACACCCCTTATCATGGTGACCCAGATGCCCGGGAGATGTTATCTGTAAGAATCTAGTTAGGGTCAGATAGCACATTGCCTAAGCAGCACAGTTAACAACGGGCAGGTGAACAACTAAAAGCTACAATCAGTAATCACAAAAAAAGTAAAAACCTTAGTTACTAGCTACCTAATCATCAATGGCTAACTGTTTACCAAATTCAAACCACATTCAAATATATCTCACCTGTTGGGATAGCTATTATAAATAAACAAATGACAACAAGTGTTAGTGAGGATGAGGAAAAATTGGAACACTTGCACACTGTTAGTAAGAATGTAAAATGGTGCAGCTATTATGGAAAACAGTATCTACCCCACTTCTGGATATATACCCAAAAGAATGGAAATCAGGATGTGAAAGAGATATCAGCACTCCCATGTTCATTGCAGCATTATTCATATAAGTCAAAATGTGGAAACAATCTAAATATCTATCCATCAAGAGATGAATGGATAAAGAAAATGTGGTATATACATGCAATGGGATAATATTCAGCCTTAAAACAGAAGGAAATTCTGCAATATGCCACAACATGGATGAACCTGGAGGACATTATGTTCAGTGAAATGTCAGTCATAGAAAAACAAATACTGCATGGTTACATGAGGTATCTAAAATAGTCAATTCATAGGAGCAAAGAGTGAATGGTGGTTAGCAGCGACTAGGGGGCGGGGGCTATGGGAAGTTACTATCAATGGGAATAAAGTTTCAGTTAAGTAAAACGAGCAAGCTCTAGAGATCTGCTGTACAACATTGCACCTACCGTCAATGATATTGTACTGTGCACTCAATTTAAGAGCGTAGATCTCGTGTTGTGTTCTTAACACAATAAAATAAAATTTTTAAAGTTATTAAGCAGATGTTCTCACATAGCTTATGAGGTTTCCAAAATATTTTTTGCAATGGGAACATTATAATAAAAACTTTCTAAGATGACTATACTAACTTTTATGTTTAAAAATAGCATTATCTGCTCAGAGATTGCATTTTTTTGTACTTTCTATTTACACGCATATGAACCATTTTCCACTTTTCTATTAAACTGCAAATATATCAAGAGGGGAGATCTTGTATTGCTGTCAACTCTCAGGTGCCTCTGCCACAGAATGCGCATTCAGTAAATAGTCATTACTAATGCTGAAGAAGTGAATTCATAGCAGAACGTGGAAAAGATGAAACGACTTTTAAGTCAAAATACTAAAATTTCTCTCTAATTTCTTAATCCTTCCAGATAATTCAGTTACCTTTTATGGGCTTAGTGACCATAGTGATGGTACAAAATACAGACTCTTTTGTCCTTGGGTTTCAGAGACACAAGAAAAATACATATCTGTCTAATTTGCAAACTCCTCAAATACACTTTGAAAATATAAAATCCTATTGTAATAAACAAATATCCTAAAAGGAGGAAGGGAAGTACTTTGCTCATCCATCCCCACAACTGTAACCAGGATGGGTTATGAAAGATGAGAAGCTGCAAAAGAAAATAAAAATTGGTAGCATATCTTAACACATAATTTGCTTTGCCTTCACGAAGTAATTAATAAAAATAAATAAATATAACAGTATGTATTCCTATGGTTTTGCAGGGATTCCTTGTGAAAACTAGCCCTATTGGAAGAGATTCTATTTTTTTGGATGATACTTACATATCCATACACGTGTGTATGTGTGTGTGTGTGTGTGTGTCTGCTATTTCTCTTCTGTGCTCTTATGGGAAGATTAGGAATAATAGCTGCAAATAGAAAAATAGAAAAGACATGAGCTTCTTTTTTAGAGTCATCTGAAGGATTCTCTTTAGAGAGATAAGCATATGATGAGAGTGTAAAATAATATTCACAAGCCTCATTCATTAGGAAGTTATGACATCTTGAATTCTTAGGGATAAGTAATTTTTTGTTTTGCTTCTTTTCGTTTTCTTGTAATAATCTTAGCCAATAAGAGGAGAGATAGGAATAGTGTCTGTGATCTCTTCTTGCCAAGATATGTGCAAAAAAATAACCATCCATTTGTCTATCTAACACAATGTGACTATGTTTGGATTCATGTACTTAAGGGAGATAAATGTTAGTGATTGGAAAGAATATGGAAGTTTGGTAAGACAAATGGAGGGAACGGGCATTAACTGAGTGTGTCCTGAGTGCTAGGCACTCTGTTAGACTCCTTACACAATTAAGCACTTTTTCACCATTTTATCTTCATTTTAGAGGTGAGTAAATTGAAGATGAAGGAAGTGAACCAACTGGCTATTTATGGCTAGCAAATGAGACTCATCTGCAAAACCCGTGATTATTCTTTTTAATTCGTATATAAACCATTTGGTAGCTTTGTGATTGACCAGAGATATTCACAAAAATCACCAAATGTGCTAGCAACCTTAAATCATTTCCTACATCAATCAAAATTCTAACTCAAATTTGTAAATTTTTAAAGATAAATTTATTTATAAATGATATCTTAATGACTATTCTTAGGAAAGAGTGTTTAGTTGAAGTAAAATCCTTGACTGTTAATATTCTTAAACTTAACAAACAACTCAAAGACAAAGAACGCTCTCTCCACTGGACATGGAGGCACAAGAACGTAAGTCCCAGGAGCGGAGCAACCACGGACTGAGGCCAAGAACGAGCGGTCAGAGGAGCTCAGTTTGATCTTCTAAGGGGACGAGTGCAGCAGGGGGATGGGGGTGCTCAGCAGACTGCCTCAGATCTGCACTATCTGTGGGTACTGGAGAGGGAGGGGATGATGAATTTGTCACTGATGAAGAGACACTGGCAGGCCATTATGTATCAGAAAAGCCAGCCTAAACTACAGTCACTAATTCCCAACTCAGAGGAGAGATGACAGAATTTGGGACGGGCAATGCAGCATTTTCTACCAAGTTGGATGCAAAAGTTGCAGGTAGGGACATCTTTATGACATTGCTCAAAGCCCAGGCCAATGAAGATCTAAGCATTCCTATGCTTCCCAAAAACTTGGAAAGGGAAAGATAAAACTTCAGAGTGAAAGAGGAAAGGGAGGCTGTTGTGAAAGGCCTGGAGAGTGAGGCCAATGAGTCTTTGTTCAAGATACTCTCCTAGCTGTGTGGCTATGGGGAAATTACTGAACCTTTCTGAGTCTGCTTTCTCATTTGCAAAATGGACTGTCCTGAGGACCGAATAAGATTTTAAAATGGAAATATCTTAGTGCAGTACACAGTGACTACTCAGTAAATATTTAGTATTAATTAGGAACAGACTGTTGAAAACTGTAAACGTGTGATCTGGACAGCAGTCCTATTTAGTCAGATGCATCCCCGCTTTCACTGACTTACCACATACTGCAGTCAGTGCTACAAGCAACGCCAAGAGCTTCTATAGAAACAGTGTCACGACTCTGCTTGCAAGACCTAGAAGTGAAATCTTTCTGACAAGAATGGAAATGTCCAGTGCCGATCTCATCTCTCCAGGCTTCCTCCAGATACATCCTCTCTCTGGGCCTTCAAAGTACAATAATTTAAGCCACTACATCCCCAAAACTGGATTTTCACTTGAGAGACAATGAGTTACATGTGAAGAAGATGGAAAATAAGGGATTATTAGGGACACCTTTTGAAGTTGATACCGCTACTCTGACTCTTGTGAATGTCAGCCAATGTTTGAAGTTCATGTCCTTAGTCAAAATTGCAACAATACAGAGTTAGGAAAAAAATGTAGCTTTGAAAAACATTCTGAAAAAAATGTCCAAGAGAAATTTTACCCAAGGAAAGTGCCCTGAGAAGGGAGGAGAAAAGTAATCCTTGTTTGTATTTCTTATATTATGTGGTCCTCAAAACAATATTCAAAGAGTATTTCTAATTTATTTCAAAGATGTGGAAAGTGATGTTGAAAAGTAGGATACCATCCAAAGTATGTAGCTAATAAATGACTTAACAAGAATTCGAACCCAGTTTTATTTTAAAAGTAATCTCGAAAATGCACAAGTAGAAATTATTCATTACAGAAAAAATTAGGATTTAAAAGTAAGTAAAAAGAAAACAATGAAATAATTATTCCTGAGAACACAATGTAGAGATAACTATGTTAAACATTTTAATGTATAGTTGCTGGCTCTTAATAAAAATATAATTATACTCTAAGCAGGTTTTTGCAATATATTTCTTCACATAACAATATCTGAAAGCAATATATCATATCGACAGTTGCACTTTTAAAGCATCACTTTAAATATCTATGTAATAATCTCTTGTTCTGATTTACCAATTCTCCATTTTTCTTTTACTGTAAATAATATTTTGATGAGTATCTTTATAGCCAATCAATTTCACTTCTGTTTCAGAAATTTATTCTAAGGAAATATGTGAAGATATAGGCAAAGGAATAGGCAAATTTATAATGCTTTTAATTCTTGGTATCAAATTGTCCATCACATTTTACCAATTTTTATCAATATTTCATCATATCATATCAATGTTTAGCAGTGCAAGAGAGTGTATTTTCCAAAATCTAAACAAATGAATTGATTTTAAATAATTTTTAGCAATTTGATCATAAAAGATATAAATATATATTTTAGTTTGCATTTCCATCATCAAAAATAGTAGGATTTTGAGGCAGGCCTGGTTGCATAGTGGTTAAGTATATATGTTCCATCTGGGCAGCCCGGGTTCACAGGTTTGGATTGCAGGCACAGACCTACACCACTCATCAAGCCATGCTGTGGTGGCGGACCACGTACAGAATAGAGGAAGGATTGGCACAGATGTTAGCTTAGGGCCAAACTTTCTCACAAAAAAAGTAAGATTTTAAAATATGTTTCCTGGCTAATTGCATTTCTTCCTTGCTGAATTGCTTATCAGTGTTTTTTATGGATTTTCCAGGAGGTTGATCCCTGTTTTCCTAATCCGTTTAATAGTTCTTTGTATATGAAATATATTCATTTGTAACTTTTAGTTATTTTCTTTCTTAGGTACTCAAATAGCCAATCCTTTTTCTGCATGGCTTCTACATTTGATGTCACTCCTTTAAAGTCCTTCCCCAAACCAAGATTACATAAATATTTGTCCCTCTGCTCTTTTCTCTATATTCTTTCCACATTTTGAATTTATTTCACCATAAGATTTTGGATAAAGAGACAATCCTATATTTAACAAATAGTTATCCAATTATCACATTTTAAATAATCCATCTTTTGTCATTAATTTAAAATGTCAATTTAGTCATATTCTTATTTCTTAAGTCATTTAAGTTTATATGTTTATTCCAGTTGTCATTGTTTTACGATGGGTAATGCCTGGACAGTCTAGCTCTTGAAGACGTTTGAGACCTGTGATAGAGGTGCTGCCCTTCATCCCAACTGAGTCAGAAAGAACCCATTTTACTTGGATGCTGAAACACTGTTGAAACAACTCCATCTGAAGCTGGGTACCTGAGGGTTACTGTAACTATTCCATAAGAACATGGTTACCCTCCGATCTTGTTCCCAACACACAGATGAAAAGAAGTTAATAAACAACCATAGTCCCCATTAGATGTAGTTGTTTGGTCCCAATGCTTGCTTCAAGGCCCACACATAATTATAGCTCACTAATTTGTTGTTTTCTTGTCTTACCAAAGGGGTAACTCAAGGGTCACAAGGATTTATGAGCTTGCTTTTCAGAGGAAAAAGAATGCCTTTAAGGAAGTTACAGCTGCCAAATAACCAGCCACCAGCTTCCCCTGGTGGTGAGAAGTCTGGTTGCTCAAGGGCTTATCTGAAGGGAAAGAAACATGACTTCCCCTTTGTTTACCCAAAACTCCTCCTCTCAAGACCCTTAGTCCTTTAAAGAACCCCTGCTTCCTTCTTTTGTGAGAGAACCTACTCCCCTGACTTCTTATTTTAGCCAATTTGAATAAACTTTTCTCTGTCTCCAAGAGCTGGTGTCTTAGTGATTGGCTTACTGCACATCTGGTGTGGATTTGAGATTAAGAGCTTCAGTATCACATTGCTCTTCTTTCCCTCTGTCTCTTCTATCAGCTCTATCTAAAGCAGTAGAGCATCCTAACCCAAGAAATATACTCCCAGGCACGTAATCGTTAAAAAGCTAAGATCCAAAGATAAGTAGGAAATCTTGAAGACAGTCATAGGGGAAACATTTCAATCAGAAGAACAAAATTAAAATTATAGCACATTGTTCACTATAAACTCTCCAAATCATAAAACAATAAATCAGCATCTTTAAAGTACTAAGAGAAAAATACTGTCAAATTAGAGTTCTATACCCAGCAAAAATCTTTCAAAATAAAAAAGTATAATAAAGAACAGTAGCTGACAGAATTAATTGACAAGGGGACTGCACTATAACACATATTAAAAAGAAGTTCTTTAGTAAAGGGAAAATACTACCACATAGAAATTTAGATCTACACAAAGAATAAACAGTACTAGAACTGATTAAAGAGTTAGTAAAGAATCATAAAGAAAATCATGTTATCTTTGTATCCAGTCTCTTTAAAAGATAATTTACAGCAAATAGGAAAAAATAATTCCAATATTTTGTGGGTTCCATAACTTATGTAGGACAATAATACAAAGTGTTTAGGTAAAGAAACAAGTGCAATATTATAAGATTTTTACATTTTATGTGAAGTGGTATAATATTTGATAGTGTACTGAGATAAGTTAAAAGTGTATATTGTAAGCCCTAAAACAATTGCTAAAAAAATAGAAAAATAAGAAAAGAGGTAAAAAATAAAACAAAGAGGTGTTTGGAAAACAAAATGTCACAGCCACTTCAGAAAGTAATTTTTCTGTTCTTCTAAATAAAACTGTAATTTCATCATATAACTCAGAAATCTCATTAAGTATTTACAAGAAGAATGAAAACCTATGTCTGCACAGAGATCTATATGTGAAAGTTAATAATACCTGTATTCATAATTTCTAAGAGCTAGAAACAGCTCAACTGATTAACTGATACATGAGATGTTTAATTTTATATACCAGCTTGACTGGGCTAAGAGATGCCCAGATAGTTGGTAAAACATTATTTTGGGGTATGATTGTGAGTGTGTTTGCAGAAGATATTAGCACTTGAATTGAGGAAAGATCATCCTCATCAATGCCAGTGGGAATCATTCAACCTGTTGAGGGCCTAAATAGAACAAAAAGGCAGTGGAAGGGTGAATTTGGTCTTTGTTTGAGCTGACATCCACCTTCCCCTGCCCTCAGACATCAGCATTCCTGGTTCTCAGATCTTTTGGGCTCAGATTACATCTCCAGATTCCCTGGTTTTCCAGCTTGCAGATGGCAGTTCATGGGACTTATTGGCTTCCATAATCATGTGAGCTAATTCTAATAACAAATCTCTTAGATATAACTATATATATCGTATTGTTTCTGTTTCTCTGGAGAACCCTAATACAATAGGTAAACTTTAGCATATCCAACCAATGGGATATTACTCATCAATATAAAGTAGCAAATCTCTGATACAACATGGATTGAATCTCAAAAACATTAGGCAAATCAAAGAAGACAAAGAAAGATTATATGTATATATATATATATATATATATATGATCCCATTTATATGACAACCTAGAAAAGACAAGACTACAGAAACCAAAATTCAGATCAGTTCTTGCCTTGAAGGCAAGAGTGGGGAGGAGAGGATTGACAGAAAATTGGCAGGAGGGAACATTTTGGGTGAAGAAAATATTTTATGTGTTCGTTATGGTGGTGATTACATGTCTTTAAACATTTGTCAAAACTCACTGAACAGCACACTAAAAAGAGAAAATTTTATTGCTTATAAATTATACTTTAATAAAAAATGAAAAAATACATTTTAAAAAAGTGACCGAAGTCACGACAGAGAAACACAAAGACCCTTTATGAGAGAGAAGACACACCACATTCTGTGGGGAGAACACATTTCTTTCCCCTTCAGTTCTACAGACGGGCAATTCTTGACTGTAGGACTGGGTAACCACCTGCTTTCTGATAAACTGGATTCAGGCTAACTGCTCTGAATCAATCTCACCAGAAGTCCCTGAATTTCATGCAACAATGTTAAAAATGATACTGGCTAACATTTATTAAGTGATTTATATGTGCCAGGCCCTGTTTAAAGTCTTGATAGGTCTTATCCTATTTAATCCTAAAAACAACTCTAAGAGCGAGATGTTATTATTCCTGCATGTGGATGAGATGAGCAGCAGCACTAAGACGTTAAGTAATTTACCCACATTACTTGGCGGCAAAGTGGAGAACTGGGACGCCCAGCCACTCTGATTCTTACTCCGGATAGCTTCTGTCTTCCTTGCCACAGATCCACTTCCCAGTCTTCTCCACCCTCTTTGGACCCTGGAAAGCTGACCTAGAATACAGACTCCGGTGAAAGTTTCTCTTGCCCTCTTGCTTCCAGTTAAGTTCAGCCCATGAAGAGAGGGAGAGGTCTGTGTATTTATTCCTCTGGTTTCCTCCCTGTAGGGTGGCTGCTGGCACGAGGCCTTCCTCCATCAAATTCACAACTTCTATTAGGTGCCATCTCCTCTCTGAGTTCTGTAACTACTCCCTCAGCTCATTCCTCAGGAAATCCTGGGTCTTGCATTAGTCTTTAAACTACCAGTAATAGAGTAAGGCAACTCGGGCACCTGGGGTGCTTGCACAACCCTCAGATTGAGTGCATCCTTAAATTTTAAGCCCCATCCCTGGTCCCTTATTATCCAGTGTACCATCTGTGTCTGCTGGGACACTGACCAACACATGTTCTAACTATGAACTACTGCTTTATGTTGCCTTGTCAAGAAATAGTAAAGAAAGTGATGCTGCAAGATCATGACCACAGGCTGAAGGATTAGGGACCCAATGCTGGAAGCAATGTATTTTTTAAATAAAATAAATGAAAATAAAGGAGCATTTCGTGTTGCTTTCATGACAAAATTACTAATCTTGAATGGTTTGAAAATTATTTCTACATGGCGCCCTGATATATTTTTAGAACAAAGACAACATCTGGATTTAATGCTTTTAGCAGAGTAGGAGCCATCATTGACAAATATTTATACCACTAATACAAACTTCCTTGTCCATTGGAATCAGCTTGGGATTTGTAACATGCTGGTCGCCAAGTGAAATGCATACAGATTCCAAGTCAGTAGCTCTGAGGTGGGACCCTGAAATCGACATTTTAACAGGCATTCCGGATGATTCTGATGTACATGATCCCTGGATTATACTGCGAGAAACAATTAAGCTGTTACTCTAATGAAGCTTCATAGACTAGCCATATTTTTTGCTGATTCTATGATTTTTTTATGCTTTCTCAATTATCTATATGTTAACCAGGTGCAACTAGGTTCAATTGATAGCAGCCATGGAAATTCAACTGTGGTGGCCAGAAGATATGAATATTCTGGAATCTGGTGGAAAATCTCACCAACCCACACCTCTAAATTGCGGGTAAAACAAAACAACAACAAAAACAATACACCACTATGGTATTAGTGAATAACAATTAAAGACACAGCTAAAGATTCATAATAAATATTCTTTATTAAGTGGTGCCAGGACAGCTCAGTGGGTGAAGCAATTTTTAGACAGGCTGCCTGCATACTGCCACCCCAATCATATTTCACGGGCCTCTATGTATTCATCAAGTTGACTCCGAGTACTGTATCTCACTAGCATTAAACAGAGTTAGACAAATCTTTAAAGCACCAAATTTCTATCCTCAAGCCAGTGTCATCTAAGAAATGGTAGAGATGAGAATAAATGCAATGAAATATATGACATAAAATTACTAGTCTTCCTTTATATTCTTTTTCAATCACATTAATTGTGATGAAATTTATCACCTACTTAGTTTAAAGTATTTCCTATTTTTGCAACTACATACTTTTCAGCTAGCTAAACAATAAATGCACAAGAGAACTCTGAGTGTAAATTCCTTTGTTTTGAATGACAGTTCTCATTTTGTGTAACACGTGCTTAGATAATACAGCATTATCTGCCCTAGGAAAATATTACTTGTAGTTTTTTCTATTTTGTGTGAGAAAATTTGCAAGTCGAAGGCTACAATCAACATATTGCCTTAATAATGACATGTAAAGCACTGGCTGTCCCTTCTCTTCCAAATATTTAAATAGAAAAATCTACTGTTCAAATTGCAACTTTCAGGTTTTCTGGAAAATGCCATCAGGCAGCAATTTAAGGGTAGACGGTGAAGCAATAACACCGCTTTGTCATCTTGACTCCCTCTCGGCATCGGCAACCCAGGCTCGGCAGGTGAAAGTACCGAATGACTCTGAGTCCAAATTTTTTATCAGTAAAGAAAATAACAGTGGGATTATGATGACTCAAAGCTGAAAAGCAAATAACGTCAACCTTGCCGAGTCCTGTTCTGTGCCACTTGACTTTCAGAAGCAACCCTTGCACAAAAGTCCTATTTACTTTTGCTTTAACTTACAATTATTGAAATTTTAATGAGGAATTGCAGCAACACCAGGTGTCACATAGCGCCAGGCAGGAATTATAACTTTATTGTAGCCCACACTGACAGCCAACTCATAAAAATGAATGACATTCTATATCATAACATCTCATAGGCCGTTCAGAATGTTAATAGCTTACTTAATCTTTCTTTAGCATAATGAGGCAGATAGTGTAAGAATATTCAACTCGAAAATGAAGATTAAGAAAATCTGAATTGAGGCAGGAAAGTAACATTTAACAGAATTCAGACAACATTCAGATTAAAAGTTTCAATTAAAACACTGTTAGCAAGCTTTTTATCACAGAAGCAAAGCTTTGTCACCTAAGACCAATCAGTATTTTGAAGGATGTTTATCTGTAGACACACTTACCTCTTCAGCCTCTGTTTCTACAATGTTTCAAAGTTTCTTACCCAGTTCAGCCCTGCAAGATTCATTGGATCAGATGAAACTATAACAAGTTGTAGAGTTAGAATGATTGTAAAAGATGTCTTTTAGACACATAGCTGAGATAATACTTATCTCTATGAAAACTGTCTTTACTCCAATAGGCCTGAACATCTAAGCTTTTTGCAAGTCTGTAGTTTATCTTTGAATCGAGATTAATCAAAAGACAGTTGAGAGCACGTGAACTTTTTAAATGTATATATTTATAATGTATATATTAAATACAAATGTAAATTTTATATAAATATAAAGTATATTACCTAATAATATATTATATATATTTATATATTTTCCATTTTCATGAGGGATAAATGAAACAAAGTTAGATCCTCATAGTAGCATATAAAACTCGAAGCTGGCTACACAGCTTTGTAAAATCATACTGCAATTACAAAAATGGGTATTTTTAGTTCTCCGTATCTTTATATAGAAATAGCCCACTTTGAGAAATTCATTTTTGTCATCTTTCTATGCTTCTGAAGTATCAATACCAACAATTTTTAGTTAGTTGGGGTGCCCAAACTGCCCAAATGAAGCAAACAGAGAAAGTGAGCAAGGCTAGCCACGGATGGGGGTAAATGTGTCTGCATTCTGAAGCTGCATACAAACTGAGGGAGACAAAAGTGGTTAGAGACAAACTAGATGTGCCTAGTATTGACTTCTGCTACCAATGGGATAGGAAGTAAGAGAATGGAAACATGCCCCACTTGAGTGTTGCTGTATCTCTTGTGTAGCTTACTAATGATGTCAGAAGAAACCAAATTACTAGAAAATACAACTATGTTGTTTTGCATTTTAAAATAACTAAAATTTATTGTAGGCTAATTAAATTTGCTCCTCACTTTTCAAGATGTTAGAATACCCTGTAATGAGTGCTATATCATCATTAGCGATTTGAGGTTTTGCAGAAATTTGTCTACTTAGTTACATTGCTTAAATTTCTCTTCATTCTTCTTTATTTGGATGGCATTTTATTTTTTTCCTATTCAGATGAGTGCAAGATTTTTTGACCATACCAACATTTTTTTAATTTGCGGATTTATGCTAACTGCACATTTGTTTTCTTGTATTACCTAATTCTCAGAGATCTTTGCATTACAGCTTGCGTTTATATTCAGTGCTTCAATTACTATGGATTCTTATGGGTAATTAAAAATTTTATGATTGTACTATTACATAGCTACTTTTAAATTGATTTAATGATTTGGTGAACTCTTTGAATTTATCACATTCTGTTAATTTTTCTTGGAAAATCTCCCTATACACATCCATTGTATTTAATATTTGTTCTGTTAAAGCAGTGTAAATTCTTTTATGTGTAACTTCTGATTATGAATAGAAGAAATAATTGCTTTCATTTTCTTTCCTTTTCATGACTCTCCTAGTTTTATATACAATGATCCACATTGCATTTTGGGTCCTAATCTTGGAAAATCAAAGCTTATCCTTTCTTTTAAGAGATGATGAGCTCTAAACTTTATCCTTTTCTACAGTAAGCTTTAAGTGAGATCTGTTATTGTTAAGTAACATATCTTTGAGATCATGCAATTTAGTGTTCACTCTCACAAGGACAAAGAAAACATATTTTCCAAGGGATAAAATGCAAAGGCGAGACATCAGCTTCTTTTTTGTTCCTAGTCGTCCCTGCGGATACCTGTGTAAGTAACTTAATGTTTCCGCACATTAACTTGTCTCAGACATAAAATGGGTGTATATCCCTTTTGTTTAACTTTTGAAGTAAGAATGACCTATTTATTATCTTCTTTACTTTCTTGTCAAATTGGAGCAGTTTTAAAAATTGCTAAATTTCAAAAGAGTAAAATAACCTTCCAGAACCATCTGGATCAAATCAAAGAAAGAAGGTGCAAAAAAGGGGCAGTGCAATCATTTCAGTGAAACAGTCCTGAAACAATAAGGAGCTGGATTTCAAACATGGCCCAGAAAAAACCTACAACATGGCGGCTGCAGCATGGGATTTAGGGTCACACTAACATAGAACTGAGTCACACTGCCAGTGTGGCTTTTGACACATTACCTCTTACCTCTTTGGGTCTGGTTGTTTTGCTTTGAAAAATAAAATAGGGTAGCAAAAGTTGTGTCTGAATGTGAGTACAAGAATTAAATAAAATCATGGAGGCAAAGTAATCAGCATAGTACCTAGCAAATAATTGGAATTTTAAAGAATCGGTTTTTGTAGGCACATGTACTAGTCTCCACTCATTTGAAATTTAATGACACGATGGTATGAAACAAAGAAAACCTACCCTGGCAGGATAACCAGCAAGTAACCTTTCTGTTTCAGAATATTTTAGTGACATTTCCCTCCATATTTAAGATAGTATTTACATAAAATTCAAACAGCTCACTTAAGAAATAACTCACGCTAACCCTTGTGAAAAACACCCCTTTTGGGAAGAAACTGCTTTGAAGATGATAAATGTAAAACTGTCTGGATGTGCAAACCTAGATGTGCAGTTTTCTGATGCAACTGTAGAATTAATCTGATGAAATAACATTATAAATCATTGCGAATGTATACTGTGTAGCTTCTAAAAATTAAATTGACATTCTTGTCTGAGTTGTGAAAATTATGTATTATGGTTTAGGTTACGTCAAGTAGTAAATGCTTCTGGTGGAGTAGAGGAAGGAAAGACATAAATCAAATCTTTCTGACTAATGATGTAAATAAAAGTATAATTTGATTTAATTTGAATCTCATTGATCCTAACTCTAGTCAGTTTCTGATTAGCTGCCAGTGGAGATGCATAAGACCAACAACTCAAATAGTTTAGGAACTGATGTAGCAAGTGATGTTTTGTCAGTCTAAGAACCTCTAGGCTTCTGCCCATTGAACAGAAAGAGATTGGCTACTCACTGGAAATCAGGGGCTAACTTTGGTGGTATTGCAGAAACATATCCATAGGTAATGACAAATCACACGTATCGTTTGGATGAGTGAGTCATGGACAGTACTATGGAAAGAAGATAGCTTGGTTAGCTTGTGAAATAAAAATGAAAAAAGAAAAAAGGACCAAAGAAATAAAAGGTATACAACCTAAACAAAACTGTGTCTGGCAGGACTCTGACTTACTGAACTCATTGGCATTGGAGCCAGTCCATACTTGGTTTGAATCTCAACACAGTCATTAGCTGTGCCATCTGTAGCAAGTCACTTAACATCTCTGAGTCTCAGGTTGGTAAATAGGAATAACAACACTTCATTCACATTGTTCTAAAAAGGATTGGAGATGATATACGCAAAGCATATTGGTAAAGAGTAAGTGCTCCATAAAAGGTAGCTATGATTATAAATTGATCATCGTGATGATTACTCCTTACCTACAAATTACCCATTTTGGAGAGCCCTTACAATTCTTTTCTCCTGGGAGGCTGTCCTTTATGTCTGTTTTAACTGGATTTCACTTATGTATAAATGAAGGGAAGTAGAAAATAATGTAATTTGAATTTCTAGAACCTTGTATTTCCACCCCTATCCCTCAGTCCCCATCCTGGCTGGTACTGTGAAAAGACTCGGAAGTTGTGGCAGAAGCAGCCTTCTTTATCCTCATCAAGGTTGCTCGCCAATACATTTCCACTTTCAGCAGATAACCATGCAAGAATGGAGAAACCAAAGCGTATTGGCTACCTCTTAAAAATTACAGAATTAAATGAAAATAGTTATACATAACAAGGTTTTGCCAACTTATAACCAACAAACAAGGTCACGTTAGTCCTGAAATTATGATAATTCAAGATCCCATTCTGCTACTCTGAAGTAAGTGCATTTTTTAAAAAATATTTTAGTTTTGTTGATTTGTTCATTATTCTTACTTCCTCTAATCCTTTCTGGATTCCCCAGAGCAGACTTATGGATTCCACGTATCTGTTATAATGTCACTTGCAGCTCAACCATACATTTGGCTGGCTCCACCGTCGACCACCTCCACAGCTCCCGAAACACTTATATATGCGCTAGAACAGTGGAGATTACTTTTTTCCCATATTTGGGGACAAAAGCTTTCCTTAAGTCTCAACAGGGATAGCTGAGATAATGCTGCAACACTTAAAGAATGTTTACGAAAGTTCAAGAGTAAAAGAAGGAATGCAAGTATAGTACAGACAGTAAGTACTACTAGATGTGGCCAGTCCACAAGCCCACAGATTTAGACCCAGACTCATTCTTAGGAGTTTCAGATAGGGTTTCACCTGCCTGGATCCCTGACTGCTGTCCTGAAGCAGGAGGTCAATTATTTTGTACAGTAATGTATTCTTTCCTAACTGCCCTTATTCCAAGGGCGATAACCACAAAATTCAGAGAGGAAAAGAAAACACATCATGGCCAGAGCCCACAGTTCATCATTTCAGTCTTCATTTCTTGTCCCCTCTTCCAAGAGTGATTTATGGTTGGCATTTCCCAAGCTCTCAGAAACATTCATCTCCACTGCTCTGGGGTGAACTTGCTTGATCAGTATCCATGGAAGAATCCTGATTGCATTCCATTACACAATGTAAGCATCTTCCTTAAATCTGAGTACTCCGTCATGTCTGGGACACCAGCTGACTGGTCCAGGCTGAGCTTTGGTTGCCCGGTCCAGTCTCCTTTTTACTATCTTTCCACTGCTGTGAGGTGAAAATCAGGCCTACACATCTTTTTTTTGCAATCTCTGTGGCATCTGTTGCCAATCTAAGAAAATAACTTGTTGGACAAGATAAAACACAAACGTTCTCTGTAGGATTGATCATTTTCAAGGATGGTGAAATCTAAATCTTTATGTGAAAAAGAAACCATCAGCTGACCATAAAGCAGAACATCTGCATAGACAGACTCCCATTCACATGTACTAACTAGAACATTTGGCTTCTTTGGCTTAAAATTTCTATTCAAGCTCAATTTCTCACTTTTATCACTGATATTTAGGAGGAAGGTTTCTGTTTCTTCTGAAATCCAGGGAAAATTTGTCAACAGTTTTTAATAATCTACACTGAAACTTTTGACGCTCAGTGACATCAAGAAAAACCTGTTTCAAAATGAAAAGAATCTTATTAGCTCATGCATTCCCCAGGAATAATTGTGGATACTTATTTTACATTTGCATAATGAAATGACCATCTTTTTGCAATTTTTTTCAGAAAAAAGGAAAACTTCAAATATAAATTCGTGTCACAATCTCTTTAGAACAGAAAACTACCCAAAGCTTTGAAAATATTGTCTTCCATTAAAGTTTCAGGAATTAAAAAATGTAATAGAGTCACAATGCCATATGTAAATGTACTTTTAAGATTTTTCTGAAAGTATAATATTGATTACAAGCATTTGCTTTTGAGAGGGTAAAACCTTTGAAATGGCAAGCAGCTAGCCCAAATAGCTTTTTTGATGGACTTAAAAAAAAGACATAGTCTCCAGGCAGATGCACTCCTAAAGCTCATGACTTATCCCACCTAAAAGTTCTGTACAAAATTAGAAGACGGGGCCCTTTATGTGCTGCAAACTGGAGAAAGCAGTCTCACTCCAGAACTGAGGGCTTGAGGACAGAGCACTAGCATCAATGTGCTCCACTCTCCCCTTTCCGTTGGGCATCTTTGCAGGGGACACAAATCTGCAGGATCCTCTGCAGTGGCTTTGAGTCACCAAAGCAGAGGCGCAATTGTGGCTTAATGTATGTGATTGGGGGTCACTTTAACTTCTTATTTCCCCAAAGCTAGAGGTTACTCTTCTTTATTCTTACTTGAATAATGAAGTCTACTTTTCAATTATGTCAATTTATAATTATTCTGTTAAGTGGTTTAACAGTATGCAATTAATCTTTTGCTGTTAGAGGATCAAAATAATTGTCTTCTTTAAAAGTCAAATTCTGAGTCATACTTAGACATTAACCTGGAGTTCACCTCTCCAATGGTGAGAGAGGACTAATAAGAGGGAGAATCCAATGTTTTACTTAATTGCCATGGACTTGCACTATTACAAAGAATGTGAAAGGCAAGAGGAGAAGCATAACTGAAAACAACCAAACGCCCATCAACAGAAGAATAAGCAAACTGAAGTGTATGCATAAAATGAAATACTACTCAGTAATAAAAAAGAACAAATGACCAATACACACCGAAATACAGATGAATTTCCAAATATTATATGGAGTGAAAGAAGCCAGACACAAAAGACTACACCTACTATGGTTCCATTTATATGAAGTTCAAGAACTGGCAGAACTCACCTAAGGTTATAGAAGTCAAATGACTGCTTATCTTAATGTGGGGAAGTATTGACTGGAAAGGGGCATGAAGGAAGTTAGGAGATGATAGAAAGATTCTGTGTCCTGATTAAGGTGTGGGTTACTTAGGTCTATATATTTAAGACGTCTGTATTTCATTCTATAAATGTAATATCTCAATAGATAAAATAAAACCGAAGAGAGGTAAATAAGGGGAAAAAATCTCCATGCTAATCTAACAAGGAGATTTGCTTCCAAAAGAGAAACCTGGGAGAGGTTTGCTTCAAGCTAGAACAAAAATAAGTCTTCTGAAGAAAGAATAGATATCAGAGAAAAAGTGGTTTCTCTGGGAATCAAAAAAGAAGCAGAAATAGATAAAAATCATCATGGTTCTTACAAATTTAGTGAATAGCAAAGTAATATGAATATATTTACAGAACTCAGCATGATACGCCTTCCCAATCTGGCATAATGATTTTCAGCACTGAATCTGTTCTGCCTTAACTACTGAATCTGCTGTACTATTTAAAACAAGTGCATGAATAAGTGAAAAATATCATAAGGACGAAGAAATAAGAAATGTCTCTTGGAATATTCACGAAAACCTGAATTTTGCAAACTATACTAGTCAGGGTACTTGGGAGAAATACATAATACTCTTAATATGAATAGAGCATAATAAACGAGCTATTTAAAAGTTGTGGGTAATGTGTAGATAAACCGAAAGGGACAATGCTTTATGTACCCCACAGCTGGTACTATCTCTAGGTCTGAAGGGGCTGAGAGTAGGAGCAATTATCAAAACCTGAAGACAAAAAGGCTGTGTGGAGATAGTCCTCTTTCTGAGCAGCAACTTCCTTTTGAGGAACAGCCATCCTGTGATCACCCCAAAGGGAGAGAGACCCTTTCTTTATTCTTCACTCATCGCTGATAACAACCAATCAGAAGCCAGGAGACAAAGGAGTGCATTGAGGTGCTCCATATCATCAGATTCCTAAGGCCACAGAATACGTGAAGAAGGATGGAAAGTGCATGTCGACGGCCTACTGGGAAGACATCCAGCACAAGAACAACACTGGGTTTTTCTTAGCTGGGGGATCCGGTACCTGCCCACAATGTCAAGTGACCTCCATTGCCCAACTTTACAACTTTCCTTAAAGATGGAGAAATCGCTAACTCAGTATTCCAGCATGGTCAAACCCTCCATTTACTTCATTCTGACCCACTCAAGACATGGTTTGAAAGCGGAAGTGCACTGTAGAATTGTGAGGTGGTCTACTTAGTATCACAGTAGAGTTTCTCTACTATAATTTTAAAAACAGAATATGAATACCTGAGACTGGCTGAATTATATAACAAGTTTAGAGGTAACCACCTAAGAA
The DNA here is from genome assembly GCF_041296265.1 of Equus caballus. Lineage (NCBI taxonomy): Eukaryota > Metazoa > Chordata > Mammalia > Perissodactyla > Equidae > Equus > Equus caballus. The sequence goes on along the minus strand of NC_091684.1, from coordinate 155,811,735 downwards.
GCAGAGTAAATTTCAACTTTCATACGCTACAATTTCTCCAGTAATAGCTTTAATACAACCAATGTCAAACACTGCGATCTTTCAACCTTTGTTAGACTACTCATAATTCAAATCCTACATTAACATCTATCAAGAGAATAAAGCCAGAGACCCTTCAACTACAGTGGGAGGAGAACACTAGTGGAGGATATGCCATTGTTATTTTTCCCGTGCACTATTGTACCTGTGCACACACCTTACAGATAACCCCTAAGAGAATAAACACATCACATTATTTTGAGGAAAAAAACGTCGAATATCCTATCTTTGTTTTAGAAATATAACATGCTCTTTTTATATATGGCATGCCCCAATTACATGTGTTTGATTTTTAAGGGTCTGTACCGCTTTATTGAAATACATATGTAAATATATATGTGTGTGTGTGTGTATATACCTATATATATATATAAGTAAGTATACACTTACAAATATGAGAGAGAGAATGCCAGAATATAAGTCTGCTGGACAGATCTAGCCATTAGGATCGGCAACATGGAACAAATATGCAAAGTAAGATTAACTTAAACAGATAGTTTATATCTCCTTCACATGAAGTCCAATCTGGTATGGCAGCCTGCTTCACAGAGTCATTAGAAATGGGATACTGCTATGAAGTTCCATTCATGCTACAAAGACCCATTTTTTTATTTCACATTGTCCAAGAATGTTGCATCACCACATCCTTATTATAGCCAGAAAGAAAGAGAAAACGTAAAGAGAAAGACACACTCATTTCCTACAAAGGCAGAAACCTGAATTGCCCATATCTCCTTTGCTCATATCATCCTTTTAGTCAAAACTCATTCATAGGGCCACACCTTTTTGCAAGGTAGGCTGGGAAGTGTATTTATTTTGGGTGCCCACAAACATGGACATTGAAGACAACTAGTCAGCTCTGATCAAAAAAAAAATTTATTTGGAGTGACTCAGAAGGTATTTGTCATGAAAACTGGTTTCTTTGGATTAAAAAGGAATTTCAAAAAGGATTCACGCCTAGATCTGTACCCACGCTAACTGTTGACACAGCACCAGGTTATTCAGTGCTCACCTTACACTTAACTCTGAAAATTAAGATTAAACATCAGATGGGTGCGAGATAAAGGCATAAGAATCATTAGAAAGGACAAGACAAGCAAGGATAGAAAAAAGAAAGGAAGATGGAAACAAAGAGCAGGGAAGGGGCAGTACAATGGATAATGAACACAGTGAGGCACTGGGATGTGGAAATGAACATGATTTTATAAACATCTTTTTTGTTTTATTTAACAACTACCAAAAAATGATGGAGAAATGAAAGCCAATGAAATGTGCATGAATAAGCCAGTTATTATTGTGCATGACTAGTTCAGTTACGCTGAGACTCTCTGAGAGATGGAAGACATGCTTTACAATTTTTACCTTACAATTGTCTACCTGAGGAATGAGGAAACTCTGTAATTTATGTACTGATTTCCCAATTTTATTTACTGATTGAGCTCTGTACCTGGAAGCATTAAATTTCTGGTATTTCTTGCCTGCCAGCAAGAATGCCCAGAGAATGCCCTCAGGCAGGGAGGTGCTGAGGTAGAAAGCACTTTAGCATATATGGGAACTGTCAAGTAAGGGGGCAGTGGTTTCCAGGATGGCCTTAAGAGATGTGAACGGAGAACGAATGGCATCTCTTATAGGAAATGAGCAAGATATGCAAGATCTCTGCTGTGATGGATCTTATAATGCATGGGAATTGATGTACATAAACAAGTAAACAAATACATGGATGAGGTCATTTCTGAGAGCAAAAGAAACATACTATAAAAATAAAACAGAAGCATGGGATAAAGAATGACTGGAGGTTAGGATTAGACAGAGAGAGAGCAAAGATTAGAGGTCAGGTTAGGTTCAGTTATCAAAGCAAGTCTCTCTGAAGAGGAGAAATCTGAAATAAGCTCTGCAAAAATCTGGGAGTAGCACATTCCAAACAGAGCAAAAATATAAGAACAAAAACCCAGAGGCATGATCAATCTTGGCATGCTCAATAATCAGAATCAAGGGAGCAGAGTAACAAGCAGGTAGAGAGTGAGAAGAGATGAAATTGGAAAGGAGGTCAGATTACATGAATCTTAAAGGACAAGGTAAGTCATTTAGGTTTTATTTTAATACATTAGGAATCTACAGACAATTTTAAGCATAGAAATGATATGATCTCATTTATATTCTAAAAAATCATTTGGTTTACTTCGTACAATGTGGAGTTTTATGGGGGCAAGAAGGAAGTGAGATATCACAATAAGTAGTCCAGACAAGAGATGCTGTTTGCCTAGACTAGGTTGGTAGCACCGGAGGTGGGAAAAGGCAAGGAAAACAGAATATATTTTGGATCCTTAGTTCACTGAACGTATTGACAAGTTGGACCGCAGAAGGTAAATGATATTCTACTCTTGATCACTGAGAGACATGAAAATATAGGGAAAAAATGAAGTGTTGAGAGGTTCAGAAGATTTAGTTCTTGACTGTAAACCTATCTAGCTGCATGATCTTAGGCCAGCTAACCAGCTGTCTCACGCTTCCGCTTCTTTATTTCTGAAATGGCATCAATAACAGCATCCCTATGGCAGAGCTGTTAAAGTTAAAAACTATAGAGGTAAAGAGTCTTGACAATTTCAATGTGGTGTATAAATTTAAGGTATTATTAGGGACACCATAAGTTGCTTTAAAAAAATTCTATGCTATTACTTTCTGCTCTTTTATAACCTTTTATTTATGATAATTAATGTGATTAGTGTGCTAATTTTCTACAGTAGCACCCTGGGGCAATCGTGCAACAGTTGTAATTTTTAAAATTGGGCAAATAAGTAAATGTCAACCTGTAATAAAATCCAAATGAGTCCTTGATGAATGTTGATGGGGACCGGTAATTTACCTGATAAAATATTGTAACTGACCAGTTACCTTCGAATAGCTGATTTCTCAAAGTAATTACCATGTTCTGCACAGTGAAGTGTCATCGGAGGGAATTTTAACACATAGTGGTGATTTCTAATTTGCTGATTTAAATATCATATTTATTAATGAAATAGCAGCATTTTAATTCAGATTGTTATGTGCAAAAACAGAGAAACATATTACACACTATAGAGTGCACTGTTGTGCAATGATGAGACTCTCCCTTGGTCCTTTCTGGATGATTAGCACTGCTCTGACTTACAATGGAGTTGTAAGTAATTATTGTAGAACAAGAGGCTTGCTCATTTCTTACCTGTTTTTAAGTAACATTTATAAAAAGTCTTTCCTCTTGACAAAGATAAAATCTTATTAAAGTAAGAGCTAAAAAGCAATTGGATACAGCCTCCCGCTTGGAACCTGACCAAATCTTAAGTCTAAGACATATTTAAGGAGTCAGTCTCTATCTTTCTGTTTTCTGAGAGTCATATGTTTGATTTCATTAAATCTGCAACCAAATATAGAAGCATACTGACAGTATGGTGTTCTAACATTTGCCATGCTATTATTCATTGCTCATCAAAGTTTTGACTTTTAGTTAGCTGTGTATTCTGTTTTTCAAAGCATAATTCTTACAGACACCATCAGTTCAAGAAACCCAGGGGAAAAAGAGCTTAAGACCCTGACTTGAAAACAAATTAGAGAAACACAAAGTAATTGCCTGGAATAAGTGTGTGGGAAGTTGGGACAAATTTAAGTGGACAGAAGTAGATTGGAAAGAAACGTAATATTTTTCAGGACATTAATTACCTCTTGACCATGTTATTCTTTTAGCATGACCAAAAACATGTAGCTAAAGATCAATTTTGGTTTGTAACTCCAGTCCAGGAAAGCGTAAATTTTCGAATGGCTCAAAAACCCTTGTTTCTTGTTCTTTCTCAGCCTTTTAATCAGTAATCACAACAGCACGAGTTATTGGTAATGCACAGGTTCTAAGACACTGCAGATCTGCCACTGCGTTTGAATTAATCCTTTCAGTATTTTACACACTAAAGTTGGAAAACATTAGCACAATATAAAATAAATTTACTTATATTTCAAATTTAAAAAGTAAAAAGTGGGAAAAGATTTGAACAAACACTTCACCAAAGAATATATACAAATGGCTAATAAACACATGAAAAGATGACCAGCATCATTATTCATTAGGGAAATACAAATTAAAACCACAATGAGATGCCACTGTATGTATACTAAATTTATTTAAAATTTAAAAAATTAAAGAAGACTGCAAATACCAAGTGCTAATGAAGATGGAGGGCAACAGAATTCTCCTACTCTGCTAGTGGGGATACAAAATGATAGTCGCTTTGGAATACAGTTTCACAATTTCTTATAACTTTAAACATAAACTTAAATATAACCTAGAAATTCCTTTCCTAAAAATTTACCCCAAAAAAGGGGGATGGGGAGAAGTCCATGTAAATAGCAATATGCCAATTTTATAGCATCCGTATTCACAATGACCTAAAACAGGAAAGAACCCAAATATACATCAATTAGTGAAAAACAAATTGTGATACATACATACAATAGATTAATATTAGCAATTTAGAAAGAACAAACTTGAAATCTCTGCAAGAACATAGATTAATCTCACAAAACACACAAAAGCCTGCAAACTGGTTCATTTCATTTACATGATATTCTGGAAAAGGCAAAACTAAAGAGGCAGAAATCAGATCAGTGGTTGTCAGGGCCTATAGGTAGGATTTGAAGTTTTAGAACAAAGGAAGATGAAGGAAGGGCCTATAGGTAGGATTTGAAGTTTTAGAACAAAGGAAGATGAAGGAAGGGCCTATAGGTAGGATTTGAAGTTTTAGGACAAAGGAAGATGAAGGAACTTATCAGGATACAGAAATATTCTATATCTTGATAGCGATAGTGGTTACACGATGGTATCTATTTGTCAATAATCATAGAACTGTACACCTAAAAAGGGTGAATTTTAATGAATTTTGGTTTTTGCTTCAATGAATAGGATTTAAAAAAATTTATTACAATGGTCTTATGAACTTTACAGCAATAATTTGAAAATTTAGAATTAACAGCTAAATTGGAAGAAAATATTAATTACCAAAACAGACACATAAAAATAGAAAAATCTGATTAATCTGATATATATTATTTAAATTAAGTATTTAATATATTCAATTTTAGAGTACTCCATGTCAGAATTCACCTGTAACTTTTGAAAGGATGTTTTAATATTCAAATACCAATAAGTAAACTTTGATTTTGATAATTGTACTGTGGTTAAAGGGAGATGTCTTTGTTTTAAGGAAATCAAACAGATTAGTGTAGGGATAAAGGAGTAAATTTGGCAAGTTACTTTTAACTGATCCAGACAGAGAGAGAGAATCACAAACAAATGGGAAAAATGTAAACGTTTGGAAAATCTGAATGTATAGTAGTTTCTTGTACTTTTCTTCCAACTTTCCTGTTAGTTTGAAATGCTATCCCCTTCCTTCCAAATATGCCAAAAATACACTTAAAAATCAATCAGTATAATTCATTAGTGAACGAAGAGAAAGCTCAGATGATTTCGTAAAATCTCTGAAAAATGGAATTGACTGGAAATCAAAACTAATTTATGTAAAGCCTCAACAAACTATAGAAGACAGCTTTTTAATTTGATAAACATCATCTTCAAAACAATGAGGAAAATGAGAAGTTATGTCAGCAACAGGTAGGAGTGAGCTATTCCCTTTATCTCTCCCCCTTTGAACTACAACTAAATGGAGATTCATTGACCAACAGAGGATACCAACAAAGCACAACAGGACGTCTGAGAGACCCAAGCAGCTATACATCTGAAGGTGGATGGACTGACTCCCCAGGAAGTGGTGGAGACATGTGAGCACTGTCCTATCATTCCCCAAAAGCCCTATGCACATGCCTGAATGGTTTCCTTGTTGGCATAAGTGGCCATAGTACTGCTGTGGGCCTGAAAGTGGGACTGTGCCTCAGCACAACTGTAGGAAGGGGCAGCAGCAGCACTGGTCCTATGTGTGAATGCTTTCCTGGCCAGCGAGAGAGCACACCCTGCCACTGCAGTCCCAACAAGTGGCCCAGGCAGGAACCCCACAAAGAAGCCCAACCCACCAAGCACAACAGCTGTGCAACAGTAAGAAGTGGTAGCAGATACACATGTACATGCAAACTCTTTAGCCACTAGCACGAGCGTACATAATACCACTGTGGCCCCACAGTTGAGAAAGTGCCTTAGCAGGGCAAGCAGCCCTGAGCCCATGTGTGAACACTTTCCTGGCAAATAGGAGTACCAGCTGTACCCACACAGCTTCCAGGAGATGAACTGGGATCAGAAACACAGCTCCTGCTCCCAGCCAGCAGTGGCAGGTGGAATCTGAAACCTGATACTACCAGCAAAAGATTAGTTCATCAAACACCACAAGAAACTACAGTAACAATTCAGAGCAGAAGGAAAGTGACAAATCTCCAGAAACCAAACCTGAAGTCACAGAAATTTACAATCTAAATGACAGAGAATTCAAAATAGATGTCATAAAACAACTCAATGAGTTAAAAGAAATCTCAGAAAGACAGTTCAATGAGCTCAGGAATAAAATTAATGAGAATAAAGGATACTTCACCAAAGAGATTGAAACAAAAACAAAAAAAAGAAATTCCGGATATGAAGAACATAATTAATGAGATAAAGAATAATATAGAATCCTTAAAAAGTCGAGCTGACATTATGGAGGAAAGAATGAGTGATTTAGATGATAGAACTATAGAAATGCTTCATGTGGAGGAGGAGAGAGAACTAAGATTTTTAAAAACTGAAAAAAATTCTTCAAGAAATATCTGACTCAATTAGGCAAAGCAACATAAGGATTATAGGTATACCAGAGGGAGATAAGAGGGAGAAAGAAGCAGAAAGCTTGTTCAAAGAAATAATAGCTGAGAACTTTCCAAACATGGGGAAAGAACTGGACTTATAAATACATGAATCCTAGTTACATAAATGCTAAAAGTCCTTTTCTAAGGCATATAATAGTAAAACTGGCAAAATTCAATGACAAAAAAATAATATTAAGGGCAGCAAGGCAGAAGAAAATAACCTACAAAGGAATCCCTATCATGCTTTCAGTGGATTTCTCAGCAGAAACTTTACAGGCTAGGAGAGAATGGAACGATATATTCAAAATACTGAAATACAAAAATTTTCAGCCAAGAAAGCCTATCCAGTGAAACTATCCTTCAAATATGATGGAGAAATAAAAGCTTTCCAAGATAAACAAAAGCTGAGGGAGTTTGTCACCACTAGACCTCCTTTACGAGAAATGATCAAGAATGCCCTCAAGCTGAAACAAAAAGGCAAAGGTCTACAAAGCTTTGAGCAAGGAGATGAATAGACAGACAAAATTAGAAAGCCTCAGATGTCTTTCAGAACATAGTAGCAAATACTTAATTATAACTTAAAAGATAAAGGGAAGGAAAGCATCAAAAGCAACAATAACACTTTGACTTACTCACAAACACAACACAAAACAGCATAATTTGTGATAACAATAACTCAGAAATGTAAGAGGGAAGTGATGGAATCTGCTTAGGCTAATGGAGATAAGAGACTGTCATAAAATGAACTATCTCATCTACAAGATCTTCTTTACAAACCTCTTTGTAATCACTAAACAAAAAATCAGAGAACAGCCACAATTCCTAAAAAAAGAGAAAACCTCCACACAAAATCACCAAAATGAAATCACAGTTCAGAAATACAAAGGAATAGAAACACTGGAAGCATAAAACAACTGGAGAACAAGAGATAAAATGTCAGCATTAAGCCCTCATATATCAGTAATCACTCTAAGTGTAAATGGGTTGAATTCTCCAATCAAAATACACAAAGTAGCCAGAGTAGCTGGACGGATTAGAAAACAAGATCCAACAATATGATGCCTCCAGGAAACATAGGTCAGCTCTAAAGATAAACACAGGCTCAGAGTGAAGGAATGGAAGACTCCAAGCAAATGACAAACAAGAGAAAGCAGGTATTCCCACACTTATTTCAGACATGGCAGACTTCAAGATAAAAAAGACAATGAGAGACAAAGAGGGGCAGTATATAACGATAAAAGGGACTTTCCACCAAGAGGACATGATGTATAAATATATATGCACTTAACAAAAGAACACTAAAGTATATAAAACAAGTAAAGGGAGAAATGAAAAGCAACACAATAATAGTATGGGAACTCAATACCCTACTTACATCAATGGATAGATATCCAGACAGAAAGTCAACAAGGAAATAGTGGATTTAAATGAAACACTTGATCCAGTTTACTTAATATATATATACACCATTCCATCTAAAAACACAAGAATACACATTCTTCTCAAGTGCACATGAAACATTCTCAAAGATAGACCATATGTTGGGAAACAAGGCAAGTCTCAATAAATTTAAGAAGACTGAAATCACGTCAAGCATCTTTTCTGACCACAATACTGTGAAACTAGAAATCAGCTACAATAAAAATGCTGGGAAAGTCACAAGTATAGTGGAGGCTAAACAACATGCTACTGAACAATTGTTGAATCAATGGAGAAATCAAAAAATAACTGGAGACAAATGGAAATGAAAATACCACATGTCAACTCTCATAGGATGCAGCAAAAGCAGTTATAAGAAGGAAATTCATAGCAATACAGGCCCACCTCAACAACCAAGTAAAATCTCAAATAAGTAATCTTAAATTACACCTAACAGAACTAGAAAAAGAGGAACAAATGAAGCCAAAATCTGCAGAAGGAGAGAAATAGTAAAAAATTAGGGCGGAAATAAATGAAATAGAGACTAAAAAGCTGTAGAAAGGATCAATGAAACTAAGAGATAGTTCCTTGAGAAGACAAACACAACTGACCAACCTTTAGCCAGATTCACTAAGAGAAAAAGAGAGAAGGCTCAAATAAATAAAATTAGAAATGAAAGAGGAGAAAATACAACAGACACCACAGAAATACAAAAGATTATAAGAGAATACTATGAAAAACTATATGCCCACAAACTGGATAACCAAGAAAAAATGGATAAATTCTTAGACTTATATAACGTCTCAAAATTGAATCAAGAGGAAATAGAGAATCTTAATAGTCCAATCATAAGTAAAGAGATTGAAACAGTAATCAAAAACCTCCCAAAAAACAAAAGTCCAGGACCAGATGGCTTCTATAGAGAATTCTATCAAACACTCAAAGAAGATTTAATACCTATTCTTCTCAAACTATTCTAAAAATTTGAAGAAGATGGAATAGTTCCTAACTCACTCTCTGAGGCCAACATTACCCTGACACCAAAATGAGGCAAGAAGAACACAAAGAAAGAAAATTAAAGGTCATGTTGCTGATGAACATAGATTCAAAAATCCTCAACAAATACTGGCAAACTGAATACAGCAATAAATTAAAAGGATCACACACCATGATCAAGGGGGTTTTAGACCAGGGATGCAGGGATGATTCAACATCTGAAAATCAATCAATGTGATATGCTGCATTAATAAAATGAGGAATAAAAATCACATGATCATTCCAATAGATGCAGAGAAAGCATTTAACAAAATCCAACATCCATCTATGATAAAAACTCTCAATAAAATGGGCATAGAAGGAAGTACCTCAACATAATAAAGCCCACATATGACAAACTCACAGCCAACATCATACTTAACAGTAAAAAAATGAAAGCCATCCCTCTGAGAACAGGAACAAGACAAGAGTGCCTACTCTCACTTCTCTTATTTAACATAGCAATGGAGGTTTTGGCCAGAGTAATCAGGCAAGAAAAAGGAATAAAAGGAATCCAAATTGGAAAGGAAGAAGTGAAACTTGCTGTTTGCAGATGACACAATTCTATATATAGAAAACCCTAAAGAATCCATCAAAAAACTATTAGAGAAATAATCAACAATTACAGCAAAGCCACAGGGTACAAAATCAACTTATACAAATCAGTTGTATTTCCATACACTAATAAAAAACTAGCAGAAAGAGAAATCAAGAATAAAATCCCATTTATAATCACAACAAAAGGAATAAAATATCTAGGCATAAATTTAACTAGAAGTGAAAGATCTATACACTGAAAACTATAAGACATTATTGAAAGAAACTGAAGAAAATTTAAAGAAATGGAAAGATATTCCATGCTCATGGATTGGAAGAATAAACATAGTGAAAATGTCCATTTTACCTAAAGCAATCTACAGATTCAATGCAATCCCAATCAGAATACCAAAGACATTCTTCACAGAAATAGAACAAAGAATCCTAAAATGTATATGGAACAACAAAAGACCTCGAATATGCAAAGCAATCCTGAGGGAAAATCAAAAACAAAGCTGGAGGCATCACAATCCTGTACTTCAAAATATACTATAAAGCCATAGTCATCAAAACAGCATGGTACTGGCACAAAAACAGACAGATCAATGGAACAGAATTGAAACCCCAGAAATAAAAGCACACATCTATAGTCAGTTAATCTTCAACAAAGGAGCCAAGAACATACAATGGAGAAAGGAAAGTCTCTTCAATAAATAGTGCTGGGAAAACTGGACAGCCACATGCAAAAGAATGAACATAGACCATTATCTTGAACCACACACAAAAATTAACTTAAAATGGATTAAAGACTTGAATGTAAGACATGAAACCATAAAATTCCTAGAAGAAAACATAGGCAGTACATTCTTTGACATCACTCACAGCAGTATCTTTTGGAACACTGTCTACTCAGGCCAGGGAAACAAAAGAAAAAATAAACAAATGGGACTGCATCAGACTAAAAAGCTTCTCCAAGAAAAGGAAACCATGAACAAACCAAAAAGACAACCCACCAACTGGGAGAAAATATTTGCAAATCACATATCCAACAAGGGGTTAATTTCCAAAATATATAAAGAACTCATACAACTTAACAACAACAACAAAAACAACCCGATCAAAAATGGGCAGAGGATATGAAGAGACATTTCTCCAAAGAACATATACAGAAGGCCAACAGGCACATGAACTGTTGTTCAACATCGCTAATTATTAGGGCAATGCGAATCAAAACTACAAAGAGATATCACCTTACACCTGTTAGAATGGCTATAATTAACAAGACACAAAATAACGAATGTTGGAGAGGATGTGGAGAAAAGGGAATTCTCATACACTGCTTCTGGGAATGCAAACTGATGCAGTCACTATGGAAAACAGTGTGGAGATTTCTCAAAAAATTAGAAATAGAAATACCATACAATCCAGCTATCTCACTACTGGGTATTTATCCAAAGAACTTGAAATCAACAATCCAAAGAGATTTACACACCCCTATGTTCATTGCAGTATTACAATAGCCAAGACATGGAAGCAAGTCAAGTGCCATGCTATGGATGAATGGTTAAAGATGATTTGGTATATATATACAATGGAATACTACTCAGCCATAATAAAAGACAAACTCATCCCATTTGCAACAATATGGATAGAGCTGGAGGGTGTGATGTTAAGTGAAATAAGCCAGATAGAGAAATAAAAACACTGTATGATTTCACTCATATGTGGAAGATAAACTAACAAATGGAGAAAAAGAACAGATTAGTGATTACCAGAGGGGAATGGAGTTGTGGGGTAAGGTGAGGGGGTAAATGGCACATATGTATGGTGACAGATAAAAATTTGACTACTGGTGGTGAGCACGATGCAGTCTATATAGAAATTGATAAATAATAATGTACACCCAAAATAATACAATATTATAAACATTTATGATTTGAATAAAATAATTGAAAAAAATGAGGGAAAAAAAACTGTAGTGAAAATCCTTCTTAATGGTGAAATGTTTAAAAAGTTCCCCCCAAGGTAAAAAATAAGGCTAGATTACTTGCTCTTATCACTTCCATTCCATTTCTTCCTTTTTTATTCATAGCAAGTGCAATAAGGCAAGGAGTACAAGAGTAATTATTAGAAAGGGTAAAATGCTATTCTCATTTTCAGACTATATATTTGTGTCCATGAGAATTTTCTACTAAATTATTCAAAATAACAGAGGTTAGTGTGATTTCCGATATGAGAATTGTATTTCTTTATACAACAAATAGAAAATTAAAATACAAAAATGATACCACTTAGAAGAGCATTGAATACCTTGAAATAAATCTGACCAAATATATATAAAATATCCAGGACTATGTAGCATTACTGAGTAAAATGAAATAAAACCTAAATAAGTGGAGAGAGAGAATATATTCACGGATTCAAAACTCTAATTTATAAATGTATTCATTCTCCTAAATTAATCTATTGATTACAACACCAATCATAGTTCCAGCAGGCTTATTTATTTTCAAAAATTGACACATTGATTCTCAAATGTAGATAAAATTGCAAAAGACTAAGAATAGCTAACATCTTGAAAAAGAATAAAGGACTCATATTACCAGGTATCAAGATCTATTATACAACTTTAGTAATGAAGAAAGTGAATGATTATTGCAAGAGTAGATAGAGCAAGGTAACAAAGTAGAGTCCTGAAAAAAGAACTACCTGATTTATGACAAAGGGGCACTGCAGTGTAGGAAGAATGATCTTTTCAATAAAAGGTGCTTAGCAGCTGGATATCCATAAGAAAAAACAAATCTAGACTCTTACATAATTCCCCAAAATCATTTTTATTTATTGTAGATCTAAACAGGAAAAATAATCCAATAATAATTTTAGAAGCTAACATAGAAGAATATCTTCAGGGCCTTGGCAGGCAAAGATGTTTTAAATAGGACATAAAAAAATTAATAATTTGAACTACATGAAAATTAAACTTTGCAGTCCCTAAAAAGGCACAAGAATTCAAAAGCAAGTCAAAAAACTGGGAGATTATTTGCAACTCATATAATTGAGAAATGGCTTATATGCAGAGTATACAAAAAATTCCAGCAATAAAAGGACAGTCAACCCAATAGAAAAATAGGTTTGTTTTGAAGAAGCAGTTTACAAAAGAGGCCACACAAATATCCAATAAACATTTGAAAGAGTGCTCAACTTCGCTAGTATCCAACTAAACGATAATTAAACCCACCATGAGAAACCACTACAGATCCACCAGACAATTAAAAAAAAAAGAAAAAACAATTTAAAGTGTTGATGAGGTTTCGGAGCAACTAGAAATCTCTTACAGTGTCTTTGGGATGCAACTGGAACAATCATTTTGGAAAAGAGTTTCACATTGCCTACTATATTTGAACACGTGCTTGCTGTATGACCCAGGAATTTCATTTCTAGATACATATTCAACAGAAATGTGGGTACATATGCACCAATAGAATACTATAAGAATGTTCACAAAAGAATTATTTATAATAGCACCAAACTGAAAACAATGTCTAGCAAGACAGGAAAGAATAAATAGCAGCACGTGCATAGGCTATTATACATCTATCAAAATAAATATGATAAAGATACACACAATAATGTATGTGAATCTCAATCATAATGTTGAGCAAGAGGAGTACATACAAACACATTCTGTATGAGTCTATTTCTGTAAAGTTTTAAGGTTTAAATTATTATATGGCATTAGAAGTCAGGACAGCAGTTACAACTTGGGAGGAAGGCAAGGACAGTGATTGGTACGGGGTGTGAGGAGACTTCTAGGTCCTAGTAATCATCTATGTCTTAACCTAGATTAGTATTTTTGCAGACATATTCACTCAGTAGTAATTCACCTAGCTGTACACTAATGATTTGTACTATTTAATGTACTTGTATTATAGTCCAACCAAAAGTTTAAAAAAGAGAAACATTAAAATAAAATGGCACTATTTTATTTTTGGAGAAATAGGATTATGCCAAAAGCACCAAGTGCACAGCCTGATGGATTTCAAACTGGTCAATTTTGTGACAATTTAGCATCAAAAAGAAAAATGATTGCATTGGGTTGGAAGACGTTGGATCAATACAAATCTAAGAGTCCATAATTGTTTAAAAAAAAAGAAAAAGTCAGAAAAAACTCATTTGTCACCCTTTGAGACAGCTATTATAACAACTCCTTACTTTGAAAATTGATAATTAAAGGTAAAGATTTAAGTAACTATATTGCCCTTCCAGTAAAGAATTATATATTTCAAAACAACTAACTAGCCCTAGTTGATGAGAGAAAGCTCTGCTTTATAGGTATTCCCATGACCAGCTATTATGGAGAAGAAGTAATTTGGAAAAAATATTTTTTCAAACCCTAAATGAAATTATTGATTCAAGCAATTGTTAAAATTCATTAAATGAATGTTTTATGGGGAAGTAGGCATTCATAGCATCCCATATTTGCAAGGGGAACAATCTAACTGAACAATACAAGGATCGACAGATGTCACATAAACCAGTGATCAATCTCACCGTCACTAAAGGTGAGTCAATCTGATATTGTATATTTTCTGATGTGATGCACCAGGAGATACAAAATGTCACCTAAAATTTATTCTAGTCAAGCATGTTTAACTTGAAACTATTAAGGCTTAAGCTGTAACTGTAGATACAGAGATACAAACAGTGATTCTGCAAGAAAACAATCAGACAAGTCCAGAAGGCAGGGCATTTTGAAGATCAATTGACCCTATTCCTTCAACAAGTTAGAGTCATAAAAAGGGGACTGGTTTTATGTCTGTCTATCACTCTTATTTGTTCAAATGAGTATCAGTTCAGTATCTATTTAGGTAGATAGATAGATTAAACAGATAGATCATAGATAGATCAACAGATATCTTATTTATTCAAGCCAGTATCACTTCAATGTCTTTTTAGATAGACAGGTAAGTAGGTAGATAGGTAGGTAGGCAGATAGATAGATAGATAGATAGATGATAGATAGATAGATAGATAGATAGATAGAAAGCTGTACCTTTACCTGTAACCTATGGTTACTTCTCCTTTCTAGTTTATAATTTCGTGTGTTTACTTTAGGACTTTAATTTGATTTAATAAGCATAAATAATAGTTTATATTTTTTATTTTAATTTTTAAGAATAGCTCTTGGATTTATTCAATAGTGATACCATTTTCTATTTTCTAATTCATTCATTTCTCTCTCTTCATTCTTCTTTTATCCTTTCCTTAGGTCCATTTCATTGTGCCATTTTTAATTCTTTACTTGAATGCTATATTTATTAATCTTAAATTTTTATTTTTATGTTAAATTAAATATTTAAATAACTAATGTCTGAGTGCTGCAGTAGCTATACTCAATGTTTTAAAACATGGTACTTTGTTATTATTTCCCAGTTATACTACAATTTTTATTTTGATTTGTTCTTTGACCTGCTGAGATGATTGGAAGACTTTTACACCAGGCGGTGTGGATTTTCTGCTTACAGTTGTTATTATTAATTTCTAGTTTTATTACATTGTCATCATTAACTAAGTTCTGCATTGCTTTTCTTTTTTCACTATACTGAGGTCTCTCTTGAGGCCCACGACTTTGTTCATTTTGGCTTATTCCACAAGCATTTGAATGAATATGCGCATGTTAGTTCTCCCCTATTAGTTGTTTACATCCTCCTTAATCTCATTTATGTTTTGCTTACTTGATCTTTCATCAGCTGAGAAAAAAGCATTATAAGTTTTCCTTTAAAAATATGTTTCTACTTACTGAAGTTTTCACTTTATGAATTTTGTAGACAGTATTTCATAAATAAATATTTAAAACAGTTATTTATGTATATTATCCACTTTATTAATATACAATGTCTTTGTCCCATTTAATATTTTTTACCAACCACGAGTGAAACTTATTTGATATTAATATTGTGATCCTTGCTTTTTTTTTCTTAGTTTCCATTTGCCTGCCATGGCTTTGCTCAAATCTTCACTTTCAAGCTTTTTGAGTTAATTTTTATTAGATAGGTTTCTTGTATACAATAAATCATTGATGCTGTTACTAGATATAATCCCGGAAGGTGTCATGATTCCTCTCAGAGGTTCAACTGTACAGAACTTAATAAAGAGCCTGTTTACAGATGGAACTAGGGTTAAAAAAGAGAAGAGAAAGAGAAAGATGCCCAAGAACAAAGAGACACACCAATCACAGAAGGGCATGAAGGGACAAAAGCGTGAAGAGTGTCACCAGAGTCAAATGAATGCTGGAGCTGTGAGGAAAGGTCGCCAAGCAGGAGCCATATATGGAGAAATGCAGCCAGAGGCCAAGCAGCAAAGAAGGGAGGAAGCAGAGAAGAAATACTCGCTTCTCTCCTCCTAACTTGAACCCTATAGGCACTTCCCATTGAGAGCATTCTGCTCGAATTCGGCCTACAAAGGCACCTGGATGACGTAGACTGCAGGGTTCTGTGTTCATGACCACAGCACAGGCTAGAGAAGAAAAGAAAATCCACCCCAAAGCTAATAGAAAAGTACCAGAACAGTGCACCTACTCAGCATCCATTCTTGCCTTTCGCTAAGATTAAGAAAATTGCATCCCCAGCACAGGGGAAACTACCACCCTTTATGACTTAAATTGTGGCAGGGTGTCAGCAATTCAGTCATACTCCCAACTGGAACGTAAATTTTAATATAACCTACCATCAGCACACTTCATACCACAGAGCAAGGAGAGTGGAAGAAAAACAACCGAACTACCAGAAAATATGTTAATTAGCTGCTATTGTTCTTGCCTTTGTTCATGAGACCAAATTTGATCATCAAAATGTCCTTTTGCTATCATCCATTCCATGTTCAAACCACACTTTGCCAAATTTCTTCAGGATAGCAATTTTTGTCTCATGAGATGACCCAAATTTTCATTTCATAGAATTGGAATCTCAGTGATCCTGTCTTTATTTGGTGGCCACAGTGTCACATTGACTGTTTTTGTGGGATGTGTAAGTACTAAAAGGCTCCATACTGAATCTCCTGGATTCCAAACCAGTCCCTCTAGCCCAATTTTCCCTTGTTAATCAGAATTAATCACCCTAGCCAGTAGAGTAAACTTCATTGTTGCCAGTTAGGTCAATGGCATTAGGAGCTAAAAATGACAAGGGTGTAGTTTCAAATCCGAATTTAATAGAAACGCAGCTATATTTCTTGGCAGAAGTGCTCTTTCCTTGGAAAGCAGAAGCACCAAAGCCACCAAGTACAAGGTTTCAGGGAAGGCAAACAAAATTTTGTAAATAAGATATTAGGTAAAATAATGAGATAGATTCCTCTTAATTCTACCTCTTAGTTCTTGGACTTGCATATTCTGGCTTTGGGAATACAGCACCATATATTGGCTGATGGTCTAATCTGTTAAGCCAGTATCACAATTTCAAATAATATTATCTTGCAGTTGGCACTGCAACAGAGCCTCCAGGAGGCCATTCCATCATCCTATCAGGCCAGCTGCTTATTGGTAATGTGATGTGTGGGGAAACATCAATTTCATGGCCAGAAATATATTGTGACAATTCTTTTGCTGTAAAAGGAGTTTTTTGGTCAAAGGCAATATAGCGTTGAACATTATGGCAATGAATGAGGCATTCTATAAGGCCATGTATGGTGATACTGTTAGAAGCATTGAGGGCAGGGGAAGAGGAAAACATTTCCTTAATATGTATCTGTTTCTATGTGGACAAATAATTGCTTATTTTATAATGTAAAGAGTTGAATATAATCACCCTGCCACCAGGTGACTGGCCAGTATCCTTATGGAATGTTCTCATTGTCAGGAGCTCATCATTGCCTCTGGCATTGGTAGGCTGGACACTCAGTGATAGTAGCCAGATCAGGCTTGCTAAAGAGTAGTCCATTTTGTTGAGTTCATGCATATTCACCATCCATGATTACTTTTTACTTGGTCCCATTAAGTAAGCACCAGAATCACTGGGAAAAGCAGTTAATAGATATCCATCCATGGGAGAGATCATACAGTTGATCCATCTGATTACTGAACACCTTCCCTTTAGAGGATTCCTCTGGGAAACTGAATGTGGGTTGAGGGAGATTTGGTAAAAACACAGGAGTAGATTGTAGGAGTCTGAGTCATCTCCTCATTCAATACTCTTGTGACTCTCATACCTGTTCAGACTCTGTCGCATCTATATAATTTCCATTTTATAACTTATAATGCTAACATGCATGCACAACTTGAAGATTTGATAACTCAGATAGCACCCAGTTGGTATGAACACTTCAAATCACACAGTTACCTAGTGTCCCATTCTCAAGTATTTTATTTCTTCCTGGGCCTGGTAGCAAGCCAGAAACTGCTTCTCAAATAGAGAAGAATATTTGGCTGAAAGGGGGAGTGGCTTTGCTCCAAAACCCTAGGCAAGTGAACTGTGATTCTACTCCAGGGGCTAGCTGGAAACATCAAACAGCGTCACTCTCAGCCACAGAGATTTCCAGTACCATTAGATCTACCAAGTCATAATGCTCACGTGGCAGGGAGCTCGTGGGACCTACCAGACCTGCTGCAAAGTGCTCTTTCTGCATGGTGCGCAGCGCAAGGTGCAGTTGCTTGGCATTCTCCAAACAAGTGATATTCTTATATACCTCACTTTGTAATACTACTATATCAGTCAGGATCATTGCAAGAAACAGAATGCGGCTTCAATGGTCTACTGTAGAGACTTTAGTGAAGGACTCATTTACCTCAATGTGAGCAGGATTTAGGGACTTGGCAAAGGATGCTGCAATACTTAGAGACCAGAAACAGCGAAAAGCTGTTACCACCCCCAGACCTAAGGGACAAAGGGTATAACAGCATTATCTAACCCTAGGAAGAATAGCTGGAGCTGTCGAGAAAGACTATCTGGTAGAGAAACTATACTCATGAAGAATCAGAAAGGAAATAGAGAAGAAATGCTGTGATTTTTCTCTCTTCTCACACACTCTGATCGCCTGCCAGTGCCTTGAATTAACCCAGTTTGACTAGTAGCCAGATGGCAAGAGAACCTAGTGATAGAGTCTTAGGAGTTGGCTTAACAGTTAATTTTATTTCATTTACACTTCACTTATATGTAAGAACACTGAAGATATGTTTAGTTTGAGTTTTGTCATCTTATGTAATGATTTCTGCTTTGAACGGTTCCATTTGTTTACATTTTCCTATAATATATTTCAGTGTATATACATTTGTATTTGTTTTCCATCAGACTATGTATCTATGTATGTGTATGTATCAGTTATGAAGGTTACTACTAGAGAAAATAAAAACTAACTCTTAAATTTGGAAATATATATAAAGTAGAGATGTACTAAATAAATGTTTGGCCAAATGCTGAACAGCTGAGGGTCCAAGTCATTATTCACCTGAAGCTAAATATACTATCTCAGAATGAATCCAAACTTTTATTAAATTCATTTGCAACTGGAATTTTATTATTGAAATTTTAGACCCCAGAATTTTAAAGCTTGATGTTATAGTTTGGGACAATAACTTCTTAGCACTGTCAGCTGCTAGATTCCTCCTGTAATGGCCATAGCACGTGCAGATCCTAACTTGGCTACCTGTCCTGTTTTTTTACTTATGATGATTTTCCCACCAAATTATTATATTTTCTTCCTCTGTAACATTAAAGGACTAAGGCACACTTTTGAAGATTCTAGATCCTGAAAATGTGGTTGATGGTAATGATGCAGCTTCACTGGGGCAATCCCACCAACCAAAGCTTTGCACACTGACAATATTTCCACAAGCAGAATTAGGATCATTACCCTGACTTAAATCTTTTTATTTCTGTATTTTCCTGAACTGGTTGCTCCATAAATTCACTTGAGAATATTTGTCTATAAGTCTTAGCTTTTAAAATG
Source organism: Equus caballus (assembly GCF_041296265.1). Classification (NCBI taxonomy): domain Eukaryota; kingdom Metazoa; phylum Chordata; class Mammalia; order Perissodactyla; family Equidae; genus Equus; species Equus caballus. The sequence goes on along the minus strand of NC_091684.1, from coordinate 155,791,923 downwards.
TGGCAATGGAAGAATGAAACTGGCTTTCAAGATAAAACAATTGTCTCTGAATTTTCAGCTGCATCTAAACTTTCATCATGCACTAATTTCAGCACCTTCCTCAGTTTAGGATGACAGGAAGACCTCACAGCAAGCATCCTAAAAGAAAGCTATGCATTCTAAAGGCATATTGTATTGGTTATTTTCTCAGTAAATTCCAACAAACTAATTTCTTTACAAACAACCACTGGATGTCAATAAATCCTGCTATGCAAAATATTGCTATTAAGGCTTGTTCCAGCAGACATTTAACATGTATTTGTTGCTGATTCATCTTGTATAGGGCCGTGACAAACCAGTTCCAAAATTATATGCATGACACAAAATATGTCTTTAGCTGAAGATTTTAAGATTTCACCTGCACAAATCAACCTTTGAAAGTAAATATTAATATATTTACAATAAACCTGAAGGCTTGTTGGATCATTGATTCCATGCAAGTTCAAGGATGAGAGAAATGATGGTAGAGTAGGTTTGTCTAATTTGGTCTCCCATAGTCTGAGGCTAAATCTGAAGGGGAATGGAGATTTGGGCCAAGACACAAGGTAAAGCTGAATGTTGGCACATTCTTAGTGTGTGTGTGTGTATGCATGTGCTTGTGTGAGAAAGGAACTTTCCAGGGCCTCAGAAAAGTAGTGGCAGAGATAGTCTGCTCAGGAACACATGGGCACTGACCCTGTCTTTACACACTTGGGTATATCAGTTCATGGTCTAATTTGCCTTCACAGAGAAAGATCACGAATTTCTAATAAAGACCAAAGAATTAGATGAGGTATTATTGAAATTTCACTACCTTTTATAGTATGACTAAAATCTCAGAATAATGGCATTACAGAGGATCTGATGGCTGCATTAATTTCTTCCACTGGGTAGGGAAGGGAGTGCTTTCATATTTTTTGTGAATTTGGGTCTTTGTTTTAAATTGACATATTTCTGGACTTAAGAGAAAACTACAATCAACCAAAATCTAACCTTTCAATCCAGCCAAGAGTTTACTTCATTCACTCAATTAAAATATGGATCCTTTATAATACCTATTCATAATCTCTTTTAGTCCATATTTTCTCCATTATGTCCAACTCCCATCCATCAGCTGTTGGTTTAGAGTGAAAGCTATTTTTAAGATTGTAGAATTAATTATTGAAATACGTACTCCCTAAGTCTACAGACTCATAAAATCCATATTCACCTTTGCATTTCATTGCTTATTCATCTAGACCAGTGGTCAGAACAAAGATGGAAGAAATTCATGAAGAGCTCATGCACTGCAATTCATATTGCCTTTTGTTCCCTAGTCAAGGGAGCATAAGAGAGCAGCAGGATTGGAGGAAGAAGGCAGAGCACTGAAAAATATTATATACGATCCACTTTTGAAAAGGCAGTCTAATCTCCTACAGGAAGACTCTGCCCCTAGGCTTTCATCTCTAAATCACAACTACTCTAACTCCTCCAGTTACCAGAGGGAAAATTTCCTTTATTTATATTATGTTGTTTATCTTAGTAAGGTAAAGTAAGAGCTTTGTAATAACATCTAAGATAGTCTCACAATAATCTGTGTGATTGTATAGGATAGTGTGTTTTATAGTTTTAGATTTCTTAAAAAACTGAGCTATAACCGCAGAATATTTGCTCTAAGGAGGAGAAACCAAGTAATATGAATAGCACATAAAGCAACTAGAGATGTTTGGCTCGAAAGAAAGAAGATGTAAATGTGATATGAGAGCCTTCTTCAAATATTTGAAGGCTAGCCAGTAGATGACTATGGAGATAAACTTTATACTGCCATAATGAGTAGAGAAAAGAATGGTGGATAGAAATTTTAAGATTGCAGATTTAAACTGCTATAAGGAGTTAATGATAACAATAAGCTATAGATTGCTTTAATGGATTAGAGATGTAAACAGAAGGGTCCAAACTGAGTTTTGTTGATAGAGATGCCATAGAGGAAATTTGGGCATTGGATGGGGAGTTAGACTAATTGAGCCTTTTTGACTGTTTCAATTCTGATGTTCTCTTATTGTACGAAATTGTACTGATATTTAAGGATCATGGTATTCCTTTACTACTGGTTGGGCTAATAGGAGTGAAGACAATGAATGCATGATAAGTGTGACATAGTGACAATTACTAGATTTGGACTTGGAAATTTGTGGCTTGAATTCCACTTCTATTGCTGACTCTAGCAACTTTAAATTAAAAAAATTTAACTTATCTGGGTCTCAGTCCTTTTATTAAAAATAATAATAATTATACTATCTACCTCAGAAGGTTATTATGTGAGTTAAATTAGATAGCACATATTCAATATGACAAACCCTTCAAGATGACCTAGTGTGTGCAAGACAGCATTACAAGCTGAGACTTAAAGATGAGAAAGAGGCAATTACAGCTAAAACTTTGCTAGGGTTTATGGTACATAAAGAAATAGCTATAATTCAACATGGTAAATGCTATAATAGAGGTGAATAAAAAAGTGTTTTATGAACAAATAAAGTTGGGAAAGTCAGGTTGGTTTGGGAGATGAATTGGGAAAAAGCGCAGAAAAGAGAAGCCATAAATCCCATAAGATAAACAGGACTTAGGCAGTATGCAAAAAACATACCAGAAATATTCAGCATGATCAAATGCATGCAGGTGAATAAAAGTCTCTCCTAAGTCTCCTGCCCAACAAAGTAATACAATGTAAGCCCCACGTGGTGAACAGCAAATAGTAAATGCTGATGTGATTGTGTATTTGAAAACATTTAGAATGGTGCATGGCAGACAGCAGGTACATAATACATGTCTTTTAAAAACCAGTGTGTTTGACTTCTGGTTCTGGTCATAACAAAATAATGGACTTCCGATTTATTCCCCTGTAATAAACAACTATAAAACTAGACAAAATATATGGTGCAACAGTTTTCAAGCATCGTACAACAAACAGCATAGAGAGTCGTGTTCCCTAAAGTGAACTCAATATTTAAAGCTGGGCTTCCATATACAGCTACTTTTAAAACTGCAAGAAAGAAAGAAAAAACCCAAATAGTAGTAATTTTTCTGGATAGAGAAATAGAATGCAGGATGAAGCTGAGGTGGCTGGAATTTATGAGGACGGTCCCAGAGAGGAAAGAGCTGCAACGAGGAGATCCAAAACCTACATATAGATCTTTTTTATTTTTTGACTGAACACTAAATTGTGCACGCACAGAGTAAGATTTCACAATGCCAGACCGAGAAGAGTTACTGAGCACCAAGGAGCTGAATGGAGATTCCGCTGGTTGTACAATGTTAGGAAGCATTAGAGCTTCAGCTAGCCAAAGTGAAGAGAGCTCACTGAGGATCTCCAGGTGTTTCAATGAGAACCCAGAAGAGTAAATCCTCCACAGCAGGGCTAATCTAGCCCTATCAGAAGAAATGCTCTAAAATCAGCCTTTGAAAGCTTAAAACCAACGATCAACTGATCAGGCTGATCTGACAATATGTTAACTGCCTGCTCAGAATAAAATTCAACACAGTTTTATAGAAGACAAAAAATCTAGGCTCTCAATAACATAGTATGGAAAATATCAAGCATAAAATAAAAACAGTTATTCAACATATGGAAAAAGCAGGAAATTGTGACATAACCAGAACAAGCAATAAAAACAGACCTACAAATAACCAAGATATTGTTAATAGCAGACAAGCACGTAACAGGTATGAAATTATGCCAAGAATTTAAAGGAAAAGATGGAAGAGAGTAACGCTATGGAGATTATCAGCAGAGAAATAAAAATTTTAAAATCTTAAATGTAGCCACTAGGGAAGACACATAAGATAAAAGGGAATGATGATAAAGAATGTTGCTAACTTCTGATCAGAACAAATGTAAGCCAGATGACAACTGGAAAAATATTTTTTTTAAAGATTGACCCTGAGCTAACATCTGTTGCCAATCTTTTTTTTCCTTCTTCTCCCTAAACGACACCCCCCACGCCATACATAGTTGTATATTCTAGTTGTAGGTCCTTCTGGTTCTGCTATGTGGGATGCTGCCTCAGCATGGTCTGATGAATGGTGCCATGTCTGCGCCCAAGATCTGAACTAGCGAAACCCTGGGCCACCCAAGCAGAGTGTGCAAACTTAACTACTCAGCCATTTCCATGGGGCCAGCCCCTGGAAAAATATTTTAAGAACTGAAAAGAAATGAAATATCATTCAAGAAGTATATACCCAGTGAAAACAACCTTCAAAAGTAAGGGCAAAATGGGGGCTAGCCCAGTGGCGTAGAGGTTAAGTTCATGCACTCCACTTCGGTGGCCTGAGGTTCACTAGTTAGGATCCTGGGCACAGTCCTACACACTGCTTGTCAAGCCATGCTGTGGCAATCATCCCACATGTAAAATATAGGAAGATGGGCACAGATGTTGGCTCAGGGCCAATCTTCCTTAGCAAAAAGAGGAGGATTGGTAGTGGATATCAGCTCAGGGCTAATCTTCCTCAAAAAAAAAAAAAAGAGTAAAATGAACACTTTTTAGATTTAAAAGAATGGTGAAAGAATTTGTTACCAATGGAACAGCACTAGGAGAAATGTTAAAGGAGGTTTTTCAGAAGGATAGAGGTACAAATGTAAACTCAAAGCTGCCAAAGACACAAAGAGTGGCAGAAATGGGAAATATTTGGATAAATAAAAAAGATATTTGTGTTTCACAATCTATTTAAAGAACAAATGACTTTAATAAAAAATAATAGTATATTTCAGAGTATATAACGTGTAGAAGAGTAGTGTAAGGCAGATGTATCACAAGGAACGGCAGAATAGCAGATAAGTTTATGTTTTCCTTAAGCAACAATGGCAACAACAAAGAGTAAAAAGTTTCAACAGGAAAATCCATAATTTTGATTACCCTGACCTGATAGCTTGGCTAATGTCACACTTAGTACTGCCGTATCTGATGATCTTTGCCAGGGAACCTAATATAGCCAAGGCTGTTTTTCCTGAAACATAAAGCTTTGACACCTTATTGAAAAATGAGCATCCATGGCTAGCTACAGAACAGGTTTTTGAAGCCCTGAGACTTCTCAAGTTTATTTTTTCTCCATATCTTACTCTTCTCCCTTACGACGTGTTACAAAAGAACCTGAGAACACCCATGGGAGGACAAAGGGGAAATTTAAGAATGAGATTGTGATGATAAATTGCTTGTGCTAGTTTTGAAACCAGGTCCCTAGAAGGACATCTTTATTCAAACAAGTGTATTTAGTCTAGAAAAAAGTAGATTATGAGAATTCCCATTTTACTTACTAGATTTGAATGTTATCTGCTTTGTTATTCCTGAACATAAACATGAAAACTTCAAAGGTATCTTTATCTCGATTTCAGTTATTTGGCTACCAAAAACAAAGAGAAATTTAAAATCTGTTATAGGAGCATCTTCCTCTTAAGAAGTTTCACATTGCTTAGGTGGAAATCAAATACTGCTAAGCTTTAGATCTTTGAATTATTGGTGCCAGTTTAACAACGGTCTTTAGCTTTTTGCATTTGATTAGTTAGCTTAACATATTCAGGTATCCTATTTTCTCCAAGCTTTCAAAAAAATTTTTTTTCAGAAATTTGTTTTTGGAAGTCCATTCATAGTTAAAAGTCCAGGTTTTATCTTGTTTCTGAATATTCTAGAAAAAACAAGCATGCAAATATATCAATTAACATCAGAATAATTTCTGCCCCTGATAGTAGTTTTTATTTAGATTCTCACACCATTCAGGGAATCTAATTTTATAATGGGTACAATATAATAATAAAATAGTTTGAAAGTATAACTTCTATTATGAGACATCTGAGGAGCATTGGTTGAAATATTTGGAGTTGGGGCCAGCTTATCAGACTGGTTACTTGAGTAACAGAGATGAAAACTTACGTATCAAAGATATAAGAATTCAAAATATTTTTCCGGATAAATAAATAGCATAAAATCCTACTCTTTTGATGTTGTATATAATGTATTAACTATAAAGGACACACTAATTAAATATATCAGAAAATTCTGGAAAAGAGCTTTATCAATTTCAAACACTTATTTCTGTAAATATTATATAATGAGGATTGTTTTCCAGCATCCTGTAAGCAGCATCACCAAGTTTATAAACTGGAGAATCTAGCAATTATTTTATGAGAATGATAGTAATTCCTTAATTTAAATTAATCACATTTCTTATCATGTTTTCCATCTTTCTGGATAACCACCAGTGTATATGTGCATATACCCACCAAAATAAAAGCAGGACTGTAATTGGTGGTTTATGTTTCTGGGCAGGTGATCTAAAAAATGTTTCCCTCTCAATTCAATATGACTGCTTAAATAAGTAAATTGCACATTACTCTAAGAAAAAATAATTATGAAATATTATCAAGCCCAGTAGTAATGAAGATAAGAGTATTTTTGTTCTCAATGTCCTAAAATTAGAAATAACTCAAATGCCCCGAAATAAGACAATGAGCTAAAAAATGTGATACAATCGAAGAATTGAAAAGTACTCAGAAATACTGCAACAATGAAAAGTAATGAGCTACTGATACATACAATGACATGAGTCTCCACAATACTCTAAGCAAAAAAAATCAAACACAAAAATACATACCGCATGATAATATTCTATAAAGTTTTAGAATGGGCAAAATCAATCAATAGTGATAAAAATCAGAGCAACGGTTGAAGGGTGATGGGAATTGGTTAGAATGCAGAGTGAGACATTTCTGATGTGAAGATGGTCCGTATCTGGACTGAGGTGTGGGTTACTCAGGTGTGAGCTTTTGTCAAAAGTCTTTAAACAGTGACAAGATTTTTGTGCTTCACTGAATCTAAAATGTACTACAATTAAAAAGAAGGAAAAAAAAACAATTAAAACCTGTGAAAATAAAACTTTGCACATTAGTCTAAAAGCACAATGATTTATGATATTCTTCTTACTTTACTAATATAATTGTCATTTTTAACGGTCTAGATTTTCCCATATTATTGTGCTTCAGCCCAGAGAGTGAACTTTTAACAAAATGCAAAGAGTATAAATTTCAATGAAGCAGTGGCCAAAAAGTTGGCAAAAAATTATCACCAGATTAGCATTTGTGGTGTGCACAAGAGCCCCTCGAAGACGTCCACGGCCTAATTCTGTGAATCCGTGAATGTGGCAAAAGAGACTTTACAGCTATAGTTAAGTTACACACCTTAAGATAGGAAGAGTTTCCTCAATTATCCAGGTGGGCCCCACCTAATCACATGAATCCTTAAAAGCAGAGAACTTTCTCCAACTGGAGCGAGAGAGATGTGACGGAAGGAGAAACTTGAACCATTCCCGGTTGGAAGGATCTGATGCGCCATTGCTGGGTTTGAGAATTAGGGGTTCACATGAGAAAAGAGTCAGGCCTCTGGGAGCTAATGGCAGCCTCCAGCTGATAACAGCAAGAAAAATGTGATCTCCAGCTGCACAAGAGAGTGGAAATGGTGACCTACAACTGCAAACTCTGCCAACGACCTGGATGGACCCAGAAGGGGATTCTTCCCCCAAAACTTCCAGTAAGAGCCACACTGGCTGACACCTGGATTTGGACCTTGGGAGACCTCTGACCTACGGAACTGTGAGTGATAATTTATGTTGCTTACGCCATTAAGTTTGCTGTAATTTATGACGGTGGCAATAGACAACTAATACAGTATTGCCGAATGAGACTGGAACATGAAGGGATCTTGATTTTCAGAAAGGTGGGAAAACATAAATCTTGTGAAAACATAGATGATCTGGGGAGGATAAAGTTGATCATATCCTTTACATTTATATTTAATTTGTAGCAAATTCTGCTGCATCAATTATGTTGGCTTGTCCTTCTCCTTTTTGTTTTCCTAGAGCTTTTTATTCCTTGTATTAAAATCCTCTCCAGGGATGAGCTGTATTATCAGGTAAACCTTGAGTGTGTAGGTATACTTGGTATTTTAACTTCATTTATATGTAGGAATTTCTTTTAAGTCCAAATTCTTTTTTTTCTTGTGAGGGAAATTGGCCCCGAGCTAACATCTGTTGGCAATCTTCCTGTTTTTGCTTAAGAAGATTGTCAGTGAGCTAACATCCATGCCAGTCTTCCTCTATTTTATGTGAGATGCCACCACAGCATGGCTTGATGAGTGGTGTTAGGTCCAAGCCTGGGATCTGAACCTATGAACCCTGGGCCGCTGAAGCAGAGTGCAAGAACTTAACTACTATGCCACTGGGTTGGCCCCCCAAATTCTTCTTTTGATTGCTCTAGGTATACAGGGGGAAAAAATGATGGAAAATATAAATATTTTATTTGGAAATCAAACCAAAATCTTTAGATATGGCCTCAGGGCCTGTTTGTCAAGCTGGAATCAACTTGGGAGAATCTATTTCACAAACTGGCATCAGTGCCTGATACTTCCAGGTTCCTTCCTTGTTCCCTCACACATACTTTCCCCCACCCCTCCCAGAAAATCATTGCATCTAGTTAAAATAAGGTTTTCCCGGTTTTCCTCCTTGTCACCATTTCCAGGAGAGCTTTTATGAGCCGTTGCTGCTGCTCTTTATCAAAAGTCACTTCCCAGGTACAGTGTCTTCTCTTGCCTCTGAAGGGTACTTTTTCATGCTGAACAGGGGTGAAAGCTTAGAAACCAAACTAAATGCAATTTTACTCCTTATAGTCACTGAGGGGCTAACTTTCCACCATTACTTGAGACTGTAACATTCTTATTTGTTTTTGTTTTTTTTTAATCCAATCTGATCGCAAAACCTGGAAATAGATGAGAAATAAAAATCTAATTAAAAAAGGAACTGTTCCCTGAGTTATTATTCAACAAACACTAACTTAAATAAGAAACCTTAAAGTTCTTTAATGGAGAAACATTTTCTTGTTGGAACACTAAATAATGGTTTATTCTCTCCATGATTACAATAAGCCCCAATGAATAAGTCTACTATTTATCCTGTAAAAAAACAGGATAATGATTATAGAAGGACACCTGAATTTATTGGCTTTAATTAAATGTGTTTGTTCTAAACTGATGTAATTTAAACACAATCCATAGAAAAGATCTATTGCATAGTTAGTACTGACTTGCCTGTCCACAGAAGAATGTTCATATTCTATTGTAGATAAGCCTGACGTAATATAGACAAAACTATAAAATCTCTGATAATATTATTTTTTTATTTTAAAGCAAAGATTCTAACACATTTGCCCTTCAAATCTTCTTAGTTTTTAATTCAGATATCATTAATTACTTTCTGTTAGTAATTCCTTTTCAGATTCTGTTTTATTTATTTATTTTTTTAATCACACTTAAACAATGATGAGCAGCAAATTGTTTCACTATTTACGAGGCTGGTTCCTATACCACGTATTGAAGAATCACTGTCAAATTTTCTTATTTTCTGATATCAATTATAGTCATCATTTGAAAAATCAGTTTTGTACATTAAAATTTTAAACAAACTCTTATGGGATTTCAAAACAATTTAAGAACTTAGGCTTATGCTCTGTTGAATAAATACTAGGAAGTGGTTTGCTCAAGTTTATTTAAAATGAAATTATAGATATTTTTAGTTTTATATAGATATCTTTTTATATTCTATTGAGTGAGAACAGGTTTACAGAGTAAAATAAATGTTTTCCTTTTCTCCCTTGTTTCTCTTTCCAAGAACTAAAAAATCCATTGAGACTTTAGTACTAACAATATGAATTTCTGAAATTGTCTGCATTATAACAATTTAAGTGAATATTGGGGTTTAGATCAGGAATCAGAGTAGGTTTAACACTCCTATGGGTTACCTCCCTCCTCCTGTTGTAAGTAACCAACAAACTCCTTCCTTTTGCTATGTTTGAAGTATTAAACTGACTTTAAATATAACTGGATCAACTCCAATTGAAGAAACTCTATCATTGAGGTCTATATAACACATTGTGATTATAACAATAAAAGACGTGTAGAAGCACTTCAAAAATTTTTTTTCAGTTCTACATGACAGAACTGAATAATACACCATATGCATCATATGGCGTTTTAGCTCTTCAGTATCAAGTTTAGGAATAGGAAGTGGAAGAGAAGAAAAGAGAAATGATGTTTATTAAGTGCATGCTGTGAACTAGGCGTCTGATGGATTTTCTGTACACGATATTTATTCACACAGAACTTTATAAATTTAAAATTATCCCCATTTTACAGACAAGAAAACTGAGACTCAGACAAGTGAAGCAACTCATCCAATGTTACATCAGTGGAATTTCTATCCTTATTTGTCTAATTCCAACATCTATTATCTGACTTTCTGGAAGAGGAACAAACTAGAGAGGAGAAAGAGTAAGAGAAGCAGTGAATCAAGGAATCTCTCAACTCTGTAATGCAGTCAGGGGCATGCAGGCATTGTTCTGGAACTAACACCACTGGAACATAGCCTTCTCCCAATAGCTCTTACCATTGCTTGTAGTAAGCTAGAGAGAAATGTAGAGAACAAGGTCTCATCTGTCCATTAATGCTCCTGAGTGGATATAACACAAAATTTCTAGGTCTTGTGCAGGCCTTGATCTAGGATGAGGCAAGTGAGGTCCTTGCCTCAGGTGCAAAATTTAAGGAGTTGCCAAAAAACTCAGTAATCAAGGTAAATAATATTTTATTGAAATATTTTCTTAAATTGAAGTTAGTGTAAATAATCCATGATGAGCAACTCATCAACATTTTAAATAAAGACAGAATCAATATTACTGGTTTGTCCCTTTGCTTCAGGCTCCCATACAGCTTGGCCAGGTGCTGTTACTGATCCCTTCAGACAACTAAGAGTATCGGCTGGAGATGATAGGTAAAAATGCTGAGTCAAAGGATATGTGCATTTAAATTCATATAATTATCATCTTTAATGACTCTAAGTGTAACTTTTACATTTTAACAGATTTGAAATTAGAATGTGTCTCCCTGAGGATCCTATATCACAATCGCTGATGGCGAGGCAGAGGTCCTTATATGGTTGTCATTGCTTATGCGGGTACATTTGGTTGTAATTCTTGGTAGCTTGACCAGACAAATATAACCTGCTTATTTTTTTGACAACAAGCTATTTGTTAATTTCTGTTTGTTATCTGAAAATTTTCCATTGACACATTTTGGTAAGATCAAGAAAGCACTAGAATCAAAACTTGCAGAATGCCTTGGAAAAAAGTCCTGGTGACAGTATTGGAGCACAGTTTATGACAAATGGTGTACCACCAATGCTCATGATGGTAGGGAGAATAATAATGAGTGGACAAAGAGAACCACTGATGACTATGAGTCAAAAATTAATTAAAATTTTTAGATTATTAATTCAAGGGAAATTTAGAAATTCTCCTCCTTTTTAATGTATGCACACTAGTGGTATATAATTTAAAAGTTGTTGTGTAAACAAGTTGAAAAGATATAAAATAAAAATCCAATGTAATGAGAAAGTATTGTGTCATAACTTAATTGCCATCATTTTATTCTTTTTTATTGGTACATAAATAATATCTTTTCTTGGAACTAATAACATCTTCAAATAAAATATGGTATTGCCAAAATGCACTACAAATAAGATTTTCCTGTTAGTACTATGCAGGTATTCTCTCCTAATCTATAGCATGTGACTAACTTCATTTATGATAGCTCTCATAGTTTGAAGTAATTAAAAGTAATTTTTCTTAATATATTCAAATCTATTTTTTCTTAATTACTTCTTTTTATTATTTAAGCAGGTCTTCCACATCCTCTGTTATTAAACATTATTCTATATTTTCTTTTTATACATCAAACATTTTTATTTTAGTTTTTTTTTTTTTTGAGGAAGATTAGCCCTGAGCTAACTACTGCCAATCCTCCTCTTTTTGCTGAAGAAGACTGGCTCTGATCTAATATCCATGCCCATCTTCCTCTACTTTATATGTGGGACGCCTACCACAGCATGGCGTGCCAAGTGGTGTCATGTCTGCACCGGCATCTGAACCAGCCAAACCCGGGCCTCTGACAAGCAGAACGTGTGAACTTAACCGCTGCACCACTGGGCGGGCCCCTAGGCTTCTTTTTTTTTTTTTTTTTAAAGATTTTTTTTTTTTATTTTTTCCTTTTTCTCCCCAAAGCCCCCCGGTACATAGTTGTGTATTCTTCGTTGTGGGTTCTTCTAGTTGTGGCATGTGGGACGCTGCCTCAGCGTGGTCTGATGAGCAGTGCCATGTCCGCTCCCAGGATTCGAACTAACGAAACACTGGGCCGCCTGCAGCGGAGCGCGCGAACTTAACCACTCGGCCACGGGGCCAGCCCCGGGCCCCTAGGCTTCTTAATCACTCATTTTATTAGTATAATTAACATGGTCATGAAGTTTTAAAATTTTTTTCAGTATCTATAAGTATAGTATGATTTTCTATTTAAAAAATTTTCTTTTTTCGAATTTCTTTCGGACTTGCAAAATTTTATCTATTTTATTGCTCTCTTCAAATATCATATTTTGAAAATATTGATCATATCTTCCTATTTTTTCCATTTAATAATTTTATGCTCATCATTTCTACCTGTGTTTTTTCTGCTGTACAGTCCACTTGTTAGTTTTTTAATAGAAAGCCTTTATTTTAAAAATTTCTAAGACCCTTTTTTTATGCATATGATAGCTTCTCGTATTTGTTTTGTGTTGTAGACTTATTTCAAGAACATTTACTCAGCAATCGTTACGATGGATAAAATCTGTTGTGGGTGTCCCAACAGATTTTCTTTTTGATGTGGTAGTTCCCTATTCCTCTGAGGGGTTAGCACCTAATTAGGTTAATAAACAAAGAGGTTCAAGTAATCATAAACAAGACAATATACAAATAGAGCAGGCAGTGAAATATTTAATGAAGATAATTAGCACTGAAAATTGATAACCTAAACTGAAACCAAAGAGAATAAAGAGTTCAGAGATAATATAAAGTTTCCCTAAAATGAGGAAGAAATTGGATACAGATTGAGAGGGGCAAACATGTTACCAGGAAATTCTTAGGATTTTCCTAAGAATGACCACCAAAATGATGAGATAAAGAATAAATCCTATAAACACAGCACCAAGATTAAACAACTAAAGAAAAATGTATGCAGAACATGGGGTAAAAGTTATAAAATCTGGCAAAGTAAAAATAATGTCAGTCACAAAACTCCACAGGTTGCATAAGGAAACTGAAAAAAAAAAAAAACTAGAAGTGTTAACTACGTAATCTCTTATAATAAGATGTAGATTGATACTGTCTAAAAGTAAAATCTGAAGGTAAAAGATAGAGGTCAGGGATTTCTACTACCAGTAATAACAGACTCTTATCAACTCTCCCACTGAAGGCAACAAAAGAAAATGTTCCTCAAGACATTAAGTGTTAACATAACAATGAAGGGTTACAAAACCAAGCAAGTGAGCTTGGCATTGATAACTGCTCAAGATTTCCACTAATTCTAGGAAGTTATAAAATAGCTTGAGAAATTGATGCCTACTTTTGACAGCCAAATGTTTAAAAGAGCAAAAAAATTATTTGCCTATATATGACTTCAACAAAAGATGTGTAAGACCTCTACAGTGAAAACTACAAAGCAGTCCTGAGAAAATGAATAAGATCCACATACACAGAATATTCCATACTCAAGGACCGGAAGACTGAGTAATGTTAAAATGGCTATTCCCCACCCCCCCCAAATTCAATGCAGTTATTTTATATCTCTTTATATCTCTCATAAATATATCTGCTTGACAAAATAGAAATAACACATCTAAAATGGGAAGAGAGGGGCCAGCCTGGTGCTGTAGCAGTTAAGTTCATGCTTTTGGTTTCAGTGGCCCAAGGTTCACTGGTTCAGCTCCCAGGTGCAGACCTACACACTGCTTATCAAGCCATGCTGCAGCAGCATCCCACATATAAAATAGAGGAGGATGGGCATAGATGTTAGCTAAGGGCCAATCTTCCTCGGCAAAAAGAGGAGGATTGGCAGTGGATGTTAGCTCAGGGCCAATCTTCCTCAAATAAATAAATAAAATGTGAAGAGAAAGAAGAGGGAATAAGCTCATTCTTAAATTGTATACCCTACGTGCCTCTCTCGACTCATACTCGTCTTGGCTGTGATATATCCAATAAAGATGAAAGCTATTTATTATTCATTAGGGATATTCGATTTAAACTATAACGAGATACCGTTGTTCACATACCAGTTTCTCTAACATTAAAAATAGTAATAATAGCAATTATTAATGAAGATAGAGAACAATGAGAATTTTCATACATTGTTGGAGAGAAACTAAATGGGTGAAGCAACCCATTTACACATTTACACTATAATATATGTGCAAGGATGTTCATAACAGCATTATTTGTAAACATAAGAAAAGAAAATGAATTTTAAAACTTTATATAGTATAATATACAATAGCAAAAATGAACAAATTAGAACTACATTTAACAACACTGATCAATCTCACATGCATAACGTTAAGCATACAAAAAGGAAGGTGTATTAGTTTCCCAAGTCTGTTCTAACAAATTACCACAAGCTTAGTGACTTAAAGCACAGAAATTTATTCTCGCACAGTTCAAGAGGCAAGACAGCAACATCAGTTTCAGAGCTGCATGTCCTTTGAGGCTCTAGAAGATAATCCATTCATTGACTCGTCCAGCCTCTGAAGCTCCATTCCTCGACTCACGGCCCCTTTTTCCATTTTAAAACCAGCAGCATCACATCTTCAAATCTCTCAGCTTTCACCATCACGTTGCCCTCTGCCTTCTTTTTTTATTTATTTTTTGGCCAGTTTTATTTGTTTATTTACTTTTTGCTGAGGAAGAAAAGTCGCCCTCAGCTAACATCTGTTGCCAATATTCCTCTTTTTGTATGTGAGCCGTTGCCACAGCATGGCCACTGACAGACGAGTGGTGCAGGTCCCTGCCTGGGAACTGAACCCGGGCCACTGAAGCAGCTGAGTGCACCAAACTTAACCACCAGGCCACTGGGGCTGGCCCTGCCACCTCTTTTATAGACACTTGAGATGACATTTAGGGTCCACCTAGATAACCCAACATCACCTCCTCATCTTAAAATCCTTAATTGCTTCTGCAAATATCTTTTTTCAAACAAGGTAAAATTTATAGGAATTAAGATGTGGACATATCTTTGGAGGCCATTGTCAGCTTACCACAGAGTGGATATATAAGTTTCATGACACCAAAAAATGTATACTCCAAATAAAGTGTATCTTTGAAGACAAAGGAAGAGGTAGTGATCTATTTTGCAGAAAATATTTCTCCACTTGAATGGTAGTTGCTGAGGTATTTGCTTTGTGATAATTTCTTGAACTGTGTAAGTTTTGTCGACCTTTATGTTTTAGCCTTACCTATGCTTTTATACTTACATGTGTGAATAAGGCATAGATAATACATATAATTAAAATTTAACAAGGAAACCACACTGATCAATCACCTACTCTTTCTCGTATTTTTTTCTTTTCTTAATAAAAGTGCGATCTGTGAAATAATTCAGTCAAGTAAATGAATGTATGTTTACGTAAAATAGATTCTCTTATAAAATCATTTTTCTTATCTATTCTGCTATCTCTATATATCCATCTTCCATCTACATACATATCTATCAGCCCATTCAAACTTTTAGGATGTATGAAATTTGAAACGCATATAACTTTTGTATCGCTTTTATAATAATAGTACATTCTTATTGTTTTTAAATTTGAACAACACCAAAAAGTACAAAGAAGAAACAAAAGAATCAACCAAAATGTATTTTACCAACTCTTAACACTGGTTATTTCTGGCAATTTTGGGTAATTTGTTTGTTTCTTTATTGCACTTTTTGGATATTGTTAAGTTTTTAAAATAATAAGTGTGTAGTATTTAAAAGTAAAGTTATTATAAAATTCACTTAAATGAAACTTATATGTAAATTATAATAATGAAAATAAGAAGAGGAGTAGCTGTTTACATAGCAACTTATTCAGTACCTATTACATATTATGCATTATTCTGTTGTATTACCTTTATTTTCTAATCATGACGATAATTTTATAAGCGTAACATATAAAACAGAATGTCTCATCTATTTTAGAGAAGAGGAAACAGAAGTGCTTTGTGAGTAAAAGTGGCTTGGCCAACAAAGAAATTTGTTGGTGTATGGCACCCAAGTCAGCTGGCTTCAGAGTAAAAAGAAAAAATTCTGATATGCTCCACTGTCATTGACAATGATTCGAATTCAGTCATGACTGAATCAGATGGGTGTGTTGGCATTTCACAGGTCCAGACTAGTCAACAAACTCATCGTGAGTTGTGTACATTTATGTTCTCCCTAACTCTTGCTCTCCTTCTTCATCTCCATTACCCAACCCCTCCCACAAAACACACATACTACAGACGAATACAATTAGTTCCTTGAGAACTGAGGTCATAGCTTTATACGTATTTCAATACTAGAGTCTAGTACAGTATCTCACACTATGCAGTCACTAACAAAATTTGTATTATGAATGAATTAGTAATTAGATTTTAGCATGAACTCATAACCAACAACTCAGCTACCATACTTCCAAGCAAGAGTTAGGGCCCCTTTGAAGCTGTGTTATTTTCACTTATGCAGAAGCACTGCAATCAAAACCAGAGCTTGGGGAGTGGGCAGTAGTAATCTCTTCCCTGCTTCCCACACAAAAAGACAAACTCCACGTCGTCTATAGATGTCATAGCCAGAGGTCGCAAGATCGCCATTATAAGAGCTCTCACTGCTATGTCTCCCACAAGTTATGCTAACTGAAACGGAGAATGAGAGGCAAAACCACTGACTGTCAAACAAAATCAGTTAACAGTCTGGCCACATTCTCTCTTTTGAGATTTTGCATCTAAGGATATCATACAGGAAAGCAATTCAGAGGGTATCATATGCCTAAAGTGCAAATCAATAACATACTGGTCTAATGCTTGACTTCATGAGATTAGTGTTATAAAAATGTAGGCAAAAGAAAATGATCAGGAGCCAAAATTGTGTCTTATCAGAGAAAGTGCACAATAAATGTGTATTTCCACAAAATTTCAAATAACGCTAATTAAGCCAATATGCATTTGAAGCGACAACAGCCACCATGTTTAGTCTGTGAAAGGAAGAACATAAGTCCAATGAACTCAAATTTAATATCCCTAATTGTCCCAATGTAAGTAAGAGTGAAAGAGCCTGCAGCCCTTTCCCTAGACAGGCCTTAAAATAGTCTTTTAGTGAATTTTTAAAAGAATATGTAGGAAAAGTTCAAAAAAAAAGAACATAGTAAAGGCAAGAATTTCTAAAATGCAATTCAAAGATCATTAAAATGATAGCACCAAATGATTGTTTTTCACAGAATATTCTCTCAAGTTCAGATCATCTTCTTATCACTGTTTGTTTTTTTCAATTTCTAGATATATTTATGCAATTCTTATTTGGAAATACTAAGCTCTAGACGGAATTTCCTCAATTAAATGCCGTGGAACCAGAAGTGTGAAAATAATTCTAAGATGTAAATATTCTTCAGGATTCATAACCAAATCCTTTTATTTCTTATTGAAATAAAAATTGTATCTTTTCTCTGTGCCCCAATTAAAATAAAAGAATATGGAAGAAAATGAATATGTTAAGAAATGTCAGTTTTCAGTATTTGTTTCTCTTTTACTCCTAGTAAAATGCAAAATCACTAGTTCACTTTTGCTTAAGTAACCGCTCAAGACTCTTCAAGAACAACTGTTTCATTCCAACAATAGGCAAATGATACAGATATGCCTTGTCTCCAGCATACAGTAAGAGAAATCAAAATTGATGGCCAGTGGAAAGAAAGACGATTTGTTCTCGAAGACAGACATATAAAGTCAAGGTTTGAACCTTAGATAGACAGGGGAACAGCTTCTCTTGTGAAAAGAGAAACAGTTTGGTGATATGTAATGTACTTGCAATGTCAGAACAAATAAAGCACTACGTTTTAGCTTCAAAGTATCAAGTATGGTACTATAGTTAACCCAAGGGAGGAGGGTTTTCGGGAGAACAAAGAGACGAACCACCAGGCGTGGCTGCACTTCTTTCAGGTGTTCCCTGTGAGTCTTCATCAAACTAAGCCTCCATTATGTTTGGGGAGCCATTGCTAGAACTTTCATCTGCTTCTTTGTTGTCTCAGAACTGAACTGATTTATTGATTTTGATTTTGATTTTAAGAGTTTCAAGAAAGATCTTTTAGTGCCGGACCAAGGTACCCAATTTATAAGGTGCTGGAAATATTTTGTGAAGATACAACCTTTCCATTGAGTTACTAAAGCACTTAATTGGCCTCTTTGATTTAGAGGCCTGATGCCAGGTTACAAAGTGCTGGCTGGCTCAGTCCTGTCCCCTTCAAGCTGAAGGAACAGTCTGTTCAGCTTCCAAACACTCCTATGATTAATACTCGATACAGCACAATATTTTCACCCAGAAAAAGAAGTTCAACACATTTACTCATAACTCCTGATTGAATAGCCAGCTTAGAGTCAAATTTAGTCTATATGTCTCCAGTAAATTGTATGTTTGGGGAGGTTTATGTCCACTAGATTCTACAATCTGGGGCACCTGTACAAAATGTACTGCCAGAACACGTGACGGATTGATTTAATTGATGATACTCACAAAATCTTGATTTCCCCTGACTTTCCACTCAGCAAGCTAGTAGAGAAATGTAATAGTGACTGCATCATAGCACCTTTTTCTGAGGAGCTCAAAGTCATTAATCCTCACAACATTCCTATGGAGTTAACCAGCAGAGAGATTTATTTCTGTTTTATAAGAGGGATCAAAGCCCTCCACAGAATAGACAACTTATCCAGAATTTTGTAGGCTATCAATGGAAAATCAGGTCTTCCATATCTTAGATAAGTATATAATTTATTGTCCAAAGTAGGGCAATGTGAAAGTGAAATTGACAACATTAAAAATTACAGGACAATAGTCATAAACTGAGACATAAAGCCACCCTACCTATAGTCCACTGACAGGAACAACGACAAAATCACAACGCCTAGGGGAAAGTCAGGGGTTTAAGATAGAAATACTGAACTCAGTGGTATGGAGAAAACGTACAAGAGAAGTAGTAAGTCTAAAGACTTGTTTCATTATGTCATTACTATAAAATAAAATTCAACTACTAATAGTTTGTTGCATTTACTTTTAGTCTCGAGCTATGCAACATTTAGAAAATAGTTGAAATTATACATTCTATGTAAGTTAGTATGCAGAATTTTTAATTTGACACCAAAATTTTTTCTAATTTACTAAAAATGCTTCATAACCTTTTTAAAATTATCATGTTATTTTCCAGGATATGGATACACCATAATCAACATAACCATAACTCAATTATTGTTTATAACTTTTTAGATTTATGAATAGTGCTACGATGAGACTTCAGGTGTATTTTCTTTGATATATCTCTAATAGTTTCTTTAGGATATATTTCTTCAATTGCCTCCAATTGTATTGTGAATCTTCACTTACAATTCTTTTTAATTCTTTACGCTTTAATTTTATGTTTTGGGGAGATTTATTGTTTAATCTTATCGGGATTTGTTTGGGTGTTTGGTTAAAGGTGAAGATCAGGTTTGTGTCATTGTTATAAAAAATTCTATGATTAAATTCATTAATTCTTCACTTTTGTTTTTTCAGTTTTATATCAATGTATTTTAAAACTAACATTGTCTTTTTATGTTAATTTTCATAGAGGTTGTTTCATGTTGCTTTGAGATTTTTGGTCTGAATTATTTCGTTTGATTTTGATTTTCTTTTTCACCGATGGCAGGCATTTAAGACTAAGCTCAAAACTCTGAGTAGGGCTGTGGTCTCCACCACCCAAATCCTGATACATAGTGTTGGAAATTTCCTAAATTAAATTAGCTCTTTTCTTTCTTTTAACTTTCCTTTTGAAGGTCTCATCTCATCAATAGTCTTATTCAGTGTTCTCACTTCTGTGATTCTCTAGATTATAACTTCCAAATTCTTATTTCTGAACTTACTGATATTTAGCATGATTATTTTAGCTCTTAATCTTTATCAGATCATTTTAGACTTTCTTACCTAAATTTTGGACTCTAATTTCCAACTTGAGAGTATGTTGTTATAAAGGATGAATATTATCTAGTTTGAAATTTGTTATCTATATAATTGCTTTGTTATGTAGAGGATAATATTTATTGATACATCTATATGAAAGATATGACACGGGTAAATATGTGCACTTTTAACCTGTAAAGATTTCATCTTGAATTCTATTCTAAAATTAACATGGCTCATTTAGATTTGATTTTTCTTTCCATTTCCTGGATATATCTTTGTCCATCTCCAACTCCCTCCCCACTGACAAACACCTGTCCTATTTCACTGGGTTTTAAGATAATTTTTGAAAGCATTATAAGGTAGAGATTGTTTTTTCACTAATTCATTCTGACACTCTTTGTCTTCTAGCAAGGAAATAAAACCGTTTATAATTATCATCCTCCCTAATATTTGCTTAGATTTTATCATGTTTTCTGTGCTTTGAGATGTTTTATATTATACCTAAATTTTACCCTGTGTTCTGTTCTTGCCATGGAGTGAGAAAGTCTTTCCATATTTTCAATGGGTTCAATTTTATCAACAGCTCCGTGGTATAAATATCAAGGAGTGATCACTCACCCAAGGTCACACTATTGGGTTTGTGGGAGGAATTTGGAGCCAGGCAGGTCTGTGTTGGGATCTTGATTCTAGTGTTTGCCAGCTAGACCAGTGGCTTCTACAACGGGATGTATGTAAACCAAGGGGTAGGCAAGATCATCTAATGGGGCGTTGAAAGAAAATTTTAATACTTCTATTCATATTTACCTTTAATCTAAAAATTAAGAAAATAAGCTTTCTAACATTACCATATAAACTCAGAGCAGTGCCACCCACTGGCTGTGACATCAAAATTTGTGTTTTATCAACAGCAGTTGACTAATACTGAGGACAATGGGAGTTCCACCTTGCAGAGAGGATGGCAATGGTGTCCTCTTTATTTGTTAGTTTTCAGCTTACTGTGATCTATTGCAATTGATATGTACCCATTTAAGTAGTTTTAATTAACTAACCTTCATAAAAAGATCAATTGAATTGATTTCTAAACAGATATTACGTATTTAACATGATCTTTGTTATGTTAGTTACACAACAAGAAAAGGGAAAAATTAATGCTTCTCCCTACTTTTCAACTAAAGTAGGTCCTTGTCAGCCTTATTTCTAGGATCGACACTGACAATCTAAACATATTGACAGAAATTAGCCAAAATTATTTTAATTATCAAGAAAATGATTTGAATGGATTTACTCTCATATATTTCTATGATGAAACAATAATAAAGGAAATTAAATAAATACATTTAAAATTATTGTTGCTTCCTTAAATTTTAATTTTTATATTATTTTTTATACTTCTATGTAGCACATGTACATTTACAAATTATAATACTTTAGTTATGTGTAAATTCTTTTACTGATAGGGATTCAATGAACAAAGTTGGAGACCTTTGATATTTGATCTTCTTTAGAGTCAGGAATATGTTTACGTGGCTCAGCCTTATATTCCTAAAGCCTAGCTCTACATACTGTGGAACTAATGCAATTCAAGAGCATACACTTATTGCTATAAACCAATCCCTAAAGAGTCTTCTCTTTTCTCAACTGTAAATTAAAGATGCTAAAAATTGTCTAGTAATGACTCAATGACTAAAGGAGATAATATAATAATTGCCTAGTACTGCTTCTATACTATAGTGAGCAATGCTTGGTAACAGGTAGATGTTACTACTTCATTCTGTCCTTTTTCTGGAATTTCTGGTACCTCTGGAATTTTCCAGTGCTTCAACACATCTTTCTAGGATTCCAGGATATTAGAACATTGGATTTTGACATCAACGTATTCCTCATGGAATCAATGGAAAATAAACAGAAAGTTATGAACCCAGGATTCCTAAAATATGTAAATGGATAAGATATCCAGTTGGGGAAAAACAAATAGAAAAAGATCACCTTAATTGATATGTGTTATGTGTATGTGTTAATGATAAAATACAAGTAATCCATGATACAGTCATTGTAGAAATAATATGAGCTTCAAAATGTTTGAGGCCACAAAAGTTGGTGCTACTTCAGCACCCAAAGAAAAGTTTCGTTTTCTGTAATGTTAGATTCACCAACGGGGTTTCCAGGATGACAACAATTAATTGATTTCTAAATTCATGCTATTAAACTCTGCTAATCATTACTTTCATTTTGCCTTAAAAGGTAGTACATTTGTCAAATCAAATATGTCCAATAATTCTGGGGCACTAACAGTTATTTTTTATTCAAAACAGATATCATCTACATATGGAAACTGCGTGTATAGCACGCATAAATACACACAAACATAAATCTCTTGTATTCAGGAGTCAAAAAGTGCATTCTATATGCTAGGCACCTTGGATGCAAAGAAGAATGAGGTATCGGTGTAGCTGGAAAGACGCACATAATCCAATTATTTTAAAACTATATATATGTAAAAATAATGTATTAAGAAACCACAAGAAAAGAAATCCCAGCTATAGCATAGAGATGGTCTAGTGGACCCGGGTACAATAAGAGAAAGCTTCAAAGAGTTAACTCTGGAAGGAATTTGAGAAAAAGACAACAGGTAAGAAAGAGAGTGATTGCAGTTGGGTATTTGTAATGCATGCTAAAGTGTCTGGATTTCATCCTATTGTTAATTATGCAGCCTTGAGAGCTTTTAGGAGATTGGAGGAAGGGTGAGTAATATAACAAAGTATGCATTTTCAGAGATTACTCTAATACTAAATTGAGTATATAACTGAAAGTGTCTCCCTTATTTATTGTTTTTTCCATACATGCTTTATAATAAGGTTACCTTAGTTCTAAATGAAAGTCTGAGTATATGTATGAGGATGGAGTTATATTTTGATGAATTTAGGGAGACTTTTAAAAATTTTTTATTGAATTTTCTTTCAAAAAGATGTATACTTTTCCATTTGTTCAAGTATCATTTTTGTCCATCAAAAGGATTTTAGATTTTCTTCTTGCATTTTTCATTTCTTGTTATGCTTATTCTTCAGTAGTTTTGCCTAGTTATTGTTAGTAGAAAGGAAAACTATTGAGGTTCATATATTAATTTTATCACCAATCACATTTATAAACTCACTTATTATGGATTTTTTAGTTGATTCACATAAATTTTTACTAAAATAAAAATATTCACAAATAATGTAAACTTTGCCTCTTTCCAAATTGGCTATTTCTTATACCTTCCTTTGACATCATTGTACTAATTTTGCATAATGTTAGATAAAATGCAATAAATGCAAGAGCAAAAATTAATATGTTTAGAATTAACACCCTTATCTTTTTTCCAGAATTTTAATGGAATTCATCTGTTTAAACATTGTTCTGAATTTGGGGTTAAATTATTTCTCTTTTATTAATCTTATTTTCTATTTTATTATCTACTTATTTATTACCATTCTGTTAATATCACTTATTGGTTATAAGTGTTGAAATTGCTGAAGATGATCACTATTGTTTTTCTTTGACCTAATAATATGGCGAATTATAGTAAAGTATTTCCTAATAGTCATGCATTCTTACTTACGGATATGACTTCCACTTGATTATGAAGTATGATTTTACTGTGCTTGTGAATTTTCATTGCAAAATATATTTTTAGAATATATGTATTAATATTCCTAAGTGAGATAGGCCTGTATTTTATTCTGTGTGTGTGTGTGTGTGTGTGTGAGATGGGAAGTGGGAGGAGAGAACATGTGTTCAACTTTTGTCAGGTTTGGTGTCCATACAGGAATCATTCATACATAGTTTCAGAAGTATTTTCGTGTTCTGTACTTGGAAACATTTAAGGCTATAGACATCTCTGTCTCTCACTTTCTCTCTAGTCCTGCTTTAGTCCTTTTTAGTTCTGCTGACGGATATGACCGCTGTCTTTTTTTTTTTAATCAAAAGCCAGACATTGATGTAAAAAAATCATAGTCTTTAGATGGTATTTCCCTCCAAAGCAGTTGTAATTTTCTTCTGGCTTAGAGACAGATCCTCTTGGTCCAGAGACAAAGATTAAATGCTCTGAAGTTTGATTTCCATCTTTTTGGAGGATGGTTCATTCCTCGTGTGCCTTTACAACCAGGCATTCCCTTTCCAGGAGTCTCAATTCCTAGGGTGATTCCTAGGCCCCTCTTCCTTGGTGATCCCCGAACTCCAAATTTCACCCATCCTTTTGCCGAGAGGTCTGCTTAACTTTTTTTCAGTCAGTTAGCAGTCACTGTGTTCTAAGCTTCTCAGTCTCTCACCCTCTGTGACTAAGGAATCACAAAAAGTTCTGAGTGGGGAAGCTACACAGAGCATCACAGTGATTTCCTTTCTACTGGCCCCTTAAGCCCTGGCCACCTCAGTAGTCATGAATCCCAATTTTTACCTCTGCAGATCTATGAGATTTTCACAACCTCTGAGCCACTAACTTCTTCTCGGCCATCTGCTCAAAAATCTATCAAATGAAAAGTGGTGGAAAATGTTGGAATCACTTCACTGTGTTTCCCTTGTCTCTGGCAACTGCCACTCGGTTCCGGATGCTTCAATTGCTATCTGATGCCTTTAAATTGCTACTTGTTTTTAATTCACTTTGTCCAGGTTTCACAGTTGTTCTTGCCGGGTGGAATGGCTTAATACAAATTAGCTTGCCGTAGCTGGAACTGGAAGTGGAAAATGTTAAATGGCACTGAGTTATCCGTACCTTCGTGTCTTAAGACATTTCTACCTGAAAATGTCTACGCCTCCCAATTAGTTTGAATTTTGCTTGCTTGTTTGAGAGGAGAATGTTAATACTTTTATACTTTTCACATCTTTTTATGTGTTAATAAGATATTTAGATTTTCTAACTCTTTTAGACATTTTCATCATTTATGTTTTCCTAAGGAGAAAATCATATCATCCAGGCTTTCTAATACATTTGCAAAAGTTAAGAAAATGGTCTTAAATAATTATTTAATTTGATCAATATCTGTGATTACATTTCCATTCCTCCTCAATTTTAATATTTGGGCTTATCTAGATTGAGACTCCAATGAATTTTTTTTTAATATTTTACATTGTTTTTCCTTTTTCCAAAGAACTAATTCTTGGATTTGTTTTTTACCCTATCGTTATATTTTCAAGTCATCAATTTCTACTTCAATTTTAAAAAAAGAATCTTACCATTCCTTTGAAGTTATTTTGTTAATATTTTACATTTTTAATTGACTGCCTAATTCAGTATGTGATATACATTATTAAAATATATAACAATAATAACAATAAAAAAATAATATATAATAGGCTAAAGATATAAGAAGTAAAGATTGTGAATTTGGAGACTTAAGACTTGCAGACTTGATGAAGTAACTGTTACCAATCTCACTCTCCAGCCATAAAACAAAATTATAAAACTAGATAAAATACATACGACATACATTGCTTCAGCTTTGTCTGTCTTCAAAAAACTATAAATATTGTTCTCCCCATGTTGTTTCTTCATTCTTTTCTATTTTGTTTTGCTTGATTGTTTTTCCTGTTTATACTCCACTTCCCTTACTAAATTTTGAAAATCTCTATTCTCCACTTTGCTATTTCTAGTACACTATATATTTCTGAAATTAAAGATATTTACTTTTTCTTTTATTTTTTCCTAAGCTCACTTTTCACAAATTTCATTTATCTTGTATCTACTTCAAGCCCTTTTATCTCATATTTGATTACTTATATCAGAGGAACGCTATTGTATGATAAGTTTTTTGTTTGTTTTGATTTTATAGGACAATGCATTTCAGATTTTTATTAGCTTTGTGGCTCAATGGTAATTAATGTGGTATATATTCTTATCTACATTTCATTGTCATATTGTCCCTGTTGCTTTTTTCTATTTAACTTGAAATACATTTTGCATAGGCACACTGGCGGTATCTTTTCGATTATCGTCTTTGAACGGGGCCCATTTTTGTCTGAGTTATTTGTTAAAATGGTGAAGGAGGAGATCAGTAGAGTAAATTATGTCAACAGGCAGCATCAATTTAAGTTTATTTTCCCCAGACGTTTTCTCAGCAGCTCAGTAATCCATAAGAATAACTCTTTTCATGGTCAGCAGTAAGTCTGTCTGGCTACCTCGTTAATCCGGCCTTGGAAACCATGACCACTGAGCTGGATATGGATATGAGATGAAGAATCCACCTGTATGTCATTTAAATATCTAGAAAAGTTACAACTTCACCAGATAGTAAGAATATAAAAAGAATTCTGACAAGAATCATACAATAAATATATTTTTTGAATCCAACCTATTGCTTAAACAATCTGGGTAGGGAGATTAGATATTAAAATCAGACTGGGTAGAAGGTAATGTGACTGAGACACAGGTAAGTGAATCTAATGAACGTGAGTTGCAAGCCTACCTCATTTAGAGTCCATGGACTTAGAGCCTCTGTTTGTTACCGTAACTCAATAAACGTCCCAACTTGTCCATAATATTAATAAAAAAGAAAAGTCTTGCTGAACATCTCAGCTCCAGATCTCATTTTCCAATGAAAATAGCTGATAAGGAAACAACCTGAGAAGGTAGTTACAATTCACTTAGGTTGATAACCTCATCTGCTGAAGACAGCAGAGTTGTTTTCATGATATCTTTTTTTTTTTTACCCTGGGAAAACTTTTTTAAAGTATAGAGATAATGAAGTAGATCAAAACTATAATATTCATATTTTAGAGATGTTCAATGTATTAGGAATTGATGCTAGTATTTAAATACTCATAGATTAGAACTTTAAATTCCAGTTTTAAATATGTAACTGAGTAATTATTTTAAGCATTGCTTTTTTGACTTGAAAATTATAAGAAGTTTTACTAAGTTGCCAGCAGTTGGTTCACATTTCAGACAATTTAAGATCCACTGTTTTGTTTGTTTGATGTATTAGCTTTATAAAGATTGTTTAAGTATTCTGGAAGGTTTTGTTTGTTAGATAATTAAAATGTTCACAGATAAAATTGAACATATTAAATTTATAAATGCAGTTTAAAATCTTCAAAGAATTTTAATTAACTAAGATATAAATGGAACCAAACACTAATCAAAGTCCCCTTAAGATTATTTTTAAATGTACTAAATTTATAAATAAAATAAGATTTCTAACTTAAACTCTAACATTTTTTAAAGTGTTTTAAAATTTTTATTTTAAAGTGCTGCACATCCATTTAAAATATTGAACTCATTGTCAATATTCATTTTTATATTCAAAAGTTACACTGAAAAACATCCCAAAAAGTGTGTAGTTACTGTAAAACTCTGTAAGCCATATGTTCTGTATAGATTTTGCTCTCCATGATTTGAAGATCATACATCAATTGTTTCTTCTCGTTATTTTGTTCTTAATTTTAAAATCGTATGCTCATGCACATAGGTTAAGGTGTCAAATAGTTCTTCAAAGTTTGTTATATAAAATGGCAATATCCCATCACTTTCATCCCATTTCTCCCTCCTCAGAAGATACTACTTTCAATTAATTCAGCATTGCCTTTAGATTTTACTTCTATATCTCAAAATAATAGTCTAATAGCAAAGCTTCATTATTGTTCATCATTAAATATTTTCTATTGATTTATCACTATGACTGCTAAAGATTTAACTCTCTTTCCCATCCTCCTATATACTCATATCTTAACTTGGCTTGCATCAATACTTAGTGTTCATATTATTATGACTAGGTCAATGCTATTCACAGCTGACCCATTTAGCATAAATGATGTCATTTCTCTTCTACACATATTTCCTTGAGTTGATAACGTTCTTATTTCTGCTTTAGTTAGTTTTCTATATATGTATCAAAAAAATGAGCTCCAAATTCTACTCCAGTTGTCTAATGAGTCTATCAATATATTCAGAAGCGTTAGGTATTTTATCAGTTTTATCTTTTTGAAGAATCTTTTTCCTTGGTTCTGATTTACACACATTGTCATCTACACACGCTCTATTTCTTTAACAACCTGGAGACTCGTTATGCCCAATGCTCTTCTCTTTCCTCATTTACTACTCAATTTATTGGAACATTCTTCATAACTTTCTGAGATATATGCATTGAAAGCATCATGTTGTAACCTTGCAGGTTGAAAATGCTTTTGATTACTTTCTCCTGTCTGATTGATAGTTTGGCTCAGTCTATTATTCTACACTGGAAATGATTTTCTCTTACAGTTTATAAGATTTTGCGTCATTATCTTCTAGTGACTTTATTCTTCTTCTCAAAAAGCTTGTTTTGTCTTTTGTTTTTTCTCAGTGTGCTGATTTTCCTCATTATCTTTCTTGGTGTTGGTATAGGTCTATTTTCGTCCACTGGATTCGACCCTGGTGGATACACTCAATTTGAAAACTCATGCACTTTAATTCCTACTCACTTTCAAACATTATTCAATTGATGTACACCGCACTCCATTGTATTATTCTCTTTCATTACGGGTTTCTTTTACTCTGCATTTTAGCTGGTGGTCCTACTGGACTGATCCTTCAGTTCTCTACAGTTTTCTCACCTAATTTCCAAGTTTTTAATTTTTACTCACTTTCCCAGGAAATGCAGTCAACTTTATCTTCCAAATCTACTATTAAGTTATACCTTTGTGCAATAAAATTTTTAATTTTCAAGAATTCTATTACGTTTTTGGTAATTCATTTTATGTCACATCGGGTTCTTGTTGCATGGGTATATTATCTTATCACTGAGGACATTAATGATGACTCCTTCCTCCCTATGTAGACTCTGTTTACTTCCAGTTGTTTTATTTACTTTTGTCTCTTTATTTTATCTCACTGGTTATCCCCAGATTCTCATAGTTGTTGAGAATATTTGTGGTCAAAAGCAGTGCAAAAAATGTTGATAGTAATCTCTAAATTCATGAGTAGTAATTTTCAGCTATGGCTTCACTACAGGATAATCTAGGTGTTCTGTTTCCTTGGAGAAAACTCTCATAGCATATCCTTTAGCCTATTCCTTTGGAATGATCATTTTCTTCAAAGTAGGTCTTCCAGTCTCCTTCTCTCAGAGTCTAGAACTAACAGATCTTCATACCGTGAGCCAAGCAAGAGAGGGATGAAGATTGGCGAGCTCTCAGCTTTCAGTAGTTAATGTTTATTTTAGCCTCTGTTTTATGTATGACCAACGAAGTTAATATCTCCAGTCTGAGTCTCTCCAGAGAATAAATCTCTACGTTTCTGCCGGGGGGCCAAGCAGCATTCATTAGACTTGGTGGAGTAGGCATTACAAACACATTTCCAACCAATCTTCCTAGGTTTTCTCTCTACTTTTACAGGTATTTTGTGCCACCAATTCATGAGCCTTTTGAGGGATCACCTCTCTCCAGTGTCAGCATAAAATTTTGTTCTTTTTGGTCAGCTAAGTCAGTTCCAGTCCTCCATGGATCTCCTATATTCAAAATGTTGCTCTTTTCTCTTTGCTCCTTTAGGCTTATATCGTTTTAATACACCATTGACCATCATTTTATAGCGTTTCAGAAGGGAAATAGTCTACGTGCATTTAATGTGCCATATTTGTTGAGATGCCTATACCTACTCTAGCCTTTTTCTGAAGAGCAGAATAAATTGCCATGGCATTGGGCAATTATTCTTCAGTGTTTGGTTTAGGGTTTTTCATGGCGTCTATTTTTAACAAAACTGATGGGATTTTTCATTTTCCTTTATATTCTCTTTTCTTTTCTGTTGTTTTAAGAAAGAAATGAAGGACAGAGATGTATTTCCTGTGCTCTCATTAACCTAAAGAACAGTTTGAACAACACAGGAATTAACTTTTCCGTCAAGTTTAATGGGACCTGCTTGAGAAATCACGTGGGCCTCAAGCTTGTAGGAGTGGTGCGACGATACAAACTCTCCCATGTCTTCTATGTTGTTGGAATATTCAAAATGTTTTCATTCCTCTAGATTCAATTTTATAGTTAAATTTTACTAAAATTTTAATTTATTCATATACATTTTCGAATACATTAGCCAAAATTTATATACTGTATTCTTTAGAAAATTTTAAATCATCCAGTTCCTCATTCTTCTTGATGTATATATTTATATTCTCTTCTCTGTTGGGTGTTTAATGTATTTATCTTTTCAAAGAACCCTTCCTTGTATTTACATTAAAACTCTGTTGGTTGATGTGAGGGAAATTTAAATCTTTTACATGGGAGTACATTTTTTTTGCAGATTATAAGTAACACGTTTGCGTAAAATACACAAATAGAGCAAAATTTCTTAAAGTAGATGGTGAAATACTTCATGCTGCCATGTTTCTCCAAGGTGTACCATTGGGCCCTAAGACTAAACAATTTTTCCTTGTGTAGCACCGTCTGGCCCAGTGCAGGATGCACAGCACCTCTAACCTCTACTGAGTAAATGCTAGTAATGTCCCTGTCATTGATAAAACCAAAAATGACCCACATTTCCAAAGGCTCTCTAAAGGCAAAGGAGCAGCCCTGAGGAATAGGTGATAACTCTCACTTCTCTTCTCATATTGGACACTTATCAAATAAGCATGCAAACCAATATGTGGAAGGCTATTCATTACACAATTGTTTATAAAATCAAAAAACTGGAAACAACCTAAATTTCCAGCAATTATGCTTTGTTTAAATGCAGGTAAAAATTAACACTTTACAGTTATTTTTAAATAATGGTAAGATGTTCCCTGCATTTTTGAATGAAATATCAGGAACTACAAATCATAACAGTATAATCTCATGCATTTTTCAAAAGGTACACATGTTTATTTACGAACTGCAGTTTTGGGATATAATCTGAATGTCTCACAGTGACTTCTAAGGTGGGGAGGGGAAGGTGCGGCAAGGGGGACTCTGGAGAAAGGGAGACTTTCGTGTACATTTAATCCATTTCTGGACTGTTTCAGTTTTCATAATGAGCATTTGTAAAACGTTATTTCTATTAAAGAGAAAAAAAGGAGGGATACCAGGTAACAAGAGCAGCTACTGTAGTTTTCATAAATGACTATTTCCTGCCCTCATGTTGTGGTAATGGGTGCCTACTAGAGAAAGAGGCAGATGCCACACTGTGAGCAATGAGGATATAATTATAAATGAAAAGATTACCCATCTGGGTGCCCTGGCAAGCTGTGAAGCCACAGGATCCAGGTTTCTATATACACGAGTGAAACAGAGACATTTTTGCCAATGACATTTTCCTGATAGTGAAAATATTATGTTAACTAAGAAAAAAGGTGCGTTAAATATGCTAAGGAAAAGCGTAGTTCAGTCATGGAGATTTTCAGTCCTCTTTGAGGTCATGTAGTTATAGCAATAATATAAGGCAAGTTTGACTCAGAATAATTTCTGGCAAAATAAAGCATGCTATTGATGGCATGCTTGTCCCCTCTCTATTGACCATTATTCTAAAACTAAAGCAAAAAATAATTTTAAAATAACATCACAAGAGTATACAATTAAGTGCTGCCTTTCAGGGGACAAGTTGTAAGTAGTGAAAGAATTCAGAAAGGACAGTGATCAAGGAGGGAATAGATGAGAAGAGGAAAAAATTAAGCCAGTAAATGAAGGACAGCTAGTAGTTATATGGCAGGAAGAGAAGAAAGAACATTCTTGGCCAGGAGAATACAAGAGAAAATTAATGGGGTTTGACGCAAAGAGAACACATAGGAAAGACAGCAAAGAATACTCAGTGCGCTTGGAAGCTGAGTTGGGAAAACTTTTTAAAAAAGCAAACAACAACTTAGTTAAGTATTGTGGGACCAGGGAATAGAGAAAGATTAAAGCAATGAAGAAGAATTCAAATACAAAGAGAAGAAAATTGAGAATATTTGTAGGTTTCTGATCAAAGGATGCAATGATTAAAGTCACATTGAAAATTATTCTGTCCTCAGAATTGTCGATGGATAGACAGGGATAAAAGTCAGAGAAACTAACCATAGCTTCTCTCTTAAGTGAACATAGCGTTTTTTAGAACCTAAAGAATTTACATATCTCAGTTAATCAGATACTTTTTGTATATGAGTAACACAAGAAGGATCTATGTGTAAATTTGGAAAACTTAATTGCATGTTTTCAAAAAAAAGTAAAATATGGAATTTTACTGCTTCAACTAATATTTGTTATTGATCAATCCACATCTTCCGTGACATTCTCTTGGTCACGGCTCACACTTCACTACCATGTTTCGGATTTGATTTTTTTTCAGAAAGGTAGGATCTGTTGCTCTGTCCCTTTGATCTCAAATGGATATAATCAATGTGGCCCATACCAGATTGAATTTCAACATAGCAGCTGTGTCCTGAAACATTCATCTGCAAATGGTTCCCCTCTAACTGGATTCATTAGTTTACAATTAACTTACATTTTCAGTCTCTACCCTGGAAATGGTCCTAAAATTCTTCTTTAGTTTAAAAAACATGTGACTATTTTGCCCTCATGAGACCTACTCCCTCAGAGAAGGTAGAAATTGTTATGACAGGAAGGTTGACGTGAATCCTACAATGCACAAAGTTGGATGGAAATTGAATGTTTAAAAGTTACTGAAATGAGGTTCAAAAAAGGAGAATTAAAATTTATCATAGCGTAGACAGACAGAGAGTCTTAAGCAATTAAAATCACAAAAGTATGAGGGAGAGATTTTTCCCATGTTACTCTGGGGAAAGGGAGAAAAAGATTGCGTGTATCATCATGGAAACGTAAATAGAGATGTTTTAGCTGCTCCAATGGGTAGTTTAATAAAAGTTAAAAGGATAAAAAAAGCTTATAAGAATTCTTATAAAATATGAAAATAAATATTGAATTATCATGTTTATATAAAACTGCAGTGTCCTATACATTCTGTTTGGAATATAAAATCAGCATTAAATTAAATCAGCATTAAATTAAAATCAACTAATATAAGTTTTCTTTTTTCATTCTGAGGAAAATTAGCCCTGAGCTAACATCTGCTGCCAATCCTCCTCTACTTTATGCGTGGGACGCCTATCACAGCATGGCTTGCCAAGTGGTGCCATGTCCCTACCCGGGATCCAAACCGGCGAACCCCAGGCCGCCAAAGTGGAACATGCGAACTTAACCACTGCGCCACAGGGCCTGCCCTAGTTTTCTAAAATACTGCAAATGAAGAGTACTAAGCAACTTTAATGTGAAATGTAGTCATATAAAGATGATTTTGGTAAGTTATCTTTATCTTAAGAGAACTGTTAACATTATATTAAAAGCTTTCTCCATGTATTCATTGTATAAAAATGTTCCAGGAATATTTACTTACTTTGGTAAAATTATTCATTTTGTATGTTCAGAAATCAAGCAAATTGCCCAAACGTTATTTTTAGAATTTATATATTAGAGATTTAAAACAAAATGTAACTTACATTAATGCAGGAAATTTTTGTATTTCTGGATAAACTGGCTCCTTGAGTTAACTCACTGACTGCTGATATTCAATCAGTTTTAAATTAAAAATAAACAAGGTCCTGATAAAACAAAAGATAAAGAAAGATGTTCAAAGTCAAAATTGAAAGATGGAACCAGAGCTTATCTGAAATTAGATTTCCTTTGACAGTAAAGAGATCTTCATATAAAAAGCAGAATTTATAGTCTCCCACCAAAAGAACACTCAACCAACTAGTTAATATTTGATTTTTACAGGAATCTTTATTCATGTGAAGGTAAAAGAGAAAAAATTAGACTAAAATCCCTTTAAAATTCTAAAAGTTCCTACAGTTTCAAAGATTTAATTCAGATAAGAAAATTAGTGTCAGCTAAATTCCACCACAGTAAAGTTCTCCATCAACCTTTCACCTAATGGTTTTAGCTTTTATTGTGAAACTTGCCTTAAACTATTATTTTACTAGATGTTACGAAAGGGTAGTAAATTCTCTCATTTATTCTTCATTTATTAGCTGAAATAATTCTTAAAAGAACATTTTCTCCCCAATGATTGTTGCTTCCCCAAAACACAGTTTGAATAGGAAAACCAAGATAACTGCTTAATTTCTTCCTTTTTCAAAGTAAAGGATTGGTGTTTCGACAACTTTCAATAATGCTCAAAAACTTATTTCCCATAATAAATATTTTAAATGTTTGAAAATCAATGATAAGTAATAATTCGCCCAACAAAAAATTTCATGGGTGTCTATTATCTCTCAGGGGCTATTCTCCAACCATGAGTGGAGGGGCGGCAGGTTAAAAATGACTGTTCAGACATCAGCAAGATGGAGGGACAGGAAACCCCAGGCAATCTTTCCCCCACAGAGATACTGACCCAACAACAATAGATAGACTAATTCCCATTGTCAAAAACCCAGACACCAGTTAAGAGCACCCTGCACCCTAGGCAAGTGCTAAATCAGCTGCATAAAGAATGGCAGAAAAATTTATGGCACCCACTCACCATAGTCCCTCCCCCCGACACAGTGCAGTACAACTAGGACAAAACTCTCAACTCCCAGCTTCTCCTTGGAAAATAAGAAAGAAAAATCTGGATCATATATCTAACATTCTTTTTGGAGGGACTGCCCAAGGAACTGGCTTTGACTTGCTTGAATCTGAACATTGACAGGAAAGGGCATCAGGATGGAGGCCACTGAGAAGAAAGACAACGGTTTGGAGCATTCACTCACCATAGTCCTTCATCCTTCCCCTCACTTTAGTGTGGAATGAATGGGTGAAAATCCCCAACTCTTGGATTCTCTCTGGGGAGGGAAAGAGTTGGAATGTGTGTCCACTGTTCCAAATATTCCAGGGGCTAAGCAAGGGACTGGTTTCTGTCCTGACTGTCTCAGATTGCTGATGAAACCTGACATATGTTAGAACCTGATGGCCACTAAAAATGAAAGAGAGTTGAGTGCTTGCTATTGCTCCAGAGGGCCCGCATACAGCAAACAGAGGTTGATACAGCTTGGCAGTCTGTCCCTCCAGGGAGAAAGAGCAGAGTGGAGCATGAATGTAACATTTAGGCTTTGGGGGTGGGGCTGCCCTAGGGACTGGTTCCTGTGTCACCTAAATTAGAGCATTGATGGGACACAGCATATTCTACAAGCCTGGGGGCTGGCAAGTTACAACAGCTCCAGAAAATTTGTAGTACCAAAGAGAGACACCAGAGGGAGGAAGAGGTTATGAGCACCGGACAGAAGAACCTGGCAAATCCCTAAAATCTGGAATTAAAATGTGCAAATCCAGAGAAATTGAATCCACAGAAAAGGTTTGAGAGGTCTCCAGAATCTCCACCCAGGAAGATTGTAAAGAGTTTTCTCTTCACAAAGCCAGTGTGTAAAGACTGGGAAAGTGGCAGTTTTTTCAAATGCTCTGATCCCAACACAAAGTTACAAGGCACTTGAAGAAACAGGAAAACATGGCCCAATCAAAGGAAAAAATAAATCTTCAGAAAAAAAAAAACTCTAAAGAAATGGAGGTGTAAGAATTACCTGAAAAAGAATTCAAAATAACTGTCATAAAGGTGGCCCATTAACTCAGGAAAATAATGCATGGGCAAAATGAGAATACCAACAAAGAAACAGAAAATATAAAAAAAGAACTAAACAGACTTTTTTGAGCTGAAGAATACAACAACAGAATTGAAAAATTCATTAGAAATGTTCAACGTCAGATTTGATCAATCAGAAGAAAGAAATCTGTGAACGCAAAGACAGATCATTTTAAATTATTCAGTCAGAGAAGCAAAAAGAAAAGAGAATGCAAAAGAGTGAAGAAAGACTAAGGGACTTATGGGACACCATCAAGTGGACCAATCAATGCATTATGGTAGTCTATAAGGGGACGAGAAAGAAAAGAGTAGAAAGTTTATTTGAAGAAATAGTGACTGCATTCTTCCAAACTCTGGGGAAGAAAATGAGCACCCATTTAAGAAACCTAAGTGACTCCAATAAGGATGAAACCAAAGAAGTCCAAACTAAGATATATTATAATTAAATTGTCAAAAGTGTAAGACAAAGAGTGAATTTAGAAAGTCGCGGCAGAAAAGTGACTCACCACATATAAGGGATCCTCCATAAGAAAGAGAATTTTGCAGTAGAAACTTTGCTGGCCAGAAGGGAGTGGGATGATATATTCAAAGTGCTAAAAGAAAAAAACTGCCAAGAATACTGTATCAGGCAAAACCTGGCCTTCAAAAATGAGAGAAATAAAGACTCCCCTAGAAAAACAAAAATTGAAGGAGTTCCTCACCACTACACCAATCTTACAAGAAGTGCTAAAAGGACTTCAACCTTCAAGGTTAAACCTTGTTTAACTTTCAAGTTGATACAAAAGAACACTTGACAGTGACACAAAAGCATATAAAAGTATAAAGCATGCTGGCAAAGGTAAATATATGGATAAATATAGAATACTATAATATAGTAACCATGGTGCATAAAGTATTTTTCATTCTGTTATAAAAATTGAAAGATAAAAGTTTAAAAAATAAGTATAACTATACAAATATATCAAAGAATACACATATTAAAAGACATAATTTGTAGCAGTAAGAACATAAAGCATGTGGAGAAGGGAGAGGTAAAATAATAGAGCTTTTGTATGCAATTAAAATCAAGTAATCAGCTTAAAATAGATTGTTATAACTGTAAGATGTTCTCATAAACTGCATGTTAACCATAAAGAAAAACACCTGTAGAAGATACACAAAAGAAAATGAGAAAGAAATCAAAGCATACCACTATAAAAAAAAATCAATGAGACACAAAGATAGCAAGAGAGGAAAAGAGGGACAAAAAGCTGTTAAGGTAAAAAGAAACCAATTAAAAAAATGCAAATAGTAAGTCCTTCTCTATCAGTAATTATTTAAAAGTAAACAGAATGAATTTCCCAATCAAAAGACATAGGATGGTGAATGGAAAAAAAAAAATCCAACTACGTACTATCTACCAGGGACTCATTGCAGATTTAAGGACGCATATGCTGAAACTAAAAGGATGGAAGAAGATATTCTATGCAAATGGTCACCAAAAGAGAGCAGGAGTAGCCATATTAATATCAGACAAATAAACTTTAAGCCAAGAAACATCACAAGAGACAAATAGGAACATTATATAAAGATAAAAGGGTCAATTAACCAGAAAGATACAACAATTATAAATATATATGCACCCATATCAGAGTACCCAAAACTTTGAGTCAAACCTTGACAGAACTGAAGAAAGAGAAACAGCAACACAATAATCGTAGAATATTTCAATACCCCACTTTCAAAATGTATACACCATCAAGACAGAAGGACAATAAGGAAACAGACAACTTGAACAACTCTATAGACCTAATAGCATATACGGAACATTACATTGAGCAATTCCAGAATATATATTCTTCTCAAGTGTTCAGGGAAATCTTCCAGTATAGATCGCATGTTAGCTCACAAAACAACTATTAACAAATTTAAGAAGACTAAAATTATACCAAATTACTTTTCTGACCATAATGGAAGGAAACTGGAAATCAGCAGCAGCAGGAAAACTAGAAAATTCACAAATATGTAGAAAATAAACAACAAATCTTACACAATCAGTAGGTCAAAGAAGAAATCAAAGAGGAAATTAGAAAATATATCGAGAAAAATGAAAATGAAAAGAACATACCAAAATGTACAGGATGAAGTAAAAGCAGTCTATGAGGGAAGTTCATAGAAATAAACACTTACATTAAAAAAGAAGAAAGATCTCTCTAAATTCACACCTCAAGTAACCAGAAAACAAAGAACAAACTAAGCCCAAAATTAGCAAAATGTAGGAAATAATAAAATTAGAGCATAAATAAATGAAATAGAGAATGAAAAAAACAAACAGAGTAGTTCTTTCTAAAAGATGCATAAATTTAACAAACTTTCATCCAGACTAAGAGAAAAAGAAGACTCAATTAGATAAAACCGGAAATGAAAGACAAGACATTACAACTGATGTCACAGAAATAAGAATACAAATAAAAAGTTATGATACTACCATGAGCAAGTATGTACCTACAAGTTGGAAAACATAGAAGAAATGGATGAATATTAGAAACATATAACCTACCAAAAATGAATCAGAAGAAACAAAAAAATCTTAACTAATCTACAACTAATAAGATTGAATCAGCAATCAAGTCTCCCAAGACAGAAAACCCCAGGACCAGGCGATTTTACTGAAGAAATCTGCCAAATGTTTAAAGAAAATCAATGCCAATTATTCTCAATATCTTCCAAAAACAAAAAAAATTGAAGAGGAAGGAACACTTCCAAACTAATGTTAATGCCCTGATACCGAAACCAAAGACAATGCAGGGGGAAAAAAGACTACAGGCCAATATCCCTGATTAACATAGACACAAAATCCTCAACAAAACACTAGGAAATTGAATTTGTTGGTACATTAAAAGGATCATATACCATAACCAAATGGGAATTTTCCTTGGGATGCAAGGATGGTTTAACATACAAAAATAAATCAATGTGACATACCACAATAACAGAATAAATGATAAAAATCAGATGATCATCTCAAGAGATGTAGAAAAAAGCATTTGACAAAATTCAATACCCTTTCATGATAAAAACAGAAAAAGCTAGGAATAGAAGGAAATTTCTTCAAAATAATAAAGGCTATCTATGAAAAGCCAACAGCTAACATCATACCAACATGAAAAAGCAAAAACTTTTCCTCTACAATCAGAAACAAGGCAAGGATGCTCACTCTCACACCTTATACTCCACACAGTACTGAAAGCCCTAGCAAGAGCAATTTGGCAAGCAAAAGAAATAAAAAGCCTTCCAAATTGGAAAGGAAGAGGTAAAAGTATCTTTATTTGCAGATGACATAATCTTATATGTAGAAACCCTAAAGATTTTACAAAAAAACTGTTAGAGTTAATAAACAAATTCAATGAAGTCACAGGATACAAAACCAACACACAAAATCAGTTGCACCTCTATGAAGACAGTGAAGAATCTTAAAGGTAAATTAGAAAAACAATATCATTTACAATAGCATCAAAATGAATAAAATACTTTGGAATAAACTTAACCAAACAGGTAAAATACTTCTACAAAGAAAACTATAAAACATTGCTGAAAGAAAGTAAAGAAGACACAAATATACGGAATGGCGTCCCATGTTCATGGATTGGAAGACTTAATATTCTTAAAATGTCTACTAGCCAAAGTAATCTACCGATTCAATGCAATCTCTATCAAAATCCCAATGACGTTTTTCGCAGAAATAGAAAAACCCATCCTAAAATATACACAAAACCACAAAAGAGCACAAATAGCCAAAACACATCTGAGAAAAAAGAACAAAGCTGCAATCCTCATACTTCCTGACTTGAGAACATATTACAAAGCTACAATAATCAAAGAAGTGTGGCAGCTGCACAAAGACAAACATATAGACCAATGGCAAGAATAGACAGCCCAGAAATGAACTCACTTATTTATGGTCAACTGATCTTTGACAAGGGACCCAAGTCTACACAATGGAGAAAAGATAGTTTTTTCAATAAGTGATGTTGGGAAAACTGTATATCCACATTCAAAGAATGAAATTGGACTCCTCTTATACATACACAAAAATCAACTCAAAGTGGATTAAAGACTTAAACATAAGACCGAAAACTAAAACTTCTAGAAGAAAAGAGAGGGAAAGCTTCATAACATTGGTGATGGCAAAGCCTTCTTGGATATGACACCAAAAGCACAAGCAACAAAACAAAATAAAGTGGGACTACATCAAAATTAAAAGCTACTGTGTAATAAAAGAAACAATCAACAGAGTGAAAAGACAACTTATAGAATGTGAGAAAATATTAGTAAACCACATATGTAATAAGGGGTTAATATCCAAAATATATAAAGAACTCCTACAATTCAATATCAGAAAAACAATAAATAACCCAATTAAACATGGGCAAAGGACTTGAAATTTCTCCAAATAAGACATACAGATGGCCACAGATACATGAAAAGATGCCCAACATCACCAATCATCAGTGAAATGCAAATCAAAACTACAATGAGATTTCATATCACACCTGTTAGGATGCCCATTATCAGAAAGACAGAAAATAACAAGTATTAGTGAGAATGTGGAGAAATTGGAACAGTGTGCATGTTGGCGGGAATGTAAAATCATGCAGCAGATATGGAAAAGAGTATGGAGGTTCCTAAAGAAATTAAAAATGGAACTAACATGTGATCCAACAACCCCATTTCTGGGTATTTATCTGAAAGTATTGAAAATAGGATCTTGAAGAGATGTTTGCACTTCATTATGCATTGCATGATGCATTGCAGCATTATTCATTATAGCCAAGACGTAGAAACAACCTAAATGTCCATTGACAAATGAATGGATAAAGGAAGTGTAGTACAAAGGAATATCATTCAGACTTAAAAAAGGAGGAGAACCTTTCATATCTACGTGATTCAACTTATATGAGGTATCAAAATTAGTCAAACTTATAGAAGCGGGAAGTAAAGCGATCTTTGCCAGGGGCTGGCAGGAGAGAGAAATGGGGAGTTGCTGTTCAGTGGACAAAAAGTTTCAGTTAAGAAGACAAATTAGTTCTGGAGATCTGCTGTACAACAAAGTGCATGTAGTTAACAATACTTTTCTGTACACTTGAAATTTCGTTAAGTGGGTAGATTTCATGCTATGTGTTTCTTACCACTATAGAAAGGCTTCCCTATATTGAGCTTACATTTTAGTGAGAAATGATAAACAAACTCATAAGTGGTAGTGATAAGTGCTGCAAGGGCATCAAGAGAAAGAATTAAGGATTTGTGAGTACAAATTTAGTTATTAGAGATTTCTGTATTAAAATGGCATATGAGCAAAGAACTGAGGGGAAAAAGGAGGTGAGCCACATGGAATGCCCAAGTCATTCAACAAGGTGCACAGGGAAAACAGTAAGGATAAAGACCCTGAAGTGAAATCATGCTTGGCTTATTTCAAAACAACAGCAAGGACACTGGTGTGACCGACAGGAGTGAACAAAGGGGAGGTTGGGGATTTCATCAGAGAAGTGCCTGAGGGACAGGATCATGTAGGGACTTTTAGGTTTGGCCAGAACTTTCGAGTTTTATTCTGCATGAGATAGGAAGCCACTGAAAGCAGAGGAGAGTTTTTAAGCAGAACAGTGAAATGATCTGCCTTATATTTTAAAAGGATCACTCTGCCTGCTCTATGCAGTAGAGACTGTAGTGCAAAGCTAGAAGCAGAGAGACCAATTACGGGACTTATTGCAATATTCTTATGTGAGAAATAGTGGAGGTGATGCGAGGTCATCAGCCTCCTGCTGCCGTTTCTTCCAGACATCAGAGCTCAAAGACGAAAGACTCCCCAGGGCTGCCTCACAGCTTTTACATTTGTTTCTCAAGTGCAAACATAATCCCTTCACTTCTGTGACGTCTTAGATCTGGATCCTGGTTAGGGATTCAGCAGTCCACTCCAGTTTACTATCTTGTGAGTATCCAGACTTCAAATGTTTTGATATTACTTGATGTAGTAATATAGAGGTTAGAGGAATCGTGAAGAGGGAAAGTTCCTCTCCTATGTCAACATCAGCACCGAAATAGGGAGAGATATCTACACAGTTTTCCTCTTGGCATAGGTCCTCATATTCTGTTAGGGAACAACTATAAGAGAAATATAGAGTTTTTCTACTTATTTTCAGAATGTCTTTTAGTTGTCATAAAAAGAAGCCAAGGCATTTTTACTTCTAATTGTTGCTTTTCACAAATCCACCACCATCCCTCACTAAATTATTGATACTTTTCCTCAAATTGTGGGGTGGCATTTTCCTACATTCTAAATTTTCAATGGCCTGAGGTCTTACCTTCTCAGTGCCCTCGTGTTTATATTAGTAAAAATTTGGGACAAGCTGCAATGAAGTCAACTAATCAGATTTTGTTTTCATCCACCATAATTTTTGAATAAGGAAAATACATCAACATTTTTTTCTCCTGACTTTGCAAAGAATTTCCATAGAGAAGAAAGAAATCAAAACAGCTGCAAAATGTTACAAACCAAGGGACCATATGAGGTGAGAGTTAAAATGAGAAAAATGTCCAAATTGCTTTGGGTAATGCAACTCAAGGGAAATAGTAACTCAGTACCTGAGAGCTAAACAATTCTAGAGGAATAAATCTATATTCTGGTAGTCAGGGGGAAATGACATCATAGAGAGATAAGGTCTATTAAAACATACATTTGTAGACATGGCGGTGAGAAAATTGCTTTTAGAGATGGGAAGAGGAGAAAAGCTCATCTTATTTGTCTAAAAATCTTATTGGGTGTTTTTTGCTAAAAAAGCAGCATCCATATGTTTATAACGGTGAGAGTGGGAAATGCAATACATTTCTAATTACATGAGAAACTAAAGAAAAATTTCTCAGTTTCAGGTCATTGAGTAATGCCTCCTTGTTTAGTGTTTGTCCCTAAATTCTGGGATTTTATGAATAATTCAGAGCAATGATTTTACTTTCTTTGTCTACCAAAAGACTTGGCAAGTTTCCACTTCATTTTTGTTGCAAAGATATAGCTAAGGTTCTTAGAATGGAAGCACTGTTTAGAATGTATTCTTTCCATAATGAAAAAAAAAAATATCAAAAGCACAGTTAAGATATAGCTTACAGGGCTCTCAATTGTGGTAACTAAAACAGACTCAGCCCCAAGGAAAACTGGCACCTTAATAACTGTTGGTGGTATAAGAGAAAAAAAGACAGCATTGCACCAGACAGGGGGAATGTGAATTCAACTTAGTTATAGATCTGTCACCCAAAGCAAAACGAATTCAAACTTGAACAGAGCTGATAACGATACTGAAACATTTATTTGATAGGTGGAGACAGATGAGACTAGGATGGCCACGTGAGTGATCATTTTCTTTTAGAGCACTCTCCAGCTACTGGAATATGAAACCAAAAAATGCTAAGCAACTCAGCAGCATATCAAAAACATTTGGGAGAGTAATGTAGATCCAGCAGGGGAATTGTATTAATGTGTAATCAAGGCAAAATTATGATCATAACTAATGGGAAAATGCACTAGACGTGTTCATGATACGTCTGTGATTCAATGCGTATCTTGAGAGAGGACTTTTAGAACAGCAATGCTCATTCCAGATCTCCCTTAAGTCTGCCTCAGCCTACTCAAAGGCTTCCAGCTTTTGGTCGGGACTGGCTTAGTGTTGAAGGTAGCTGAGCATGCACGTGTCTGCCTGGAGCTGAAAGAGACCAGGAGAAGCAGGATTCTACTCTTGGAAAACCTGACCTGGAGTAATATCCTCATCATTTCAGATGGGAAGACCAAAGTCTTCATCAACAGCCTCACTTACCACTACCACGCTGCAAGATGATCTCAAGGACTGAAGGAAATTAAAAGTAGCTTCTGCTGATAAAACTCTGTGATTCCCTGATAATGTACAAGAAGAAAACTGCTCTCTGCCTTGCTTTAGCTATCTCTTCTTCCTAGATTAACCTGTCTCTCCCTATCTACCAATCAAAAGTGATGCAAATTTTCCAAGAAATCTTCCTAAATGACTTCTCCCATCCCGGTCAGAATTAATCTTCTTATTTATCCATTCAAAGGACTCTATAAATAGGGCTTCATTTGGCTATATTATAGCATTTATAACCATCTACCTTGCATTGCAGTGATTTCTATGTACTTCTGATGTGTATGCATTGTCAGCTTTCATAGAGTTAGCAGTATGGCTTTCCAAACTTAAATCTATCACTATCCCCCACTCTTATTTTCGCTGCTCTCCAAGATTAGCACATTGTCAATAAAAGTTCATTAAGTGGAATGAATATATAAATGCCCCAAACTCCTTAATTTGTGTAAATACCACATGTCCATGCTCACCTAGGACACCAGAAGATAGTTTTTTTTGCCACTATATATATTAGTAATACTTGCTGTAAGGTCAGCAGTCAAGCCTTTATTAGACATGTAAACCTTGCCAAAATATACATATTGAAAACAGTGCATGGCAAGTGCAAACAGCACCTTCTCCTGGCATTACATCCAATCAAAGAGATTCTTATCTCAGTTGGAAAAAAACAATTGTTGCTGTGTTGATTGAACTATTGTGCAATTAAATAGAATCCATGTTCAAAGTTTTTTCTCAATGTTAAAACTAAATATTCCTCTATGTGATTCTGTTTGCATTCTTTTCCATTTTTGTTGTTAGAATTTGCCTCTGCTAATGTAATCTATTTAGCATGCTAAGCTTTCTGTTTTTTTCAAATGCGTATTTTTGAGAAGTACCTCAAACTTCAACCTTTGGACAGTAAACATTTTGAAAAGAAAATATTTGTATTGAATCACATATTTTAGCAAAAATCTGCTTGTAGAAATACAGTCAAAACCAAAGAATTAATGGCTGACTGACATTTAAAATGGCCAAGATTTGCTCTCTATTCTCAATATTTTGTTTCTGAGCATACATGTTGGATATAGGAAAGTTTTCATAAAAACAAAGCAGACAAGTTCAGTTTTCTTTTTGTTCTCTGTTTTCACTAGTTTCTCCTTTTTTAAACCATATTCCAACATTTGCCTTCATATTGTCACCTGTACATTAAATGTGGTGTCATCAACACTCTGCTTCTCCCAAGCTTTGATTGAGCTAAATGCTAATCACATTATTTAACTAGCATTGCAACCATTATTCACCCACTTTATATTCCTTCTTTCTTTCTGGATTTCTAGGTCATTGTTCACTATACATCAATCTGTGTAT
Source organism: Equus caballus (assembly GCF_041296265.1). Taxonomy (NCBI): domain Eukaryota; kingdom Metazoa; phylum Chordata; class Mammalia; order Perissodactyla; family Equidae; genus Equus; species Equus caballus. Next base: position 155,747,059 of record NC_091684.1, on the reverse strand, counting down.
GACTTAAATCCATGTTTAATTTTGCATAACCTTAAAATACTATTTGAATTTATACATCTATATTTTTTCCTTTTGGAAGGATTTTGGGAAAAATATCACTTTAATTGAGGCCTGTTTTCTTATCCTTTTTCAAGTGTTCTTCACAATTCTTGATTGAAGCCCTGTTTTCTGAAATGAATAAAGATCTTTACTAAGTTACTGTCTTTAATGTGTCATGTTTCTCATCTGGTTTCAATAGGAAATAGTAATATTATTCCTTAGCTAATCCATATATGTAGGGGGTACATGAAGTAAGTGGCACATTTCTTAATTTGTTTCTCTGATCCAGAATAACAGATACAATGGGATGGGGAGTGGAGAAAAGAAATTAAGTGTAGCTACATCTGCAAATAACAATTGCAGCCACTTTGTCAAGGGTAAAACAACCATCAATGAGCTATTCAGGCTGTTTGTCACCAGAATAACTGAATCAAGAGGTTCCAATTCATTGAATTTTTTCATTCCCATATGCCTGAACATCTGGGACACAAAGAAACGGTGTGTCTGTGCTCATAGGCAATGCAGCGGTAATGACTTCTACCTACTAGACGCAGTTCTCCATTTTCTCTTTGCTGTCTAATTTCACAAGAAAAGACTTTAGATAAATTCTGATGGGAACTCAAAAGGAACTATGGCATATATGAATATAAAGGTAATGTACTAATAGCAGAAAATTAAAGCTTGAAAATCTTTAGAAGGACAGCATTGTTAGACAAACTTTTTATGTTTCATTTGAAATAACAACACACAGCTAAAACAGTATAATAATCAACTTTTGTTGTCTATGTATTTTTTATATTCAGCAACTAAAGTTTAGTGGCAATAAAAATTGTAGAGAATGTTCAATGGTATTTCCTGTTTATTGCTCTGGTCAGACATTAACACACTGCCAATGGTCCATTAGGTGTTCAGTTAGTTAAGAGTCACTCTGTGAAAAGTACCACATGAATTATTGTAGAAATACAGTGGGAAATATACTTGTGGGTCCTCATATTCCCAAGTTTATAATTGAGTGTGGAGACTACACTATATACATGTGGAAATACCACAATTATGTTCATAAATTGATTTTTCAAAACACGCAAATTACTATGGTACAAACTGAATACATAAGTACGGGGCACAGTATAAGGCCATGATCAATGCCGGTGGGATTAATCAAGGAAGATTTCTTGGGGGAAGTGAATTCTAAGCTGAATTTGATATATTTGTTTACTTAGCACTCGTTTTATGTTTTCTAATTATAAAAATAAAGCATTCTCATGGTAATACATTTGCAAATTTCAAATTAGTAAGAAGAATGAAAGGAGCTAAGAATCTACCGTCCAAAGATAATCACTATTCGGGTTCTGTTCTTTTCCTTCCTTTGTGTTCTCTGAGATTTTCTACACAGCTACCATAATATCACACATTCAGTTTTATAATCTTCTTTGTGTTTCAGCAGTGTCTACACGCACAGACTTTGAGTGATGTAAATGCCTCATAAAAATTAAGTTTAATGCCAGTCCAAACAAATGGACCATATTCACAAATCATTTCCCTATAGCTAAACATTTAGGTTTTTCCAAATTTTCATTAACATAAACAACTTCAAAAACCATTTTTGTTAATAACTTTTTTCCTTGGTATTGTCTTGAGATAGACTTCAAAAACTCATTATGATTAATCAAAAGTCATGGGCATTTTAAGGTTCCTTATGTCTGTAATATTTATAAATAATAAAAGCTATCATTTCTTTATAATTACTTATTTATGTTTTATATTTTATTGCATTGATCAGGATTCTCAGAAATGTGTCAAATGCTAATTATTAATGCTTAGATTCTTGCTGACTTAACAGTAATGAATTTAGCAAATACGGCGTTGTTTACAAATTTCATTGGCATGTTTGACATATTAGTTAAGGAGATTGGTATTTCTACTTCTTCCAATAATTTTGTTTTTAGTCAGAAATCAGTCTTCAATTTTGTTCAAGAACTTTATGATATTTATTCCAATTTTTATATTACTTCTCTTTAATATAATGTCCAGAATGAAACAAAACCTTATGTAACAGAATAAGAGTGGTCCCACTGTAAGATATACTGGTATTCAACCAAACAACTTGGACTCTTTTAGAGAAGCAATAGAAGACCATTGGTGGCTTATGAGCAGGAAACTGACATGGTCACAGAATCGGGTGATCAGAATGCAGTAGAAATGGAAAATATCCATATAGATATTTTCAGCTCCCACTGTGTCATAGCTTACAAAATTTGTGATTTTTCCAGATGACAGATAGCAGAAATCTGTATTAAAATGCAGCAAGGGAAATGATAATGAAAGGATACTAAACACACTGCAAAGGAATAAGAACTAGCCAGACTTGACAAAAAACTAGTTATGCAAGGCATGGGAGAATGAGGAGCTACAGATTATGGCTCATAAGAGAGGGGCCTCATAACTATGAGGGTTATTATGCACCAGAGTGAATGGGAAGTATATGGTATCATTTTTAGCAGAAAGTCTCAACGTTCAGAGTTGAGGTAACTAATAAAAAGTGTCACAAGTAAAGTATTACTGATAATAAACTATCATCATTATGAATAACTTATTCTTTCATGAATTACAGAGTATTCAAGATTTTACCCGGAATAACACCACTTTCATTCCTGTATGCTTTTTTCCTTTTTTTTTTTTTTTTTTTTGGTGAGGAAGATTGGCACTGAGCTAACATCTGTTGCCAATCTTCCTCTTTTTGCTTGAGGAAGATTGTTGCTGAGCTAACATCCATGTCAATCTTCCTTTAGTTAGCATGTGGGACACCACTACAGCATGGCTTGATGAGTGATGTGTAGGTCTGTGCCTGGGATCCAACCACAAGCCCGGGCCACCAAAAGTGAGCATGTGAACTTAACCACTACACCACCAGGCCGGCTCCCTCATAAACTTTCTTCAGAGAGAAAGATAAGTTGGAGGTATTGCTAAAGTTGGGACTTCTGTCTCTCATACACCAGCTGCAGCTTTAGCAAATGAGCATAACTTTAATGACTGTAACAGGTAAACATTTCTTTTCCTGGACTTCGCTTCTCCAGAAAGGAGAAACTTTGGGGAAAAAAAAATGCGATCCGTAGGAACAAAAAGGAAAAATGATGATGTTTCTATCGTATGAAACATTTAGAAGGAAGTCACTTTTTGATGAAAGCTTTCTTATCCCGGTAGATCCATGCATGAAAAAAAGATTCTCTGCCACACACCACAGCTTGCTAATGCTGTCCTGCTCTATCCATGCAGAGTTAGTGCTCCTTGCCCTTTGTACTGGACTCTCTGAAGTTCCTCCTGAAGCAAGAATCTCTCTTTTTCATATTTATAGCTCCAATACCCACTCTAAGCACAAAACCTGGTCCATTTATAAAATGCATAAACTTTCAGGCCAAGATTGTCTATGGAATTTCACTGAGGAATTTACATTAATTTACATTCCTTTAATAATTAATATTCATTGATACTAATGAGGGTAGCCAACTAATTCATTACTGCCTCTGTATGTATTTTGTAAAAGACATAAATGACTGGTAGAAAATAAAACATTTTATGCCATAAACTGATAGAAGACTATGTTTTCTTGTAATAAGACTATGCTTTTCCTGAAACATGCTTATTCAGTAAACATATACTTTCATGAAATTTTTTTCTCATGGTACCATTATAATTACTTTGCTGTATGTTGACTATGTTGATGAAGTTAGAAATTCTATGAAGCTGTAGGACACTTTCAAATGTTGAAATCGTACATACAAATTACAGTGATACGTATCATGTGTCACGGCAGCTGGTAAAAATTTCTGAGTTCACAGTCATTTGTAAACTTAATTATTCTAAATATGATGACTGAAGGATTTTACTGTCCATAAGTCAAATCTTCTTTTCTATTTTTTTTAGCATTAGTCACTCTACTTTTGAGAAAATAAATTTTCATTGTTCAGCTGATCAGAATCCCAACATTGTTCCTTTCATTATCCAGTCTTTCCTGCCTGAAATAATACCAAATTCAACTTACTGCAACTATGCATTTTTATACCAGTTTATTTGACCTTATTTTAATCTCCAGGACTATTTCATCTATTTTTCTATCCTCTAATAAAAAATAAATGAACACTTTGCCCTTATATGCAAAATAATAATTTAAGTTTTCCTAAGTAATTTTCCTAGATCCTAAGCAAAATAACTTTTAAGCAAAACATTTTTAAAAGATAATATATTCTTAATATTTTCAAATGAGTATGGTGATAAGAGTTCGTGAAGATAATATGGCAGGTTATTCAATTAAGTGAATATCTTAGGAAAAAATAAAATAATTCAATACTAACAGATTTTAAGTTTGGGGTAATTAAAATAATAAGAAGAATATTAGAAAAACTCCAGAGGCAGTTGTTCCTGGTCGTATTTAGGATATGTATTTGTTTTTTGGTATTGCTCACGTGTATTTATAAGTCATCTATAATGAGCATGTAATTTTTAAAGATCACTTTATTTACATCAAACTTTTTATGTTTCTTTCTTTATACAGCAGGCACTTGGAAATAGTAGAGGCAACTATATTTAAAATGGATCCTCACAAAACCCTGATTCTAAGCTAGTATGGTGTGCCTCCTCAGTCAGGAAAACACAGAATTATAGCTGTAAAAGTATTTTAAGTCTGGCACGTGTGAATCCATCTTTATTTTTAAAAATGCAAATCAATAGAAAATATACGGTTTTCTATGTGGGATTTTAGTTTAAGGACTACATTTCAGACCGCCGTCTTTTGCTTAACAAAATATATCTGTATTAAGAACGAATCATTTGCTGTGAGACAAAGAGTAAAATCGATCAGGTCTCAAAATCGTAAGCTAAATTTTATATTTTGAGGAGCTGTAGCTTATCCTCCTGGTTTGGATTTTGCACTAGTATATCTTCATATACACATCACCTTATAAAAGTGGTTCTCAAAGTGTAATCTGGAACAGCTGTGGGTCCCCAAACTCAAAACTATTTTCATAAGAATGCTAGGACATTCTTTTTCCTTTGCACTTTCATTCTCGTACCAGAGTACAATAGGATTGCACAGGGGCTGCGTACAAGTGGGATCAGAACAGATTAAATGCAGACACAAATAGGAGATTCCCAGTCTTCAATTAAGCCAGACATTGAAGAGATGCACAAAAACATAAAGAAATGTTCATCTTTTCACTAATGTTTTTCTTTGGAAAATATAGTTATTATTCATAAAAATGTCATTTATTATAATATGCAATAAGTTTATTATATATATTTTAATGAATATGCCAAATTGTTAACTGTTTTTAATTTTTAAATGCAATAAATATAAATGGTTATAACCAACATAAATGAAAGTTTTTTAAATTGTAAAGTGGTCTTGACGCGAAAACGTTTCAGCTGTCATCTACATCCCCAAGTGTGTGCGGTCCAAGTAAGGAATCACGAGGTGACAGGACGATGCATTTATGTTTTTAATACTAGATCTAAACTTTTCTCTAGACCTGCAAACTTTTTCTGGGCCGTATGGGCCTCTAAATATTTTAGGCTTTGTGGGCCATGCAGTCTTTCTCGCAACTAGTCAATTCGGCCATTACAGTGCACAAGCATCTACAGATACTATGAAGGCAAATGAGTGTGCCTGTGCTCAAATGAAATTTTGTTTACTAAGACAGGTGGTGGGTTAGATTTATCCCACAGGCTGTAATGTTACCAACTCTTGCCCTAGTCCCAAATTTATGTTTTGGAGTGTGTACGTATGTGTCTGCATGGGGCAGAGAAGGAATTAGGAAAAGAAACAATATTTATTGGTCATCTCTTATGTACTTAGCATTTATTAACAACTATATACTTTATACATTATTTAAATAGTTATATTTTTGTGAGTTTGTTATAAGCAGAAGTTTTTTCAGTTATTTTATTTAAATCACAATAAATAAATGAAATAAATTTTAATGAGATCATAATAAATTATCTGAATAAAACATTGTGAAATTTCAGGTGTACATTACTATTTATCAATTTCTGCATAGACTGCATTATGCTCACCACTAGTGGTCCATTTTTTATCTGTCACCATGTGTCCCTTTACCCCTTTCACCTACATATAACTCCCTTATGTCTAGTAACCACTAATCTGATCTCTTTATCCATGTGTTTGTTTATCTTCTACATATGGGTAAAATCATGCGGTGTTTGTCTTTCTCCATCAGGCTTATTTCACTTAACATCATACACTCTAGATCCATCCATGTTGTTGCAAATGGGACGACTGTGTCTTTTTTATGGCTGAGTAGTATTCCTTTGTATATATATCACATCTTCTTTATCCATTCATCTGTAGAAGGGCACTGTAGAAGGTTGCTTCCATGTCTTGACTATTGTGAATAATGCCACAATGAACATAGGGGTGCATAAATCTCTTTGGGTTGTTGATTTCATGTTCTTTGCATAAATACCCAGTAGAGGGATAGCTGGATCGTATGGTATTTCTATTTTTATTTTTTTGAGAAATCTCCATGCTGTTTTCCATAGTGACTGAGGTAGCTTGCATTCTCACCAGCAGTGTATGAGGATTCCCTTTTCTCCATATCCTCTCCAACATTTTTTATTTTTTGTTTTGGTAATTATAGCCATTCTGACAGGTATAAGGTGATATCTCATTGTAATTTTGATTTGCATTTCCCTAATAATTAGTGATGGTGAACATCTTTCCATGTGTCTATGGCCATCTGTACATCGTCTTTGGAAAAATATCTGTCAGATCCTCTTCCCATTTTTTGATGGGGTTGTTTGTTTTTTTGTTATTGAGTTGTATGAGTTCTTTATATATTTTGGATATTAACCCCTTGTCGGGTATGTGATTTGCAAACATTTTCTCCCAGTTGATTGGTTGTCTTTTTGGTTTGTTCATGATTTCCTTTGCCTTGCAGAAGATTTTTAGTCTGATATAGCCTCATTTTTAAATTTTTCTATTGTTTCCCTTGCCTGAGTAAACATGTATTCAAAAAGATGCTGCTAAGAGCGATGTCAAAGAGTATACTGCGTATATTTTCTTCTCGGAGTTTTATGGTTTCAGGTCTTACGTTCAAGTCGTTAATCCATTTTTAGTTAATTTTTGTGTATGGTGCAAGATAATGGTCTACTTTCATTCTTTTGCATGTGACCATCCGGTTTTCTCAACACCTTTTATTGAAGAGACTTTCCTTTCTCCACTGTATGTTCTTGGCTTCTTTGTCAAAGATTATCTGTCCATAGATGTGTGGTTTTATTTCTGGGCTTTCGATGCTATTTCATTGATCTGTGTATCTGTCTTTGTACCAGTACCATGCTATTTTGATTGCTGTGGCTTCGTAGCATGTTTTGAAGTCAGGGATTGTGGGATTTCCAGCTTTGTTCTTTTTTCTGAGGATTGCTTTGGCTAGTCAAGGTCTTTCCTTGTTCATATACATTTTAGGATTCTTTGTTCTATTTCCGTGAAGAATGTCATTGGGATTCTGGCTGGGATTGCACTGAATCTGTAGATTGCTTTAGGCAATATGGACATTCTAACTATGTTTATTCTTCCAATCTGTGAGCATGGAATATCTTTCCATTTCTTTAAATCTTCAATTTCTTTCAATAATATCTTATAGTTTTCAGTGTATAGGTCTTTCACCACTTTGGTTAAATTTATGCCTAGATTTTTTTATCCATTTCATCACCATTGTAAATGGGATTGTATTCTTGACTTCTCTTTCTGCTAGCTCATTATTAGTGTATAGAAATGCAACTGATTTTTGTAAGTTGGCTTTGTACCCTGCAACTTTGCTAGTTGATTATTTCTAATAGTTTTCTGACGGATTTCTTAGGAATTCCTTAGAAATTCTTAATAGAATTTCTGATGGATTCTGTATATAGAATCCTGTCATCTGCAAACAGCAAGAGTTTCATTTCCTCCATTCCAATTTGGATACTTTTATTTCTTGCCTAATTGTTCTGGCCAAAGCTTCCAGTACTATGTTGAATAAGAATGGCAAGAGTGAACATCCTTGTCTCATTCTTGTTATCAGAGGGATGGCTTTCAGTTTTCCACTGTTAAGTATGATTTTGGCTGTGGATTTGTCATAAATGGGCTTTATTATGTTGAGGTACTTTTCTCCTATACCCATTTAGTTGAAAGTCTTTATTATAAATGCCGTTGGATCTTGTCAACTGCTGTCTCTGCATCTATTGAGATGATTATGTGATTTTTATTTCTCGTTTTGTTAATGTGATATATCACACTGACTGATTTGTGGATGTTGAACCATCCCTGCATCTCTGGTATAAATCGCACTTGATGATGGTATATGATCCTTCTAATGTATTGCTTTATTCAATTTGCCAATATTTTTCTGAGGATTTTCACGTCTATATTCTTCAGCAATATTTGCCTGTAATTTTCCTTCTTTGTGCTTTCCTTGCCTGGTTTTGGTATCAAGGTAATGTTGGCCTCATAGAATGAGTTAGGAAGCATCCTGTCTTCCTCAATTTTTTGGAATAGTTTGAGAAGGATAGGCATTAAATATTCTTTGGATATTTGGTAGAATTCTCCAGAGAAACCATCTGGTCCTGGACTTTCGTTTTTTTGGAATTTTTGACTACTGTAAACAGTAATAATTTTTAACCCCATTTTACAGATGAGGAAATGATGATATAAAAATATGACACACATTCAGTATAACAGCAACTTGGATTTGAACTCCAGACTGTCTGAATTCCAATATGCCTTAATGCTTGCTATCACCGTGAGCATCAGCACAGGCAGTAGTAAAAGCAACAGCTAACGCTCCCATAGTACTTTTTAGTATACAAGCTGCATTCACATAGATTATCTCACTTGATCTTCACACACACAGAAAAAAACAAAACCTCTCCACCAGGTAGACCAGATATTACTATCCCCAGTTCACAGATGAAGAAAACGAGGTTCAGATTATGTGATTTGCAGCTAGTCAGCAGCGGAGCCATGATTCTGACCCAGATATTTTTGTTCCAATCCAAACGTTCTGTTTTTATACATCACTTTGTAGAGTTTACCCATTTTAAGATTCTTAGGACTCAAATATTTCTCTCTTTTTTTTTGATACCTTATCTTTCAGCACAGAACTTCAAAGTGATAAAATATCCATTTCTCCAGTAGAGATGTACAGAAGAGAACATAGAGTGGAAATGTACATTTTATCTTCATCTCTATGAAACAGAGCTCATGCTGAATCAATGGGAAAGCACCAAGGGTCAAAGAGATGGAAAAGACCTCAGCTCAGAATTAGTAACATTTTCAATGATGTAGTCTCTTTGAAGAAGAAAGTAATGGGGCTACTATGCTATTTGCGTTACCCAGAATTATAGTGGCTTTCATTCTTTTACACCTACAAAAAATGAGAGTAGAAACCACAGCATCGTACAGAACTGTGACTATAATCTGTGAGCCTCTTCCTGACCATTTTAAAAGCCCCACACTTACAAGGTCATTTCCTGATGAAATTTAATATGTTTTGTACATGATAGAGTTAAAGATCCAATGTGGATAAATATTTGTTTCAGAAAAGAACAATTTACAAATCTATGAATTTAACTATAGTTTATACTTTCTTCCTGAGCACTGATAGTTAATTAAAGAAAGGAATTAAACCAAACAGGATAAAATCTAAATTGATGGTAAGCTTATAAAAAAGTTCTCTGTGTTAGTTAGGCAAGTGAAAAAGGGAATATTTGAGGTTCCAGAGTTCCCCAGCGTATTCCCCTGATGGGGTCCATTTTAGCTAATATTGTCTTTAGTGTGTCTCTCTCACTAGTCCCTGTATGAGTGTCTCCATGCTGCCCATAAGCCATGCAGATGGCCCCCAGAGTCTAGATTACTCCTCCTCTCATTTAATCCCAATGCTTTCGCCCACCCCATCAAAGGGGCCTTTTGGTAAAATAGTGGGGAAGTGAGAGAACTCACTTATAACTTTTATCATCAAGTCTCGTGACATCAGAGGCCAAGAAATCACTATTTAATGAAAATGTCACTGACATCATTTGAGTCTGTAGAGGGAAACAAAAGAGAAGGTGTGGAATAATAGAAAAAATATATATTGGTCTCTGATCCCTGTTTCTGGCACATTGCTCCCAAATCTCTTGTAGTATCCTAAGTGATAAGAACACTGAGAGAGCATCTTTTGTTTTAATATGTGGTCCCTTTGACCCTGGTTCCTGACACAGAGCTCCTGAATCCCTTGGAATTTCCTGGGTGATAGTAGTGTCTTTTGCTCTAATGAGGTGACTCTTGGTTGGCTCATAAACGGCTTCAAGGTGGGGGCTGGTCACCAGAGACCAAGCCATGATTCGAAGCTTGGAATTTTCAGCCCTACCCTTCATCCTCTGGGAAGGGGAGAGGGGCTAGAGATTGAGCTAATGATTGATCATGTCCTTGTGATGAAGCCTCCATAAAAATCTGAAAAGTGCAGGGTTAGGGAAGCTTCTGGGTTGTTGAGTATATCCATAAGCTGGGAGGGTGACACACCCCAAGTCTGTAAGGACAGAAGCTCTGGTGCTCAGGATCCTTCCAGACCTCGCTCTATGTATCTCTTCATCTGGCTGTTTATCTGTATCATTTATTATATCCTTTATAATAAACCAGTAAACATGTTTCCCTGAGTACTGTGAGTCATTCTAACAAATTATCAAACCCTAGGAAAGGGTCGTGGGAACATCAGTGTACAGCCTGCTTGTCAGAAGTACAGTTACAACCTGGACCTAGGATTGGTGTCTGAAGTGCAGGAGACTTGTGAGACTCAGTTCTTGTGGGACATGATGGTACCTCCAGGTAGACAGTATCAGAACTGAACTGAATTATAGAACACTCACCTGGTGTTGGAGAATTGCTCTGTGTGTGAAAACCCACACATCTGGTGTCAGAAGTGAAGTGCAGTAGTGTGAGAATAGAGGAGAAACACAGAAGTGTGTTTTTCCAACTTAGAAGGAAAAGCTAAGTTACATCTTCAGGAAAACTTTGATCCTGTAACAGTTATTTGATTGCAGAAGACTCAGCCAAAAGAGTACCAGAAGCCGAATTGCTGAAAGCACTGAACTCAGCAAAACGCTTGGCAATCTAGCACAGGGACCAACATCTCCCTGGCAGGGCTGAAACCTAGGTGGTCTAATAGGTGTCTTCCGTCACAGTTTTCACGCTTCTATGATAATTATAACTTTGCTTTCTTGCTGTGTTATTCTCCCCATTCTGAGAAACTGCTTAGAATTCTTGAGTGAAAGCCTGTGGAAATCAAGCTGAAAGAACTCTGGGAAGAAATGCTGAATGCTGAGTTATTGAGCCACTTGTGATTATTTTACTTAAAGCCAGATATTACTGAAATTTTGACTGGCTGTCACTGTAGGATTATTAAAATTCTCCTCTAAGAATTTCAAAATGAAGACAGGTACAACCTTAGAAATGGAGAATGCATGATGACGAAAATAAGCAGCTGATTTCTTAAGCTGGTTTGGCCTCCATGGGTGAAATCAGTAATGCAGGAGAGCTCAGCTTCACAGACTGTTTGGCAACCATGTAATGGATCTGCCTCAGATGCAAGATGGCCTTAAAATGGGAGTTTGAAAAGATTCCATCTCCTCAGAAGAGTTCCAACATCAGACTTCTTTACAATAATTTCTGCTTTAGAGAGCTTTGGTTCTCAAATTCTAGTGTGCCTAAAAATTACCTAGCTTCAAAAACAGTATGCTGAGGGAAGGAAAACAGAAGCAAAAGATTATCTACTGTAGGTTCTATTTTGATGACGCTCAAGAACAGATATAACCAAAGTATGTTGAGAGAAGTCAGAATTGTGCTTAACACAGAGCATTGAGGAGAATTGACTGGAAAGGGGCAAGAGGAACATTCTGAGATGATAAAAATGTTCTATATCTTGATCTGGATGGTCATCACACATAATTTATTATACATAGTTATATCTCCATGAAGTATTATTTAAAAATAATCTACAGTCTATCAGGTTAGAAATGCAAATTCTTGAAACTCAACCTCAGAGATTCTAATTCAGGAGACATAGGGGGATGGAGTCCTAGAATCCACAGTTTGATCCTCAACGAGGTAATCCTTGGATCAGACTTCAAAATTTGATGATAGAGTGAACAGTGCTCTACTTTTAGACAGAGATAGCCTAAGGCTTTCCAGAGCATATTGGAAATTTTTTCTCAGCTTCAGGAGGATATACTAAGTACTCCCTCTCCCACCTCTGCATTAAAGTAAAGTAGTTTGAGGGCCAGTCCCATGGCCGAGTGACTTAATTTCCATGCACTCCACTTCTGTGGCCCATGTTCATGGGTTTGGATCCCGGGAGCAGACCTATGTCACTCATCAGTCATGCTGAGGAGGCATCCCACATACAAAATAGAGGAAGACTGGCACAGATGTCAGCTCAGGGCTAATCTTTCTCAAGCAAAAAGAAAATAAGTAAAAAAGAGAAAGGTTGGCAATGGATGTTAGCTCAGGGCAAATCCTCCTCAAGCGAAAAAAAAAAAAGAGAGAGAGAGAGAAAAGAGAAAGATTGGCAATGGAAAAAAAAAAGTAAAGTGGATTGTTCTGTTGCTGCCTTCAGTCTCCTGAGGACAATTAAAGTGGAATAATCATTTTTGTCTCCTGCCTCTATAAAGTGTGTCCCAGACTATAGGTTCTCACGTGGGTTTCTTGTGGACTTGAATCCTAATTGTGATGACTGACACCAGAGGTGCTGCATTTCCTGTTTTTCAGCTTCTACAGAGTAATTGGCTGAGTTGTCAGGAGTCATGGAAAGAGGGTAAAATTTTGGAATACTGATGAAAACATATATATACACAAAATTGTTATTATTTTCTGTTCTCACTGGAAACGTCCACTATCTGCAGACTGACAAATTGTAAAGCAAATGTGGAAAAAAAATGAATGTTAAAATGAGGTAATTTTCTTTTTCTTTTTGTTTTATTTTTGGAAATCTTATTTTATTGGTTTATAAAAGATAAAAATGATTGTTATATATATTTAAACAAAATTAAAGCAATTCTAGGGTAATTTATTATATTTTTAAAGATAATTACCAAAATAATTATTACTGCATACTATGTTCACACAAAACAAGGATGCTTCATCTATAATTTAATGCTAAAGAACTATTTCAATACAGAAGCCATCAAATTTAACCAAATTATAAAATAAGGATTTAAAAAGCCTTAAAAATTGGCAACATTTTACCCAGATTTTGAGTATTTCTTCACAATTGTAAAGTTTTGGAGGCAGGGAGAAAGTTTCAGAAGAGTCTCAGGCTAGTTTAAGTGACTCAAAGAAATTCTATTGCCCCTGGCCCCACATATACGAATGTTACAGCAAATTGAGAGTCATAGCTCTAAATAGATTTCTGGAAGCAAAACATAGTAAGGGATTTGGATAAAGAAATGATATTTGTTTACATGTGTTCACACTTATTAATATGTTTAATAACAAACTCTGTTTGGTTTGCATGTTTGTTGCAGTGCTAAATAATCCCAAAGAACAAATCATATCATTTTCTCCAATTGCAAATGTTCTTTCCTCCCCTCTGATCAGGGCTGACTGCCTATGCCATTCCTATGATGAAACTGCTCTCAGAGTGATTATCACAATCATGGGTACTGTATCTATCAAAATGGATTGTAGAGGATTCTGGGAAGAAGGCAGAGTAGGAAGCATCAGAAATGTCTCCTCACCCAGACAATAGTTACACTGGCAGAATCTGTCTGATGTAACTATTCTGAACTTTGGAGTCTATTCAAGGCTTGAAACTTCAAGAGGAGAACTTGGATGATAAAGGGAAGTCAATTTCAGCTCTTATAACAGTAGCGCTACCTATCCCTCACCCCTCAGTCCCATGGCAGACAGCTGTGCACATGTTCTCAGAGCACCATACACACAGCTTGCTGGGGCCAGATGGACAAAAAGAGGAGCCCTGTCCTCAAAGTATCAGGGACCTAAGCTTGGGTTACTGATTGCTGCTTCTGATCACAGTGGTGTAGACAAAAAGGTGGTGGCCATTTTTATTGCACTGCTCCCCATTGTTGCAAGCCCCTCCCACTATGGCTGAAGTGGATTCCAGGGGATTTAAAGGGCTAGCATCTTTTTCTCCCTTCATTTTTCTCTCTTTCCCCTTTGGGAATCTGATGTTGAATACTAGGACATTCATACATAACTGCATATATAAAGGAAATTAGAAAGTCGACACACATGCCCAGGGGAAGGTACAGGCTCAAAAAGACATGAGGAGACCTTAATTTACACCTTAGGCTGATCCATAGCACAGAGACAGCCTGCAATCAAAAAAATAAAAATGAAACAGAAAAAGATGGGGAAGGGGGAGAATCTGTTTTCCAGAGTAACCACATTATTACATTGAAATATGCAGTTTTCAACTGAAAAAAAAAAATCACAAGGCATACAAAGAAACAGGAAAATATAGCCCATTCAAAGGGGAAAAAAAATGACAAGATAAACTGTCCCTAAATACCTGATGGTGAATCTGCTACACAAAGACTTTAAAACAACTGTCTTAAGATGCTCAAAGAATAAAAGGAATACACAAAGAAAGTGAAGAAAACAATGCAGGTACAAAATGGAAATATCAATAAAGAGAGAAAACCTAAAAAGAAATTCTGGACCTGAAGTTAAAAATTCACTAGAAGGAGTCAAAGACATATTTGAGCAGGCAAAAGAATAAATGAACTCAACCTGATAGGAGAATGGAAATTATTGAGTCCAAGAAACAGAAAGAACAAAGACTGAAGAAAAGTGAACAAAGCAAAAGGGACCTGTGGAACACCATCAAGTGGTCCAACTTATGCCTATAGAAATCCCAGAAGGAGGAGAGGGAAAGGGACAGAGAGAATATCTGAAGAATTATTAACTGGAAACTTTCCAAAGTTAATTAAAGACATGAATGTAAACATGCAAGAAGCTCAATGAACTCCAAGTAGGATGAACTCAAAGAGTTACACCCTAAGACATTGTAATCAAACTATCCAAAGACTAAGACAGAATTTCAAAAGGAGCAAGAGAAGCAACTCATCTGATATAAGGGCTCCTCAATAAGAGTAACAGATTCCTAATCAGAATTTAAAACCCAAAAGGAAGTGGACTGATGAATTCAAAGTGCTAAAAGGACAAAAAATCATGTCAACCAAGAATCCTATAGCTGGAAAAACTATCCTTCAAAAGTGAAGGAAGGGGGCCAGCCCAGTGGCCAAATGGTTAAGTCTGCACGTTCCACTTTGGTGGCCTGGGGTTTGCTTGTTTGGATCCTGAGTGTGGACCTATACACTTCTCATCAAGCCATGCTGTGGCAGCATCCCACACAGAGGAACTAGAATGACTTACAACTAGGATATACAACTATGTGCTGGGGCTTTGAGGAGAAAAAAGAGGAAGATTGGCAACAGATGTTAGCTCAGGGCTAATCTTCCTCACCAAAAAGTATACTTTAAAAAGAACAAAAAAAGAAGAAATTAGATCACATCCTTCTCCTGATTAAAATCTCCAATTATTTCCCACTGTGATTAGAATAAAATCCCAATTCCTTAAAAAAAAAAAAAAAGTGAGGGAGAAAGTAAGACATTCCCAGATAAACAAAAGCTGAAAATTTGCTACCACTAGATTTTCCCTGCAAGAAATGCTAAAGGGATACTGCAGGTTAAAGTAAAAGACAGTAGGACATCACAAGAAATAAAGATTTCAGTAAAGGCAAATACATGGACAATTATAAAAGCTAGTACTATTGTAACAATGGCATGTAACTCCACTTTTTGTTTTCTATGTAAGAAATGGATATCATTTAAATCTCTTAAAACTGTATATTGAAAGATTAATGTATAGAAAAAGAATACATTTTAGAAATGTAATAAATTTTAATAATAGATAAAAATACAACTATTAGTTTAAAAGCTAGTATTACTGTAACTTTGGTTTGTAACTCCAAATTTTGTTTTCTACACAATTTAAGAGGCCAACATATTAAAAATTATTAGTTGACGTTTGGGGATACACATGTATAAAGATTTAACTTTGTCACATATCAACTGAAAGGAGTAGGGATGGAGCTGTAAAGGAGTAGAACTTTTGTATATTATTGAAATTGAGCTAGAATGAATTCAAAGTAGATTGTTGTAACTTTAGGATGTTAAATGTAATCCTCATGATAATCACAAAAAAAGTAGCTAAAAAGTATAGAAAAAAGGAGATGAGAAAGGAATTTAAACACTTCATTACAAAAAATCAACTAAACACAAAGGAAGATAGTAATGCAAGAAATGAGGGACAAAAAAACTATAAGGCATATAGGAAACAAACAGCAAAATGACAGAAATTAGGTCCTTCCTTATCAATAATTGCTGTAAATGTAAATGACTTAAACTCTCTAATCAGAAGACAGAGATTGGCAGAACGTATTAAAAAACATGATCCAACTATACGCATACCACAATAGACTCATTTACATTCAAAGACACAATTATGGGAACACCTCATTTTATTGTGCTTCACTTTATTGCATTTTGAAGATATTGCATTTTTAGAAACAGAAGACTTGTGACAACCCTGCATCTAACAAGTCTATTGGCACCATTTGTCCAACAGCAATTGCTCAATTCACGTTTCTGTGTCACATTTTGGTAATGCTTGCAATATTTCAAACTTTTTCATTATTTATTGTATTTTTTCATGATGATATGTGATCAGTGATCTTCGATGTTACTACTAGAATATTTGGGAGTGGCTCCAACTGTGCCCATGTAAGATGGCAAACAAACAATAAACGTTGTGTGTGTTCTGACTGCTCCACCAACTGGCCATTCCTCCACCTCTCTCCTTCTCCTTGCGCCTCTCTATTCCCTGAGACACAACAATATTGAAATTAGGCCAATTAATAAACCTACAATGGCCTTTAAGTGGTTAAGTGAAAGGAAGAGTCACACATTTCTCATTTTAAATCAAAAGCTAGACATGATTAAGCTTAGTAAGGAAGGCATGTCTAAAACTGAGATAGGCCGAAAGTTAGGCCTCTTGAGCCAAACAGTTAGCCAAATTGTGAATGCAAAGGAAAAGTTCTTGAAGGAAATTAAAAGTTCTACTCCAGTGAACACATGAATGATAAGAAAGTGAAACAGCCTTACTGCTGATATGCAGAAAGTTTTAGTGGTCTGGATAGAAGATCAAACCAACCACAACATTCCCTTAAGCTAAAGCCTAATCCAGAGCAAGGCCCTAACTCTCTTAAATCCTATGAAGGCTGAGAGAGGAGAGCAAGCTGCAGAAGAAAAGTTTGAAGGTAGCAGAGGGTAGTTCATGAGGTTTAAGGAAAGAAGCCATCTCCATAACATAAAAATGCAAGGTGAAGCTGCAAAAAGTTCTCCAGAAGATTTAGCTAAGATAATTAATGAAGGAGGCTACACTAAGCAACAGATCTTCAATGTAGACACAACAGTATTATACTGGAAGAAGATGCCATCTGAGACTTTTAGTCATGAAAGTCATTGCCTGGCTTCAAAGCTTCAAAGGACAGGCTAACTCTCCTCAGGGGCTAATGCAGCTGGTGACTTAAGTTGAAGCTAGTGCTCATTTACCAGTCCAAAAATCCTAGGGCCCTTGAGAATTATTATAAATCTACTCTGCCTGTGCTCTCTTAATGGTACAAAACCTGGATGACAGCACTTCTGTTTACAACATGGTATACTGAATATTTTAAACTCAATGTTGAGAGCTATGGCTCAGGAAAAGAAGTCCCTTTCAAAATATTACTGCTCATTGACAATGGACCTGGTCACCCAAGAGCTGTGATGGAGATGTACAAGGAGATTAATGTTGTTTTCATGCTGCTAACACAACATCCATCTGCAGCACATGGACCAAGAAGTAATTTCGACTTTCAAGTCTTATTATTTAAGAATTACATTTTGTAAGGCTATAGCTGCCATAGTTAGTGATTCCTCTGCTGGATCTGGGCAAAGTAAACTGAAAATCTTCTGGAAATGGTTAACTATTCTAGATGCCATTAAGAATATCTGTGATTCACGGGAAGACGTCAAAATAAAACATTAACAGGAGTTTGAAAGAAGTTGATTCCAACCTTAAGGATGACTTTGAGGGATTCAAGACTTCAACAGAGGAGGTAATTGCAGATGTGGTGGCAATGGAAGAAAACTAGAATTAGAAATGCAGCCTGAAGATGTGACTGAATTGCTGCAATCTCATGATAAAACTTTAAGAGATGAGGAGCTGCTTCTTAGGGATGAGCAAAGAAAGTGGTTTCTTGAGATGGAAACTACTGCTGGTGAAGATGCTGTGAAGATTGTTGAAATGACAACAACGGATTTAGAATATTGCATAAACTTAGTTGATAAAGCAGCAGCAGGGTTTGAGAAGACTGACTTCAACTTTCAAAGAAATTCTTCTGTGGGTAAAATGCCATCAAGTGACATTGCATGCTACAGAGAAATCACTCATGAAAGGAAGAGTCAATAGATGTGGCAACTTCATTGCTGTCTTATTTTAAGAAATTGCCACAGCCACTCCAACTTTCAGCAACCATCACCCTGATCAGTCAGCAGCCATCAACATCACGGCAAGACCCTCCATCAGCAAAAAGATGATGACTCACTGAAGGCTCAGATGATGGCTAGCATTTTTCATCAATAAAGTATTTTTTAAATTAAGATACGTACATTGTTTTTTAGACATAATTCTATTGCAGACTTAATAGACTACAGTATAGTGTCAACCTAACTTTAATAGGTACTAGGAAACCAAAAAATTTGTGTGACTCATCTTATTGCAATATTCACTTTATTGCAGTTGTCTGGAACCAAACTGGCAATATCTCCAAGGTAAGCCAGTAGGATGATAGTGAAAGGAAGAAAAAGGATATTGCATGCAAATAGTGACCAATAGCCAGCAGGAATGGATATACCAACATCAGGCAAAATGAACTTTAAAATCAAGAAAGATTACAAGTGACAAAAAAAGGTCATTATATATTAATAATGAATTCAATACAGCAAGAAGATATAACAATTATAAACATTTATGCACCTAATAACAGACCATCAAAATATGTGAAGCAAAAATTAACAGAATTGAAATAAGAAATAAACAGTTCTACAATGATAGTTAGAGACTTCCAACAGCCCCTTGCAATAATGAATAGAACAACCAGAAGGAAGATAAATAAGGAAATAAAGGACTTAAGCAACACAATAAACCAACTAGATATAACAGATATATAGACTCGCTACCAAATAACAACAGAATGCACTCTTCTCAAGTGCACGTGGGGTATTTTCCATAATGGACAATATGTTAGGCCACAAATTAAGTCTTAATAGGTTTTAAAAGATACATATCAATCAAAGTATCTTTTCTAACCACAATGGGATGAAGTTAGAAATCAATAACAGAAAGAAAACTGCAAAATCACAAATCAGTGGAAATTAAAACACTCAAACAATCAAGGGCTCAAAGAAGAACTCAAAAAGGAAATTAGAAAATACTTACAGCAATGAAAACAAAAATGTAACATGGTAAAATTTACGGGACACAGTGAAAGGAATCCCAAGGTGGAAATTTATAGCTATAAATGCCTATATTAAGAAAAAAGAAAAGATCTCAAATCAACAACCTGACTCTACAACTTAAAGAATTCAAAAAAGAAGAACAAACTAAACCTAGAGCTACCAGAAGGAAGGAAATACTAAAGATTAGAGCAGAGATAAACAAAAAGCAAACAGAAAAATGAAAGAGAAAATCAATGAAACCAAAAGTTGGTTCTCAGAAAAGATCAACAAAATTGGCAAACTTTTAACAAGATCAACTAAGAAAAAGAGAGAAGACAAATTTTTAAAATCAGAAATGAAAGCAGGGGCATTACTCTGATACTGTGATTTAAAATAAGAAATATATAGTTTTCATTCCCATCTCTGGCACAGAGCTCCCAAACCCTTGGAGCCATAAGGGTGTCTTTTGTTACTTTAATGAGGTGACCTTTGCAACAGGGTGTGGGCTGGCTGTCAGTGGAGTCAATCATGTGATTAGAAGGTTGGAACTTTCATTCTCATACTGGACCTCCTGGGAGGGGAGAGGGGCGGGATGTTGAATCAATTGCCAATGGCCAATGATTTAATCAATCATGCCTATGTAATGACTCTTTCATAAAAACCCAAAGGAATGAGGTTTGGAGAGTTTCCAGGTTGGTGAACACATGGAGATCTGGGGCAGAGTGGTGCACTTGGAAAGGCCAGGGAAGCTCTGCACCCTTCCCACATTCCTTGCCCTATCATCTCTTCCATCTGGCTTTTCCTGAGTTACATCTTTTTATAACAAACCAGTGATCTAGTAAGTAAAGTGTTTCTCTGAATTCTGTGAGTCACTCTAATAAATTAATGGAACCCAAGGAGGAAGTCATGGAAACTTCTGATTTATAGCCGGTTGATCAGAAGTACAGGTTAACAACCTGGACTTGCGACTGGCATCTGTAGTCCAAGGAAAGGGTCATTAGAACTTCAAATCTATAGACAGTTGATCAGAAGCACAGGTGATAACCTGGGCTTGTGACTGGTACCTGAAAGGGAGAGAGGCAGTCTTGTGAGACTGAGCCCTCAACCTGTAGAATCGGATGCTATCTCTGGGTGGATTGTGTCAGAATTGAATTGAATTCTCAGATACTCTGCTGGTGTCCGAGAATTGCTTTGTGTATGTGGGAAGTCCCACACACAAGTGTTGGGAATGGGTCCAGGAACACAAAAGAATTACTAAAAATTCTATAGAAATAAAAAGGGTGATAAGAGAGAAATATGAGAAACTGTACAACATCAAATTGCATAACGTAGATGAAATCAACAAATTCCTAGAAGCACAAAACCTATCAAGACTAAACCAGAAATATATAGAAAATTTGAATAGACCTATAACTAGTAAGGAGATTGAATCAGTAATAAAAAAATCTCCTGACAAAAGTCCTGTACCTGATGCCTTCACTGATGAATTCCACCAAAGATTTAAAGTAGAACTAAGATCAATCCTTCTCAAACTTATGCAAAAATTGAAGAGGAGGAAACACTTCCTAACTAGTTCTGTGAGGCCCATATTATCCTGATGCCAAAGCCAGACAAAGAAACTAGAGGAAAAGAAAACTACAGACCAATATCCCTTAAGAATATTGATGCATAAACCCTCAACAAAATGCTAGCAAATAAAATTTGGCTGCATATTAAAAGATTCTACACCATGACCAAGTGTGATTTATTTCTGAAATGCAAGGATGGTTTAACATACAAAAATCTGTCAATGTAACAGACCACGTTAACAGAACAAAGGGAAAAGATGCATGACCAACTCAATGCAGAAAAAGTATTTGACAAAACTCAATACCCTTTCATGATAAAAACATTCAACCAACTAGGAATAGAAAGAAACTATTCAACATAATAAAACCAATATACAAAAAACTCAGAAAATATCATACTCAATGGTGAAAGACTGAAAGCTTTTCCTGTGAGAGCATGAAAAAAGCAAGCACAGCTGCTTTTCTCACTTCCATTCAAGATGGTACTGAAAGTCTTAGCCTTAGCAATTAGGCAAGAAAATAAACAAAAAGGATTCAAATTGGAAAATAATCTCTGTTCAGATGATATGCTTCTACATATAGAAAACCATAAAGAATCCACAAAAGACAGTCAGAACTGATAAATAAATTCAACAAAGTAACAGGATACAAAGTCAATACACAAAAATAAGCTTCATTTCAATACACTAACAATGAAAATCTGAAAAGGAAATTAAGAAAACAATTCCATTCACAATAGCATCAAAAGATTAAAATACTTAGGAATCAACTTAACCAAGGAGTTGGAAGACATACAATGAAAACTACAAAACACTGCTGAAAGAAATTAAAGATGATACTTTAAAAATGGAAAGACATCTCATTTTTATGGATTGGAAGACTTAATATTGTTAAAATGCCCATGCCACGCAAAATTATTTACAGATTTAATGTGATCCCCATCGAAATCCTAATGAGTCTTTTGGCAGAAATAGAAAACCCATTCTAAAATTCATATGGACTCTCAAAGGACCCCAAATAGCTAAAACAACCCTGAAATAGAATAATGGAGCTGGAGGACTCACATTTCTTGATTTCAAAACTTACTAGAAAGCTACAGTAATCAAACAGTATGCTGTTGATATAAAGAGTAAGCATATAGACAAATGGATTAGAATAGAGTGTCCAGAAATAAATCCTCACATATATAGTCAAATGACTTTCAACAAGGATACCAAGACCATTAGGGAAAAGATAATCTTTTCAAAAATGGTGATGGGAAACCTACATATCCACATGCAAAAGAGTTGGATCTTTACCTAACACCATATACAAAAACTAACTCAAAGTAGATCCATGACCTAAAGCTTCATGACACAAGATTGGCAATAATTTCTTGGATATGACACCAAAGGCACAGGGTAACAAGAGGCAAAATAGACAAATTCAGGAAAATTATTTAAAATTGTGCATCAAAAAACATTATTACGGTAGGCCTGGTGGCATAGTAGTTAAGTTCATGTGCTCCGCTTCAGTGGCCAGGATTCACCAATTCAGATCCTGGGCATGGACTTATTCATGCACTGCTCATCAAGCTACACTGAGACATAGTCCCACATACAAAATAGAGGAAGATTGGCATAGATGTTAGTTCAGTGACAATCTTCCTCAAGCAAAACGAGGAAGACTGGCAACAGATGTTAGCTCAGGGCCAATCTTCCCCACCAAAAAAAAAAAAAAAAAAAAAAGGACATTATCAACAGAGTAAACAGGCAACTTAGAAAATGGGAGAAAATATTTGCAAATCATATATCTTCTAAGTGATTAACATCTAGAACATATAGACAACCACTAAAGGTCAAGAAACAAAACAAAACAAAAAACACAATCCAATTCAAACATGGGCAAAGGACTTGGACAGGCATTTGTCCAAAGAAGATATACAAACTGCCAGTAAGCATGTGAAAAGATGTTCAACATCACTAATCATCAGGGAAATGCAAATCAAAACTACAGTGTGCTATCACTTCACACTCACTACAATGTTACTATCAAAAACCAAAACAAAACAAAAAAATAAACATTAGTGAGGATATGGAGAAACTGGAACCCCGTGTACTATTAGTGGGAATGTAAAATGATATACCCACTGTGGAAAACAGTATAGTGGTTCCTCAAAAACTTAAAAATTGAATTAACATAAGATCCACCAATTTCCCTTCTGGGTATACACTCAAAAGAATTCAAAACAGGGTCTCAAAGAGGTATTTGCACATCCTTGTTCTTAGTAGCACTGTTCACAATAGCTAAAATGTGGACACCCCTAAAGTCTCTATTGATGGATGAATGGATAAGCAAAATGTGGTATAAAAAGGAAGGAAAAAGAAGGAAATTCTGACGTAAGCTACAACATGGACGCACCTTGAGGGCATTATGCTAAGAAAAATAAGCCAGTCACCGAGAGACAAATTCTGTATACGTCCATGTATATGAGGTCCTTAGAATAGTCAAAATCATAGAAACAGAAAATGGAAGGGTAGTTGCTAGGGACCACGGGTAGGAGGGATTTGGGAGTTACTGTTTAGTGGTTATAAAGTTTCAGTTTTGTAAGACGCTAAGAGTGCACAACAATATAAATGCACCTATTTCCACTGAACTGTGCACTTAAAAATGGCTAAGTTTTATGTTATGTGTATTTTACCAGAATAAAAAAATTGAAAAAATGCACTGTAAGACCCTTGAGGGTTGTGCTCTCGAATATCTTGAATACCAAGGTATCTGGAAACTTCCAACTGGACATGCAAATAAACTGATATGTAAATTATAAGTTATTTCATTGATTTTTCATTTTAAACCATAGAATACTTCACCATATTACAAATCACAGAACAAAAATCCTTGTATGTACTATTCATATTTAAGCTATGCTTGTAGTTTGTTATATTTGTTTCAGATTACTCTCTTCATCTAAAGAGATAAAACTGTACAGACACAGCTAAATCCACCCCAGATGCATTTCCCTTCTTTCTTTCTCAAAGGTACCTATGATCTTGAAGATAGGAAATATGATTTAAATTCATGTTTTTGTAGCTCTATTAACTATGTAGGTATCTTGAAACAACACACTTGTGTAGGTTTTTTTCACTTACATAAGTGGTATATCTCTTTTTGAAACTGCATTCACTCAGCATGTTTTTGAGTTTTATCTGTATTGATACGAGGGAGGCTTGTCTGAGTGTGGCCGGATCACCTCTGGTGCCAGCCTGAGGAGGGGACAACATCCGAGTACTCAGAACCCACGTGTCCAGACTAGGACTGCTGAGCAGGCGCTCTAGAGAGGGGTACTGCCAAGGTAAAGGCCCCAGATGACACCTGAGTCTATTCAGCCCCGTCCCCACCCCTGCACGCCCAGCTCACTTGGCTCAGAACTCAACACACTGCGAGTGCCAGGGGCCAAGACCCACGTGGAAGGAGACGTGCGGCAGGAAGACAACGTCTTCGTGGTTGCATGGCACGCACACGGAGTCCATGGAGAGGAAACCGCGCCTCCCTTCTCCCAAGCTCCCTAAGTGCGCGTACCTCCTCAAGAAATCATCTGGGTCAAAGGAGAGTGCAGGGCTCCCCGGCTCTGCTTGGAACATGCCCACCCAGCCAGGCCCCGCCTGCAAGACGTGCCTTCCGGCCAGGCCCCGCCCCCATGCACACCATGCCTTCCTCCAGTCGGGTCCCCCTTGGAGAAAAAGAAGCTAGTATACCTAGTTATAGCACTTGGATTTCAATATAATATTTAGTTGATTAAATATACCTCATCTTATTAAAAAATCAAATTGTTTGAAATTTGTCCTATTAAAACTTTGCAGTTAAAAAAGTATCCTAGGGGCTGGACCTGTGGCGTAGTGGTTAAGTTTGGCCAGGCCGTTTCGGCTGGGGGCTGGTGAGTTCGCATCCTAGGCACTGCTCATCAAGCCATGCTGTGGTGGCATCCCACATACAAAATAATAGAGGAAGACTGGCACAGATGTTAACTCAAGGCCAATCTTCCTCACAAAAAACAAAAACTATATCCTAGTACAGACAAAAAATATATCCTAGTGCATGTATACACGTGTAAATTTTTCCAGAATAGAAGCTAAGAAGACAAATTAATAGATCATAGAGCATGCTCATCTTGAACTTTAGGAGGTATTGCCAAATTGCTATTCAAAGAGATTGTTTGAAACCATTCTTTGTTTGCAAAAATTCTAGTATAATGCATTATGAAGGAAAGTAAGAATTTTCCTTAGGGAGAATTTTCTTTA
Organism: Equus caballus; assembly: GCF_041296265.1. Classification (NCBI taxonomy): domain Eukaryota; kingdom Metazoa; phylum Chordata; class Mammalia; order Perissodactyla; family Equidae; genus Equus; species Equus caballus. The sequence continues at coordinate 155,721,594 of NC_091684.1, read as the reverse complement.
GGGAGAAAATGTGTTCCATTATCTATACATTATATCCTTTCTCTAATCCCACATGCTTAGTTACTGTAGCTTGTGATTAATCTTGAAATTGAGTAGTTTGAGTCCTCTAACATAATACTTTTTTTCCAAAGTTGTTTTGTTTATTTTAGTTCCCTTGTCTTTCCATATAAATTACAGAATCATCTTGTCAATATCTATAAAAATACTTTCTTGGATTTTCGTTGAGATTGAGTTAAACATATAGATCAAATTGGAGAGAATTGACATCTTAATTTTCATCTTCCAATCCATGAACACAGTCTATCTCTCATGTCCTAGCATATGTAGTGGAAATTTGATTTCTTTTATCAGTTTTGTAGTATTAGCAAGCTTTATGTGTACTAACCAAACATAGAAACAACCCAAATGCCCACTAACAGGTGGATAGGTAAACAAATTTTGGTATCTATGCCATGGAATACTACTCAGCAATAAAAGGAATGAACTATTGATACATTCAACAACATATCTGAGTTTTAAAAGTAATTATGCTGAATGAAAGAATCCAGTTAAAAAAACAGTGCATTCTGGGGGCCAGCCCCGTGGCCGAGTGGTTAGGTTCGCACACTCCGCTGCTGGCGGCCCAATGTTTCATCGGTTCGAATCCTGGGCATGGACATGGCACCACTCATCGAGTCACGCTGAGGCCACGTCCCATATGCCACAACTTGAAGAACCCACAACTAAGAATATACAACTATGTACCAGGGGGCTTTGGGGAGAAAAAGGAAAAAAATTAAATCAGGGGAAAAAAACCCAGTGCATTCTGTATGATTTTATTTATTTAAAACTCTAGAGAGTGTAAGCTAATCAATAGTGACAGATCAAAGGTTGCCAGGGTATGGGGTAGAGGAAGACAGGAGTAAAATGGAGGATTTACAAAGGGGAACAGGTAAACTTTTGGGGGTCAAGGATATGTTCACTCTCGTCACTGTGGTGATGGGTTCATGGGTATATACATAGATCAATACTTGTCAAATTGTATGATTTAAATGCTTGCTGTTTATTATATGGCAATTATAATTCAATAAAGTTTGTTTTACTTAGTATTGCTAAATTGGTTGTAGATATTTGACAATATACAATATACAATAAGCACTATGTCACCTGCCCCACATTTTCCCCCAAAAAAGGAATTTGGAGACTTCATGTAAGTATCAGTACATGGAACTCTAATAACTCTATCAGGACCAGTTCTTACTCTAAGGTCTATCTTTTCTAAATATATTCCAATAGAAAAGTAACCATATAATCACACAGTTATAACTAAACACTCATTCAAGTTAAAGGAATGTTTTTCCCTTGAAAGTCATAAATTGTAATGATATATTGCATTAGGCAATTACAGTTTTGAAGAATGGATGGTGTCCCATTCAGAGTGGTTACTTAGGATGTTATAATGGCAGTGTCACATTCATCACAGCACAGAGAAGACATGACACTTAAATACAATGGAAAGGTCATTAATGTAGAAAGGTTTTTAAACTGTCATCAGATCCATTAGAGTTGATATTAGAATTTTACATAAAAATTGCCTGCTGTGAGGATAAGGTATCTGAGACCAGATCTTTGAAGAAAATCAAATCGGATACTTGATTGCTAGATGACATAGCTGTTAAAAGGACAGACACAAATATATATGAATAGAAGCTTGATGCCTTGAAGGCAGAGATGTCGAGAGAAAAATTTCCCTGAGAAATAGGCTGATTCTTTGGTTAGGAGCTGAAATATAATGGCGACCCATTTTTCAACGTAAACCTGAAGATTATCTTTTTTGTCTATCATGGAAAAATATTGGTCAATATGATCATATACTGTGGGCTCAGGCAAGTAATTCAATCAAGTGAGTTACCAAAGTGACGTTTGTTCTCTTCTTTCTTAAATCTTGACATGAAAAATGTCACTAGAAAGTTGTTTAAACTCTTAGTCTCTCAGTGGTAGACTTCAAAACCAGTATTAGGTTTTTCTTTCCATATTCTGACGTTGACTAAGGTTTTGTTCTCTGAAAAAGACCCAACATAAACAGATTAGTGCACAGTGCACTTCAATTTTTAATAATAAGGATACTATCAGTTGGACTTATGTTTAGTACAAAACTATATACATCCGGTGTCTGTCTGGAAGGAATAGGCATTTTGGAGTTCTGGAATGACCTTATCTTGGTAGTTACTTTTAGTATCAGCAGAATTATTAGGGGTTTCTCTGAGGCTGTATATTTCTCACGCTTAAAAAATAATGGACGTTTTATAAGGAAGCAACTGAAAAGAGAAGAAATTTTTGCCCAATGGGTTATAATGATAGAAATTTAATAAATTTATGGCAGGGCTATGGCACAATCTGGTTAATTCTTGGATCACCCTATCACCTACTTGAAACTTCATTCACACCTCTTCTGTGATTAGCATATGTAACCAGGATGAAGGCACAGTCCTGTAAGGAGCCCAGGGACCCTCACTCAGACAGCTACAATGTGAATACCAAACATGTGAAGAAGAAATTATAATAAAATTGCAAAGGAGTGTGCTAAGAAAGCATTCTTGCCTAGAGGAGCAACGTAGTTGGATTTAAGAAGGCCCAAGAATGGTCCAAAGCTATTCCCTCTTGCGCCTGCATCTTCCTCTCAATTAACGATGCTGGCAGTAGATGGGGTGGCTCAGAGTGGTCCCCCAATTTCCTGTACTTGTAGTGCCTACAGCTCCTGTGCTTTTTACAATCCTGTGGTCATCGATGCTGTATGCGCAGACATACAGTTGATCACACTACAGTCTGTATTTACGCAGCATGGCAATAATACTGGGCGACTTCTCAGACATTCAAGTCACACAGTGCATCAAAATGTTCATCACTGAGGAAAAAGACCCTACATGGTTTTTTTTCTTTTTTCTACATTGCTCTATATTCAGAAATCTCAAATAAGCCTGGATTCATTTTTCAAAGAGGAAAAGTTAACTTTAAAATAGAGTGAATTCTAACTCATAGCAAATTTCCAGACATAAACCTGGCAACGTAGCTAATTAAAGGGAAATTTTTAAACAGACATTATACATCTTCTGTAAGACAATTAGGATACATAATGAAACAAAATAGGAAGAGGAATGACCTACCATCTGACTAATTGCTAAAATCTTCCAGTAAACATCTTCAGTTTAGGTCATTTGTTTCTTCATTCGTTATTTCATGTAAATCAGAGCGTTTTTACTTTACATTCCTTTGGAAGAAGAAGGAAATTTTCATCTCAGTTGGTAACATTGTTTGTTGCAGGCTATTTTCCTTCTGTGGTCATTCTTGAGAGGAGCCCCATGAGGCAGCTGGTATGAGTCCAAGATAGTGCGCCCTAAGGAGATGGCAGAATCCTCTTGATAGGTCTAGCTTGTGATACCCTTCCTCTTAATTCTGTTTTGCAGTCTGTAAACCATTTTAAGCATATGGTACTTTGGGGATGTAATCGGAAATACTCCATCCAAATTGTTTTTAAACTGACATTTTAGATTGGAAAATTGTTGTGGACCATTTATTAGTAACTTCTTATCTTATTAGGATTACAGAGTTTGTAGATTCATGTGGTCATTAATGGTCCCAAATAAATTATGACCCATCATTATTTTGATTCTGATGGCGAAATATGATGTAACTTTTGTTCCATAACAGTATTTTGTTCCTAATAAAGTCTGATTTTCCACGCACATGTATGTGTCTGTACGTTTTGAAATAGCAGGTTATACATAGTTGTATCATTTATTTACTTTTAATTCTCTTATTACTATTCTTCAGGGCTCATTTAAACCATGATCTTAACTGGTTAACTAGTATCAAAATCTCAAATGATGCACACATTAATTAAGAATGCAGATTCCTTTGATTTGTTCAATAAAAATACTTTCTGAAAGTGTTACAAAAGATGCAAACTTCCTGTCTTTTACATTCAACTAAATTTTTCATCAGCCCATGGCCATTTGCAAATGTATTCTTCTGCCAAAGCTGAAAATACTTCTTATTTATAAAGAAAGAAAGAAAGAAAACACCTGTTTGGGGTCCAATTATGAACTGCAAAGAACTGTCATTCCTAATTACTGAATAGCTACAGAATTCCCATTTAAGTCAAATCAACTACACTTGAAAATAAACCTAGAATTTAAATGTTATTATCATTTATAATTCATTCTGCTTCTGCACACAAAAATAAAGCTCAACTCAAAAGCAAGCTTAGGGTAGGACATGTGCTTTGCAAATCTCACTGGGTGGTTTTAATGCAGATGACACCAAATTTTGAAAAATTTAATGATAGTTGGTTTCTTTTTTCCTTAAAGCCCATTTTGTAAGTTAATTTTCACTTAATCCTGATAGCTTCCTTTCACCCTACCCTCGGAAAAGATAACCTGTAATAATTTTAAACCTATTTTTTAAGGTTACCATTTAGATCTAGAAAACCGATATTTAAGGAATGAAACCATGTTTAAGGAACTTCGGGACATAAAATAAATATGTTTAATTCATAAGAATGAGTATAACTAGATCTCAACAATTAGCATGTCTACTACTCATACATTACTAGAATGAATGATTCAAAGATCCAATGATAATTTCTCAGGCAAAATTAATGAAGGTATGACTTTTAGACCTGAAATTCAGTTAATGTTCTCTTGGGAAAGACCAAATGCTGCCAGTATCAATTTTTAATTTGTAGACATATTCCAGTTCCCTCTGGCTACTACCAGTTTCCCCAGTATAGGTAGCTTTCATGTTGATTTGGAGAAAGAGGGCATTTCTGTCTTTACTTCATGCTGCATATCATTAAAATACACATTACAATTACTTCTTTCTTCAAAAAGGCATTTAACTGTACCCAAAACAATATGGGCTGGTATAAGGAATTCTAATGGAAAAAAAAATGGCTACTTCTTTTTGTAACTTAGTTTTGTTAACTTAGGCTTCTTCTATAGGTTATTTTTGACCTGTTTGTTTATGGCTACTTAACATAAGGTCACAAATAACCTTGCTGATTATAGGAAATTCTCTTCCTCTAAAAATCACCCGATACAGCACGTATTCTGACAAAAGCACACTATGCAGGATTGATTGAGAGGGGGAATATGACAGTATTCAGGTTCACTACACTGCCATGTTTAACCTTCCCTTAAGATTGTTTGTGTACATCATGATTTACAGTCAGTCGAGCGCATCTTAAATTAAAATGTGCATGTGCATCGACAACGAAAACAGAAACTCCTGAGTTGTGATTTTTTCCAGTTTGCATGTCCCCTTTTTCTGCATTTTTTCCATGTAAGCTATGGTGCTTTTGAGTCCACAAAGAAAGGAGTGAAAACCCCAGGCCTTTGCGGGAATTAGGATGATCCTAGACACTAATCCTTGGTAGGATATAAAAGCAAAAACCCCCTCTGTCTTGTTCCTGATGTGTAGATCTTGGAGGGAATAGCTCAGTGTGTATGCCTCATTCTCCACCTTTTCTTCTAATAGTAATGAAAGTGCATAATACAGACTTTGGAATTGGCAGAAATCTATTTGAGTTCTGGCTTTGCCACTCACTAAGTGTGTGACTTTGGGCAAGTCTCTAAGATCTTTAGATCTCTGTGTTATCCCTCACTAGAATAAGGATAAAATTGTATCAAATTCTTAGAGTAGAAATTAGTAGCTGACACACAACATAACTACTATTATCATTATTTCTGAAAGTCATAAACTTTTGTCAGCTTTATTACAATAAAATTCCTCAGTGAGTCTTTACGGTGTGTACAGTAGCATAATCATGACAATAGTCATGAAATAGAACATTTCATCATCCTAAAAAGTTCTCACATAGAGTCAAAGACTCTTAAGACTTGAAGAAAATGTTCTGGCACCTAGTTCAATTTCTGTGTTTTATAGATGAGGAAATTAAGGTCCTGTGAGATGCAGAAAATTATCCATGCTTACTCGCCTCAGCAGTGTCAGTCTGTTAAATATCTCAAATCTTCCTCTGGACTCAGCTCCCTTCTGCTTTACTCTACCGGCTCCGTGGAGCCACAGGTTTCCAGGGAAGGTTCAGGACTCTACAGAGCTATCCAGAGACACATGGGACCAGGACCTGTGAACAGAGCCAGTGAACTTCCAATACTGCCCTTATTTGAAATGCAGCCACTGGAGAGGTTACTTGCTCTTTTAGTCTGGAAGCACCTACAAAATTTCCTTTATTCTTGGAATTCAGAAATTGCAATGGTGTATACCAAAGACAACATATTTAAGAGAATATAATATGTACATTAAACAAATAAATTATTAGATTTGGGTGTGGGGTGGGTGTGCAATAGAAAAAGAACATAGTGTTGGAAAAACAAGAAAGACTCCACCCATCATAGACAAAAAACAAAAATCTTATGGGTTTTGATCAAACTTTTTGCTGTTCTTAGGAGGATCTGACTTTTTTTGTTGAGAGAAACGTTGGTTTATCTCATGCCAAGTTATGTTGACCTTGTATCCTAGCCCCGATTGGGCTTTTTACACGTTATGGAGAATGTCACTCAGGATCACAGAATTCCAGCACTGCTGGTTCTCTTGAGATAAAGCTCTTATACTTCCTCCTATCTTTCCTTCATCAAAAGCCTGGGTGAAAGAAATTATATCTATGCATGGTAGATAAAAACAGTGGCTTTCCAACATTTTATTTATATCCCCCAAAATAATTTTGAAAAACTATGAATCATCTTGTACATTTTAAGTTGACATCCAAATTTTCCTGTCATTGTAACTTTAAATGTTTCAAAAATGTGTGAGCTGATTTTTTTTTAAATTAACATTTTAAACCAAACATGTTAGATCACTATTTCAAATGTCTTTAACGAAATTCAATTACCCTTGTGATTTGATGCCCACCATCATCCATTAATGAAAAAGAATGAACAAGGTATTCTTCAAAAATCTACCATCACTTCTTTTTGATCTTGTTCTTGTATTTCCATTCCACCTCCTTATTTAATCTTATAGTTATGAAATAAATTTAATGTATGAAAATCTTTTCTAGATAATCCTATAATACTTAATTGCAGCAAATACATACAAATATGTTTGTGTATAATTTTCTGTGGTCACCTATGTTGACCACAGCAAAATAGATTTCTTACAAATTTTAACAAACATTCATTGAAGACAGCCAGTACAATGTTATTAGGAATGCAATTCTTAATGAAATAGATGATGGATGCTCCTGTTTTGTTTCAATTTGTGTACCCTCTTTTGAAATGAAACAAATTCAGGGTCAATTCTATTCCTATTTTTTATAGGAATATTCATTGAGATAACTTGTTCTCATATAAACAGATGGGAATGAAAAGAGTTTTATTATGTCAGTGAAACTCAATTCATTGAACTCCTTTTGAGTTATAAGACAAAAATCACACACTGATCTCTCATTAAAACTATATCTGTAATGATCTAATTAATAGATTAGTTCTTCATCAAATTTTATTGAAAGCCACAAGAATTAGAAGCCACATGATTGGCAAAAGAAATTATTTCCCAGTTTTTAGTATCACTTAAATTATCCCTTTGATTTGGCCCTCACTCATAGGTAATGCACCATATATAGATTCCCTTTATGTGAATCTATGACTTTCTTTTGTAAAGTGGGAGAAAAGCAATTAAGGAAAAGAAATTAAGAAAGAATAACAGGAAACTTCTAGCATGATACATTGGCCACTAGCAAATTGTCAGGCACATCAATTCTAGGAAACTATACACACGACAGTTGAAGATTCGGAAGTCGATTTCCTTAAAAAATATTCCTGCCTTAGTGCCTGGTGAAAAGTCTTAATGGATTTTCCAAGGAAAAGCATATTCCAGAATGAAGACCACTGCAGTAACAAACTTAAGACTAATTTTATCTGAGAAAGATTTTTTTCTATGTTATTCTTTAGATCCCTATTAATTTACATCATCAGAAAGGTACGGGGTTCCCTAGAATCATCCTCATTGAGATACAATATATTCCTGATGTTTTTGAAGCCTAAAAATTGAAAAAAAGCATATACCACTAACTAGGACTATGATTAACTCAAGACTGCACCTGAGGGCCAATTGAAAATAAAAGTATTTAAAGATAACTTTGGCATTCTCTGTAATGTGGTTATTGAAAAAATTGCAATTATACTTTTTTCAGTAAAATGTCTTGCAATAAATTATTAATAGTCATTTGTACTAGGAAATGTTTGTCAATCTTGAATAATTAATATATTTTGTTCTATTATGTAAAAAAGATGATAGAACATTTTGTGCTTCTACTTTTGTCTTGACTGCTAGGATGCTCAGAGCCAAATTTAGTGTTAAATCACTGTCAATATTTCTTGACTATAAAATGTGCTTCCTCTCTTTCCTTATGATTTTATATTTATATCTTCTTCAACAGTCTTATTGCATATATGCAATCTACTTAAGCCATAAATCTCTTTTTTTAAGATTTAAGGTCTAAGTAAGAGGATGGAGATATTAAAATATAAATAATTAAAACATCCACAATCTAGCTATATAGCAGGGGAGGCTAAAATTCATTCTCATGACAATTACTATCTATTAGGAAGCTGGTAGTTTATCTTGTTTAATGTCAAATCATTATGTATAATTCTCAAATGGTTGTCGGATCAGCAGGAGATGACTATCACATATATTTCAGGATAGAGTTGACGTTGTTCTGTAACCTAATAGCATATCTACACGAGGTAGCAAACAGCTATGGCCTCTGACTGGAGCAGCTACGAGAACTTCTGACGGGAATCCTGGCAACAAGACTAACCACTGCTGGAAACAGTGGAGAGACCTCATTGCCTTGCTTCTACTTTCCACCAAGTTTGAAAGAAAATAAGTCTACAAGCCTTGTCTAATTCATATGGATGTCAAGATGTGAAGAAATAGTCTTTGGCATTCTCCTTCATTGAGGGAATATCATAATTTATTGCTTAAAAATTGTGTGAATTCGGAGACTTGGAAGCCCAGGGTACAGCCTGGAGCCCTTTGTGGGAGCCTGATCAATGAGTCCTCAAATTGCAGGGTCTAGGCTGTGACTCATTTAAAAAATGTCTAGACAGGGGCTGGCCCCGTGGCCGAGTGGTTAAGTTCGCGCGCTCCGCTGCAGGCGGCCCAGTGTTTCGTTGGTTCGAATCCTGGGCGCGGACATGGCACTGCTCATCAAACCACGCTGAGGCAGCGTCCCACATACCACAACTAGAAGAACCCACAACGAAGAATACACAACTATGTACCGGGGGGCTTTGGGGAGAAAAAGGAAAAAATAAAATCTTTAAAAAAAAAAAAAAAAAAAAATGTCTAGACATGTCAGATTAAAAGTCCATTCACAGTGCAAGTGTTTTAGGTAACAGGTTTTTGGGCCATTCTAAATTAAGTCACTCATTGTATACATATTTTTTAGTGTATTAACAGATTTCTGAATGAGCATTAATAGTCTTAATGGAAAACAGCAATTATCCCATTTATTATTTTTCTAGTGGTGCCTCTAACGTGAAAGACAGTTGTTCATAGATTAGGTAAAACCTCATTCTCTGAATGCAACTTTATGGGGGAAAATACTTTGAACGTAGGTTGATCAAAGGAAATTAAAGGCATTGAATTCAGACATACTTGTAAAACTTATGAACGTTTTCTTTTACTGATAGTTATCATTGAACAATAAACCATTAAGAGACCTGAGTTCAAACAAACAGAGGATTGCAATGAACACTATGGGGATAAATACGATGTTAATCAATGAGTTGGCTTAGAGCCTACTTACAGACTAATGCCCTGCTTATTTCTTAAGTTCTTTCAGACACATTATGCAAGAGAATGCTTTAAAAATTATGGTAAGCTCTATAGAATATGTAATCTCTACTTTCATGTGTACATATGTATGTGAGAAAATATTGGAAAACAACATACATATAAAATGTCAGTGGCTGTCAGAGAATACAACTGATTTTTATTTTCTCCTCTGTGCTTTTCTAAATTTTACAAATGTACTATGTATGCATAAATATCTCTTAATATCCAAGAATAAGTACAGATAAATATTTTTAAAATGTGACAGGATTCTGACTGATAATTTTGCTGTAGAAGACGAAGACTTGGAATTCAGTATAGTCGAAGTTCCAAGTCTACCCTTCGTAGCTATATGTCCTTACAGGATATTGCTTTACCACAATGTCACATGGCAGTACTGGGAGGATGCACTGTATGGGAGGTGGCTGTGTGCCCCTTCAGGACCTTCAGTATGGCATTTCACTTTTGCAGTGGGCAGCATGGTTATTGAATACATATGAGACCAAGCATCCCATGCTTAACGTGTCCCCCCTGCGTCTCCAGTCTCCTTACCATTGATTACCTCCTTTCTCTAGGGCAGGGAAAACATGCAATTATCCAAATAAGCAGAAAAGTAATTAACTGGATAAGAAATATGCTTGGAGTACATTTCAGATGAATCTTTATCCCAAGCATTCAATTAATTAAGAGTAACTAGGCAGAAGATAAGCAGACCTTCTAAACAGGCTAATAAGGTAAAACCAACCCCTTTGTAACAAAATAGGAAGAAATAAATTAATGTCATGCCGGGACACCCCAACGTAGATAATAGAAATGATAACCCTAGAAAGACAAACTCTGGAAGCACCTTCCAATTTCACTAGGCCTGAGGAATGAAGGGGAGTCTGGTCCCTAATCCCTGCCTGTGTTAACAGATGTTATATTGTCAAATAAATGAGCTTACCTTCAGAGAGAAAGCATGGCACAATATGAAGGAAAAGGTCACGTGGTCATGACTTGTATAACAATGTGAATAATCAAGTTCTCAATAGTGTATTTAAGAGCATGAATTTTCTAATTTATTTTCCCAAATTTACTATCTACATATTCATTTGTTCATTCATCCATTCACCAATCACGCATTTAGCCCTTTTTAGGCGTAAGTACCAGTTCTACACAGTTTTAGGCAAGAATTAAAAAAACAAAAACTTGGGGAGGGGCAAGTTTTGCCTTTGCATTTTGGTTCTGACGTAAACATGTTGTGTGGGGCAGACCCAGGTTTTTGGAGCCTGGAGCTTGTATAATTTATAGGGTTCTCTGTAAGACAAAGAATATAAAATTAGGACCACAGGCCCATGCAAGTGAGAAGCCCTGAAGCTTAAGCTTCATCAACTTCGTAGAACTCTACCCCTGTAACTGAGTGTGACCTTGTGCTTCCATTTCCTCAATCCAAGGTCCTAACCCCGGCCCCACTGGTAGTGGTGATCTGTGTAAGTGATGGCATTTGGCATACGGAAGACTTATGATGCTTTGTCAAATCTCGATCCACTTGCTTTTCGCCTGTGCTTTGTCAATTTGTTCACCCAGAGATATCCCTGGAATCATCTGCCAAAGCAGTCAACTGGGTAGCCACATGCTAGAGACGTTAGACTCACTCAAAATAAGGTTAGCGGATAAAATATGAGACACCCAAATGGTTTTTAAGATAAACAGGGACTAATTTTTCAGTATAAGCATGTCCCATACAATATTTAGGCATTCTGAAATTTTTGGCTAAGTCTTGCAACTAACTGGAAAGCTCTGTGTTCAGTTCTTGGCTCAGATGCTTAACTGATCATGTTATGTGACCTTAAGCAAGTTATTTAACGTGTGACTGTTTTCTGTAAAACAGGAGTCAAAATGTTCCTTACAGTACTGTTGTGACACTGTGTGTGAAGTGCTTTGCACAGTGCCCGGCACTGGCTGGGCTCATGTTAAATCGTAGCTGGTGGTGCTGTCAGGGGGGCAAGCCTTTGAGTTATGCTTCTATATAGTTTACATGGACTGCAGCAGCCATAGCTGCTCCTTTGATTTCTTTTTCTTCCAGAAAAGTACGAATAGTCTAGCTGACTTCTCAGAAGCCCAGACAAATGCTGGAGTGCCCAAGTAAGTTTAAACAGCATAGCGACCCTCTGGGAAGGAATAAAGGAGTGCGTGTGGCCTTAGGTAGTCTTTTCTGCTGAGTTAATTGGAATTTGCTGAACTCACTTTCACAATGACAAAAAACAAATGTTTGAGATAGAAACCTTGCCTTGGTCTAGTAGAACACCAACATTTCAAATAAACATTTTGATCAAACATTTCATCACGTACCTCGTGTTTGCCCACAAAGAAGCTTCTGCACCTATGTGCACAGGTTTTCTCCTTCCCAAAATATTTGCTTGGCATTTTCTGGATACGGGTTGAGGCCACCAAAAGTAAAATCTTTTTCCTTTCTTTTTTGTTTCTTATTTTAACTGTCAATTGTCTGGACTCACCGTCATTGCTTAGTGATTTTTTTCTTAGTGTTTTATTTGATGAAACCAATGGTACACGATGGGGCATACCTCCCCCTGAGGGAATGAGACCTGTTACTATGTTCTCTAGTTAATTTCCTTACTTCCTAGCTTAAAACTCATGCTCTGTCTCTTCCCTCCCTTATTCAGCCCAAACCCTGCATCCATGTTTGCCCTCTTCATTGGTTTCATGACCTTGGTTCTCTTATTTATTCAACAAAACTATTTTCCAGATAATGTTTTAGACCCAGGAATACAAATAGAAATAAGCTTCGGTCTCCTCTCTCAAGGTGCACAAAGCCTAGAGGAAGAGACAAACGATTAATGATTCCAATGTATTTATTAAAAATTCTGTCACAGAAATACGTCCTTCTGTGGAGGACGCACAGAAGAAAAAGTGCCTAAATGTGCCAGGGGATGGGACAAGATTAGAAGGGATGAGGACAAAGGTGGTAACAATGAAGTCGAGTTCTAGAGAGTAGACAAAGTGTACGAATGGTAATTGGTTGCCAAGAGGGAAAAGCGTATGCAAAGCTATCCTTGCGTGAAAGTGCACGGTGCATCAAGGGAAGCAGAAATGGTTTGGTAGAGCTGCAGCATAAAGGATGTGGAAGACTAGACAAACAGGCTGACCCTGGATTTGTAAAAGGCTTTCATGTCATTCTGAGGAGTTTAGGTTTTATTCTGTAGGAAATTAGGAATTGAGGGCATGATTTGTGTTTTAGAAAGATCAGTCTGGCCACAAGTTCTGTGGACGTTGAAATGGCAGAGAAAGGGATGGGACACGAAAGACAGTTATAAAGCTACAAAAATAGTAAAAGCAAGAGATGATGAGGGTCTCAGCCAATGTCAAGACAGTGAGAATGCAGAGGAGAGAATGAACTTAAATGTTATCTAGGAAGCAGAGTGAAAAAAATTGGAGACAGGGACGTCATAGATGATTCCTGGGTTTCTATATCTGTCTGTGAGTCTTATAGAGAAATTGGAGGCACACATATGCAAGCACAAACACAACACACCAAAGATAACATGCCTCTTAAAATATGTTCTGTGTATACATTTCACTAAAAATACGGAAAGCAAATTGCACCATTAAATGCGTTTAACCATTTTTGAATGTTATTAATATTTAATTATTGCATTAATAGAACATGAGGCAAGAAAGTCACATGGGAATTTTCAGAAAAATCTGTGATTAGTTACAGATTTTATACCCCATAAGAAAGTTGTCAAGGTCTATTCATTTCTTGAGAAGAATCTGTTCACATATGAAGTTTTATAGTCTAGCCATTCTGCTAAGTAGGAGTGCAACTTAATATTTTCCAATTTCTTCTCATTATGGTGCTATTATTGCTTGTTTTTTAATTGTTCTATTAATTATTAAATATATGCAAAATTATGTTTATAATATGTTGAAGTGTAAAGAGTAATAATAAAATGAAGATCCACATATTCCCTTACCCGGTTCTAGAAATAGAATATGGCCAATACTTTGAAGCCCCTGTGTTCCCCTCACCAATTTTGTCACCTTCCCTCCACGCAACCCATCCTTAAGTGACTACAAATTTGATTATTTGGAGTTAATTATCTCCTTAACTTTTTTTCCAGTTTAACCAGTATCTTCATATTCTTAATCAGTAGTGATCATTTCACATATAAGTTAAATCCTATTTGTGTACTCTTGATGATCATCTTTTGCCAAACAGCATATTGCTAAGATTCATCTGTGTCGGTGTGTATAGCTGTGCTCATTTTCAACTCTGATGTACAGTATTCATTATGAACATATCCTCATTCGTTTATCCATTCACCTGTAGATTGGTCTAACTTGAACATTCCTGCTTTGAACATACTTGGGCATGTCTCCTTATGCATACGGTACATGAAAATAGTTAATTGTCTTTTTCTTAGAATTTCCTGTTGTATTTTGTCCTTTTACTTTCAAAGATTTGGGAGTCCTTATATTTTAGAGGTATCTCATGTACATATATCCTGATTCTCAGTCCACATATCCCCAAATATATATATATGTTTGTATATTGTCTATTAACTGATAAGTTTAGTTAACTCCTGGAAGAAAAAAGAAAAGCTGCTGTCAGCTAGAATTGGAGAGCTACTGCTATGAGACTGCACTAACTGAGATGGTACTTTTAGTGGGGAAAAAGACGGAATTTGATTAAAATGAGGTTTATACTCAGAAACAAATAAATGCCACCAGGAAGGAAGAGAGAATAAACAGAGGTAGTTCGTAAGGAAATTGGAGCATGTGACTTAAGAAGCAGTGATTACTGGGAGGAATTAGAGCCCTGTCTCGAGGAGGAAGGGAAACAGGGGGTATAAAAAGGGCTTGCACTTTTTTGGAGAAGGCTTGATAGTGAAGAATATTCTAGATCTGGAAGAGTGCCTGGGAAATGCGTGTATCCAGGGGAACAGAATGCGATGATGGATGTACAGTTGTACACCAGGCTAACAATGTATTAGATCCTAAGGTTGAGTGAAAATTACCATAACCATGAGTCAATAACACCTCAGAAGATTCCAAGGGGTCTTGAACTTGGGCTGGCCTGGACTCATTTGTGAGGTAGAAGCGTCTTTCTTTGATAGCACCACCATCCTTCTTGCTTCGGTGAGTACCCATTCTTAGGGCCCTCATGCTGCCTGTCTGCTACATAGAACACTTACATCCCTGCCAACCAGCGACATATCCTTCCAGCAAGCAGACGTTTTCATTTTCCCATTTCCACAGCAAGCTTGCTTATGGTCCAAGACCAGAAATTCTCAGATAGTGTTCCCCCAAACTTTGATCAAAGTGTAAAATTTATTCTTGCAACTAAACTTCTCTTGCATTGACCTATGAAAGATAGAACATTTTACTGACTCGTTTATAAAGGTGTGGAAAGCTAGAGATGACCATACTATGAAGTCAAGCTGATATTACAGAAAGGCAGAATACTCACTGCATCACACGAGAACTTTGTCTCATTATATAAGAAACCTCAGTTTAATATAGAAAACAGTTTTCAGAAAACAGAGGCATGGTGCTAAAGGGATGCCAAATGAATTGTGTGATAATTGTGGACACTTTTATAGAGATGCAATCTTACACTACAGTAATGATTGTATTATGAACATTTTTGGTTTTTTTCTTTTTTGAGGAAGATTAGTGCTGAGCTAACATCTGTGCCCAGCTTCCTCTATCATATATGTGGGATGCCTGCTACAGCATGGCTTGATAAGGGGTGCTTAGGTCTGTGGCCGGGATCTGAACTGGGGAACCCTGGGCCACCGAAACAGAATGCACGAACTTAACTGCTACGCCACCAGGTTGGCCCCGTTAAGTTTTTTAATATACCAAAAATTCTACCATAGCATTTGTAAATATGTTGCAAATGCCAAATGTTTGAGGACCTCAGCAATAGATGTAAGCTCTATTCAGGTAGTGACCATGTCCAAGCTAGTGTACAAAAGACACATAGGCAATGCTAGAGAAATAACAGTTGAATGAATGAAGGAGTTCCCCTGCCTTGTTTTCTACTAGGGCCAATCTGATAAATTTATTTGGGTTAATTTGTCTTAACAAGTTAGCCTTAGCTAATAAAAGGTGATAATGTTTAACCAGTAGTTAAATATTTAGCAGAGACTCAAAGTCTTATCACAAAGAGTCCTCGTCAGATGGTGAGGAATTTCAGACAAAGGTGCCAGGCCTACAGGGAAATTAGGAAAATGGACAATGCATAAATTCAGTGTACTTCCTAAATCACAAAAACCAAGGACATCAAGGACATGAGATTAGAAGGGAAAATATCTGGTAAATTTATTTATTTTACCCATTTCTTACATAAATATTAATGCATACTAAAGACAAACAGCGCTTTAATGGGAGGACACTGACAACAAATATAGCAAATAAGAAAATTATGTGTATGTTAGAAGGCGTTAAGTACCATTGAAAAATATTTAGAGAAAAGTAAGGCAGTTCAAAAAAGCAGAACAAAGGAAAGTTAAAAGTTCATTCCTTCATTCACCCAATTAGCTACCCAGCCAGCAGTTCCCAAGCATCTACTTTGCCCCCAGTTTTCAGAACATAAAGACTGACTATGGCCCTCAGTCTAGTTGACATACATGAACAACAGGAAGAACCAAGCTCTCATTTTGTAAACACCCTGATGAAAATGGGTACAGAGTGCTATGGGGACTTCCAATAATGGCTAGCAATGCAGGGAAGGCTTCAGAGAAGGGAAACATTTGCATGAGTTTTTCAATTTTTTTTTTTTTTTTTTTTTTTTTTTTGCTGAGAAAGATTAGCCCTGAGCTAAAATCTCTGCCGATTTTCCTCCACTTTATATGTGGGTCACCACCACAGTGTGGATGACAAGTGGTGTAGTCCACGCCCGGGATCTGAACTCACGAACCTGGGCTGCCGCTGAAGTGGAACAGGCAGAACTTAACCACTACACCATCAGGCTGCCCTTGCATGACATTTTAAGAACTGGGTGAGATTAAATCAGTGACCAGAAGAGAAAGGACATTCCAGGTACACAAACAGCTAATTTATCCTCATGGAGATATGAAGAAGGATGACAATTCAAGGAGATGTGAAAAGTTTATTGTAGTGAAAGTATAATTACAACAGAAAGCAAACTAGAGGGTGTGTGGCTGAGTCCAGTGGAGGTGAGGGAGTAGCTTCGCAGGAGATGAGCCTGGAAAGGCATCCATCTTCTCAAAACACATTCAGAGTTTCTACATACACTGAATGCATTTGTATGGTGCCCTGTGTTTTGATCATAGGAAACAGCAGGCTTAAAAGTACTGTGGAACAAAGCAGCAGACTTTTGTTTTTACCAGGAGTGTGCTTGACTTTAACCAGACTCAGAATACAAAAATCCAAACTTACAAAACAGATAAAATAGGATGTGATTATTTTGTGAACAAAGGGATTCTTAACTTTATAAAAGGATTTACGTCCTTTGTTCTCAAATACGAAACTAGTGCCTGAGCTTGCCAACTCTCTGGATGTCAGGAGTCCCCCAGAATAGAGCTGTTCCTGACATGCTTCTGAGGCCTCAGTAAAACTATTGTTTTTTGCCTGCTTTGTTTTCAAACTTAAAGTTGTGCAGATACAGAATGTAAAACCAATTCTATATAAGAATTTGTATTTCCAAAATGCTTTTAGTAAGTATTTGAGTTTAGCTTCTAACACTCTCCTCCTTTATTGATAAACAAACTGAAAGGCAGAAAGGAAAAGGAATGACTCAAGTAGCCCTCATGGGGTCAGATCAGAACATCCCAGAGCTGTGGCTGGAGAATTGACAAATGGCGCTCATGGTTGAGATGAGGGTCCCCAAGTCTGTAGTGGGGACACTGGCACCATGTATTAATTGGCACCAAAGATTCTTGGTAATGAGGGGAGACTTGGGGTACAGGAAACGTGAGGATAATCATATGAGTGTCTTGATTTTCTTGGTTGGAGCAAATGAGATGATCAAAATCTCCTAAGGGGCATCTGTATCTGGAAGGAAAGCATGCCAAGGTCCTTAATATAATGATGTCTCATGGGAATACACCATTGTCAGTTGGTGTCTTCATCAGTTGTTATTCTTTCCTATTTAAACTTTTAGAGAAGTATTGTATGTTTTTTTTTTTTAATTTAAAAATAACACAAAGATTTTGTTAATGACCTCTCCAGGTACCCTTGCTGCCACACCTCTTCAAAATACTAGCCTTAATGCCTTAATGTGTTCAAGGCTCAAAGTTTAAATTGATAGATAGTAATAGTTTAAAAGTAACATTTAAATATATTAATACAGATTCAAGTACATAAACCATTTACCTTACTGACCAAATATCTGCTTTTCCATAACATTAAATTGTGTGTGTGTGTGTGTGTGTGAGTGTGTGTAACTTCAATATCTAAATCCTACATACTTAATGGTAAAAGATGGAAAGTTTGACCGAGGAAAAGCCCAGGAAAAAAGGCAAGGATGTCTATTCTCAAAATTTCTAGTCAAAATTGCACCACAGTTCTTAGCCAGTACAATAAGGCAAGAAAAAGAAGATTTTTTTTAAAAAAAGGAAATATATAGGATAGAAGTAAAACTTTTCTTATCCATAAATTATATGATTGTCTACATAGAAAATACTAAGAAGCATTAAAAAAAACTCTGCTAGAAATATAAATGAATTTAGCAAGGTTGCAGGATACAAAGTCGCATAGTAAAATTAACTGTATTTTTGTATTTCTCTATGGATTAGCAACACACAATTGGAAAATGAAATTAAAACTAAGGTCATTTACAATAGTATCAAAAACACTAACTGTTGAGGAAGAAATTTAACAAAAAAGGTGTAAAACCTCTATACTCAAAACTAAAGAGCATAGTTGAAAGACATTAAAAGAATATCTAAATAAACAGAGAAAAATCATTTTCAATAATTAGAAGATTTGGGCCAGCCTGATGGCACAGTGGTTAAGTGTGCACGTTCTGCTTCAGCGGCCCAGGGTTTGCCAGTTTGGATCCCGGGTGGGGAGATGGCACCACTCATCAAGCCATGCTGTGGCAGGCGTCCCATATATAAAGTAGAGGAAGATGGGCACGGATGTTAGCTCAGGGCCAGTCTTCCTCAGCAAAAAGAGGAGGATTGGCAGCAGTTAGCTCAGGGCTAATCTTCCTCAAAAAAAAAAAATAATAATAATAATTACAAGATTCAACTGTCAAAATGTTCGTTTTCCCCAAATTGATCAATGTATTCAATGAACTTTCAATCAATTTTCCAGCAAGCTTTTTATTTTGTTGATGAGCTGATTCTAAAATTCGTATGGAGAATCAGAGAACTTAGAATAGTGAAAACTCTTGAAAAAGAACAAAGTTGGAGGACGTACACTACCTGATTTCAAGACTTACTATAGAGCTACAATAATCATTATAGCATTGTATTGATATAAAGATAAACCTACAGGTCAATGGAACAGAATAGAGATTCCATAAACAGACCATACATATATGGTCAAATAATTTTTGAGACAGGCATCAATCCAATTCAATGGCGGAAAACCTCTTTTCAACAAATGTGCTAAAACAACTGGATATCTGTATCAATTTAATGAACCTCAACCAATATCACATTGTACACAAAAGTAAATTTGAAATGAATCATAGACCTAAATGTAAAAGCTAAAACTCTAAACTTTCTAGAAGAAAACACGAGGGGAAAACTCCATGACCCTGAGGTAGACAAAGATTTATTAGATACGCTGTAAAAAGCACTGACCATGAAATAAAAAAGAGATAACAGTCTTCACCAACATTAATATCTTCTTATCTTCAAATGACATTATCAAGAAAATGAAAAGGCAATCCATTGACTGGGAGAAAGTATTTGCGATACACGTATCTGACAAAAGGCTTGTATCCAAATCATATAAAGAATCACTATAACTCAGTAGTAAAAAGGGCACTCGACGCAATAAAATATGGGCACTCAGACACATACAAAAGACCACCTTCCCAACAAAAAAACCTCATTCCTTTTAGCATTATTGTCACAATCTGAGCCCCGGCTTTTTTATCATAATTATTTTCAGTCATGACAACTCAGTGATAATCCCCAAGCACAATCCACAGGAGTGGAGGCAGAGAAGCCTGGCAAATAAAGGTAATAGGTTTTAATGGGCTAATCTAGTCTTGCGCATACCCAACCCATTATAGAGTTATCATTCAACTTTACAGCATCACAATTATATAAACGCTAACTACAGTGCTTCATGCTCTCTCCTCTGTCCTGGAAATTTCCCAGGGCTAGCCATTGAGAAGTAGACTGATCTCATATTAAACCCAACAGAACTGGGATGGGAATGTTGCTTTTGACTTAACCAAATAACTGACAAAAATGCAATCCCTTTATTGGATAAAGAAGTAAAGATGTACATAAAAATGTTATTATATTAATGTCTTTGAACATTAAATCTAATCAGAACATAATTATTTAAATACTGTTCTATTATACAAATGATGTCTATTAAATCAAGCCTCTTAAATGCCGTTCGTGCTTACATAATGCTAAGAAAGAAGTTTTTGTTAGTTTTCTTAACAGAAAAAATGCTATAAATAGGCAGATCTCAAATTATGCAAAATACCACCTTCAAACTTATAAACGATATCATTACAAGTGAATCAACTTTATTTCTGTTGATGTTTTAAATTTGAACTTATTCTTTCTGACTATGAGGTTAACATATGCTCACAGGAAAAAATAGACTATACAAAAGCGTAAAGGAGAAAAGCATTTCACTTAATCAAAAGATCACAAACAAATCACTGTTAAAATTTTAAGTGCTACCTGCCATTATTTTTTCATAACTTTTTGTTTATATACTTGAGACCATATGATAGATACATTTCTCTATGCTTCCTTTTTTATTTACCAACATATAAATTATATATCTTAATTACCGACAGTGTAATTATAGGGTTAATTTTGTGTAAAGTTTTTGAACAACAAAGAAAATTATAGAGACTAAAATAAAAACTTATAAATTCCCACAGCAAAGAGATGAGTTTTGTTGAATGTTGTATTTCCATACAATTCTTTTTCTATGCATTTATTCCTGTTTCACTTGTATATGAAGTTTTATATCCTCAACTAATTTAGTAACTACATGGTAAGAAAGTACACATTTTATTACACCCTTAACTAGCTGTAGAAATTTTTAAAACTTATCAAATTGATTAGTCCTATATGGCTTTTGTTACGTTAATCTCCATTTCTTTGTTTCTAATGAAGTTAGACATGTTTTCACATGTTTTTCCGTATTCTTCCAATGGAGCATTACCACTTTCTTAATAATTTGCAACACTTCCTTTGAAATTTGGGATGTTAACCTTTGTCTGTCCTATCAGATGCAAAGTATTTTCCCATTTTACCTTTTATTTGCATAGTCTTTTGCTATACAGATGTTTTAAAATCATTGTTTGGGCAATATATCTCATACTGTGTAATTTCATACATTACTTTCAAGCTTAGAAAGCCTCTACATATCCAGCCCTTTGTTGACATTCACTTACATTTCTTTCTAATTTGTTATACAATTAAACATTTAAAACTGTCACCAAAACTCTTTACATTGCCTTGTGTTACTCCCTATCACGTTAAGATTTTGCATCAGTTTTACTGCCCTCTGTTCTGTTCCATTTATCTGATTTTCAATTCTGATACACAGAAAACAATACTTTAATTATTGTGCTTCTGTAAGACCCTAAAATATGCACTATAGTAAAGTAAGTTCTTTGTCATCAACATTCTTAGCTATGCTTATTTGTTTGCTTTTATTAAAGACCTGTAGAACCATTATCTCCTACTTCAAAAAAAAGAAAATCCTTTTGGGTTGATTGGAATTAACTTAAAGTATAAACTAATTTGAAATGGTTTGAAACATCTTTACAAATACTGAAGAAATGGTTTGGGTTTATTACACACAACTCTGTAATCTCTTAACATGATTGTAGCGGAAGCCATTAACATTTTTCCAAATATTAAACCATCCTTGCAATTCTGGGAATGAATCCTATGAAATTAGGGTTGGAAATTTATTAAATATGGTGCTAAATATGATTTCTTTCTATATTATTATTGAATTATGCCTTTCTATTTTCAGAGAGATCCTTCTATAGTTGTATCTTGAACAATTTTTCTTTCAACCTGAAGACAACTTAATAGAATTATTTGGTTTGTTTTCTATATATTTTTAATGCTCTGGAATATTTCACATTGCACTTAGTTACCTGTTTCTCGTAAACTCAGAAGAACTTTGTTGGAAAACTGTCTTAATCAAACATATTTTTTATAACTATATATATGTAATAAGCATTTCAAATTTTTCTACTCTGATTTATATTTTTTGCACAAAATTAAGACTTTCTAATATATTTACATACAGCTATGCATTGAATTGTTATATAAAATTAAAATCTCTCCAATGTGTATTCTTATACTTAATTTTTAAAATAATTTTCTCTTCTTAATAATTATAGTTCTCAGAAATGTCCATTAAAAAAACCCTTACATATTTCTATCTATTCACTTTATACTTTTTCTATTTACTAATTCATTACTTTTCTTTTCCCTACTTTCTACAGGGTTGCCTTCTTTAAAACTTTCTAACTCCTTAAATAAAGAACTTATTGCATTCATTTTATCTTTCTTAAATGACATTTCCTAAGGATATAAGTTTACCATTGTGCATGGATTTTAGACTATCTTAGGAATTTTCATACATACTATTCTCAGTTCAATTTTATTCTAAAGACATTTTAATTGCATTTTTATTCCCTCTTGAAATTGCTGTTTAATGGAATCTTAATTAATTTTTAGTTTTGTTTGTTCTTGGACAAAAGATGGAATTTGGATCTCCAGTTTCCATTTTTTTAAAAGTTGAGGTTTTTTGCATGGTTTTGAATATGATTAAATATTATAAACACTCCTTGGGCATTTAACAAAGCACATGTTTTCTATTTGTGAGTATAAGTTTATATTGTTCATAAGTATTTGTGCTTATTTATTTCATGTCTTGATTTGTCAGTCTGATAGTACTAAGCTAAAGTGTCCCAACATCTCACTATTGTTTCATTTCTTTTTTTTAAAGGTATACTTTGCTTTTGTTTTTCTTTTTAACTTTTTTTTTTTTTTTTTTGGTGAGGAAGATTGGCCCTGAGGTAACATCTGTTGCCAATCTTCCTCGTTTTTTCTCCCCAAAGCCTCAGTACATAGCCACATATCCTAGTTGTAGGTCATTCTAGTTCTTCTATGTGTGATGCCACCACATCATGGCTTGATGAGATGTGTGTAGGTCCATGCCCGGGATCTGAACTGGCAAACCTCAGGCCACTGAAGCAGACTGTGCAAACTTAAGCACTTGGTCACAGGGCCAGCCCCCAATAATTGTTTTTATGTCAAATTATTTCTAATATTTTTATCGCTATATTTTGTGTGTGTGCGCATGAAGATTTATTGCTGTTAGCCCTTCAAATGGATTTTATCAATAGAATTACCCACTGTCTCTTTCAATGCTTTTTATCTTGTTGAGTTCCACTCTATATTATTATTGTGACTTTTATTTCCATCTCTTTCTTTTTGTAGTTGCTGTTAATAGGGGAGTTTAACTCATATATAAATGACATAATCAACATATTTAATGTTATTCTACTATCTTATTTTATGCCTTCTCTATTTTTTTGCTTACTAGTTACTTTGTATTTTGTATTTCTATATTTTGCTTTGTAGGCTTTGTTTTAGTTGCTTTTTTTTTTTCCCTGTTTGTCAAGTAGAAATCCTATTTTCAGTTTTACTGGGAGTTGTCCTTAAGTTTGTCAAATATGTAAATGCATTTCTTCTTCTTTGAAGGTAATTGCTTAGCAATATGCATTTAAAATAAATTTGTTTAAAGTGAGACCCAAATGATTCTGTACATAGTTGGGGTGGGGCACAGCATAATGTAAGGCTAGTACATCTTGGTAAAACTGAAAAATGTAACTATTTATTATGGAAATAAGTCTGTGCTTTCTAAATAAAAATATTTTTTACCATTGCAACCATGCTGGAATTCTTAAAAGGAACAAAAAATTAACCAAAGTGATGTTTTTCTTGCCACTATTTTCCCAACAAAATGTTATGACATTCTCCTTTGGATCATGCTGCAAAAGTGCCAGGCTTATTTCAACTCATGCATTTCCTATTATGTTCTTGGAACTATGAACAAATCAAGTATACTTTCTGCCATTATGAAACATACAGCCTAGTTGGGGAAACACATAATAAACAAGTGAAAAAGGAAAACACACACACACACATCCCTCCTGTCTTTTGGTCGTTTTTCAGATGTGCTTCCTTGAGGTGAAGAGATCCCGTGTATTAGGTAACACACATGAGTAAGCCCACATATTCACATGGAAGTTCTAACCTAAATTTTATTTTCAGTGAAGCTTTATTTCCATTGCTTACCTTTCAACCAGTTATGACCCTTAATATATTCACTTGAAATTTCCCTGTTTCAGAATTTCTGCTAACACTTAATACTTTGTCTTTCACAGAGAATGATGCAGCTGAAAGGGCTTTAGAGATCTTTTTGGCCCAGGATGGCAAATACAGGCACCAATGTCACAGTCCCATTCTCATGCCCATGGCAGACATTAGCAATCAATCTTGATGCTCGTTTATTTTAAGGCTGGGTATATATAGCTCAGGAGTAGCTCTATCACAGCATTCTAGTTTGTATTAACACGAAGTTTTTGAACATGAGTCGAAGGCTATTTGACAAAATTCTTGTTTAAGAGTGAGCAAACTTATTGCTAACTAAAATTTAAAAACATAAAATGATTAGTAGATCCACATTTAAAAGACTCTCCATGAACAACAATTTTGTAAAGTTGGAATTTTGAAACAACAGTTAATTTTAAAGTGAGGCAAATTGAAATGCGTTTTGTCATACGGCTCATTCTTAGCCCTCTGCCTCTTTCAGCTCGGACAACTTTTAGGACTGTTATTTGGTGATCTTGAGCTAGGTCTGTGGCTTTAGAGCATTTGTATCCTGACTATATCATCTCAGCACAACACTCTCGCTGGTGGGAGTGCAAACTGGTGCAGCCACTCTGGAAAACAGTATGGAGATTCCTCAAGAAATTAAGAATAGAACTACCAACGATCCAGCTATTCCACTGCTGGGAATTTATCCAAAGAACATGAAAACACGAATGCATAAAGATACATGCACCCCTATGTTCATCGCAGCATTATTCACAATAGCCAAGACTTGGAAGCAACCTAGGTGCCCATCAAGGGATGAATAGATAAAGAAGATGTGGTATTTATACACAAGGGAATACTACTCAGCCATAAGAAACAACAAAATCCAGCCATTTGTGACAACATGGATGGACCTCGAGGGTATTATGCTGAGTGAAATAAGTCAGAGGGAGAAAGTCAAATACCATATGATCTCACTCATAAGTAGAAGATAGAAACAATGACAATCACATGGAGACAGAGATTGGGTTGGTGGTTACTAGAGGGAAAGAGGGGAGGGAAGAGGGCAAAAGGGGTGATTAGACACGTGTATGGTGATGGATTGTAATTAGTCTTTGCGTGGGGAACATGCATTCTAAGAGGAATCGAAATATAACAATATACACCTGAAATTTATATAATGTTATAAACCAAGGTCACTGTAATATAAATAAATAAATAAATAAATAAATAAATAAAACAGAGGTTCCTGACCACCGCCCACCCCAAAAAGAACAACAGTCCCCTTCTTTTGGTCAAGATCCTTTCTCCATTGTTTTTTTTCATTCAGCTTACTCTTCATTTCTCATTCCCTTAGACATTATTCTCTGTTACAACCACATGGCAATGCAAAAGCTGAATGTCAATGTAGTCATGAAAGGATTATTTAAGAATAGACATTGTACATTTGAAAGCTTTATTATTTATTCAACAAATATTTATTGAGTGTCTTATATGTGCTAGGCAATGTGCTAGCTCTTGAGATGTGCCATTTAACAAACAAAGCTTTCAGGACATTGTAGGGCTTTAGAATTGGACATGGCAGAGATGGAGACAAACAATAAAGAGATCAGTAAATTATATTGTATATTAGAAGGTAATTCTTTCTCTAAAAAAATAGCAGAGCAGATGAAAGAGATTGAGAATACTAAGAGTGGTGCTGGAGTGCAGTTTTAACTAAGGCCTTATGAAAAACGTGAAATTTAAGCAGAGATTTGAAAGAGGTAAGAGAGTAGCGCATACAGCCCCAGGAAAGCTGTTCCAGGCATGGGGAACAGGAGTGGGCCTGGTGTGTTTGAGGAACAGCAAGGATGCCAATGTGGCTGGAGCAGAGGGAACCAGAGAAAGAGTAATAGTAGGACATGGCAGAAGAGGGCAGGCACAGATAATTTAGGGCATGTCACTTTGCTCAGTCAACCAAAATGCACACAAGAAAAAAAAGATAGATATTAAATACGTTAGTGTAATTAGTATATTTAATTTAATTAGGTGCATTTAGTATGCTTTAGGCGAAAAGACAATAGGAACCTGATTCCACACAGAAATCCCCTCTCACTTTCAAGCCCTTTTAAAATTTTCCCCATCACTCCTTTAATTAAATGAGTCCTATTTATGGAATTTCTATTTTCCTAGTCTGAAAACTGCCTTAACCCTACCCACCACTTTTCTAAATGCAACCTACAAAACACATTTTCACATTCAGAGTTTGTGTTTTTCTACATCAAACATAATTACCTGTGAAGTATTTTGTGATATTTCTGCAAAATAAATTATATTACAGTACATTTTGGGCTCCATTTACTACCTAAAACAATTGATTTGAGTCCATTGCATCCTTGGCCAAATGATGTGAACTGAAATGGATGTCATTAAAAATGCTGAAGGTGACTCATGCGTGCCCTTCAGTCTTCTCTGGTGGTGCTGAAATGAGGTGATGATTTCATGCAAACTCAACCAGCAGCCGAAGCGTCTCTGTTACATCTCTGGCATTCATTGCAAAAAGAGGGAGTCTCAGTGCTCAGGGAGGCAGAGTTTCACCTGGAAATTCAACTGACAGGAGGAGGACACAGCCTTCCTCCCACTCACCTCATCCCCCCAGTAACGGCTGTGCTCCATCCTAGCTCCAGGGGACACAGCATCCTGTCACATCACACGCAGCTACTGTGTGGCACAGTGACTCTCTGACTGGCACTGTGGAGGGTACACTAAGATAAGGCAGCTCTCACATTTTTAGCATTGGATAATATTTTATAAATTTCAAAACACACTCCATGGTTTTACCCAGGAAAGTAGCACAATATGCTGTCTTTAGTTTTTCTACTGGGAAACCTTTGGAAAGCCAAAGCTTACATATGTAAAACAGACAATAATGAAGCTCCAAACTCTGCAGCCCTAGCCATAATTGCATTCTCACAGTATGGAGTCAGCCTAGCTAGTTTTAAATCCTGCCTCTACTACTTACTAAACCCATGACTCTGGATAGATTACTAAAACTCCCTGTGCTCAGTTTCCTTATCTGTAAATTTAGGTTAATTGGAAATTAGCAAGCATTATGCCGGGAGAAGCTTCATAAATGCTTGCACATTAGGGCTTGTCCTCTTGAAACACTTCTTATTGGAAGTCAGCCATCATGCTGGAAAGACGCTCAGGCTAGACAGCAAAATAACGAAAGGCCAGATGGAGGGAGGCCCCAGAAGGTGAAAGACATTGGTGGACATTCCAGCCACAACAGATCTTCCAGCTGAATGTACCCACCTGAGTGGCCTCAGTTACACTGTGTGGAACAGAAGAACCATCCAATTGATCCCAATAAATCCACAAAATTGTGAGAAATAATAGAACATTGCTCTTTTCACTAATAAGTTTTGGAGCGATTTGCTAGCAAAAATAGATAACCGAAACAGTCAATATATCCTTCTTTTAACGTAATGTAATACTTAAACCACTTAGATTTGGCCTTTGCAATAGATTTTTATTTATTACACTGGTTCAGACAATAGCAAGTCAAGGAGAGAAGAAAGGGTCTATACCTGGACCTAAGAATGGATACAGGAATTAAGTGTAATGAGGTGAAGGAGAAAATAAATTATTAACATCTGGCAGTAGAATTTCCCTTAGGCTCAGAATTGCACTTGCTTAGAAAAAACAAAATTTCCTGGTAAGTATATCAAGTAGGATTACATTTGGCAGCATGTAATGGAAAGAAACACTCACACAACACAGTAACAATGGCTTAAATAAGATAGATGTTTAGGGGGCCATCCTTGTGGCTGAGTGGTTAAGTTCATGAGCTCCGCTTCAGCAGCCCGGGTTTTGCTGGTTCGGATCCTGGGCGCAGACATGGCATCGCTCATCAGGCCCTGCTGAGGTGGTGTCCCACACAGCACAACCAGTGGCACTCACAACTAGAATATACAACTATCTACTGGGGGCCTTTGGGAAGAAGAAGAAAAAGAAAAGAAGATTGGCAACAGATGTTAGCTCAGGTGCCAATCTTTAAAAGCAAAAAAGATAGCTGTTTATTTCTCTTGTGTTCATAAACAAAACCAAAGGAGGACAGTCCAGAGCTATTACGGTAGCCTCTGGTTTTCTGGGACCCAGGCTCCTTCTATCATGATGTTCTGCCATCTAATGACATTGCTTCATGGTCCATGAGGCTGGTCAGGCTCTGGAATTCAGGTATGTATTTTAATCAGCAGGGTAAAGAAGGAAGGGTGGAGGAAGAAAAAGACTGTGCAAAATTTCTGTTTACATCTCAATGAGAATAAGTTAAAAGGCCACACATAGCTCTAAGGAATGAAGAGAAATGTAGTCTTTTCTATGGCTTCGTAACATGTGATGAGAGCACTGCATATGGCCGACAGCTCTTCATAAAGACTACCTTATTCAAATTACTTTGTGTGAAAGGACTGTGTGTGTGTGCGCATGTGTGTCTAATTTGGTGAGAAGTATGACAATCATATACTGGAAGATGTGGTTGGCAGAGTGACATTAATGTGAGAGAAGATCCCAGAAGCAGCAGTAACCAACACAATGTAAACCTCCCAGAGTTTTCTGAAGAAATTTGGGGGAGGACTTTATGCTTTAACAGTTTGCAAAATAGAGAGTAAAGCAATTGTTTCTTTCTTTACTTTTTATTACACAAATTTTAAAACAAGCACAAGATTAGAAGTAATGATATAATGACCCCCCACGTATCCATTAGCCGGTTTCAATCATTTCAACACATGGTTAATCTTGTTTGATTTGTACACCACTGACTTTTCCTCCCTCTCAACACTGGATTATTTAGACATCACATCACACACTAATGTTTTCTAGATCAAAAGGAGCAAAGACTCTGAAAACATCTGGATTAAATGTGGAAAAATGTATAAAGTCAACAACGATGGTGGAGTCAAAGAGCACAGTTGGACAGCACAGAGAGAAAACAGTAGATAGTATGAGCAGTTTAGAATAAAAATGAAATATATGAAGAACTTTAGGATGATTAAGAACCAATATAAGAATAGGAAAATGACAGCATGGATAAGACAAAAGAGGAGGCAGTGGGGTTGTGAAATAGTGGAAAAGATACAGAAAGAGACGGGGAAACTCTTCAGGTTACAGAGCATTTAAGGAGTTGCCAATAGGGTAACAAACCAGGACTTAGAAGATGAAGACGAAAGGGAAAAGTGAAGAGATCAATGGCAAATACTGCTAGTTATTTGCCTAAAATCCTTTCTCTTCTCTCTCCTGAGTAACATACTCTAATTGTATTCAGGCAGCAATGTGTCCTGCTAAAAGTGACACTTCCTAGCTTCTCCGTTCACAGAGAGTAGGTGAAATTCATTGCGTAGAACTTTGGGAAGGCTCTTTAAAGAAAATTGATTCACCTGGAGGGGCTCACTTTTTACCCTTTATCCTTTTCCCTCTACTCCCAGTGCACAAAGAATTTTGATTACCAGCGTTCCAGCAGCCATCATCAGCTAAGAGGCAGTGCAAGGATGTTGGAGCTTGCCTCCCTGATGACTGAGAGGCCACCACATTGGCTGTGGCCTGCTGAACTCTGTATCCTGATACGGGAGAGACAAATAAAAGCCACTTGTGAGGTGGAAGGGGAAGTCTTTTTCAAATTTAGCCAAGACTAATTTAATTGATATTGGTACAGTGAAAGAAATATAGTAAAAAGTCTTTGAAGGAAGAATGGGAATTTTTATTGAGCAAAGCAAAATGAATGAAACATTTTCTATTGATTGGCAGATGTTGCTCTGCTGTAGACAGTGTCTCTCCCAGTTGAATTTTTAGATGAAAAGGTTAAACATCAAATGTTTCTTACAGAGTAGTTCTCCAAAGCTGAGCCAGAATCAAAGATTCAGCAGTGTCACCTATTATTACTTATTAATTATTACTAATAGTGCTAACCTCTTAAAATTCTACAACACCTTGTCAATTTCATAGCCCTTACATATAAATTACCTAATGTCCATTCATGCATTTATTTAGCTAATGTGTTTTGAGGGCTTAATATGTGAAATCATTATAGTAGACATGCCTGGGGGATAAAGTACAGCATGGAATCATCACATCAGGTAAGGCCAAAAAAATAGTCACCGTTTATTGATTGATTATATTGTCCCAGGCACTACGTGAAAGATTTTACATTTTCTCATTTAATTTCATAACAACTTTATGAGGTGATTATTGTTTATCCCTTTGTTTTCAGGAGAGAATCCTGAAGGTCAGAGAGATTAAAAACTTGCCAAGTTCACTCAACTAGAAAGCAGAGGCACTGAGATCCAAATCAACAACTGTCTGACTCAAGTCTCCAAATAATTTTAATTCAAAACAAAGAATATCATGTAAAAAAAGATATAAAAATGGATCGAGGAAGAGTTTAGAGATGTAAAGTATGTAGAATCAGGGTTTGTGGTCTATTTCTACAGAGGAGGAAACTAAGTCTCAGATAACTTTGTGATTTACCTGACTTGCTTTGTCTCTCTTGTGTTTCCAATACAGGCTACACAAATTATCATCCTTTCTGCCTCTGCCTTTTTGTACTGCCCACTATACATCCAGCTGCCAGAATTCATAGAGGAAGGGATATAAAAGGAACAAAGAATATACGCCTACTCCTGGCCAGAATTATTCTACTAAATCCAAAGGACTATGAATGATAGGAAAGTAGTTCAAAGAGAAAAAACACATCTTCATCTTAATCCAATCCACTATTTGTATGATAAATAGTAGCAAGCTAAACCTTTTGTGTGACCTAATGGGAAATCCCCACTGGTGAAGTAGATTGATGCTCTATGACCAAATCTCAGAAGACTCACATCGTTCTCTCTTTTCTTCTGTGTAGAGCAAGGCATCAGCCCCAAGCCAGCAGTGAGGGGTTAAATCTTACATAAGCCTTGCTTTAAGTGAACATAATTTAGTTCATTAGTTTCATTAGTTAAATGAAAACTGAGGGGGGGGCTGGCCCCGTGGCCGAGTGGTTAAGTTCGCGCGCTCCGCTGCAGGCGGCCCAGTGTTTCGTTGGTTCGAATCCTGGGTGCGGACATGGCACCGCTCATCAAACCACGCTGAGGCAGCGTCCCACATACCACAACTAGAAGGACCCACAACGAAGAATATACAACTATGTACCAGAGGGGCTTTGGGGAGAAAAAGGAAAAAAATAAAAAATCTTTAAAAAAAAAAAAAAAAAGAAAACTGAGGGGGAGGAAGTGTGGAGGATCAGGGGAAGGGAGAAGAATGGGAAAATGCATAAGCAACTGAAGAGTCAACAATAGGATTGCCGGACTGAGCAAAAAATACAGGGTACCTAGTTAAATTTGAATTTCAGATAAACAATGAATAACTTTTTAGTATATTATGTCCTCAAACCCCAAATATTGCAGGGTTAACAACATGTTGCAAAACAGAGACAATGTATTGTCCCAAATATTGCCTGGCACGTGGACTCATACTAAAACATTATAAGTTTTCATCTGTCAGTCAAGCTTAATTGGGTCTGTTGTATTTTATCTGATAGGCCTAGTTAAAAAAAATCTAGTACATTTATCAAGGTTCTTAATATCAGCTGTTAGGGCCTCTCAAAGGTTACAAGAGCCTAGGCCACATTTTTTGTTTGTTTGTTCTGAGGTCCCAAATACAGCAAAATGTGAACAACTTTCTAGCAAGGGTTACAAAGTTTATGAAGAGTTTATATATTTTTTTCATTTTATAAATTAACACTTCTAACTCAAAGAAAATATATTTTTGCTATTCACTAGGTAATTATAGACTATATATTTTAAAATTAAATCATCACACACATTAGGCAGTACGGTCAGATAGTGGGAAACAAATTTAAAACTTCAAGGTCACTCTAAATCTGGTAAAGTGTATCTCAGTTATTGTATGTATTTATTATTTGGAGATAATGAGAGTCTAAACTGGAGGCTTTTACACAATATTATCCTGGGGTCAAATGCCCCTCTCCCTCCCCTAACTGGGTGGCCCCGCCAGCCACCAAAGAGGGGACTGACCAATTGCTTGGAACATCTTTCCTCTATTTCATGCCCAGGTATAGAAAGCCGTCTTCCAGATTTGGGGACCATATTAGTTTCCTTTGGCTGCTATAACAAATTACCATAAACTTGGTGGCTTAAAACAACACACATTTATTTTCTTACAGCTCTGGAGGCCAGAAGTGCAAAAGCACTTTCCCTGGACCAGAAAAAACATGTAGACAGGACTGTGTTCCCTCAAGTGATTGTTGGCGTGATCTCTCTCTTTCCTCCTCCAGCTTCTGGTGGCGTTCCTGGGCTTGTGGCTGCATCACTCCAGTCTTTGCCTCCGTAGCTGCATTGCCTCGTCCTCTTCTGTGTGTCAAATTTCCATCTGCTTCCCTCTTATAAGGACATATGATTGCAATTAGGACCCACCTAGATGATCCAGGATTACCTCTCCATCTCAAGATCCTTAATTAATTACATCTGCAAAAGTCCATTTTTTTGCCACATACGGTAATATTTATGGTTCCAGGGACCAATACATGGACGTCTTTTGGGGGCCATTATTCAGCCTGCCACAGGGACTGAGGCGATGCCTTGCACAGAGCAGGGTCCCTGAAGAACACAAATTGGCTTGTTGATGGGCTTAGCCAGGAGTCAGTTACTGGGGATGTCTTTTGCCAATTGTGAAGAAAGACCTCGAATCCAATCTTGAAGTCTCATCTCACACACACACCTGAAGTCATGATCCTGGATTGAGTCCTTCTCATGTTTCAATTACAGGGCACAGGTGGGGGTCCACAATCCCACCAACAAAAGCAGTTCTAGTGGTGCTGGGACAATCATATGTCCTGGACAATCTGAAGTTCTGCCCATGTCATTACTGTCTCTTTTTCCTTCTATGAAGCTAAGCATAGATGAATAAATATTTATTATTTACAAATAATAATTTTTAAAGGGATCATGGAAGGTCATGCAGCAGGGTGGTTAGAGGGCAGCCTCTGAAGCAGACTTCAGGAATCCAATCCCTGCTCCACTCATTACAGGCTATGTGGCCCCACCTCTGTGCCTCTGTCTCCCATCTATATGTCATAAGATTGTTGAAGATTAAATTAGCTAATATATGTGTAAAGTGCTCAGAGCAATGGCTGGCTGCTAGAGGATGTCTTTAACTTAATAAATGTTAGCTGCTGTTTATTTCAATGCAGAAGCCAAAGAACCAAGAAGCCCAGTGAAAGACACATGGATCACGGAGGCAAGATATACACCAAAAACAGACAAAAATTTTTTAAACGTAAGAGCTAAGACAACAAGTGCTGCAAGAGAGCTGAGCTTAGAGAAGTGTTTGCTTGCTTGCTTGTTTTTCTGTTTTAGAACTCAGAACTCTGACTTGGGGGGTCAAGAGTTAGAAAAGAGGACAAGGGAAGGGGAAATGGTGGAGGAGAGCGGCATGAGCAGGCTGTCTGTGGAGCCGGTATGTGGCCTGAGCACGTGGCGCTGGACGGTCAGGGCAGGATGGTAGTGCAATAAGAGCGTCAGTCCCTGGCAGCTTGTGCTTGTCTGAGCAGAGCTGGAGCCCCAGCTCTGACGCTTAGGAGCTTCCAACTTAGTGACCTTCACCATGTTAGAAAAAGCAGGTAATATCTACAAAGAAGACTTGTTTTAAGGATTATGTTAAGGAATGTATGAGAAATCACCCAGCCAAACACAAAAAGTTTTTAGTTTTCTACATTACCTATTAGTTGGAATACAGACAAGGATGCGATTGAGGGGATTTTTCCTTTAAATAGAATACAAAGCCACTAACGCTTGCATCCTATTTAAAAAATAGCATTCAGTCCTTAAACAGTCTTTTGAGCATATAGTATGTACTGGGGACCATACTAGAAGCTGCTGATAAAGTTATGAGCATGACAAAGTTTTGCCTGGGGAAATCTATGGCCCGGTAGGAGAAGCAGTCACGTGAAGAGAGAATACCATATGGGTGACAAGAACTGTCACGGAACTATGAACAGAGTGCCAAGGGGACAGGGAAAAGTGAATATCAAAATGTTTTTATAACAACTGCAAAAAAATGAGAAAGGGGTCAGTAGAAAATGGCATTTTTTGGTTTGGGTTAGGCAAAAGAGGGTGTTCTGGAATGTTGCTGGGCTTTTTGCTTATGGAGAAAGCTGGGCTGACAGTTCAGTCCCAAAGGCCAGTGGACAGCTGCTAGAGGATGACAAAGTGGCACTGGAGAATAAATGTCTATAATACTACAAGTGATATATGGCATATTAAAAATTACATCTTATCTATAATACACAATATCTAAATCATCGTATTAATAAAATCAAAATGATGGGTCCTGCGTATGAAGGGGCTGGGGGAGGGTGAGCGAGGACCTAGAGGGCAGTCGGCCGCCACGTCACCCGGGACCTTTCCTCCGCTTGGAGAACGTGGGGTTTCAGCGCAGAGGTGGGGGCTCCGGCGGGGGAAGTTCAGAGCCGAGGGAGCGGCAGAAGCACGTGGGCCAAGGGGAGTGGGAGGACGCAGACGGAGGAGTAACCGGTGGAAGTGTCAAAGAGGAAGGAGTGGAGGGCTGCTGAGGTGACAGGGTGTGGTCTGGGGGGGGCAGGCGAAGCGGGAGCGGCGGGCAGAGAGCCCCACCAGGACCGAGGAGGCAGTGGGGAGCGTGTCTGCGTCGCTCGGTGCGGTGACAGCGAGGAGCGCGGCGCCCGCCGGCGAGGGGAGTTTCCCGTCCTCGCCCAAGTGGAGCCCAGCTCGGAGCCGCGCCAGCGCCCTCCGCCTGGGCCCGCGGGGCCAGACACCTGCCGAGTACGAAGCGGGAGTCCGGCTGAGCCTTCGGCCCCTAAGTAAGTCTTGCCTTTTCTCCCTCCGTGTCCCCCGCGCCCCAGCCTCTTTATCTGCGGGGCTAGGAGCTCCTGTTGAGGAGCTGCGGCGGCGTCCAGGGATGCTCCAGCCTCCGGGCGCGCCCAGCTGGCGCGGGGACCCGGCCCCGATGCCCCGCCGCCCGGGTCGCCTGCGCAGCGCAGACGGAGGTGGCCGCAGAGTTGCTGGCACTGATACTACCCATCTTTTGTGTCTTGCCCGATCCCCGAGCCCTGCCAGGCCGGGGGGAGGGAGCGGAAGCCACTTTATGGCTCCTGGCCCCACCTCTTGCCCCCACCCGAAATCCTGGGGGATTTTAATGTGCGGCGGACTCGGGCGCAAGTGGTGCCAAACCCCCGGGCTGGACCAGTTGGATCCGGAAGGGCAACCGGCCCGACTGCCACGCCGCCCCCTCCTCTGATTTTCTTTTGAGATACAGCGTCTTTAACTGGTGGGTGCTGGGAGGAAGGCTGACTGAGTGGTTCTGGGAGTCTGGGTGTAGGGAGCGACCTACCTTCTTGCTTTTCTGGGGTTCTGGAGGGGAAAGGATGGGGGCACGGAGAGCCCCGGATCCCGGAGCGTCCCGCGCTGGCTGGCTTGCGCGCGGCCGGCCAGCAGGCGTTCGCTGGGTGGGTCCCTTGTCTGGCTCATTGTTCGCGGTGACTGTTCTTGGGGCCGGCTGAGCGACACAGACACCGCTCACGGGCCCGTAAATAAAGGTGACGACTTGGAGGAGTGAGGGTCAAGGCAGCCTGGAGGAAAGGGCTTGCCCAGTTTGGAAACGGACTTCCAGCTCGGAGGGCAGTAGTAGTTGACAGCGAAAACCGCTCCTGAGTGTGAAACTTGGATCTGACTCTAATTCACGGAGACAGCCTAGTGAATTAAACCCTCAGAAACAGGGCGCGAGATTTCCCCGCTGAAATTGTTTTCAGAGTAACGAAGATAGAGTTTTAAGTGTTATTGGCAGCTAGCTGCTTTCTCTTGTTAGCACCTGTTTCTCTTAAAGATTCCTGGGTGGGGTTTACAACCCCCCCCCCCCACACACACACACACTCCTGTTTGGAATGTGTATTTATTCCATTTGTGCCTTCAGCTAGTCGAATTGCGTGGTTCCAGGAGAGGAATCTGTTTTCAAAAACAAAGTGCATTTTCCACTCTACAAACGGCCAAGCGCTGTTGTGGACATCCATTGCTCCCCCACCCTAGCCACATGCTACCGTTCATGGAGGCAGGCGTGTATCCAGAGGCAAAGAGAGTCTGTTATCCCTAGTTGGAGATGCCAAAACGCAGCTAGTGCATAATCATTATGTTGGAGGCTAGGACGCTCTTATTTGAGTTTTCCCAATTTCCCTAAATTACAATGATGTCACTTGTTGGCGGTGTCTGTTCCTTAGCCTACTACAAAGGAGGGTGCATTTTCCTGAGAGGGATGTTCTTTCTTTCACTATGGTCTATGGGCAGTGATCAGAGTAAGCTCTTGACAAGAGGGATTTTTAAAAATTATACACACACACACACGTTTGTAGCTAGTTGAAAATCCCAGTAGTTACTAACACACCTCACTGCCCTACTTATACTATGCTTTGACTTGCCTGATGGACTTGCTAAGTGCATCTGTCTGCTGCAGCCTGGAGTTCCAGCCCCCAGGAAAAATAATATGAACACCTCTCTCTGACCACAGTCTAATTCCACAGGGAAAAACCATGCAGTGGAAGTGTTATTTAGGGTATGGAAAGCTGTGTGATTTATTCTAAGGAGAGAAGAGGGAGTTAGGTAGAAGATAAACAAAAATGGAAATCTGAGTAGGCATCCAGACCATAGTCAGAGTTCCACAATATGTGTGGAAAGTGTATTGTGTTCGCTTTCTCTCCTTCATCACTCTTACTATTTATATCCTTAATGCTTTCATCACGGTATTTGTGCCTCTAGTTTGGTTTCTTTGGCTTTGGAAAAAAAAAACTTTTACATTTTTAGTCTATTATTATGTTACATTTTCAATATCAGTAGTGCTCACTGAATGCATAGGATTATCTTTTAAACTGCTCTTTTGTTTGTCTACTTGCATACCATGTGCAGCTTAGTGTGGGACCACACAGGCAATGAATCCACCAACTTCTAGTGAAGATTAAGACATGGAAGGTATCCACAGCTACGTATAAACTGTATACTCATTTAGCCTCCTTCCCTCATGACCGATTTTAGCTCGTTGTTTGTTCATCTTCTGAACTCTCCAAACTCCAAATTCTTACCCAGATTGATTGCTGCACTAAATCTTGATTGTACAAAGAACAGAACTTAATTATTTTGGTCTCATTTATCAGTCAGCAATGTTTAGTGTGGCCAATTTAATTATATCATTGAAATATGCATGACTTTAAAGTATGTTGAAAAAGGTCCTTTTAAACTTGTTTCTTCATAAAGAAAAGAAAAAGTCCTCGTGAAGCCATAATTTCACTGCTGTGAGGCCCCTAGCCATTTGTATTTATTGAGTTTACTCTTCCACATGAAGAAAGAACCATTGTTTTGTTGTCTAGGAGCTGAAGGAAGATGGAAAGTGAGAAAAGAAAATCAAGCACTTTAAAATGCTATTATTTTCTCTACTTGGGAAAAATATTTTTTTGAGTGAATAGTGATTATTTTCTTAAAGATACACTAAAACCTTACTAAGGGGAAAAGAAATTTTCACGATAGAAATGCTAGCTCTTACTAAATACCATAAAAGGTTGGCGTATACATGTATTTTTGAGCCAATCTCATAACACCATTTCTTCTTTAGAATTATGAAATGTTACCAAATTATTGTTATTAAAACACTAAAGCCTCATCAAAAGTTATATTTAAATATACTGTCTTTTTGCAAGTGCTTTAATTGTAATAGCCTGTTTGTTGAGATTAAAAAGAACATCATTGATGTCATGGTGTGCTTTGCATTTTAAAATAGTAGCTAATGAATTACAAACATTCATTACTCCACAACCACTTGCTGAAATTTCTCAGGACCCCCAAATAGAGAATTATTTGTACTGTATACGATTATTCAGACCCGAGCTGAGTTTATGTGGATCTCTTTTCTTCTGCAAAATTAATTGCCTTTTAAATTAATACTTTGTTGGCTCTGAATCTTTTGTTATTTTTCTTCTTTGTCATAAATTTACGTGTGACCATCTTCAACATTGTCTGGTTAGGAGACTTCCTGTTGAAAACGTATGGGAATTAGTGGGAGGAGAGATGAAGAGAGAGAGAACGACTTTCACTAAACCTAGAAAGAGTCAGCGCTTCGCACAGGAAGAGAAAGGCAGGTTGCAGTGGATAAAATTCATTGAGGAATGCTTCTCTGACCTTTCGAAGTCCAAGCTCTGTAGCACATAATACACGTTTGGGTAGTTCAGGCACTAACTTCACATATCATAAGGCAAAGTAATAGAGTATCATAATACCTTTGCTTTGCTGCATTTGAATGCTAACTTTCATTCCATTCACTTTTCTGCACACTAAGTGATGAAAACTACCCACTGTTTTCTTACGCTATATTTTTTCATTTTTCGCCAGGGTTGGGGGGTAGGTGGGAGGGCTGGGAGGGGAGGGAGCGCTGTTCTATTGATGTAAAAATGAAAATTGTCAATGTTTATTTTGGAAAAATTTCCTTTAAAGAGCTCCCTTTCTTCTTTCAGTTTAGTGCTTGTGAAGTGTTTACTGAGGAAGATGGGGTGCGGCGCTCAGTGTTCGTAACCAGACGCAATCAGAGCCAAATAGGTTAAGGGGTTCGAATTAGCGCCTTTAAATCTTAAATTTAGTTTTCCTTTCCATAAAAGAATATGAAGAAAAGGTTTTGAATTAAGTTTTATTTTTAATAACTGGTATTCATTTAGACTCTCTGGAAAAGGAAGATTAACATGATTGAGTAGTAAAAATGTACACATTTATGAAATGACCATATAAGGCCCTACAAATTAATGATTGTGTCTGCTTTTGATATATGCCCTTTTTTCCTGATAAATTAGCATTTTTAATCTCAGGGGTACTGTGAATTTCTTAACTGATCATATTTTCTCTTTTGCTTTGGCCACTAGAAAGCTCAGAGCCAATCTGAGATCTAATCTACTGAGCCTGGGAGGCTCTGTGGAACACACGTGTGGTATCTTTCTCAATGACTTTATCTTATTCCACTTGTGTATGTATTTTCTGTCGAAATGTCTAATTTTTTTGGGGGGGGAGACAGACCACCAAAGTTAATATGAATAAGTGTTC
Source organism: Equus caballus (assembly GCF_041296265.1). Taxonomy (NCBI): domain Eukaryota; kingdom Metazoa; phylum Chordata; class Mammalia; order Perissodactyla; family Equidae; genus Equus; species Equus caballus. The sequence goes on along the minus strand of NC_091684.1, from coordinate 155,682,092 downwards.
AGAAATACACTCGTCTGCAAATATTATTAACGTCTAATATTGTAAATGCTGAGGATATGGGGCAAACTAAGGTGTGATTTCTGGTCTGAAGATACTTATACTATATTCTCGCTGGATAGAGAAGTCATGAACACATAACAAATTAGCCAATAATGAGTAACATATATATATATATATATATATATATATATACATCTGTTGCATTAAATTGAAATCCTTGACCTTATCTTTAATGATGCTCAGCTTCCACTTTCTAGAAAAACACTATAAATAGTATGAACCGGTAAAGCAAAGTAACCAAATCTTTTCATTAGAAAGAATTCTCCTCTGGGAGTACTAAACTCTAAGTAGTCTGAGGATGGGAGGATGAAAATGAATGTTGGAAAAATCATTGTGATTCTGATAGTGGAGACTTCCAGACATTTCTATTGTCTTTCTCTTCCCTTCTGTTTCTTTCTTCCTCTCTCTGTCTCTTATTGCGTTTTCTGCTTGCTGTCCCGTCAGCCAGTGGCTAGAACTAATTGACAGGTGTGGCAATTCTGGTGGCAAGCTACATCCCACCAGGCCAACAGCTTATAAAATTTCTAGCTATGTAAACACAATATTTGTTCTAAGTACTGTACTTAAATACAGTAGTTAAGTTTAAGTGCCCAGTGGTTGTTTCTCTTTGCACTTGAATCAACAACCATTTTTAGCTTTTAGAAGGGACCACCCACAAAACTGTTCTTTTTGACTGTAGAAAAACACAAGGAATGAGAAAAAAAGTGAAAACCTGAAAAAAAAAAAAAACCAGAACTAAATTATTGACCCAGGGTGACATGTTTATAGCTAAGGCAACAAACTCTGAATTAAACTTCCAAATCTAACCAGCTACCTCTGGGTATAAATCTGAGTCTCATCTTCTCTATCTCCCACATAGGCGCCAATGTTTTCAGACATCTCGATTACAGTTAATGTTAAAAATAATGGAAAGCTTAAAATGCAGATCTGTTGTCCTGAACTGAAGCAAACTTTCAGACAATGATAAATACTGATCATTTAAACTTGGCCTTTTAAAAAGCACATTGGATAAATGAAAATCCTTGTATTAGCACACTTACTGTGCTTCCAATTATGATATAAATAGTGCATAAAGCTTTAAAATTTTCATCAAATTAATGTTTCACTGACATGCAAATTAACGGCTGACATCTAAGGTGCCTGCCTTGTGATGGCTCCTGTTTGGCAAGTGAACCTCAGAGGGTTATTTATAGGTTACGTTGCAGCAAAGCGCTGGAGTAAATTCTCATTGTGCAGCTCAATTCAAATTGATGTTTTCGCTTTGATTCTCTTCACTTTTTTCACATCCTTTTGATCTCTAAAGCCTCTCAGAAATAAGCTACCCAAGGTGCTAAATATATAATTAATAACATTTGGGCAGGGAATTTGTCTTTCAATTATCCCCAGGACATTTGGAGACAAGTTAAGTATCCATCGCTAGCTTGTTCAGGTATGAATAACTCTTGGGGCTGTGAATTTGAACTCAGAGATTTGGGAATATCCATTTCCATCTACAGCACATAGGATAAAAATGTTCACACAGAAAAAGTGAAGAAGAAACTTGAGCATTTATCAAGCGAATTAATTTTTAAGAATAGCAGCCTCTAAAGATCCAAGTGGAAATCCTATTTTATTCTCTAATGGCAATTGAGGTTTCTTTTATCTCTACCTTCCATTACATTTTGTACATAAAGAATGCAGTGAGAGAATTATAATGTATCTGCAATTCCCATACTATGTTATTAGGTCAAAATTTGGCCTTTCCTTTCTTTATTCCATGTCCATGTCTGCCTAAAGGTAGAATGACTCAATAAAAAATGAAAGAGTCAGTCTTTTCATTTACTCTGCACACTTCTGCTCAGTGTGGATTTTGTACATGACCTCATGAGGCAAAGATATGTAAGCTATGGGCCTGCCCTCTGGCCAAGTGGTTAAAGTTCTGCACGCTCTACTTTGGTGGCCCACAAACCAAAGGGTTCATGGGTTTGGATCCCAAGTGTGGACCTACTCTGCTCATCAGTCATGCTGTGGAGGTGACCCACACACAAAAAATGCAGGAAGATTGGCACAGATATTAGCTCAGGGACCATCTTCCTCAAGCAAAAAAAAAAAAGAGGATTGGCAAAGGATGTTAGCTCAGGGAGAATTGTCCTCTCAAAAACTAAAATAAAATAAAATGAAAGCTTTGTGAATTTGACTGTATAAAAACTTTAAAAATATATTAAAAAGAAGATACATAAGCTATAAATTTCTGCCTACAAAGATACAACTTACTAGAGAAGTTTACAATTTATTAACCTTTAGGTATTTTCTTCATGCTGTACTCAGCCTGGAATGTTCTACTTTCCCTACCAAATTGATTAAATGTCTATCTTTTCTTACAGATTTACTTAGAAGACACTTTCTCTTTGAAGGAATCCCCATAGCTGGATTTGAACGTGGCCTTTTTTTTTGGAAGAGTGTATGTGTATGTTTGTGTGTGTGTGTGTGTTTTCTAGTCATATTGTAAACATGAAAATGTTTACAAAATCTAAAGAATTTTCTACAAAAGCAGTATTTATTATTTATTACTATCATTCTAAAGCTAATGAGATAAAGTAAATGTTGGATCCAAGCTACCTGTGGAAGTAAATACTTTTCTTATTTTTGACACTTTCGTCCAGTAGTGAATAATTTGTTCTTCGGCCTGTTACTTTTTATTGACAAATGTCTTCATTAGTTATGTAGGGTATGGTATGGTACGATCAAGGCAACTTGATTTCTTGCTGATGAAGGTTTATCAGGAAATTTATCCCTTCATTATGAAAAACTCACTTTCATTCATGAACATTGAATGAGGACTTAATATGCACCAGGTATTGAGATGGGAGGTGAGTGTTAAAAAACAAACAATGCAAAGGTCCCTGCCCTGAGGGCATTTAGGATCAAATAGAGAATAAAGATGCTGAAGAAATGTGGTACACGGAATGATGCTGATGCGGGCCATCACGGGGTCTTCCGGGAGCTGTGAGGAAGGGTCTCCACTGGGTGTGAGGGGGAGGGGTCTGGAAAGCTTAGTCTGCGATTTGAAGCGAAAAGGACCGGTAGAAGTCTAGCAGGTGAAAAAGCAGTGGTCGGGGGTCTGTGGCACAGAGCTGCTGGAGAACAGGAGAAAAGTGAGGCACACATGGAAAATCCAGAATGTCCAACAGGAAGGAAATACCATACATTAGACTGAAGACCAGCATAGCAGTCTAGACCGGAGATCAGGACTGAGGAGTTTAATCCTGGTTAAATCCTACTCTCTTATACTCTATGCCTCCACTCATGCTGCTGAATGTATCTAAGGAAAAATATACAACCATGGTATTATTTTGTATTCATTAATCTTATATGGGTTCTTGGAGTTATCAGGTTATCAGTTATCTGACTGAACTAGCCTACGCCATTCACTCTCCTAGAAAACTAAACCATACTTCTTCTTCTCACCGGAAACACTCAATACTGCCATTACACCCTCGCTCTGGATGAAGGCCTTGCTTCCTATCCACTGATATAAGTGAGCCATCAGAAAAGAATTTCCACAGACACCCACCTCCACATTCATCTACCTACCAGTATCTGTTCTCACATAATCTGCTTTCTTGCAGCTTCTCTCACATAGCACTGGTGGAATCTCAGCTGTTACATTTTAGTGGAATATGATGTAGAAATATGTAAATGCAATTTATCAGTGAATAAAACTATTCCTCCAGACCTGAAACTTCCATTTTTAGTTGTTTAGAGTTGGGAAATAATCAGGATTGCAGTCAAAGATTTATGTAAAGTGTGTTACTTAGAATAGTGAAAAATTAGAAGCAACACACTGCCCAAAGATAGAATCAGATAAAGTATGGCATATTCATACGATAGAATGATAAACATCATTTAAAAGTATGTTTCAAAAATAAGCATTGACAAGGTAAAAATAGATGATGCAATGTAAAAAGAAAAAAAGCCCCCCAAAACTGTACATAGTACATGATACAATTTTGTATATAGACATAGAAAAATTAGAAAAATGAACCATGTTAAAAGGTTGTCTCATTGGACATTGAGATGAAAATGGTTCTGTATAGCAAATCCTTCAAAAATATACTCAGCTTAGAAGAGAAAACTTCTCAATGGGAAGAGCCTGGTGACAGAAAATGTCCATTGAATAAACACAATAGTGAAAGTCATCTCTGTAGTGTGATTCAACTGCCATTGAAATATCTCTTCCCACCAGGCATTCCCCTTATCTGCCGTATCCAATCCACCAAGACCCATAGAATTTACGGCTAAAATATATCACAAATCCGTTTAATTTTCACCATCTCCGCTGCTGTCCCTCTGGTGCAAGACACCATAATTTCTAGCCTGGATCATTGCCTTAGCTTCAGGCAGGTTTTTCCCCTCTTGCTGTTGCAGAAATGATGATCTGAGAGGCCATATAGCACAGTGTTTGAAGCATGGACCCCGTGGAAAGGCTGCCTGAGTAAGAACACGAGCATCGCCACTTACTAGCTGTGAGAATGGGGGAGAGTCACTTGACTTCTCTTTACTTCCATTTTCCCCTTGATAAAATTGAAGATGTTACTACCTATCTTTTAAAGTTATTATGAGGATTAATTGTGTAACTGGCATAAAGCACTATTATGAATTAGCTATTTTTCAAGACCTAAATTAGATAATTCCCTTCCTTGTTTAAAATCATTCAAGGACTTCTCATTGCACTTTGAATTAAATCTTTATGATCATGTATATCAACTTCAACTCTTGCTACTTTCTGCTTCCTCACTAATTCCATGAAAACACCAAGTCCTATTCTGTCCCTGGGCCTTTGCACATGCTGTTCCCTCTGCCTGGCACACTCTTCTCTGACTCTCTCCGTAGCTTCTTCTTGTCTTCCAGGTCTCAGCTTCTGCCACCCCCTCTAAGAGCCCTTCCCTGATTTCTAGTCATCTAAAGGACACTTAGCTAGCCCTGGGGTGATCTAGTGGTTAAGATTTGGCGCTCCCACTGCCACGGCTGGAGTTTGTTTTCCGGTCATGGAACCGCACCACACGTCTGTCGGTTTTCACACTGTGGCAGCTGCATGTTACTATCATGCTGAAAGCTATGCTACTGAGTTTTAAAATACCAGCAGGGACACCCACGATGGACAGGTTTCAGCAGAGCTTCCAGACTAGACAGACTAAGAAGAAGGACCTGGCCACCCATGAAAAAAACTGGCCATGAAAACCCTATGAATAGCAGTGGAGCATTGTCTGATACAGTACTGGAAGGTGAGAGGATGGCGCAAGAAGAGCGAGCAGCATTCCACTCTGCTGTACACAGGTCACTAGGAGTTGGAATCGACCCAGTGGCACTGACAACAACAAAGGACACTTCCAGCTATTCTTTTTTGCACTTTTTTCGCTCTCTACACCTTATTGTTTCCTTAACAGACTGTATCACAATTTAGGCTATTTTTTCGTTAACTTTTTACCCTTTATTTGACCACGAGAATTTAAATTCTGTGAAACAAAAATAACATCTGTCATGGTTACATTCGTTTCGCTGGATACCTAGCAGAGGGTCCGGCATGTGGTACTGAATCAATACTGGATGGGTGGATGTACGGATGGCGAAGATTCTAGCTGTTATAATCTTGGACTTGCGTTTCTAGAAGGGCTAACTTCATATTTGCAGAGTCTATACATCACTAAGGAGCTATAGAAGGTTAAGGTATTAACATTTGTTATCATTTTAGCCCTGGTACACAGGACCTTAAAATACTTGTCAGAACAGCAGTGCATTTTGAAAGAGTAGAGAGTGGAGAGGGGAGTGGTAGGTGGTTTGGGGGACTCGAGATCTGAAGATGTTCCAGGCTGGGGACAGCCTAAGTGGACACTGCAGTGTTGGGGGTACGCGGTGGGCTTGGGGTGAAGTATTGGAGTGTTGAGATTTCAGGCATTCAAGAGGAACTTTCAGACCAGCATTTCCAAAGAAGCAGGTTAAAAATACTACATAAATGCACTTCCATAGCATTTGCTTCTCAGCTTTAGAGCATGCTGAATAAACCTCTGTATACACAATGCCCAAATAAGTGGATGAAAGATTTTTTAAAAGTCAAATTAGTTATTTGATGTCATGAAATAGGAACAAAATGGTTTGCTCTCTTTGATTCGGCTGGTTTTTCAAATGGAAGTCAGTCAAGCCTCAGTACGTGTATATATATGTCTGTCTTTGCAGGCTTTTTTTTTGGACAGAAAAACACTTTATGTGGCAAACATGTTTTCGTGTATTGTTTTTGATCATAAAATTGTAATGGCATGGGAAGTTTTGTATCAAGTGATGTTCCCATTCTCTTACCAGGAGGTGTCACTACAGCTCACTTAAATTTACCGGTGCCTTCTGTCAGGACCAACCAGTGCCAGCATTTTATCGGAATGTCAGTACTCGCTTACCAAGTTCTCTGCGAAGTTACCTAAAGGAAATATGATGAAAACAGAATTCTTTCAGGGGCCTATTTCTCCTCCAAACAAATGTTCTTATGATCACTAGCTGAAAACATGGAGACTTGTTTAATATTCCGGAAACAAACGGCACTCTTAACTTCCCTTTGAATGTTGAGTGGGGGTGGTGGAGATAAAAAAACAAAGAGCAAGATAAAGGAGGAGAGATAGATATAGCGAATCATGAAAAAAGAGTGAAACGGGGCTTCCAGTGATAACACACTGCTTGCAGATCCCTGAACACACTGTTCTCTCCCCCATCTGACTTGGTGTGTGTTGTCCCTTCCCTGCCCTCTCCTCTGGCCAGATCAGTCCAGCTTGCTCTGCTGGAGCTGTTAGAATAAAACAAAAATGACTATCTGGTGTTGAGCTCGTACATTATCCCAGCTTTTTGACATACGTAATTTCTATCCCCCTAATAACATTAATAAAATAGGTATTTACTGAAAATTTTTCGAGTGAGGAAAATACAAAGTGGAAATGTTGCATGATTTGTGGCTATGATTTGACCATAGGCCCATCAGATTTCAAAACCACACTCTTCTTCATTCCGTGATGCTTCTTAAGAGTTCCTCCCCCTGGAGACTTTCCTAACGTTTGTGACTGATTTAGGTATCCCTCCTTTGGGTCCTACAACATCCGGGGCTCACACCAAGTGAACGGTCATCTTGATGGAGCCACAACCCTCTGTGTTCCTACCTCCCTCTTCACCCAGAATTGGAGCACTTTGAGGGTGGGTATAATGTCTTATCTCTAGAATAGAACAGGAGACCCCCAATGTTGATCAACTGTGTGGGTGAACAAGAGAAACAGTGCACCCAAAGATGGGGCACCAAGGTGGATGAGGCCATGGATGAGGAAAGCATGAAGCTCGCGCAAGGACCCATCGGGCTGCCGGTCTTCACACACTGCTATTGGCCTCACTTGTTCCATAGACAACTGAACAATGACGAGGAAAGTCCCAGCCTTTGGGGGAGGAAGAAGAACAGAGTTAAGCGCCCAAGAAGAAAGGGATACTCAGCACAGCCCACACCTTGTAGCTCCTCTGGAACTGGAGGGAAAAGACTGGCATCTGAGGAGCTGTGTTTTCTGCTGACCTCCAGGTGGCAGCATGGCCCAGCTGTTAGAGCCCAGCTCAGTTCTTGGACACCCGTAAAGCTGCGGACTCAGGCTGTTCTCAAGGCATTAAGTGCCCGGGGAATGATTAATAGTGCTGCCCGCTCCCTGCACCCTGAGGGTAATTGAGCCTGCAATATTTTGGAGGCTGCAGAGAGACTTCCTGAGCCTCTGTCTGATAGAAGGAGCTGCAACATTTTGGACATTATATCCCTTCAGAGACCTCGGAGTCCTTTTTGTTGTGCCAAGAATGCAATCTTTGGCAGAATACTTTCAAGGGGAAAAAACTCCTGCCATCACTACTCTTCAAATATGGGGAAATTGGACAGTCTTACTTTTTTCAGATGTTTGGTTTGCTATGCATTCCACATTCTTATTTCTTTCTTTGGTTCTGAAGTAATATTCCTTTCCACCTGACTTAAGGCAAATCCTCTGGAAGGTAGCTTATGTTAATCGACTGAGTATTTTGAAAGAGTGCAGGCAGAGCTATGTATAATGTCTTTATTTAAATAAGCTCTAAGCCCTTTTCTATTGTAAGCCGAGGTATTTAAAAGTAAGATGATTGGAAATTTCTAAAGTTGCACTCAATTCAAGAGAATGCGAAACATGTTAGAATAAGAGACTGACACAAGGGTACAGCGTCCATTTATTCTAAATATACATGTAATATCAATTTTGGAAGACAACCAACAAAAGATCTTCAGCTTGTCAGGTTGGGTTTGTGCGACTGCTTCTTTTCATTAGAATTTTTAGTAACTGGGAAAGATGCCAGATTCTAAACACTAGAAAACGGTGTCTTGAATAGGATATACTAGTGGATCTTAGCATTGTGGAGAAAAAGTCACATGTGGATTCAGAAAACGTTTGTTCATCTCTGCAACCAAATGGGGAAGCTGGATCTTCCCGGAGTTTGGATTGACATACTTCTGCTGGTTGGTTTTCGGCAGTGGTTTGTAGCTTCTTCAGTGAATTCTTTAATCTTTGGTACTTTTGACAACAATTGTTCTTCGCCAAAACCTGTGGGATTTTACTCTCCATCGTGGAAGAGTCTGTCATGGTAGCCCAGGATGCTCTAAAGTTGTGTTTTGTATGGGAGGTTATTTTCTAGGTGTTGAGAGAGCCAACTTAACTGGTTCTCCATGTGCTGACACTTTTAAGTTTTAGCAGGCGATAAATTTCGTCGCTTTAAATTCTTGGAGTGGAGTGGAAAATCAAGTGGACGATTAGGATGGCCCCTAAAATTCTGTTTTTAGATTAGATGGTGGGGGTTATACAGACTGCTGTTCTATCTTCCTTTGCTTTGTTAGATTTATCTAAGAGATTGAACTTGGAATGGCGTCTTTTTTGTGATGAAGACCTAGGCTGGGGAATGAAAGTAGGGGGTGGGGATGGGGAATGAATTGAGATAGGTCCACAATGGTCTATCCATAACCTCTGACTTAACTCTAACCACAGCAACAAAATTAGTAGGGTAAAACTCCCAGCATAGTCTAAAATCCTGCTTGATGACCCATGATTCATAGACGGGATTTTCCCAGCCTATCAGTTTCTATTTCTTTGGCTGCTTTGGGCAATTTATCAAAAATGTCTTGATTTGATCCCCTGATACAGAGATCTGCATTTCTATGCTGGCTTTAATTAACATACTGCTTAATATATACTTTATAATGTTCTAAGTATGATTATTTATATTTCCTATATTTTTTCTAATTTTCCAAAAGGGATTATAATTTTTTGTTTTTGATATCTAATTATATTTGTAAAGACACAATTTTTGGATGTATTTAAATCATTTTCTTGCAGAGCCAACAGACTTAGTGCCCTAGAAAAGGACAGGTTCAGTACTACATTAAACAGAGGGGCTGCTGATCAACTTCGCATTTCAAAGCTTAACTTGTTGACTTCTTTACTTTAGCACAACAATGTTTTTGAAAATCAGGTATCGTTAAGGAAAAAGGATTTTCAGCTCCATTAGCGTTCAGTAAATCAAATCCATTAACTCTCAGGGAATCAAGAACCAAGACTGGTGGAATAGATCAGATTCCAGGGAGCAGAGCAAACTCAACAAGAGACAGAGGGAAAGGAAAGCCCACTCCTTTGGTCCTAAGGAATTGTGGCAGGAAAAACAGTTATGGAATTAGGGACCCAGGTGGTCAGTTAAGATCCTGACCTTCCTTCTTTGAGTTCAAGATGAGAAAAAGAGTGGAGTTTGGTAGGAATGCCAGTGATATGCTTCCCAGATTTTAGGAGGAAACTGCAAAATTTTAGGAGAAGCCCCAGTATGACATGGGCAAGAGTAGAACAGTGGTGCTGATAGTCTGATTGACTGATGAGCCTCCCAAGAGGGATTTAGAAGCCATGTCCCAATGAGGGCATGTAGAAATTATGGAGTAGCCAGTAGACTAGTGGAGATCTGTGGTCTGAATGAAGAAGCTGCCTGCCATGGATGGAGTCTTAAGGACTAGGACAAATGGCTGTGCCTATGAACACCAATGAGGGGCACCAGCAGGCTCTTCCAAAAGGCTAGATGGGAGAGTCAAATTTCAGTAGTTACCCTCAGGGCTTATATCTAGCAGGGCCACAATGGCACGCTTGCATCATTTGTTTACAGTCAGTGTTTATGCTGATCGTTTTTATTGGACTGGCATCCATTCTGATTGGTTCATGCCATGCCATTCCTATTGTGAAATATTCTGAATATTACTCCAGGTTATCCACGTCAGAAATAGACTAGTCCTACTCCTCTAGCTCGGGGACCTGAGAGCAACTGAAGTTCACTGGCATGGATCGGAGCTCTCTTCCATTCACTGTCATAAGCCCAGAATTCTCTTGGGGAAGAAACGAAAAAGAGGAAGCAATCTGAAAGACTAAACTTTTACTGTAAAAAGACTATATCCTCCAGAAAATGACTATAAAAATAGTCCTACTATGGAGTTAACTTTGAATAGAATCAAAATTTAAATTTACTAAGACTGCTCAAACTAGGAAAAAAAGTAAAATATTGTGAATTAGTAAGTCTCACTGAGGTAGGACAGTTTAATTAGGAATCGTATCAGAGAAATAAAGAAACTATATGTTCTTTTCACATCTCAGAATAGGATGAGCAAATCTTCACCCTCCTCCTATGTAGTCCTGTTGAGTCCGCTACAGGAGCAATTACTTTGGGAGGATGGCCCAAGCTGCCTTCTGATTGCCTCTGCTTGTTCCTCTTGCTTCTTTCTCACGTGTGTGCAGACATGTGCAGGGAGTCAGAGGTTGCTTTGGGGAGCCTCCTCCTTTCAGTGCCTCACTTTCACTGGGCATTTCCAGGTCTACTTCAGATAGAGCGCCTTCAGCCTCGTTCCCTTTCTAATCTCCCTCTAAGGACATCAACCTGAGTGGATCCCTTTCCAAACCTAGTAATAAACCCCTTTCTCTGGATTTGTCTCTTAACCGCTATGGTATTCTTCTCCCTTTTTAAAACTGTGTATCCCAGCATGGCTAAGATCATGTTGTTCATTAAAGACAGTGATCTAAGACAGTGAAACAGGTGGGAATAATAACACCTTGGATCCTATCTTTTTCGTCTTTGAAACTCCCTCTGGAAGTGCTCCTGCTTGCGTAACTTCAAGGTGAACCTTTACCATTATGGGTGTACAAAGCAAGGACCTGGATTCCCACTTGCAATTTAATGAGATGATTTTTTTCTTTTATTTGCGGGAGGTTAAGATGAGTTAATAAATTCGTGAGCAAGATAGCCAGTATTCAAACTTAGTTTTTCCGAAATCCAGAGCCCCCAATTTTAATTCCACTACCTTGGCACCAATATTTTTATAAACTGTTGGTAGCAAAGGAAAACAAAAATATATGGTGATAGGAGGGAGGGCAGGTCTATGCCAATTTGATTTTGAGCCTCTGTGAAACCCCTAAATGACGAGATTTCAATGAGTACAGTGTGGAGCCCCTTCCTGGAAAGGAACTTTCGGAGATGTGGGAGAGAAGAACGCTAACAACGCTAACTCCTTATACATTTTCCCTTACTGGTTTTGCCTGTGTACGTAAGTATCTGCAGTAGGTAATTGGTCCTTAAAGCCACTGAAAGTTTCCGTCTGCAAGTCCAATTGTTTGTTCATTTATTTGTCTCTGTCTCTTTATTTCTAACCTTTCCACAAAAATGTTTAACGTAGCAAATCTGTTAGGATAGTTGAATGGGTCTATTGACTAATGAAGAGGTTTCTATTAAGGTGGGGAAGAACTTTATGAAAACAGATTGTTTCAGCTGCTCTCATTGCCAGCTAGGGATCACACCACCTGGAGAACTCCACGCTCCCTGGGAATTAACAATACCTTTCCAGCAAGGTGTTTGCTGAGCAGTCTTGTGGGGCAGATGAGTTTCTGGGAAACGAGGCAAAGTTTAAGCCACTTGCAGCTCTGTGTTGGAGGAAGAGTGCATGTACGTGTGCCCCACCCCAAATGGCAGAGGATACCAACATTCCTGTTTTACTTGGAATATGTTTGAGAACGAACATTTAAGTATCTAAGTGGGTATGTCCATGTGTCTGTGTGATATTTTAGCATTTCCTTCAAGAAAATGATGTCGTCTCCGTGTGAAAATCTAACTGCGAAAGAGCTGAAAATGTATTTTCCTCATACATTTTTCTTTTCCATAAAAACTTCCTAAACTAAAGTAGATCTCTCTTCCCTCACACCTTCTTGGAAGCAAAGTGCAAGATGATTCTAGAGCATTTGTGTGTCTGTGTGAGCTGACATGCCTAGTAATAAAAATAGTTGGCACTTACTAAATTCATACTGTGTGCCTTGCACTGTGCTAGGTAGCTAGTTACATACGTTATTTCATCTAGTTCTCATTATGAAAGTTCATATTATTAGCTCTACTTGACAGATGCGAAAACTGAGTAGTTGAGAGGTCGAGGTCAAGGGGCATGCCCAATCTTCAGCTGGTTGGGGTTGAAACTGAGGCCACCTGCGGACACCACACTCTTCATCACCGTGTTGTGCTGCCTCCTGAAGCAAATCAAAGTATTCCGTAAACATGAAAGCAAGATTCCTCAAGGAGGGAGCACAGAGAAGGTTACCTGTGGACTTAAGTTGTCGTGGGATTAAGGAAGGACCATGGAGTGTGTCAGAGGACCTGAGTTTTAATCCAGCTTCTTCACCTCCTCACTGTGTGAATGGCTGATGTACTTAATCGGAATAAACTACATTGTTGAAAATTATTTTAAGACTAGGAAGGACAAGGAAACAAAGTACAACCAACCAAGCAAGCAGATTTAAGTGGCGCTTGTTTGGCGGTGCGGAGGGGAGGTGGTGATCCTTCTCCGGCTGGGACATTACATTTTATAAAATTCAGATACCTGCTGGAAACAAAGTGTTTACCAAAAGGCATAAAACATGCCTGGAGTAAATTCAAAGTGCTACTTTTAATTTATAACTCTTAGCATCTCAGCCAATATTAACTATTGTTAACTACTTTATTCTACTATAAATGGATAAAATAAAGGAAATTAATTATATACCATTCTAACGGCTCAAAATATCTGGTGTAAAGCCATTAAAAGTTTCAACCTGGTATTAGAATAAAATTGCACATAGAATTTCACCATTTCACTGTGCTGACATTTTGAGGCTGAGTTAAAAATGTACGGCGGGTTTTATTTGTTTAACTGCCCTATAAACATCATGGGAACACATTTATGAGTATAAAAAGATATTTCCTAAAGTTAACGTAGAATGCTGCCACCACGTTTCCTGGTTTCTATACCTAACAAAATAATTCTTGATTGTTTTGAAAAAAATTACCAGAACAACGTGCTGACTTACTGATTTCTTCTTTCGCCAGAGCTGTGTGGTTTCCCTGAGTGTGCTTAAGAGAGAGCGAGAGGGGAGAGAGGGAGGGGAGAGAAGGAGGGGGGAGGGAGGGGGGAGGGAGGATATGAGCAGTCAATATGGAAGCTATCCTCGAGGTAGGCTCTGTCTTTGTAGAACTAAGACAAACCATCTTTTGTCTTGTCTTGTTCATCTGTTGAGTAGAAAGCTTGTGTGATTTGCATTTTGGAATGTTCAGTCCTTTTAATTTACTTCTAAATAATTTGTTTCTACATTATGCTGCTTTGTTTGTAGAGAACAATACTTACACAAGTGTTTCATGAAGTAAAATGAACTAATGCTGCGCTTTACAAAGAGAATTTCAAAATAAAAACCATTAAGGATGAATGGCATGCATTACAGAAATCTCTACCATATGTCTGAATGGGTCTGTTGTACCAAGCTTATTTATGAAATTCATAGGCACTAATTTATCTAAGAAATAGAGTGATAATGCTTTCAAGGCAAAGAAAAAAATAAAAACATGGTAAATATAAGAGGCACATTAATCATCTTTCCTGTGACTCTGATTTTGGATTATCCTTTAAGAGTCATATCAAAAGGGTTGGTATCATAATATAGAAATTATTTAGGCTTAACAGAAGTTTGGCAGTACCAGTTCTCAGAGGAGTTGGTTTGCAGAATGGGAGAACTTCCAATATCATTACACTTAGAAAGAAATTTGACAAAACTGTAGGAAATTCTGTAACCAAAGAACTTCTAAGAGGTAGATTGGATCCACTGTGGTATATAAAATACATCTCAGAGACATTTCCCCCAACAAGACTGACCATCTCATTTCAAAGAATTTTAGTAAAAACAGAGTGAGAAAGTTTTATGTAATTAGATATCTAAATGTTAAAAAAATCCTTTTCAAAAAGAACTTGGGCCGTTGTATCTTCAACATCATATTCTGGATCTGCGGATTTAATCAGACTCAGTTGACATCTTTCACTACTAAAACTAAAATACTTTGTACATTTCAAGAGTTATTGAATGAATCTCATTATTTTGTGCATAATTTGCTTATTTAATTTGAGACTGAAAACGTAAATTACGGTCTTGTATGTATCACTATTTTTGTGCAAAATGTAATGTTTTATAAAGGTAGATATTCATGGAGTAGATAATACGAAAGAATTCGGTAATACAGAATCCAGCAGTAACCATGCACATTAATAGGAAACCCCTTTCGAAAAGAGAAGAGAGAAGCATGGAACTTCGGACCACTGGCACTGATGAGACTTCCGAGAAGAGTCGAAATGTTATAAAAATTCAGTTTCTGTCCCTATAGATAGTCTTTCAAGATGATTTGTGAGGGACTTTCACTTCAGTTGTCAGCATTATTTAATTTTGGCTATGATTCAGAAATGATCATCTTAAGATATTCATGAGCAATAAAAGCAAATTCTGTGCAAAATTTAACCCACTGTGGCACTATGTCTTCCAAATGCAGCAAGAGTGGAGACTGGGTACTTCTCCCTCTGAGGTATGGAAACATACTCTCTCTCAGAAGACAATTCAGATGTGTGAGGGCCCGTTTCATATGTGTGAGGGGTCATTCATGAGCCATAGTAAAATATGGGGCCAGAGATTATAGCTTATGAGAAAATTGAGGTCATATCTTCACAATAATATCCTATTAAGTTAATCACTGTAGAAATGGTGAATGTTTAATAATGACCATTTTAAATTACCTATTCTGTTAAAGTGTGGATTGAATTGACAGATCTGACCAGTTATTTTAGCATAGGAAAATTTGCCTAACACAGTTGTCTGATATTTTTTTTTTTCATTCTGGTTTCCCTGAATATCATCCGATGGATTTCCTGTCGATGAGTAATACAGCAGGGAGACTGGACATACATATTGGCCATTTTTCCAGAGTTGAAACACTGCAATTATACCTTATAGAATCAAAGGGGAGTTTAAAGAGCATCTGGATGGAAATCCCAACGCTCTCACCTATCTGCTCTGTGACCTTGGTCAAATTACATAATTTCTCTAATAAACGGAGTATCAAGAAGATTATGTAAGAATTAAATAATATAGGCACCATCCACTACAGTGCACGGCACATTTTAAGCACTCAATTAATGATGCTTTTTATTATTTCGAGGGAGGATTAACGTTGGAGAAGAGTTAAATTTGTTGGACTGTGGGCCTAGGTGGACTGTTTCAGGTGAAAGGATTTGAACCAAAAGAAGGTAGTACACAGGCTTGGGGATGAAGGGGAAAGAGTCATAAAAATCACAATTTGTTAAGCACCTTCTATGTTTTGGACCCTGTAGCAGGAACACAGGAGAAGAGAATGCCACATAAGAAAAAGTAGGAGAATGTCAAAATCAATATTTAGCTGATTACAGTTCTTACCAATTCCTTTGCAAAACTTTCTCCCTCTCAAAATAATCTGGGTCACACCTTTACAAGTAGTTTGCTCATTCAAGGCAAGGATTAAAAAACTAGTTTTGATAATTGGAGATACCTGGTATATTTCGTTGAAAATATGCTATTAAGGGAAAATAATGAGCAATTTTTCTCTTCCCGTCTGTGTCATTATGCATTCTGGAACATACTATGATTAAGGCAGTGACCACATATGTGCTCACGTAAATTTCTCTCTTTGAGAAAGTGAACCCTCAAGGGCAGTTATAATTTTGTATAGCCAGGGCCTAAAGTATTTTCATTACATAGTTGTGCCCAATGAAAGGATTTTGAATGAATGAATGAGTGAATAAATGATGAGTTAGAGTGAATAAATGAATAGATGAATCTCCAAGTTAAGTCCAGAGCTTTTATGAACAGGGTCAAAATATTTATTGAGGACCCTTTGTCATATACATCATTGTCACCCTGCCAGTGCTGAAATGCATAAAATATTATCACCATCAAAGATGGTGAGGTTTTGATAAACATGATGTGTGCGTTCCTTGCTGGTGGCATTATCATTTGATAATCCCTTTAGAAAGTGACATGCCCATTTGTAGCAAAAGCCACAAATATATTCATATCCATTGCCTTAGAAATTCTTATTTCTCTTATGGAAATATTTGAACAGAAGTGAAACAAGCTAAACATAGAAAAATTTATTTCAATCAATATTAATGGAAAAAAGTTGGAGATAAACGAAAAGTCTAGCAAAATAATAATTTTATAGATTATGGTACATCAATACAATTATATATTATGAAGCCATTATAATTATGTGGAAACATCAACTTATGTTTATGAGCCAATATACATGAAAATAGTGGAATATAAAATACTACGTATACCATTATGGTACAATAATGTATGTATGTTATTGTACATATTGCACATTATCGTACATTATTATACAGTTCTAAAAGTTATCTTATTTTCTTTTGTCATAAATATATACTGTAGTGCCGTTTCTTCTGATAATTCAGTGTCTTTATAGGACTGAGATTCATCATCAGTTGCTGTCAACATCCCTATACTAAAATTTTGGAATACATAGATGACTGCGTTAAGTGTGTGTAATATTGGTCTCTGGCTATATACTTTGAAGGTTTTTGTAAAGAATAAATCCCCAATATACATTCATTTTCTTATATAGTTTGTTTATTTTCCCTGAAAGTCAACTTGAGGTAAAAAGTCAAAGGCTTTTTACCTTACAGGTTCAAATGTAAAGATGTCTTTGTTAATCTGGAGGCAGCGCATTGTAATTGAAAGGAACTCTTGGCCAACAGGTTGGATCTGTTGATTTTACAGATGGAGGATCCCTGAGAGGCGGGGAGCTGAGGTGATCTGGCCAGGGATACAATGCCAATTAATGGCAAAGCCAGGATTTAAATGTACGTGTTCTCAACTGAGAAATTTCCCACGCACGCCTCATGCAGGATACTTTCCCCATCATCCTAAACTGAGCGGTCAGCTCCCCTCCAGCTTCAGACCCCTTGAAGATTTTTGTCTACCTGCAGTGTCACATTTGCACCACGTTCCCGCGTCTAAGCAAAACACGAGTTAGCATCTCAGCCAGAAATTACTGCTTTGTTCACAGTTGCGCAGAGGTAAATGCACAGCTCTTGGGCAGTCTTGTCTACATGTTCTCACTGGTTGCATCTCCTCCAAATCAGGAGTTCTGCTTCCCAGCTCTGCAGCATTAATGTGCTCACCTAGCTATAGCCTTCCTATCTGTCTCAACAGCCTTCCTACGGCCCCTCTACCCCCGCGGCCACAGGCAGAAATCCTGGTCACAGCAAGCTGCTCCCACTGGGTGGCTTCCAAAAATCCACAAAGAACAAATTAGTGTTCCTGATTTGCTTCAGAAACAAACAGCAAAGAAGCTTCTCCAAAACGCTTGGAAAAAACAAACAAATAAGAGAGAAAAAATAGCTTCAAGGGAAAACCTACCGCTATTCTTAAAGGGGCCTCTAGGAGAAGTCTTCAAAAAAGATAAATGGTTGCTCAGGACTATTTGGCCTTTAGCCTGTGGTGGGCCGATTAGTCAGCAGTGGAAGGGAGGATGAGTGGGTAAATTCATGTAAGGGTCCTATTGAGCCAATTTTGAAAGAATTTAAAAAAAAAACATGCTTATTTCATTTAATGAATGTGGTAAAATGAACATAGATGATTACATTTCATCTCTACACGTGTGTCATTTGTTCAACCAGGAATCATTTAAACATGGCTTTCTCCTTTGTTCTCATTTGTTCTTGTCCTTCTTATTCCTCCCTTTGTGTCGATATGGTGAATGAGCCTTCCTGCTGTATCTTCTGTCTACCATGTTGTGGGAAAATTTATGATTCTTTTATAATCAGAGCAATACATGATTATTAGTCAGAGAACCCTTCTTAGTCTCTTTGGAAAACTATTATTATTATTATTATTATTTTTTTAAAGATTGGCACCTGAGCTAACATCTGTTGCCCATCTTCTCTCTTTTTTTTATCTCCTCCCCAAAGCCCCCCAGTACATAGTTGTATGTTCTGGTTGTAGGTCCCTCTCATTGAGCTATGTGGGACGCCGCCTCAGCATGGCCTGATGAGTGGTCCTAGGTCTGTGCCCAGGATCCGAACTGGCAAAACCCAGGGCCATAGAAGCCGAGCGTGGGAACTTAACCACTTAGCCATGGGGCCAGCCCCTGGAAAACCATTATTTTATTGCCTTTTTCAATAATATTCACCCAGAAACCTAGACAGTAAATAGTAACTGAGCATGTACTATGAATTAGGCACTAGTCTAGCCATCCAGGAAGGTCCAAATCTGAGTAATGCTTTGTCTTCGTCCTCAAGGATTTCACAGTGTGAGAAAGGGATGTGAAGACTTCCTGGGATAAGGTGCTGACTTAGCTAATCTATCTGGCTATGCTTTGTGTGCTTCCTCCTCTCCTGGCTTCTGTGAACCCAGTGTCTTTGATGAAGAAGGCAACCATCCAATAGAGAAGGGCTCAAGTCAATGGCACCCAAACATGGGTCCTTGGATTTGTACCTCCAGATTAACCTGTTGTGCTTTTTGAAACTACTTAATCTAGTATGGATCAGAGCTTTTTTGGGAGAGGACTACAATATCTGTTTTTAAAGATGCTCTCTAGGTGATTCTGACACTTCATCAGGTTTGGAAATCAACAATGGAGGAGTCAATAAAGGACAAGAGGGAGTGATTGTGGAAACGGACAAGGTAAATAACCACCAGCAGACACGTAGGAGGAAATATACATAATGGTTGAAGACTGTCACCTGTGGAATCAGACTACGTGGGTTTAGATCCTGTCTCTGCCACTTAGAGTGTGAGATTTGCGGCTAGTCTTCAGTTTCCACATTTTGTAAAATGAGAAAAATAATATTACCTACCTCAGGGGATTATTATAAGGATTGAGTGAGTTAACATATATGAAGCACTTAGAACAGTACTGGAGATAAGAAAACATCCAATAAATGTTCCTGCTACTAATATTAGTTCTTCTTCTCCATCTTCACCCTATTCTTCTTTTTCTTCTTCTTATCATAAGAAAGTTAATGCTTAGAGTCTTACAAAAATACACGAGGGGTAGGAGTTTGCCTCTATTTAACCCCCTAGAGTAAAGAAAGCAAATAAACTGCTGATACACGAGACCCTCTAAACCCACCACATAATGGACTAGGTAGTTTTTTAACTTGTGGTTCCTTAGAGGCTTGTAGGCTGGGGTTTTTTGTGCTGAGTGGATGGGTCGTAAATAGCCACCTCACTCATAACTACACTATACTGCTATATGTTCTAGAGCTTTCTATTTCTTCAACTCAAAGATCTTAGAAACAATAGAAATTATTAAGCATAGAAGAGACATTAAACAATTTTTAAATGCCTTCAATTGTCCATTTCTCATCATGGCCTTAAGTGGGCCCGTAAGTAATATTCGTGTTCAGTTATATTTGAGTCAATCAGTAATCTTTCTGCTCATCACTGGGCGGTAGTTGGTGTGGGCTGTGAGGAAGTACTCTGGCATCAGACTCAGAAGACTGCATTCTCTTACAAGGGCTGCTCCTGATCACCAGAGTGGTCTTGGGTATGTCCTGTAATATCTCTGGGCTTATTATTTTCATGTGTAAATGAGATTTGGTTGATCTCTAGGGATAACTAAAGAGCATCCTCCTCCCCTCCAGTGGTTTATTTTACTCTGCCTCTTGTCCAAATTTGAGTCACAATAAGTCAAGAATATCCACTAATAAGGATTCTAATTGGCCCAATTTCAGGTTGCTGATTGGGCCACAGACCTAGCACATGGATCTCTCCTTTTTACCCTCTTCATCTTTGAGATACTCACTGTCTACTGTGGTAGCTGGGCCCAAGGCCCTTCCATTATTATCAACAGGTAGAATTATCAAATGTTTCCCAAAATATCTTCTATTAGGATATTAATTCAATAAAGTATTAAAAGTGCATGAAGAAAATATTTCCATGATAGAACAAAGATTGAGAAATAACATGTTAACAAATGTAAACTGGTTCATTTTTTTGACTACTCAGAATCTGTAATATGTAAATGTATACTGTGAATTAAAAATAAGAGAATATAATATAAAATGCTTCCAAAATATTTTGATCATGGAATGTTAACTTTCAAGAAATATCTCGTGGGATCAATGTTACAAGGAGTACACTTTTGCAAATGCTAAAAGAGTATTTACCACTTTTGGCTTTCTAAACAAGCGTCAACCTATAGTAAGTATGTTTTCTATCTGAGGTTCTATGAGGAAAAGTAACTTACCCAAAGACACATGGCAAATTTGAAAACCTTATGTATTTATCTATCACGACACTGTAACACATTCTATTCTTTCAGTTCAGATATCTCAGGAACAATGTAAATTGTCTGACTATTTCATTTACGAACAAATACAAATGTGGGATGTGAGGAAGAAATCTTAAGCCCCACTCCTTTCTTGGTCCCTGTTGCCTGCCCAGGTCTGTTGTGCAGATCCGCACCAGTGCTCATATGCCAAACAAAAACAGAGCTTAACTTCCTGACACCCAGTTTCTAAAAAGTTGCCTGTCTTCACCTAGACTTTTTGTATAAAAAGGAAAAGACTGAAATTGTTACTCACATTCTATTCACTGAGCCTAAAGAACAATTGCCAAGGGGCCATCAAACCCTTAAAATGGAATGACTAGTAGTTCCTGTTCCAGTGTGAATGTTGGGTTTTTGTCCCGAATTAAGGAAAAGTTACTACACTCCCTTTCTCTAACAAAGGGGCATGGGTTAATGAAAATGAGATAACAAGTCTTTACTTGTGATAGGTTTCCTGTTTCTGGAAAATGTGCTAGATCTTTTTTCCCATGACCTACCCTTTAAGTTTCAAACTTTAGTTTTTTTGAACATGGTTGGTTTCTTAAATTCTATAATATTTTCTTAAAATAAAGGGGGATTTCACTCATTTTTACTCTATCCAGACTTTAGTGGAACCCTGAGTAGGTTTCAAATAATAATTCATTCAAACCAGAATTTCTTCTTTTTGCACATTTCTTTTTTGACTTGATGCCAGAGGAACACACAAAAGAAAGTGGAGTTTCTAAAAGTTGTCATAAGTAAATGGAGGTTTTATACGACCTCTCTTTCTTTGAAGATACAAGCCATGATTTTTCTTTAAGATGGGCAGTCATGGCCGGTTGATATTTCTTTGACCAAGGTATGTGCCCAAACCAGGTTTGCTCTGTTATTTTAGAAGGAAGCCCTTTAAAAATCCAGCCATTTGGTAATGTGAATTTAACAGGGAAAATGATGGCCCAGTTAAACCTTTCATCAAAAATACAAAAGTTCATTTAAAAATGACAAGCTATTTTTTTTTAAATAGAGAGGAGTAGAAAAACAGAAATGAATCATAATGTCAATGCCAATGTAGCTCCTGATGATATTTTTAAAAAGTAATGGGTGTACATGCTTAGAAAATTTAAATTATATATGAGTACAAAATAAGACATAAATGTCTCACCTCCCCATCTTCCACAGCAGTAACTGTTGTTAACAGTTCTTTTTGTGTGTGAATGCTAATAATAATAATAATAATAATAGTCTACCAGCATCCATCCATCACTCACTCTCTCTATTTCTTGTCTATCAATTTGATAATCATTCAAAATTTCTGTATGCTTAAAAAAATCTTAGCATGTGTACCCTTGTACACTTGGCTGTTTTCACATAACTATATATCTTGAATCTCTTTCCATTCTAATAATTATGGATTTACTTCATTCTCTTTAATGGCTAGATCTATTATAAATTATTTCATCAATAGGGACAATTTCTAAAGTTATCTTATACGCAAACTAAGAGTATATTTTCCTCATCTTGTTTTAGCCCATTGAAAAGACAAAGCAGTATTTCCAAGAATACATCTTCTTATTAATATATGCATATACTCCTTAGATGTGTGATCCTAATTTGCCAATCTTTTGAAATATATGCAGCCTAAGTATCCATTAGCGTAATTAGTAATTATAGGAGATTTGAAAGTCTGGATTGGCAGTTATTCTCCTAAAGCCATATTGATAGATTTGGAATAGAAATTGTATTTTTCTGTGGTGACCTTGAATCAAAGAGGAAAACATTTAGCCAAATGTACTCGTAATCACAATTTATTATAGTCTGACAGTCGAGGAGGTAAGACTAGGAAAGGGAGAAATTGAAACAATTGTTGAGTGAGTTTTATGTGCCAAGGATTGGGTTAGGTGTTAACACATACATTACCTTTAATTAAGGGATTATTGTTATTGATTATTTAATAATTAGCTTTCCTGAAGTTATTTGCAGCCACTCTGAGATGGACATTGCAGAAAGCCAAGAGTCTTTATTATTTCCTTAAATGTACTCTCATCCGTAACAGTTCTGCCCCTATGACTGATGATAAAAACAACTAGAATGGAGACAATATTAAGAAGGCCAAGATAGACTTAGATTCTTTCTAATATCGACAGTAACCTGACAGGGCCGTAAAAGGTGCATGAAAATTAAGTTGTTCAGCCAAACCTATCATTTTAATGTCAGTCTTGCAAAGGATTATGAACACCAGATACAAAGCTAGGGAAAAAATTAGCCCGTATGCAAGGGTAATTAAGAAACAGGCAAATTAAAATTTAAATGAGGACTTTCAACAATGGCAATGCATTTCTTCCCTGACTGATATTGGACATTATCTGTTCTTTCATCACTTTGTTGTGTGTACCTGTGAGAAGTCTCTGGGAAATTTTACTTAAGAAGATAAGAAAGACGTTAATCAGTCAGACCTTTCTGCTTTCCAGACTGCTATTTTATCCCTGACAGTGACATCCTCAGCTGCTCTTCCGAAGGCGGGTGATTGGGAACGTGAAGTATTGAGCTCAGTAAGGATTCAATAAATGGTAGCTATTGTTATGATGATCACTGTTACTACAGTTTCAGTTTCAGCAATTCACTCATTTCTATCATTTCCCTTAATAGAGCATCAATCATTCATTTTCTGTAATTCTATTTCCTTTTATGTCTATACCATCTCTTAAAGTAACACATTTTGTATATTTGCTGCTTGCTATATAAAGTAACATTTCCTTTCTTTTTACATGCCTTAATGACATGACACCTCATTCTTTAATCTTATTTTTTTCCTATACTGACCGTACGAATACCATTCATGATTATATTCGTGTCAAGAATTAGTAGAAGAGTAAGGCATGAGATGTCAGGTATATGTGGATTCAATCTTTTCTGAGCCTCTGCTGTTAGGTCAGTGGCAATTCTGGGGCTGTGAGGATTAAATGAAATGACATATGGAAAGAACATAACAAAGTGCCTGGCAGGTAGTAGGTGGTGAGAAAATATTATTTTTCCGTTCCAGCACCACTCCTATTCCTTACATTCTTCCCTTCCCTCCTTTTAGCATCCTATAAGGGATCCCATGGTTCTAGAGCAGCATGGTCCAACAGAATTTTCTGCAGTGATGGAAATGTTCTGTATCTATGGTAGCCATTAGCCGCATATGGTTATTTAAATTTAAATTTAACTTAATTAAAATGAAATTAAATTAAAATTTCCGTTCCTCATTTGTATGAACCACATTTCAAGTGCTCAGTAGGCACAATGTTAGTGGCTACACATATGGGACAGCACAAAGACAGAACATTTCCCTTTTCTTAAAGTTCGATTGAACTATAGGCTATAAATGTGGCTAGTGTGGCTGCAGAACTGAATTTTTAATTTCAGTACATTTTAATTTGTTTTCATTTAAATTTAAATAGCCACAGTTGGCTACTGGCTACACGGAACAGCACAGTTCTAGAGTATTCCAAGGGCTAATCAACAGCTTTGCAGGTTTTAATTGGCATTTTGAGATTTTCTCCGATGCCAGTGATTCTCAGGATTGGCTAGATTCATCTTTCAACTCCAAGTGTTTGTAATGTGTTTTTTGTTTCCCCTTCTCCCACTATGACTAGGGTTATCTCAGCCCACATCTGATGTTCTTACATGCTTAATTGTCCCCAAGTTAATTCAAAGCTATTACATATCTCATTGGATTTTACTGATCTCACTTATTTTTAAACCTAGCTACAAAATCAATAAAGGACTTTTTGTGGTAGGTCTAATATTGCTCGGTGAATGACAAGGTTTAGAGAAAGTATATGAGAAAATGATAGTCTGAAGCAGGAGGTCTTAACCACAGAGACACAATGCACTGAGGAGCTGTGATCGTTTTCGAGGTGTATGATGAGTACTTTGTTGCTATTAACAAAGTGTCATCATTTGCAAATTATTCCCCTTTTTATTTTAAGAAATTATAACAGTCTTGATCACTGGTATAATGATGTCTTGCTCTCTTGAGTGGGAAAGAAAGGCGGTGTGGCATCACATCTGGCACACTGGTGGTTGCTCCCATACGTGGCTTCACTTATCAGATTGGGTCATTGATCAGAATGTCTTCCACGTGTGTCACCAAGGAGAAAACTGTTAAAAGCACGATAAGCAATATGATATCAGGCAATACCTTATACTGATGCCTGGTCATGGGGACCGATTATTTATCTCCCACACTGTCTGGATCTTATTGAAAAAATATTAGATGGCAGTTATTTAGTAATTAAACTGTTTTAAGTGTAAAAAGTCTGACTTAAATGAACATATTTTTAAGGTGAAATAAGGTCAAGGATTCATCTTGTTGACAGAGAGAAGGGAAGACTGATGCAGTGGAAGAGGTGTTATGGGGGATTAGGACAAAGTTGAAAAGCACAGAGTCTGGAAGGCTTCACAAGCAAAGAGAGGTTTAAACATTTAATGGAAAAGGAGGAAAAGGTCACACGAAGACATATCTGAAGGTCAGGAGGTAATATAATATTGCCAGTCGCATGCAGAATGATTATTTAACTGAGTTCCCTGAATGTGTTCAGGTTTTCATTTGGGGGATTCCTGAGTCACTTGTGTTTAGAATACACATAATGAGGGAATTTGGCATTTGTTCTTGTCTGTTTCCTTTATTTTACTTATGGGCAGGACAAAATTGTTCGAGGTAAAGATTACATGTTAGAAAGTGTCACTGGCCTCTGTAATCTTTCAGCCCAGATCCAAATAAATGACTAGCTACAAAGAAGTTTCATCCTGAGGAAAACTGCGATCACTTCTAATTCATTATGTTATTAAGGTAAACTGTATCAGAGGATTTGCATTTCCTAGTTTTCTCGGGATGGAGTCTGAGTTCATTCTATAAAATGGCAGGTAGGCACAAAGGCCGTATCAGAGCATCTGACCGCTGGGGGAAGAGGGCAGTTTGGCTAATGTAGTATCCTCTGCCCGTTTAGTTTGTTCTTTCTTTGCTGACAGTTACGTGGATTTAAAAGCCCGTTAGGGAAGAGCGTGTTTTGTCTGTAAGCAGTGGAAGCACATGATCCGATGGCTGTGCTATAAGCAGATCTAAGCTTCATTTTAGACAGGAATAGGTTTTCATTTATTTGGAGGCTAATTATAAATTGGAACAATATTCCTTTTGATGGACAATTCAATTGCATTTAAATTCAAATTAACATCTGCTGTTTATACTTTATATTGTGCAATCTACCTGAATCTAGACAGAAGCTATTAAAGATCTGTGGCTAGAGAATCTTTGTTCTCTGAAGAGTTTGAAGGAGAAAAGAGCATTTTCTAAACCCTCGTCATTGGAACCAGATTGTAGTTGCCCTTGAAAATCAAGGATGCTTTCCTTTGTCCACAGATGTATTAAAGGGGGTTGTGTAAATAAGCCCAAACACATTTTGCTAAAAAGGGTCTGTTAAAAACATTTGGCATTTTTCAAATGATATATATTTGGAATGAATAACATATTATGCTATTTATATATTTTTGATCAGATATTGTTTTAGCAATTTAGTTCATATACATTCATAAGTACATTTAAATCCATATGTGTATAAAGTCTATTCATATATGAATCCATTCATAGCTATATTTCATATATATGAACCACATTCAAAATGATAATATGTATCTATAGGTAGATGGATATATATATAGATAAATATGCATATATGTATATAACAAATCAGTGTCTCAAAATTTCAGAACTGGAAATAATCAGCTACAGCTCATAGTTTTGGGTATTTTGCTTTTCTTTATACAACTCTTATTCACCTACAGACCACCTGATAATATTATAGATCACGTGGGAGCTGAGCATTCATGTGTTGCCAAGTGCTTGAAGAATGTGCTTTCCCCTGAGAAGCATGTCAAGCACAAGGACAGAGTTGTAGAGAATCTATGCTCAAGGATCGCTACAGAGTTGTGGGCAAAGACACATACAAGCCACTTTAAGTGTTAGTTTTTAAATTATGGAATCATAGAATTGGCACTTCCCCCAAAAGTAATCAGACAATTTATAAAATGACAGAAAGTTCTTATGGCATGATCCTCTGTCTAAAATTAGTCCTGATATCTAATTTACAACTCTAAGAAGTAACTGATCCTATCGGTCATTTTTATCTTTAAAAATAGTACTAGTATTATTTACCTTATTTGAGAAGATTTTAATATGAAATCAGCATAAAATTACTAAAAAAATACAACAGATTTTGCATGGGCATGATCTTGAATAAGACATTCAGGTCTTTGAATTATTTAAGTATTTATTTCCTAATTACTTGTTTGACAGACTATGATTTTGAAGCTGCAAAATATGTTAAAAGTGTTAATCATTATCTTGAACCAAGATGAGTAAATATGATGCTTTACAAGGATCTCATGAGGGGCACAGAGTTCACAGGTTCAGCCTTCCAAACCCTTTGAATCCTCGCTGTGCAGCATCTAATCTCTTTAAATGTTAAAAGCTGTCTCACGCTCCCCAACAATCCATCTCTCCAGAATTCTTATTAACAAAGATCAAAAATGACAAGCCCTACCTTACGTTTTTCTCCTATTGGTGCCCAGAAGGCTCCATAAAAGTTGTAATGAAGGATGAGGGCAAGGTTGAGAAATTACCAGAAGAAGCCGACTGGCTGTCATATGGGATACACTGAGCCACCTTGCCGAGTAGCATGGACGTGGCATTAACAGGGACCGCGTGTGTTGCTCTTGATCTTACAGCATCAGAAAATAATTTCTTAGTTCACCAAAATTGGATCTGTCTCTTAAGGAGGACTCAAATTAACAAAGATCGAAAACAAACATATGCACACAAACACACATGATCCTGAGTAGTATATTTAAAACCGGATTGCCAATTTATTACTTCGTAGAAGGAAACACAACTTTTACACACAACAGAATATGTCTGATATTATAAGCAGAATATATTCTCTTGCAAGCCAATGAAAGAAAAAGTCAAATTATAATCAGAAATTTGCTTAAGAAGCTGAAATTGAAGTCAAAGTGGCTGAGTGATAAAAAGTGTTCCTTAAGAAAAAAATGTGCAAGATGCATGAAAAACGAAGAGCCTTAGTTTTCAAAGAGTTTGTAAAAATCAATAAGAAAAAAACTAATGTCAAAAAATAATGGGCAAAAAAGATAAATACCCAAAAAGTGAACAATTCACAGAAAAATAAGTACAAATGACCAGTAAATATATAAAAAATGATAATCAAAGAAGTGAAAATCAAAATGATGCAATTTTTATCCTGTGAGTTTGGCAAAAGCTTAAAACTCCAGTAATATTTAGCATTGATGAGGATGTGAAGAAAGAAACCATCTCAGACGATATGAGTGGAGCTCGAAAGTGGGGCAGCATTTCTGAAAGGAAATGTGGCATTATTAATAGAAAAATTTAATTCACAGGATCTTTGACCAAGTAACTTCACAGCTCAGGATTTACTCTAATAATACGCTTGCAAAAGTACGCTAAGATATCTGAATGGGATGCACCTTGTAATAGCAAACAAGTGGAAAACACGAAATTCCCCTTCAACAAGGGACTGTCAATAAATTAAGCTAATGTGTTGATCAGAATACCATGCATGTGTGAAAAGAATGAGTTAAATTTATTGATGATGATGATGTAGAAAGAGCTTTAAGATGCATTATAAAATGATATACAAAGTATGCATTTTATATCCTCCTTTCTGTGAATATTTGTAACAGTCATGTATTTTACTAAAGAATACAGCTAAAACTGTGGGTAGTGGGAGATGTTTAGCCTTCATTTTATACCTTTCTGTACTGTTTGAAAAACTTTATAGCATTTTCCTAGATTTCATTGACTTACAATCAAATATATGTTTAAATAGACACATTATGTATGTTCATATGTATGCATATGTGTCTATATATGTACACACGCACACACAAGCACACACACAGACACACACTGTTGTAAAGTATTCCTTAGCCAAATAACTTGAAAGGCTCTTCTCCCTGTAAGGATAGCACCATCTGAAGTCTGTTAGCTGAAATTTGGTTTTCTGATCACTTCTTGATTGGTCACTGACTTTACTGCATTCAAAATACTCTTCTTTCACTATTTGCTTGTCATGTGACTTTGGACAAATTAATTCATCCTTCTGAGCTCCTAGGTTGTTGTTGCTATTGCTGTTTGCTTATGATCATTGGTAGCATGAGGGAAATGCTTGTGTCAATGAGATGCTATAAAGATTAAATAATAAACTGGCGTGTGCATAGGTCAATGCCTGGAATCTAAAGGATGCATCGTCAATATTAGTTCTTTTTCTCTCTTCCAGTGCTTTTGGCTTTTTCCCTCCACAATGTCCCTTCTCCCCGTCTTCACTATGTCTTTCTCTTCTGCCACGTGAGGCTCTGCTCCTGGAAGCCAGAGTTAAAGTACTTGAATCAACCGTATTGTGGGGCAAAAATGCATTTCTGAGGTGACCTGAGAATCTAACCACCATCTATAAAATTGTTTCCAGAAAGTGACTCACAAATTAAGTTTTGGAACACAATCCTTTGAAAATTGGAGGGTACCTGGACTGTGACTAACAGCATCAAACAAAGATGCATTCTTTCTCCATTTTGCTTATTATCTACAACTCAGTCATGCTTTTCACTGCCTCCAAAGAGTGTGATTGAGCTCTTGATAAAAACTCTTTCAGTTTAAACACTATGATAGCCAAAGCAAAGTATTCATGGAGATTATGCTTTGCCTTCAGCATAGGAAACTGGCAGTGTACACTTATTGAGCACTTGCTGTGTGCCAGACACTGTGTCTGTTGTTTGATAGGTATTATCTAATTTAATCTTTGCAATTGCCTATGAGGCAGATATGACTCCTACTGTCTTCTAAAATAGGAAATCAGCTCAGAGAGATTAAGCAACATGGACAAGGCCATGTAGCTTGTAAGGGGCAGAATCAAAGTTCAGGTCCAGGCCCATCTGGTGCCAGAGCCCTTGCTTTTTCTAGTGGTTGCTAACTGACTGAAGTTTGCCACTCCAGAGATTTTTACATCTTATTTCCAAAGCTACTTCTTTTCTGTTGGCATTGGCATTACAACATTTAACCCATATGTAGTCCTTCTATGTAGCTTTAAACTTGCTGTTTAAAGAAAAGCTTTTGACCTTGGTAGAGTAATGTCTCAATGGCTATCTCATAGAAGAATACTTTTTTTCTTGGCAGGGGCCCTTATTGTTTGTACGGTTATTCACGCACTTGCCAAGGGAACTGGAGTGGATTTTCTCTAAGTACACTGTGCCAGGATGCTCACCTCTCCTCTCCACAGCTGCCAGAGGTGGAACATGACCCTGGGACTCCTGCCCACACACAACACATTCACTAAGATTCTGTGAGGAGGTTGGAGGCTGCCGGGTCATAAGCGCTGTTGCTCTAGCATGGCTAAATCCGCGATTTCAGGAAACATAATATAGGTTACTTAAGAACGTGTCTTTTATTGCTCTTTTGTCTTTAGAGACTGTGGTTACCTCCCTCCTGTGTACTGTACCTGGGTCTGTAACTATTTCCTGCTGCATTAGTCCTACACACAAGCCAAAGTGTCCAGAGTTGAATTTTTGTGCTACCTCTATTCTGTATTTCCAAGTCAGACTCTCCCACTCATTTTTCAAGCACCAGACACCTGAAGTTTTTATGCTACCCACATTCCTTTCAATATCGTGTCCTGCCCTGGGGCCAGAGAGAGTTATATTCTGTGCTTTACTATATTAGTTAGCTATTGGAGCATAGCAAACCACCCCAAAAAGTATTCACTGAAAAAAACATGCACTTATTTTGCTCATGATTGTGCAGGTCAGCCATATAAGCTGGGGTTTGCTGGGTACTTTTTCTAGTCTTGGCTAGACTTCTTTATGAATTTGTGGTCAGCTCAGGTCAGCTGTGGAGCAGCTTTACTGATCTTGGCTGGGGTCTCACACATTTGAGGGCTTGGCTGGGACAGAGGATATGACTTGGCTGTGATCCGCATGGCCTCTCATCCTCCAGCAGGCTAGCTCAGGCTCGTTCACATGGCAGCTGGGCAGTGCTCCAAGAGAGCGAGCAGATACGGGCAAGGTCTCATGATACCCAGGCTCAGAACTGGCACACTGTCATTTCTGCAAAATGTTATTGTCCAAAGCAAGTTTCAAGGCCACCTCAGACACAGGAAGTGAGGGAAATAGACTCTGCCATTAATGGGAGGAGCTGCAAAGCCACAGTGCAAATGGTATGGACACAGGAAGAGGTAGAGAATTGGGGTCCTTCTGTAAGCAATCAACCAAAACTTCCTTCTTTGTTGCTCTTCTCTACCTCTCAGCAAAGTAATTTTTAGCTCTTGTCTAATCCATACCATGGTGCTGTCCTGGTGAGTTAGGTAAGGGCAGCTGATAGATACATAGTGATTTATTTGTGATGTTTAAAGGATACATTGCGAAAAAGCTGAAGTCCTCAGTGGAAAGGCTGTCAACACTCTCCTCTGCCTAAGAGGGAAGCTGACCACTTGGGCTGTGTGAACTGCTTGCCAGCGAAGGCGTTTCGAGCTCCTGAGCTAGGGATGAGGGGATGGGCTGCCCAAAGTGCTGTAATGGGATGGATGCTTTCTCAACTCTCTCTGATAAAGAACAGGACAAGTGATCAAGGCTAGACCCTTTCCTGCCACAATGCTTTTTCTTAACTCTCCCTGCTGCCGAATAATTATAGCTGCTCCAGAAATCGGGTCTTTCTGGTCTCTCACAGGTGTTTGCTAACTACTATGCTACCCTGGCTAGACAGCTCAATAACTTGATGCAGGTAAAATACACATGTCTGCAGAAAATCCTAAAGCAGCATCTGCAAACTTTTGCTCTACAGAATCTTAATCCTCTATCATATTCCTTGAGAAATATATCCTGAGATAAGGTAAGTTTGATAAATATTCTTTATTAAATTAATAATTAATTCTTATATTGAATAACCACAATACATGTTAGTGTATTGAAGTATCTGGAAAAATCTGCCCTAAAGAAAGTGGGCTTTCTTTTTCTCATGTTCCTTCCCACACCACCCCTTCTTCCACTCTTCTGTGCCCTGCTCTGGGGCCCCTGGTGGCTAACCCCTGGGGAAAGACTCACCCAGGCTTTGTGCCAGCTGATCTTTTGTCGGGTTTGGCCAACAGAAGATGCCTGCAGAAGATGAAAAGGGCAGGAGGAAAATGCATTTTCTTTGCAGATTTTTTTGCTGCTTTGGTGCCAATTCTCTAGAAGTGGCTGGCTTCCCCTCTGACTGCAGAGCTTTTCGGATAGCCCTCCTCCTGGCTCCAGCCTTCCCTGGGCTCTAAAAACACTATTTCTCCTCCTCACAATGTCAGCCCCAGACTTCCCTGTTGTGGCCACTCCCTGAGTCCTTCTGCATGCCTTGATTATTTCATTAACCCTGCCTACACTTCCTTAAGCAGCCCCTTCCTTAAAGTCTGTCCCTAGGGGTTCTGAGCCTGGGGTTCAAGGACCCCAATGACACCTATAGATAGAAAACAGAGCATCAGTTAACTTGGTTAGGAAATAAAAAATACTTTGAACTTGCTAAAAAAATTACCCCTTTATTTTCACGAAACTCTAAAATAAATTTAGCGTTTCCTTCAGTTGTGACTTTAGGCTAAAGACATTAGCAGTACCTCTGACTTTGTCATCAACAGATATCACAGATATTTTCATACCGTATTGCAGGTTTTGTTGATATCTTGAAATATTGTATATTGTTATCACTACTTTGAAACTATGTTAGTTCTGAGACCTGATACTAGATCATATTATTTAAATGCCTTAGAAAAGAAGCACATTTATTCCTATACTAAAAATTTGTTTGCTTAAAAATATTTTAACTGAATTTCAATTTAATTGGTATCGTTCTGTAATCTTTATATGTATTCTTTTATGTGTTTTCTGAAGTGGGTTTCATAGGCTTCACCAGACTCCCAGAGTTTCATCAAACCCATGCACACACAAGGTTAAGAACTCCTGAACCATCTGAGTGAATTATCTTTTCTGCAGGGCTATGATTGATATAACATGAGCTTCCCAATTTATTTGACCTGGGAACCCATTTTTCATGTTCGTGGATTAGTATTTCATGGAACTAGTCTTTCACAAAACACGCTTAGGAAAAGATAGCCTACAAGAATGACCCATCAGATGAGATTTCCAGAAATAGGAGCAATCAGTCATGGAGATGTCCACTCAGAAAGGAACTGGTGACTCTCACTGGGTACAAGGCTGAGGCTTCTCAGACTTGCTCTGTCTCTTGTACTTTTCCCCAACTTGTTTTCTTTCCAGTTGCTACTTATTTTTCTCTTAGGTTCCATGCTCTTGTCCCTTACCTCCTTTTCTCTTTATATTCTCTGCTTGAACCCCTCTCCCATGTCCTGAACCCTATTTCACAAACCCTCCATTTTCATTCCCATGGTGAGAACACACTTGTTGCAATATTGGCTACTGCCAAACACAAAGCAAGGACCCAATAGCACCAAAAAGGCTCCATATTCATTTTCAACCTGCAACAAACCTGTTAGCTACTCTTCCTCTGTCACTGAAAATACAATTTAGTCCTGTCAGGATAGTCAACCAATCTCACACATTTTTTTTTCTTATTCATCTCTGGTTCTCTACTAATTAACTACAAAGAGCTAGAGATGACCACTACTGTGATATTACAAATGCACTATCTCCTCCATTAACTGTGCTCTCTGAGAGCAACATTTTCCTTTTATTTATTTTAGTATTCTTAAGTCTCAATACCAGGAGTTCAATTATGCTTATTGGATGAATAAATGAGATGCAAATTTAAGCCAGGGCAAGGAGGCTTTGCTTTGTCAACAGATTTAGGGACTGAGCAACCATACTAAAGGAAGTTTAAGGACAGCATTCATATTTTATTCATCATTAGACTCACTAAGGACCATGTGCGCAGTGTTGGATGCTTGCTGATGGGGCCATGATCCCAGGGTCCATCCATATTTCTCAGAGGCAGAGCTCGAGGTAACACATTTACCCTTTAGAATGATAAACTACAATGCTGACCATTCTCCCTGAATATTTTATTTCTTTGCGGATATTTCACAAGGCTTGTGACTATGTTCTTTGGTTTTTTTTTCTTTTTTGGTCCCTTATAGATCAATGCTAAATCTGTGTTAAGACTAAGCTTCCAAATAATAATTCTTTGTTATCTTTTTTAAGAAATAGAGAAAAACATTTGCATTCATTCTTTTAATTGCATATATGTACTATATCATAGAATATATACAATAATTTTATTTTATATAAATATTCCAATGTTTTTCCTCTTGCTTACCCATCCCTTCTCATTTTTACCACCCCCACTTTTAACCAGACTTCTTGTTTGAAATATGAAAAATTCTATTGTAAAATTTATTTTGCTAAAGTACTAGGAATCCTACATGATGTTTTAATTTGTAAATTTTTTGTATCTTTTAAAGTTAATTTTCTACTACACTTACTCTTTGAGGGATATTTTCTACTTTTTATCTGTTCTCTCTGTTTTATGTCTATAACTTTTCTCCCAAAGGTATTTATAGTCTTTATCCCCCCAGAGCTTTTTAAGGGTCTCACTGAAGTTGGAGTCCTCTGCAGGTTCTCTCCCTTTGATTCTCACTTTTTTTGTCACCTGTGGCAGTGCTCTTTAAGGACTTTTACATCGAAGTTGGTGTTTTGAACTGCGCTTCACATGGCCAGTTTTCCGACATCAAACTTGCGTGTTCTCATTGCCTGTCAGATGGCTCCAAGTTACCCTTCAGCTTTGAAGGAGGGAGCTTGAAGATTGTCGTCCTCCGTGTGCACTCTAACCACTGATAAATAAAGTGATCATGCGCCTCTGTCTTGCTTTTTCTGGTGGTCACCAACCTTATCGCGAATCCCAAATTCTGTCCGGTAAGTGAAACTGTAGATAGCTTGGGAGAGGACATCGTCTTGCCAGATGTGGTTCTTGGATTTACAAATGGGACATGCATGTATATGAACTACTCTTTTTACATCTCTAGTTATATAGTTACATTCCCCTACTCTCTTCTCTCTTCATTACCTTTTGAGACAATATCTATAATAATTTATGAACCTCAGCAACAACTATAGATTCTCTTTTTTATGTTTGCTATAAGATTGTGATTAAAATGCCAAAGCACTTTGATTCTGGACAACTTGAGTGTCTACAGCAGAAAAGATGGAATATTATTTGTTATTAAATTTCTTTGGCTTTAACTCTTATCCTAACCCTGACTTCAAGGACCAGGTTGAATGTCATCTCCTTGGTGAATCCATTCTAAGACTTTTCCCAGCAGAGTTAATTCTTCCCTCCTGTGTGCTGCAGAGATAATCATGATAATGTTAATTATTAATATATCATAATAATGATAATTGCATTCATTGGCACTTTATGTTTTCCAGGCACTATGCTAAGTACTTGCCGTATACTAGCTAAGTTACTTTTAGCAATGACTCTGTGAGTTAAGTATTCTTACTGCCTCCATTTTACATAGAAGGAAACTGATGCACAGATACACTGTGCAAATAAAATTTGATCTGAGGTCTTTTTAACCTTAAAACTTTAGTAGCCGTTCAGGTCCCTTATCTCAAAAGAAAGATCGTGGTTTACCATTTTATTCCCAGTCACCAAAATGCTTGTCACATGGTAGGTGCTCAATGAATATTTGTTGAGTAAGTAACTATGAAAGGGAATTCTTTCTGTCAGTGAGAATTATTCAGTTGAACTTACAATTCTGGAACCTGCTAACAACCACAACTCATAAAAAATTGCTCTTTTATCCTTATTTAATCCTACCTTGATCTCCTACTTCCTGTCACTCCAAGCCAATAGTTTTACCTTTCCTAATTTCTTTTTAGGCACTTTCTCCCCTTCTTACTGTTCTGTGGTGATATGGGGATGGCAGAGGTGACCTTGCTTGGTGGTGTAGGGGCAGAAGGTCTTCTTCTGATTTCTGAGGTCCTGAGTGCCCTTCTTCCTCTCCCCATTACACCCTGGAAATCTCCCAGTTTTGAGCACCAAGCTCCTGAGTCTTGTGGTCTACTCAGATTTGATGGATCTGCCTTTTATTACAGAGAACTCCATCATCTCTGGAGACCTGAGTAAGAAAAGGCCTATCTCACCAAGCCACATTTACGTAAGAACCTAAGTAGAGTTCCTTTTCCTTTACCGAAAACATACACGGTAACATTATTGTTATGGGTTGGATTGTGTCCCCACCAAAAGATGTCTAGGTCCTAACCCCCAGTGCCTGTGAATGTGACCTTATTTGGAAACAGGATCTTTGCAGATGATGAGTTAAGTGAGGTCATTATGATGTGGGTCCGAATCCAATGACTGTGTCCTTATAAAGAGGGGAAATTTGGACTACAGACACCCATATCAAGAATGCCATGTGAAGATGAAGACAGAGATCTAGGTGATGCATCTCAGGTTGAGGAATGCCAAAAATTGCCAGCAAACCACCGGAAGCCAAGGGAGAGGCATAGAACAGATTTTCCCTCATAGTCCCCAGAAGGAACCAACCCGGCCATCGCCCTGATCTCAGACTTCTAGCCTCTAGAACTGTGAGACAATAATTCTGTTAAGCCCCCCAGTTTGTGGTACTTTGTTATGGCAGTCTGAGGAAACTAACACAATCATCTATCCAGATTTGGCCATCTCCCTGTCTAAAGCAGAGACGAAATCCAGAGACAAACCAGGAAGGCATCTGGGTAGCTACGACAGATGCCATAGATCCAAACACGAGTATTTTGTGAACTGTAGGCCGTCTCACAGAGCCTGTTCATTTCTTTTTAACTTACAGTTCTAGCAACTGTCTTTTGTTTTTCAAATCCATAGCTGCAACAGATGATTCAAAGGGCCAAAGGAGCTTCCACATACACACTGACAGTGAAAGGTAGCAATCTACACTGATAAGATAGCAAGGGAGCAGTCAGAGAACCCAGGAATAGCAAACAATGTTACCGACAATCCAGGAACACTGGTGCTTGTGAAGAAGCCACATGCGGAACAAGATGAGCAGGGCCTGGCTCATCATCCATAGACTTTGCCTTGGACTCTCCCTCTTTCTAACTCCCCGGAGCCCATTCCTTCATCCTATTCCATATCCTTGCTTCAGTTTGCACCAAGTACTGTGCTGGCTTATTTTCTGGTTTCATTTTTCTGATTGCCCTTCCTGGTTCTACCCCACTCTCCGTTCTGAATTTTTAACCTGGTAAGTCCAGTGTTTCCATATGTGTCCTATACCCAAACAAGTTTTTCTTCAAAGCCCTCTCTTGTCAGCCAAGGGAAATAGGACTCATTTGTTAAAATGCCCAAGACCACAAAAAGCAAAGTGGTCAGGAGCTCTTTAGGGTAGAAGTGTACATCCTTGGACACATGATTATCCTCAAGGGCATCATGGTATTTTACAAAATACCATATGATCATCACAATGACCCTGGGTCATCAAAATATTAAAAAGACAGCTACATATATAATAATGCTGCTTAGAAAAGCTTCTACTTTTGTTGCATAAATAGTTAAAAGCTTAAAGTCATGCTGGTCCAAATTAAATCCTTATGGGTATTGGAGAACTGTTTCTACCTCTCTCTATTTTCTTTCTCTCCCTCTCAGTCCCCACTTCCTCTCCTCTCTCCCTGTCCCCCACTATGCACACACGCGCACACACACACTCTCCTTTAAAGATGTTGGGCTAGCAGAACATGTGTACAGGATTGGAGTGAGTGTCACCTGACCCAAAGCATCCTCATAGTCACCTGATTGCCACTTAGTACTTTCCAACCTTTTTATTCATCTACAGTACAAATGACATATGGCGTTATGTGAGCAAATAGCCCTGTGTCAGGAATTAAGTGTAATCTCTCAATTTGGGCTCTAAGCCTCCTACTGTGAACGACAACAAAAAAGCATGTTGGAATGAAGTCACTGAGGTTGACGTTATTATAAATAAGTTGAATGTACTTTATTTTTTAAAAAACTCTTTGTTACTTCAATTATTATTAGTTGATACACCATACAACTATTTGAAACATACTGGTAGCCTGGAACCATGCCTACAGATGCGCCGGTTTACTGGGAAGAGCATTGTTTTAGTATTAAGACAAATTCAGATTACTCCTGGCCCTGGCGCTTTTGACCCGGGGCAAGTTTGCTGTCTACACCTCCTCAGGTTCATCTATGAGGGTAAGAAACTGCTGTCACAAGATGGTTATGCAGATCAAATAAGATGATACATGATAACAGTTAGCTCTGTCATAGCACCAATAAGCCCTGATAAATGTTTATTTTCTTTCTTTCTGCTCTGTTTAATCTGAATCAATTTCTAATTGAAGTCACTAATATACAGAAAGAAAAAAAAAGATTGAAGTCCACCTTTCCTTTCAGATTACTCGGATGTGGTCCTTTCCTTTCTTTGTTTACGGCTTTGACACTTTGAATTTGTCAAAGGGATTAATTCTCACCCTGGAAGGCTGAGACCAGGACCTCTGTAGGGAATGAAATGCAGACAGGTGGAAACTTGAGGAAACTTAGGGGAGGGAGTGAAATAAAGATAAAGGAGAGGCAGCAGAACCAATCCTGGCAGCAGTGGCCATGGGCCAGCCTCTCTGGGGTGCCCAAGTGGGTCTCTCGGCATAAGGACAGGGAAGGGGCAAACTGCTTGCTTCAAAGTCTTGCCTAGTGATGAATAAATAACTATGAATAAATAACTCTCTTTGTATCCATCACAGCCCCTAGAAAATTGCCTTACATATGGCAGGCTCTCAGTAAGTGTTTAATGAATGGATGATTTATTCAATTAATCACTGAATGTTAAATTGGAAAGGGCCTAAGAGATCATGTAATCCCAAACTGTTACAATTACAGCTGGGAAACTGAAGCCCGGGGACTCTCACTCTTGAGCATATTCAATAGATGAGGACCCAGATCTGACTCCAAGACTGAGGCCCAACAATGTAGCACAGACCTTTATTTCAAACAAGAATCAGAGAATGCATTGGGACCACAGATCTACTTATTTTCTAATTAAAAACACCCCAACCATCAGATTCTATTTCTTTGTCTTAAGGGCTTAGAATGTATGGCTACCCTGTGGTGTGTTTTGCATTCAGATCTCTCCATGTGGTCCTCATGATGCTGAAAAAAATGAGGTTGCAGCTGATGGTCATGGATGTATATTGAATTACTGATGAGAGTCAGTAATTGTGCTCCATGAGGTCTTGTGCTATACAGCTGGTGCAGGCATTGGCTCCATCTGTCACAAGGGATCTTGCTCCTCTCCCATTTGCCTGCTGTCCTTGGTCCAGACTCTACACTTCGTATGTACGCTGTTCACTTCCATAGCCTTGGTATGAGCTTTTGGCTAATCAAATCCTACCTGCCTTCAGGACCAGCTGAAATCATATTTGCTGATGAAGCTTCTCTGCCTTGACTCTTCCAGCCATATTGTTCTCCCTCTCCACTGCACCCTTGAAGCCTTTGCCCTTTGACCACCTTTTATACTTCATTGTCTCATGTGTGGCACAGAATATGCTCTAAACTTCTATCTTCTTTATAAGACTGATGACATATTAAATGTTCATTGAATGAATGTTTGGTCAAAATCCACTTGGTTTAGAGTTGCCAGATAAAATACAGAATACCCAATTAAATTTGAATTTCAGATCAACAAACTTTTTAGTATAAGCTTGTTCTAAATAGTCCAGGAAACTTACTTATATTAAGAAAAATTCATTGTTTATCTCAAATTCAAATTTAACTGGGTGTTCTATATTTTTATTTGCTAGTTCTGGCAACTCCAACTTGGACGTGTTTTTTCTTGAGGCCTCTTGTAAAGAAATTCTCCTTTGGAGTAAACACTGTTTGGAGACTAAGCAACCAACTAAACTTATCTTTTAACTCTTGGAGCTCAGATCTGCCAGGATTTCTTGATTTATCTGCTCTGGCTTTCGCTGCTTAATCCTCATACTCTCATTTAGCAAAATTTATTGTAACACCTTCTCTTCTTATACAGAATCTGATATATGCCAAGTTGTATATCTTGGACTGAAATTCACAATACTTTGTACTAATCCTCGATTTCCATGGTTACATATAAGAACAATTAGCATGTAAAATTTAAACCAAAAAAACACTACCAACAGCTGACATATAAATGTGTAAACATCAGTCTTCTGTCAGCTCTAGGAGGGTAAAGATTTTCCTGTGTTGCCCTCCTCTGTCTCTAATCTCTATTAGCTAGAACAGGTGGCAGGTGCTCTATAAATAACTGGCTCATAATCTGCCTTCTCTACCCTCATCCATCCTTCTACTGACATTAGAGTCACAGCCCATTAGGATTTCTTTCTTGGTACCCTGCACTTCCAAGTCAATGGTTCTCAAAGTGTGGTCCTTGGACCAGCAACTTGTAACCAGACCTGGGAACTTGGTAGAGATGCACATTCTTGGGCCCCATCCCTGTTCTATTGCCTCAGAAGCTCTAAGGGTGGGGCCAACAATCTGGGTGTTAACAAGCTTTCCAGGTGACTCTGATGCACTCTTAAAGAGTTACGAAGATAACCAGTGGTTTCCTATGTTTTTATGTATAAAAGGTAGATAAGGGATTGTGGGTGATTATCACATTGCTTAAATATACTTGATGCAAATAAATCTAGGTCACTATTCAGACTTTAACAGACTTTTCCTCTCTTTTGCCTTCTTTTTCTCCTCCCCTGTTGTCTTCTTCCTCACAAAATAAGCCTTGTTTCTTCACTTTTACCAAATAGGTATGTTGAAAATACCTCCTTCTCTCTGTCACTCCCTTCCTCCTGCTCTTCCCTCTTCTCCCCACTCTCCTTTTCTCTCTGTCTTATTTGGTTGAAATCCCCAGTTTAGCCACTGAAATCCTTTAAGCAGGCAATTCTCCCATCCTTGTCTTTCACTCATGTAAATGACCCTGGACTAACATCTTCTTTACCAATGCTCAAACCTCTTTTTCAGCTCACCTAAACAGCCTGCTCTTTTCTTTCTTTTCTTTTCTTTTTTTTTTTTTGAGGTCGATTATCCCTGAGCTAACATCTGCCACCAATTCTCTTCTTTTTGCTGAGGAAGACTGATCCTGAGCTAATATCCATGCCCATCTTCCTCTACTTTATATATGGGATGCCTGCCATAGCATGGCTTGACAAGCGGTGAGTAGATCTGCACCCTGGATCCAAAGTGGTGAATCCCGGGTCGCCTGGAATGTGCAAACTTAACTGCTGTGCCACTGGGCTGGCCGCTATGCATTATTATCACTAAAATCCACTTTTCATCACCATTACTCCCACTTTTCAAGGTAGAGATGCTTTTAAATTCACACATCTGTTTGAAGAAATGAAATCTGTCCCTTATACTTTCCAGAATTTGCCATTCACTAAGCTTCTATGTATCTAATTCATAATTACTTTTGTTTCTTACATAGGACGATTCTTCTATTTCTTAATCCATGAGACTGTGCCCCAGTTGTTTATCTCTTCAGGAGATGTCGATTAGAACAAGAAATATTTCCTAATTCTTATTCTGTGCTTGTTGTTTCCAAAAAACTGTCTGAGAGTAAGCCATAGGCTAGACAGAAAGTAGAACCTTTCTTTGGCCATTGATTCTTTTTT
The DNA here is from genome assembly GCF_041296265.1 of Equus caballus. Lineage (NCBI taxonomy): Eukaryota > Metazoa > Chordata > Mammalia > Perissodactyla > Equidae > Equus > Equus caballus. Next base: position 155,640,596 of record NC_091684.1, on the reverse strand, counting down.
TTCTAATAAAATTCACATAACATAAAATTCACCATTCTAATCTTTTTAAAGTATAAACTTCAGTGGTTTTTAGTATATTCATAATATTATGTAAACGTCACCACTATCTAATTCCAGAACATTTCCCTCACCCCAAAAAGAAACCCCATAACTGTTAGCAGGCAATCCCAGTTTCCTCTTTCCTCTAACCCCTGGAAACCACTGATCTACTTAGTGTCTCTATAGGTTTTCCTTTTCAGGACATTCTGTTTAAATGGAATCATACAATATGTGGCCTTTTCTGTCTGGCCACTTTCATTTAGTATAGTGTTTTGAAGGTTCATCCATGTTTTAGCACCTCATTCTTTTTACGGCTATATAATATTCCACTGTAGGTATATATCACGTACTGTTTTTCCATTTTTCAGTTGATGAACATTTATGTTTCCACCATTTGGCTATAAGGAATAATGCTTCTCTAAACATTTATGGTGAAGTTTTTATGTGAACAATTCCCTTGAGTATATATCTAGGGATGGAATTGCTGGGGTGTATGCTTAACTCTATGTTGAAATTTTTGAGGAATAGTCACACTTTTCCACAGTGGCTGTCACATTTTACATTCCCATCAGCAAAGTATGCAGGTTCTAATTTATCTACATCCTCTCCAACACTTGTTATTTTGTGTTTTTAAAAACTTATTATAGCCAACATAGTGGTTGTGAAGTGGTATCTCATTATGGCTTTGATTTGCATTTCTCTAATGAATAATGATGTTGAGCATTTTTTCATGTACTTGCCATTTGTTTATCTTGTTTGGAGAAATGACTATTCAAATCCTTTGTCAGTTTTTTAATTGGGTTATGTTTTTATTGTTGAGTTGTAAGAGTTCTTTATATATCCTGAATGCTTATCAGATATATATATCTATCTATATGGGTGTATCTATCATCTGTCTATCTATCTCAGATGTGCAAATATTTTCTCCTATACTGTGTGTTGTCTTTTCACTTTCTTCATAGTGTTCTTTGACACAGAAAGTTTTGATTATGATGAAGTCTAATTTAGTTTTTTCTTTTGTTACATATGCTTTTGGTGTCATATTTAAGAAACTATTGCTTGATCCAAGCTCACAAAGGTTTATACATGTTCCCATCTGAGAGTTTTATACTTTTAGCTCTTACATTTAGGTCTTTAATCCATTTTGAGTTAATATTTGTATATGGTGTGAGGTAGTGGTTCAAAAATTATACTTTTGTGTGTGGATATTCAGTTGTCCCAGCACCATTTGTGGAAAAGACTGTTTCTCCCTATTAGAATAGTCTTGGCACCGTTTATTGAAAATCAGTTGAATATAGACACATGGGTTTATTTCTGGACTCTCAATTTTATTCCTTTGATCTCTTTGTCTATCCTTATGCTGGTACCACATTATTTTGATTACTTGACCTTTGTAATAAGTTTTGAAATCAGGAAGTGTGAGTCTTCCATCTGTGTTTTTTACTTTCCAGATTATTTTGACTGTTCAGAATCTTCTGAATTTCCATATGAATTTTAGGATAAGCTTGCCCATTTCTGTAAAAATGGCAATTAAAATTTTGATTGTGATGGAATCGTAACTGTAGATGAATTTGGGGAGTAATGCCATCTTAATGATATGGAGTCTTTTAGTCTGCGAACATGAATGCCTTTCCATTTGTTACAGTCTTCTTTAATTTCTTTCCACAGTGTTTTATAGTTTTTACTGTACAGGTCTTGCACTCCTTGGTTAAATGTGTTCCTAAGTACTTTATAATTTTAAATGCTATTGCAAATGAAAATTCTCTTAATTTCATTTTCAGATTGTCCATTGCAAGAGTTTAGAAGTACAACGAAGTTTTTCTTATTCATCTTATATCCTGCAACTCTGCTGAATTCTTTTATGAACTCTCATAGTGTTTTATGGATGTGTTTGTGTGTGTGTGTGTGTGTGTATGTGTATTCCTTAGGATTTTCTACATAAGATATCATGTCATCTGCAAATAGAGATAGTTTTACTTCTTCCTTTCCAATTTGGATGCCTTTTATTTATTTTCCTTGCTTAATTGCTCTGGTTAGAACTTCTAGTATAATGTTGCATAGAAGTGGCTAGAGGAGATATGCTTGACTTGTTCCTGATCTTAAGGAGGAAGTATCCAGTCTTTCACAATTAAGTATGATGTTTAATAATTTGAATGTTCTCACATTTTGTCTAGGTCCATCCACCTAACGGTTTGTCAATTTTGTTGATTTGCTCAAAGAACCAACTTTTGAATTCATTGATTTTCTCTGTTGTTTTTCTATTCTGTATTTCTGTACTCTAATCTTTATTATTTCCTTCCTTCTGCTTACTATGGGTTTAGTTTGTTCTTGTTCTTCTAGCTTCTTAAGATGGAAGGTTAAGTTATTGATTTAAGATCCTTATATTTTAAAGTAAGCATTTATGGCTATACATTTCCCTCTGAGTACTACATCCCATAACTTTTTATATTGTATTTTCATTTTCAGTTATCTCAAAGTATTGTTTAATTTTCCTTGTGATTTCCACTTCGACCCATTGTTTATTTAAATTATTTTCTATAAATTTGGGAATTTTCTATATGTTTTCTATTATTGATTTTTAATTTTATTCCATTGTGGTCAGAGAATATACTTTATATGATTTCATTCTTTTTGAGTTTACTGAGACTTGTTTTGTGATCTAGCAAATGGTCTATCCTGAAGAATTTTCCATATGTACTTGAGAAGAGTGTACATTCTTCTGTTGTTGAGTGAAGTGTTCTATGGATGTCTGTTAAGTATAGTTGGTTTATGTTGTTGTCCAAGTCTTCTCTTTTCTATCAATTGTCTATCTAGTTGTTTTATTTGTAACTAAAAGTGAGGTGTTAAAGTCTCTCTCTATTATTGAATTGTCTTTTCCACTCTCATTTCCATCAGTTTTCATTTCATGTATTTTGGGGCTCATGATTAGGTGCATATATGTTCATAGTTTTTGTATCTTCTTGAAGAATTGACACTTGTATCGTTAGATACTGACCCTCTTTGTACTATGTAACAATTTTTGTCTTAAAGTCTATTTTGTGTAGCTACCTCAGCTCTTTTTTGTTTATTGTTTGCATGGCTTATCTTTCCTGACCTTTTGCTTTCAATTTATTTATGTCTGTAAATCTAAAGTGAGTCTCTACTCAATGGCAAGCATTAGTTGGATCTTAGAGAAATGACTGATTCCACGGCCAGAACAGAGCAAGTACAAGACAAACGTGGAACATCTTGTGCCAGAAAGCAGTGTTCCCAATTAGTATAGCACGTTTAGTACAATGGATAAACCAACATTGAACCATTATTTTTAAAGTCTAGAATTGTTTGCATTATGGTTCACTCAGTGTTGTACAGTTCTATGTGTCTCGACAAAAACGTATAATGTTAGTGAAACTGTTCTGTGTAATACTGCCAGACTGTCTTCCAAACAGCTGTACCATTTTGCATCTCTCAGTAGTGAGTGAGAGTTCCCACTGCTCTACATCCTCACCAGCGTTTGGTTTAGTCAGTGTTTTGGATTTCACCTGTTATAGTAGGTATCTATTGGTATCCAATAGTTGTTTTAGTTTGCAGTGCCCTATTGGCATATGAGGCTGGGCATCTTTTCCTACTATTATTTGCTATCTGATCTGTATATCTTCTTTGGTGAGATGTTTGTTTAGATTTCTTGCCCGTTTTTTAGTTGGGTTGTTTGTTTACTTATTGTTGAGTTTTAAGCATTCTTTATGTATTTCAGATGCAAATCTTTGATCAGATATGTATTCTGCAAATATTATCTCCCACTCTATGACTTGTGTTTACATTCTATTAACAGTGTCTTTCACAGAGTAGAGGTTTGTGATGTTAATGAAGTTCAACTTAATCAACTTTTTCTTTCATAAAATATAAATCAAATTTTTGGTGTTGTGTCGAAAATCTCATTGCCAAACCCAAGATCGCCCAGATTTTCTCCTACATTATCTTCTAGAAGTTTTATACTTTTGTGATTTACAATTAAGTCACAATCCGTTTTGAGTTAGTTTTTGTGAAAGATGTGAGGTTCACGTCCAGCTTCATTCTCTCATGTGTGTATCAAGGTGTTCTAGCACCATTTGTTGAAATGACTGTCTTTTCTCCATTGAATTGCCTTTGCTCCTTTGTCAAAGATCAGTTGACTATATTTGCATGGGTCTATTCCTAGGCTCTATATTCTGTTCTGCTGATTTTTTTTTGTCTATTCTTTCACCAATACCACACTGTCTTGATCATTATATCTTTACAGTAAGTTGTGGAGTCAAGTAGTGTCAGTCTTTGGACTTTGTTCTTCTTCAGTATTGTGTGCTATTGAGTCTTTTGCCTTTCCTTATGCTATAGAATCAGTTTGTCAATATTCACAAAATAACTTGCTAGGATTTTGTTTTTTCTTGAATCTATAGGTCAAGTTGGGAAAAACTGATATCTTAATGATACTGGATTTTCCTGTGCAACAACGTGAACTATCTTTTCATTTACTTAGCTCTTCTTTGATTCCTGACATCAGCATGTTTTTAGTTTTCCTCATATATATCTGATACATATATTCTTAGATTTATGCCTAAGTGTTTCATTTTTCTGTGCTATGTAGATAGTATTTACTAACCAAAACACTTGGGAGGAAGGGCTGGGAACCAGATGCTTTGGAAAATAAGGGCTTTGAAAAACTCTGACATTTTCTGGGGTTCTTGAAGGTCATATGCGAGCCTGGGGCTATGCACAAGCTCAGAAAAGACCCGAGAAGGCCCAAAGCTCTCATCTCTGTATGACATGCAGGCTCTGTGCAACCAGGAAGTAAAGGCTAAAGCAGAGATTAGAACATTCTCCTGGAAATGTTTTTGACAAAGTCTCCAGCTTTAGCACTAGGCAAGTTCCCAATTAGGTGAAATAAAGATAGGCCTTTTGAGTAGGTCTTCCAGGGAGCCATGAGACAGACCAGAGAAGAATTTTTTGCTAATGTGTTCCATCCTGCTCCCTCAGGTATTGGTACTCAGAATGTGGGCTGTTATTTTCAAGGCCGCTATTAAGCTGAGTATTGGGGGATAGGACTATGGTAAATTAAGACACAAGTTCTCACTTCTAACTGAGAGTTAGCCAGGTTTTCTGTTGTTGTTGCTTGTTTGTTTTATTAAATATTATCTGGATTGATGCAAGCTCTTGATTAGGTTCTAGAGTTCTGACAGGTTGCTTCCAACAGTTTTTGCCATATTTTTCATTGCTTTCATGAAGGCACAAACTTTTGGAGTTCCTTAATCTGCTGTTTTCTGTAATATCTGAGAATTGATTCTTGAAGAAAGGCGAGATTCTCCACTTTCTTGGGTAGCTTGAGGAATGAATTACACCCAATAGGTATGTTTAGTCTTTCCAGAAGAGGAAGGAGTCACTTGGGATTCTCTCTCTGGCCCTGTGTCTCCATATTTATCCAGTATTGTATATAATAGAATTCTAAGTATCCAATATTATGATTCACAAGATGTGACCAATATCAGTAATAATACAAGTAATAACCAGATCATAAATTTATACAGCCTTTTACAATTTTAACAACAGTGATGTATGTTATCAGTTTATTTTTATCTTTCTATCATACTATGTGAAATATTTACATAGTTTTTTTAACCTTTCAGCATGAAGAATAGAAGGATATTTATGACAAAATAATTCTAATTGCCTTCAGATAAATTCTGCTATTGTTGAAGGTTACCAGGAAGAGTAATTGCTCAAGAACATTTTATAGAGAGAAAATCCTACTATAGTTGTGGTTAGATTAAGGATCTAGTCTTCTCTTTAAGAGAGAATAAGAAAACACTTAGGGATTCCTTGCTATCTTGAATATCAGCTAATATCTCCTATAAGAAGGAGAAGAACATAGATTATGAAGCAACTTGGGCAAACAACACTGGACTGGGAATCAAGATATAGTTCAAATCATGACTGTGTCACTAATTTACAATATAGCCTCTAAGGCTCTCGAAAGCTCAATTAATCATATAGCTCCTGAGGGATTTGTTTAAACCCAGGCTGCAAACAGGTGACAATGATATTAGATCTATTCTGCTAGGTAATGTTTGTCTTTTGTTGAATCAAATGAATACGTATGCAACAAAATACCGCCAGCCTTTAGAATTTTTTGTGTCCTTGAACAGAGTTTTATCAAAGTGGCTCAATGGCATCAGCTAGGTTATAGAATTCAACACTACTCTTAGGAGTAAGATTGAACTAGAGAAGAGCCTAGCCATATACTATCTAGAATCTTGCTTAGGTTCTCAGTGTGGCCAGACTCTCTTTTGGCTGCCAAAGCTTTCAGTTACTAGGATTTTCATATGTTCTATTCCAAGTCTAAGAACACAGGATAGACATCTTGCTGTCCGTTTTACTTATTGGTCCAACACACAATAGTTATCCCAGGAATATCTGACAAACCTCAGACGAGTTCTAACTTACCAACATTGGAAAACAGACTGTCATGGTAATGTTTCTAATCATGGCCCTGCTTTCCTTCCTTCAAATTGAACTATGTAGATGACAAGCAGGAAGTAGTGTAAAAAGATTGCTGGACTAGGACAGAAGGTATAGGAATGCTAGTTCCAGCTCTGTAATTAGTAATTCTGTGGCCTCAGCTACTTTAATTGCCTCGGTACTTTGGTCCTGCATCTATACAATGGACTAGATCGGTGCCTATCCAAGTGTGATGTGCAGAACTCAAAGGGCTCAGTGGAGTTGCTTCTGCTGCTCTAGGATGTGAGGATACGTGTGAACAGGTAGGACTCTATCACTACCCCCCTTTCAAGCAGAACAGTTCTACTTTTGTCTGTTTTATATCTTTGAGCTTCTGGGTATGAAGCTCTTTGAGGGAAGATTCTGAGGCTCTAAAAGTCTGTTTCTGGATGACTGCTCTTATAAATCTCCTTGCCCGATTATTACTGAACTCCATGTTTCTAGTTTCAGTATGACAAAACTGTACAACTTTCAAATTAATAGGAGTTCTACAAGTATCGACCAAAGAACCAGTGAGACCCTTTAAGAAAGGTCAGTGGTTAGAAGGAATTGTGGGATGATGCAGTGTATGGAGCATGCTTGTCAAGTGTGCATTTATTGATAATGATGATGACACAAGTATTCTGACAGTAGCTAGATATTTTTGGCGTATGCATGTTCTTTTTCGCTGTAGTGCATTTTTATTTTTGTCATATTTTGCCAAACAATAAATAAAGACAGCATTAATATTCATGAGAGGTTGCAAGAAGAAAATGTTGAGTTTATTTTGCTCTCAGGGACACAAACCACTGAAGAGAAGGTGCTATAAACTCATAGATGGAGAATAAAATAGCAACAACAATAATGATGATTTGCCTAATTCCCCAGGGTACATTAAAAGCACACAGCATTGTCTAAGCTTATTTATGAGAGTAAAGCACATTGTAAGACCCCATATCTCACCTTTATGTGCCTTGATTTGACCCCCAGAGTGTACCTGAACCCGTTCAAATTTTCTCACACATAGCAGAAACTGAACTTAGGTACAGAGCCAAAGGGGCTCCCTAGTACTATCATATGAATTCGACTTAGCTGCCAATATTTATATTTCCCCTGCTAGACTGGGCTTTTCTTTTAGACAAGGAATCTGAGTTCCCCAAAGTGCCCACCATAGTATTTCATAGCATTTTGCCCACAGTTGGAACTAATATGTGTTTGTCAAAGTGAAAAGCTAAGGGTAGTATAGATCAAAACTTTATCTCAGGGCATAAAAGCATTCCTGCAGAACCCATGCAGGTTTTCTGACCCTGGTTACTGGCAGCCATGCTTAGGTTGGGGCCAGTGGCAATGGGCTCAGGCCCTGCCTTAGTGCCTACCCACAAGTCGACTGATGAATCAGTTGAGAGCTGATGAGAATTTTCATTCCAAGCAAGAGGAAAGGTACTCTTCAACCCTTAAGATTCACTGACACTTAGGAAAAAGTAGGCGATTCAACCGAAAACTCCTTCAGTTTGCACGCATAATGAAATGATCACAGCCCTTCAATGGAAGTCCTTCTCCCCAAATGCTCCCCAAATTGTTTTAATGAGCAGCCAAAGCTGGGAAACATGAAGACTTAGAAAGAATGCTGGCTTTGGAGTCCAAGTCCAAAGTTCAAATCCTTCTTCAGCCCTTTGCTTTCTGGATGAGTGCTTAAGAGCCTGGCTGTTGGAACCAAACTGCCTAGGTTTCAGGAAGTTCTTTAACCTCTCTGTATGTCCGTTTCCCATATGGTAAATGGGTATGATGCTAATACTTACCTTGGAGAGTTATTATGAATATTAGATGTTATTATCTGTAAGATATAAGTAATATGGAAGAAAGGACCTAGTACATTGTAAATTCTATGCAAATATATATATATTTCTTAAAGATTGGCACCTGAACTAACGTCTGTTACCAATCTTCTTTTTTTTATTTCTTCTCCCCAAAGCCCCCCAGTACATAGTTATAGATTGTAGTTGTGGTCGCTCTGGCTGTGCTATGTGGGACGCCACCTCAGTGTGGCCTGATGAGCGGTGCCGTGTCTGCGCCCAGGATCCGAACCAGTGAAACCCCTGGCCGCCAAAGCAGAGTGCGTGAACTTAACCACTCAGCCACGAGGCCAGCCCCTACAAATATTTTTTATTAGAATTGTCATTATCATTTGCCTGTCTAAGCTTCAGTTACTTTATCTGTAAAATGAGGTTGTAATATTTACCTTTAAAGGTTACATGAGGCTTTGAAATAACATTTTTGAAGTCCCTGACATGTTATAAATTTTCAATAAATTGAAGCTGTTATTTTTACGGCATGATTATTATAAGTTCTGATCTCAGTGATATGATGTGTATTTGGAATAAGCCTGATGTTTGTCTACATATAGGGTGATGTGTCTTCCCGAAAGAGGGGCACACAGGTAGTCTTACCACTCCCCAATTGTCTCTGTACAAGCTTTCTACCAGGAGGTGGTTCTCCCAGAGGGGAAAATTTGTTGGTCAGCTTGTTAGTATTTGCTACTGAAGTAGAATTAGAGGTTTTGACTCGATCTCTGAACGAAGCCATCTGATGGAGAATCTGAGGTTTGATCATGGCCATAACCACTGTATCTGGGTGAGTTACTTCACCTTCCTGGCCTTCGGATTATTCTGAGGTGAAAACTATGCTGAAGACTGAATGCGCTACTGCAGTGAAGGAATTAGCACCATACCTCTGGTCCTCAGGAAATTTTATTTCCTCCTTTCCTAGTCTATAAAGTTAAGCCTTTTCATTAGTTTTTTCATTGTAAGATCATTGCCAACTTCGGTATTCAGTTTCAATATGATTTTATAGAATTTGTTATACTTCATGCTTTGGCATCCACATGGAATTTTTGCATCTTGATTTCTTGTGTCATCAGGGAAATTTTAGTCCAACAAAGCAGTATTTTAATACTGTTGAATATTAACATTTATCTTCTCACAATTAGTTAAACCAGACTGCCCAGACTGTGGAGAAAAGAGTAGATATTTGAAGCATGTACATAAGGATTGCCATTTGCCAAAAATTCAAATTCATTGATTAGTCACGGCCAAACATTTTGGGATCATCTAAGGACTTAGGGAAATTAATCCAATTATATGGATATATTTCCTTTGTGAATCCTATTGATGACTGTTTGGGAAAAACAGAATATGAAAACACAAATACGGTTCAGAGAGAAATCTTTTAAGCCAAAAAGACTATGAAAGGTTTTGCTATAATCCACTCAGAAATTCTGAAAGGTAGATTAGATGTATCATCCTTGCTTTAACCACTGAGGAAATTAAAACACCAAAAGAATGAGAGATTCATCTATCTCTTAGCACGGCAGGGACAAGCCAGCATTAGAATGCAAATGGCACTGCTATCAGCACATATATAGAAAAATGTGCAGCCAAAAGGTATATTTAAAACATCCCTAGTGTTAATTGGTTCAGTTGGAGTATATTTTCCCTCTTACTGTTCAATAATTCATTGCTGTTTAGCTCTAGTAGGCGCTATAACAACCATAGAATGTCAAACATACAAGGGTCCTTGGAAGTCGGAGACCATCCCCTGGATTTCACAAAGGAAATGACTGAAAGCAAGAGAAGGAAAGAGACAGCTGTCCACACAACCACACTATGCGTAAGTGGTCACCACCTACAGGGTAAAAAGCATCCATACATTTTTTTGTTTAAATCCTGGAAGCTTTATTTTGATTCCTCAGAACCACAGCAGGGTTCTTGCACTCTCTCTCTCTTAGCGGATTTTAGTGCTTTCTGGTCCAAATATATTCTAAGGCCAGTGACAGGAAGTACTACAGACATGACCCAGAGTTGGGTTGTAGAACCAGCATGCTGGGGATAGTGGGTAGCAAGGAGGGAGAGAGGGACGGAGGGAAGAAGAAAATGTGGAAAAAAGAACTCTTTAAAATCAGTGTGTGACCCACAGCCCTGTTTGCCAAATGTGTGTCTGGCTCATAAACCAGATCTACTTGATCTGGTTGATCTACTCGATCACACATTTTCCTGTTAGGTTCCTTCATCTAAAAGAATTTGCCTGGGTGGGTATAGGGGCTAGTTGGTGTAGGGGAAAAAGAAGTTTTCCTTGAGCTTCTTAGGGTCCCTGGCTGGGTCTGAAAGTTAAACTGCCAAGCCAGATTAACAGGAGAAAAGCATACAAATTTTATTGAATTTTTACATGTACCTACGAGCCATCATGAAAGAATGAAGACCTGAAGAAGTGACCAGAACAGGAAGCTTTTATACCTTTTAGAGAAAGAAACAATAAATTTGTGAGGAATTGACAAGACAGAGGGGTTTGGGCTAGGGTTGGTTAGTGGTGAAGAAGTAACTAGGAAGGCAAGGGTTAGTTGAACAAGGTTTATCTGTATGGATTTCTCAACCCCAAATTCCCTGTCTCTGGTGATAAGGATGTCTCCCTTCCCCCTGGCACAGGAGAGTGCCTTTCCCATGGGAGCTTTATCTCCCGCTTTTAGGGAAGAAGGGCAAGGTGGGGAGGTCAGAATGACCTTCCTGCTTCTGCCATTTTCTCAAACTTCTTCAGCTTAAGATACTCAATTTGCCAAGATGCCGCATTTTGGGGTAGTGTGTCCTGAGCCCCATCACTGGATAAAAAATTCTACAACACTGATTGGCTTCCTGCCTTGCATTCCTGGCCCTGGTGCTCTGAGTTTCCTGTCAGTGGCAGGATTACCATGTAGGGACCAGCTGGGGGTAAAGAAGAGAACTGGGATCTGGAGTCAGTGACACAGTGGTGTGAATTCTAGTTTTGGTATGTCCTACCTGTGTGACCTTAGGCAACTCTGTTAATCACTGTGGAATTCTAAACCCACCTTTATAATGGGCGTAAAAATAGTACCTTCCTCACAATGCTATTGTCACAATATTGTGACCATGACTTGACTTGGAGGCTAGCACAGATTAAGTACTTAATTTTGAGGTGGCGTTATTATTATAAAGAACATGGATTTAGATATGTTGAGGTATTAACCCATTCTTGCTTGATTACCTGGGTTTACTTTCCGTAGTTGCCTTATGAAGTTTTTAAGGTTCTCAAAGCCGAGCTGCTTAATCAGAATTTTCCTCCCAGTAGTTCCTTCCTGTTCTGCATAATGCCTTATAGACTTTGGTCTGTAAGGCTCAATCAAGTAATGCTTCCTGCTCATGACTTATGGTTGGTATGTGATAAAGATGGAGCCACAGGGCATGTGCATATATATGCAAACTTTGGAGGTCAGGATTGAAGTTTTGTTAAATCTGCAAAAAACAGATATTGAGTTAAATTACAAACTAATGGTAATTTGCTCAGGGATCTGAAGAGGAAAAAAAAATCCTCGGAGAAAAGCTTATTAGTATCCTTACAGTCAACTATGTGCTGGATTGGAAATACGTTTCTTTTTAAATAATATTATTTCCAATTACAAAAGCAATCCCTGATCATTATAGAAAATTTGGAAAATTTAGACAAGTTGAGGTAACTATTGTTAACAAGAGGTTCTATTACTTTTTAGTGTATTATCTATGCAAATATATTATGCATAGTGTAAGTATATACCTACCACATAAACATTTTTAGAAAACTAAAGTTAAACTATCATCTAATAGTTATGGCCTGTAACAACTTGATCATAGGTTGTTTGAGGATGTAGTAGGTATATATTACCTGCTTGAAAGTTTCCAGTGTAAATTTCCAACACCCTGGCAACACACACACAAATAAGCACTTACACACACTCACAAAGCTATACTGAGTACCTTTGTTTTGTGAGCTACCTGAGAAATGGAAATCTCCAAGCCTGAGTGGAGTTGGAATTTGGGAAACCGTTTAGGGAGAAATGCAATTTTAATACAAAAAGTAGAAGAGGATTCAAAGTAAAAAGAAACAGCAAACAGTAAAACCCCAACTAGGACACTCACTGTTGCACACCTAGGTGGTAAAAAGATGGGTTTGACTCCACTCTCAAAATCTCCTCACTTCTCATGGCATCAACTCATGAATTGGTTACTTATGTATGTTTTGTGTCCCAATGTAACTAACTTCTTACACCATCATTATTTGTATTAAATTTTTAAGAACCTGGAAGGTAAGTACTGGGACAATTAATTTTCTTTTTCAGAGTACTATGCAGAAATAAAAACCAAATGATTTGTAATGATCTGATGGGGACCCAGCTCTTTAGAGAATTGGTTTGAACTTAAGTGGCTACGTGATAGGAAGAAGTGGAAGCTTTCTTTAGGCAAATTCAAATCTGTATAGTTATGTTCAGTATGAAACAGGCAATAATTATGAATAATTAGAATTTGAAACATACCAGGAAATGAGAAGAGCTAGTTCTAAAACAAAATAGGTAAGGTAGTAAAGAGCCAGGAATGCCAGGTTAGATTTGAAGTGTGCTGGCAAATGTCAAACACAGTAAGTTTTTAAGTAGAAATGGAGCATAATCAAAATGGCAGGAAGTGTTTTTACCACTCTGTGTACAATGACTTGATATGGAAAATGACTTTAAATGGCAGAGCCCAATAAAGGGGATATTTCTGGTGTGTGAGTTTTATGCCCTGGTATATGGTTGTGACTATGGGCCTGGAAAGGAAAGCAATAGAGATGTGGAGCATTCTTGTTAAGTGTTTTTATTGTACAGTATGTGTTGAGAGACAGAATTTTATTCATTCATTCAGTCAGTCAGTCATATTTCATCAAAAATATTTTTGAATACCTATCATGTACTAGACTGCATTTTACCTGCTATGGATACATGGATACAGCAATGGACAAAACTGACAAAAGTCCTTACTTACATGGAGTTTATAATCTCCGTGGAGAAGAAGGAAAATAAGCAAATAAATGTATAATATGATGTCAGGTAGCAATAAGTGGTAAGAAGAAAAATAAGGCAAATAAAGGGTTAGAGAGTATGTGGTTGTGCTTGTTTAAGTGGATATTTGAAACAGAGGGGAGAGAAGAGTCAACAGTAATCTCAGGAAAATGAACCTCAGGAGTGTTGGCTGAACATTGGGAAGGACCATGGGAGGAGCTGACAAGTTTACTGTCCAGAATAAAGAGGTCACAATGTGGGAGAGTGTGAGTGAGCAGTATGGGTTTTAGGCCCAGGGAAATTTGGATTTGAGTCTTTTCAACTGAGCAAGAACGATGTGACTTTGGCCAAGTTTCTTGAATTCTGTGAGCCTCGGTTTCATCATCTGTAAAGAAGAATATCTTTTCTGCAGAATTGTTAAAGGTTAATTGTGCAGGAAAATATATGACTTAATTTTCCTCTTAATATCCGTAACCCATTTACTGATTATAGGTGTGTGTTGTAAAGCCCTTTATAGATATTTTCTCATTTAATCTTCACAACAACCCTGTGGTTGATACTATTATTATGCTCATTATACAGATGTGAAAACGTAAGCACAGACAGGTGAAGTAACTTGCCCAAGTTTGCAGTTAAGTGATGGAACCCTGTTTCAAACTGCAAAGAAGCCGGACTCTGTGATCCTAGCCCTTAAGTATTGCACCTGCTTACCCACCACAGCATTTTAGGGCCTTATTTTCCTCATTTGTGAAATGAAGGAGCTGGAGTAGATAGTTCCCCAGCACAATCCATTCTTGTGTTCTGTGATCTATGAGCACAGAGAGGAAGGAGATCGTATCTGAGAAGTAAGGCCTAGACATCTGGATGGGGCGAGAATGTCGTTGCTCAGGTATGTCAGCATCTGGCCACAGCTCAGAAGGATCTGAAATACCTGGGTATCTATACTGATTAGGAAGGGGCTCTGCTGTTATCTAGTCGTCTTATTACTCTGCTTTCTTTCATGAAAGTGCCAATTTTGCACGTGCTGAATATGGAATGTAGCTTGGCATAGACAAATTGATGATCTTTGTGATGCTGATTCTGAGAACTTGATCTCTTTGTTTTCGGAGATGTGTTTGTGTTCTGAACATTAAATATGAAAAGGTGAAAGAGGATTCTAAGCATAAGAAATTACAAACACAGAGAGTAAATATCCATCAACAAAAAATATTTGTGTACATATGGCTGTAGTGGAAGGATGAGAGTGGGGGTTGCAAGGATACAGAGACATCACAGAATAAGGTGGAAAATCATAGACATACCACTTGGGAATGGAAATGTCATAAGAAATTGAAGCTTCTTTCAGGGGTCAGATGGTTTCTCATGACCCTTCCCCATCTCTCTGCTGTATGCTCCTACTCCCAAGACTACATGAACTTTCAGCAACCTTTCCTAATGCTGTAAGGAAACAAGGCTGTCACGGTTTAGATCCTAGCAGGAAACATTCACCTTAGTTCAAATAAAAAATGAATAATCGGGGATCACTAGCAGAGGTGTGGGCAGGGTTAAGTGAATAAACCAAACTTAGAGACACTTAGAAAATAACAACCAGTGGGGAACCTTTGCTATCATTGATCATAACCATTGATATCATAATCAGTGATGGAAGAAATATAGGAAACTCATCACTGCAAACATACTTCCATATCTATTTCTATCTCTATATAATTGATCCATCTAATAGTTGCTTACTTCTTGGTCTTGTTTGACATTGCTTAATCTCTTCTAGTTCCCAAGCTTCTAGTCAGTGTCCATATGTGTAGCTGGATTATTGGTGGAGATTTGATTCTAAATATATGAGAAGAAATAGTCTGAATTTTAAAATTCCATCAGCCATTTCATCATTTGTGAGATTACCAGACCCTATCAGGTCAATTAGTTTTTAATGGACCAGAACATTTGCAGAGTGTAGTGTGCTGTGAACTGTGTCAGACTTTGGGGTCAAGAGGTAAGGATGAAGTTTTAATCTCTCACGTTGACTATGGGGAAGTGGGCCTTCTAAACCTCAAGTTATCATCTATAAAATATGTAAAATAATACTCATGGGACTGATATGAGAAGCAAATGATTAAAAACTATGACCTTGTTCTGAAAAATACAAAGTACCATGTAAATACATGTAAGTTAGTTATCTGAACGCCATGGCCTCCACATAGCCATGAGCCCAAATTGAATATCCTTTTTAGCAAAAATAGGTGACAAAATATAAGCCCAATGAATATCAGACACTATTAGTTCTTATTTATTCCTAAATCAGAAAAGAAGCTTGGTTTCCCATATTTTATTTTATTTTTTTTTTTATTTTTATTTTTTTTAAAGATTTTATTTTTTCCTTTTTCTCCCCAAAGCCCCCCGGTACATAGTTGTGTATTCTTCGTTGTGGGTTCCTCTAGTTGTGGCATGTGGGACGCTGCCTCAGCGTGGTCTGACGAGCAGTGCCATGTCCGCGCCCAGGATTCGAACCGACGAAACACTGGGCCGCCTGCAGCAGAGCGCGCGAACTTAACCGCTCGGCCACAGGGCCAGCCCCGGTTTCCCATATTTTAAACTTCAGCAATTTAGAACAAAACAATTAAAAATTATGAAAAAAAAAAAAAACAACAGCTACCGTCCAAAAGCATCATAGCCGATTATCAAGCAAGGAATGAGAAAAGTGCTTATTAAAAAAGTGTTCAAAAGTAATGAAAGACAGATTTTGTGGGTTTAAGAAAATCCAGCAGTTGGGGTCATTTCCTGCCACGCAAAGGGCACAATTTACTACAAAGTGCCGAGTAGACACCACTGTTTATATTGGCTGGAATAACGAATGTTTGTAATGATTACAGTAAATTATCACAGAAAGGTTAGATTATGTTTACTGTGATTTGCTCAAGACAGCAGGGATATATATAATATATTCTAGAAAGATATTCAAAGTGGTTAAAATTTTAATGATTTGGGGAGAATTTAAAGAGTTATTTGGCAAACACAGCTTTCAATAGCTGACATTTTTTTTAAACCATTCCACTGATTTACAGTATAGAATGGCAGACATGACAATCAGTCATCTGTCTGGCTTCCTAAGACGTGTGTATTTACAGAGTTGAATATGAAATAACAGCTGCCTCCACGTGCTGGGTGTCCTGTCACCTCGTTTGAAGAAGTTTGGCTAACTTTGGCTTTAGGACTTGGGACTTTCACGGGCATAGCCAAGGAGTTGAACAAGTTTATGACACGTGTGCTTAATAAAAGTTGCCAAGTTCTGCAACTTCAGTGAACAGTGGGCTAGCCATGTTCTAAGATCTTAGATCAGGCCTGCCTAAGGAGCGTTCACCTGCATTGCCTGCGGTTCATTTGCACACGTATTAAATATTCACGAGCGCCTACTCCAAACCAGCTATAGAGTGTTGGGCTTGTGTTAGGCACTGGGGATACAAAAGTAAATGGTGGGATAACTTGAAAAAAATAGTGGTTTCATTTCTCTGTGGGTTCATAATAAACTCCCCACCCTGACACGCGAGTGCGCTCACACACGCACGCACACTTCAAGAAGGTGAGAAGGTGGCATCCTGGGTTCGAGACCTTTCTGTTATCTAGGAAAGAGCTCAAAGACTTGTGATTTAGAAAGTCTAGATTCGGGGGGGATAAGGGGCTAGGCTATAGACCAGGAGCCATGAGGCATCTGAACCCTTGTCCCAAGAGGTGGAAGGACCAGAGAAAGGGCATCGGACGAGGTGGTAGAGAAGAACTGCTAATCTTGAGAAACGTGGTGGGTAAAGGCCCTGGGCCAAATGAGGCACGGGGAAGGGGCTGCTGCGAGCAGAGGCGCTCTAGTCTTTAATGGGACCACTTGAATTTGGTTAATAAGCTTCTCAACAACTAGCTCTAAGAACTAAAAACAGTGACCACTCCCCACATTTCTGTATTGTCTAAACATCCTGGGACTATGAAACAGTACTGGGCAGTCATGAGCAGGGGACACTGGGAGTGAAGATTTGGAACAATATTTAATTTGAATTTAAAACATAAATTAAAGTTATGTTCGTGTACCTGAGACTTTTGAGGCAAATTTTTATCCATTAGAAAAGAGTAGTTCTCAGAGCCTGCCTTAGAGGAGCTGGATGTCTGGAAGGATAAATCCTATAAAATGAAACTAATCAGTCAGATTTTTTTACTGGCAGGTTCTCTAATGCTCACAGTAAACCTGAAAGGTGGGAATTGTCTGTATTTTATAACTAAAGGAACATACAAGATGATTTATGTATCAGTGAAAGAGTATATAAGTCATGACCTACTGTGGATAACCATGGAATGCCCGACTCCCTGGGATGTCCATAAATAGGACAACAACAACGGAAAGCAACTGCTGAAAGAAAACACTTTTTTTTTTTAAAGATTTTATTTTTCCTTCTTCTCCCCAAAGTCCCCCAGTACATAGTTGTATATATTTCAGTTGTGGGTCCTTCTAGTTGTGGTATGTGGGATGCCACCTCAGCATGGCCTGACTAGAGGTGCTAGGACTGCGCCCAGGATTCGAACCAGTGAAACCCTGGGCCTCCGAAGCAGAGCACATGAACTTAACCACTCAGCTACGGGGCCAGCCCCTGAAAGAAAACACTTGTAAATGCTGCTGTGGAGGAATGGTTCCGTTATGTTTGTTTAAAAAATTCTTCACATAATTTTCCAAATGCTTTGGAACTTGTATAAAATGAGTGTCGGTTCCTTTAAATAACAACTGTCACTAGCCCTCAGTTTGATTGAATGTTATCTGTGAGGAGTAATAGGAGTAAACAATTTCCACTGTGCCCTAAAGGTCTGCCATAGAAAGTGGGAGCACCGCCCAGGAGTGAGATGTGAGGACCAGAAGGGTTGAAGGTCACTGCTTGTGGCTCTCTTCTGTCACACGCCGAGTGCTATTTGGCACAGCTGTGGGAACTCTAGCGTGAACAAATGCATGTTTTTGCCTTAGAAATTTTCTGGTTACATTTTCAAAAAGGAGGGATGATTTGGAGAGAATCCTTTCTCTAGTTCATAATATAGAAAGATATGTTGTGTAATAATTAATTCACTGGAAGGTTTAGGCACTTTGATTCACATTTACTTATTGTTTTCCATCTTGAAGCATCTCATCAAAGCTCTATGAGACCTGTCTTTGAGAGAGCACCTCCCAGAGGGAGCGGATACAAAGGGATAGGTCGGAAGGTGTCAGAAACCCCATACGCAAGATAAATGGCAAATAAAAGTAGCCAGAGGGCTTTCCTTTTTAAAAAGCAGATTTCTGGTTAAATAGACCTTAGCGCTCTACAATTCTAGTCTTCTTCTGAACTGCAGGCATTCTTTCTACAACATTCCTAACATAAAGTTTATCCTGCCTCGTCTTGGACTCCTTCTGTCCTTTGTGAGGCAGATTGATTATCAGGAGACCTGTTCTGAAGTTCTGTTCTACTCGTAGCTCTTGTTTCTAGAACATAACGCATAACATCCGCTTCCTCTTCTATGTGACAGCTTTCAAATAGTTTAAAGATGACTATGATCTTTCCCCCCAAAACACTTTAGTTCAGAGCTCTTCAAACGCGTCATCCTGCTTGTTGTCTTCTGGATGTGCTGCCATTTACAATTTTCCTCTTAAATTGTAAATAAGGGCCTCAAGATAGAATCCAAGTAGGTTAGTAGCGTAGAATTATTGCTCATTTTATACTGTATTTTCAAATTAATGACTTTATGATCTTTAAACTTTACATTATTAAAGTTCAAGTAATACAAATAAATACTAAGAAAATAGCCATAACAACAAAATTCCCTCCATCCAGAAATAACTGGCTTTTACATTTGGCGATCATTTTAGACATCTCTCCTTGTATATTTACGCTTGACTCTATCCATAAATTTTATCTTAAATATGTTTACCTCTTTTCTTCTCTATTTTTTGTTATAGCCGTTCTGATAAGCGCGTGGTTCTGCCTCATTGGGTTTAAATTTGCATTTCCCTGATAGTTAAGGATGATGAACCTCTTTGTATGTGTTTATTTTCCATCTGTGTATCCTTTTCAGTGCATATCCTCTCCAGAAACCTCTGTTAATGTATTTTGTCTTTTCTAACTGGACTTTTAAAATATTTATTATTGATTTTGGGGATTTCTTTATGTATTCTAGATATTAGTCCTTTTTGGTTTATGTGGTTTGTGAATATTTTCTCCCAGGCTGTAGCTTATCTGGTCATCCTCTTCGCATGGGCTTTCACAGAGCAAAAGTTTTAAAATTTATCAATTTAAGTTTTAATTTTACCAATTTTTCTTTTTAGGGATCATGTTTTAGGTGTCAAGTCTAAGACCTCTTTGCCTCTCCATAAATCTAGATTATCTCCTGTACTTATTTCTAAAAGTTTTATAGTTTTATGTTTTACATTTGTCTGTCATCCATTTTCAGCTAATTTTCATGTAAGGTGTGAGGTTTAGATTGAGGTTCGTTTTTATTGCCTATGGGTATCCAGTTGCTCCAGCAACCATTGTTGAAAAGGCTATCCTTCTTGGATGGAATTTTTCACCTTTTTCAAAAATTAGGTAAATATTCTTGTGTAGATCTATTTCTGAGTCCTATATTCTGTTCCATTGATCTATGTGTCTTTTCCTACACTCATACCACAGAGCTTGAGTAATGTAGCTATATAGTGAATCTTAATATTGAGTAGAGCAATTCTCCCCACTTTATTCTCTTTGTCAAGATTGTTTCGGCTACTTTAGGGCCTGTGTCTTACCATAGAAAATTTAAGATATCCTTGTCTCTTTCTAAAAAAACTTACTGAGATTTTGATAAGAATTGCATTAAACTTATAGATCAACTTGAGGAGAGTGGATATGCTTACTATGGTGAATCTTCCATTCCATGAATATGGTATCTCTTCCCAGTTATTTAGGTTGTTTTCTATTTCCTCTTATCACCATTTTATAATTTTAAGCCTGTCGATCCCACAGAGTTTTGTTAAGTGTACACCTAAGTATTGCATTTTCTTTGGAGCAATTATGATTTAAAAAAATTTCTGTTTCTACATGGGCTGTATTAGTATATAGAAATGTGATTAATATTTGTGTGTTGACCTTGTATCCTGTGACACTGCTGGAAGCACTTAATAACTCTACATTCTTTTGTAGATTCCTTTGGGTTTTCTATATGCATAATTGTGTCATCCGCAAATCAGAACAATTTTCTTTCTTTCTTTCCAATCTGTATGATTTTTGTTTACTTATTTTTTGCCTTATTATGCTGACAAGAACTTTCAGTTTTATATTGAATAATAGTTGTGAGAACAGAAATTCTTGCCTTGCTCCTGATCTTAGTGGAAAGAATTCTGTTTTTCATCATTAAGTATAATGTTAGCCGTAGGTTATTTTTACATGTTCTTTATTAAGTCGTGGTAATAGTCTATTCCCAACATTTATCGGGAATAGATGTTGGATTTTGTCAAGCATCTTTTCAGTGTTAATTGATATGATCCCTTAATTTTTGTTCTTTAGCCTGTCAATATAGTGCATTACATTAATTGATTTTCTAATTGAACTAGCCTTGCATATCAGGAATAAATTCCACTTGATAATGGTATATAATTCTTTTTATACATTGTTGGTTTTGATTTACCAATATTTTTTTGAGGATTTTTGTGTCTAAGTTCTTGAGAGATACTGGTCTGTAGTTTTCTTTCTCTGTGCTATCTTTGTTAGGTTTTATATCAGCATAATATTGGCCTTATGAAATGAATTGGGAAGTATTCCATCTTCTTTTTATTCTGGAAGAGATTGTGTAAAATTGGTTTTAATTCTCCACTAAATGTTTTTGTAAAAGTGTCCAGTGGAACCATCTGAGTGTGGAGATTTCTTTTTCTAGAGATTTTATTTATGAATTCTATTTTTTAAATTTTTGCAGTACTTTTCAGATTATCTGTTTTATCTTGGCTGAGTTTTGGTAGTTTGTGGTTTTTGAGGAAATTGTCCATTTCTACTAAGTTGTCAAATTTATGAGTGTAAAATTACTTACACTATTCCTCTGTTATCCTTTTATGGCTGCAAGATCTGTGGTAATATCCCCTGTGTTAGCTCTGATATTGATAAGCTGTGTCATCTTTCCCTTAATTTTTTGTTAAACTTGCTAGAGGTTGATTAATTTTTTCAAAAACACCTGCTTTTGGTTTCAGTGATTTTCTCTGTTAATTTCCTATTTTCAATGTCATTAATTTCTGCTCTTATTGTTATTACTTCCCTTTTCTACATGCTTTGGGTTTATTTTGTTAGTTTTTTTAATGTAAGAATTTAGATTATTGATTTGAGACCCTTCCTCATTTCTAATTTAAGCATTTGATGCTATAAATTTCTCTCTTAGCACTACTTAAGCTGCATCTCACATATTTTGATATGTTGTATTTTCATTTTTACTCAGTTATATGTGCTTAAATAGGTATCTTCTTTGAACCATAGGTTGTTTAGACATGTTGTTTAGAGATTTTCCTGTTATCTTTCTGTTATTGATTTCTAGTTTGATTTTGTTAAGGTCAGAGAACACACTGTATTATTTCAATTCTTTAAATTTGTGAAGCATGTTTTATGGCCAAAATATGGTCTATCTTGGTAAATGTAACATAAGCACTTGAAAAAAGATGTGTACTCTGCTGTTTGGGTGGATTTTTCTATATATGTCATTTAGATTCTGTTGGTTGACTGCATTGTTCAGATCTCCTACACCCTTGCTGATTTTCTGATTTCCTAGTGATGGGGAGAGTGTTGAAGTCCCCACCTACAACTGTGGATTTGTCTATTTCTTCTTTCAGCTCTATTAGTTTGTGCTTCATGTATTTTGTGGCTCTGTCTTTTAGTGCATACACATGTAGGACCATTATATCTTCTTGGTTGGTTGATTATTTTATCATTATATTTGTCTCTAATAACTTTCTTTGCTCTGAAGTATACTTTATTAGATATTAATATAGCCACTTGTGTGTTTTTTGATTAATCGTTGTATATCTTTTTATTTTCAGTTTGAAGCAAGTTTTCCATACCTCACTCAAAGTGGTAAATTTTGAATTTGATTTGCTTATTAGTCACATATAGTTGGGTCAATTTACCTAAATTCACAATGCCAATCTCTTTCTTTTCGTTGTGTATGTTTAGACCATTTATATTTAAGCTAATCATTGATATGTAAGTGCCAAACATATTTATATGTTTAGAGCCATTTTATTATTTGTCTTCTGCTTGTTTCCTCTCATTCTCTTTCCTCCCTTTCTCTTTTTTTGCCTTCCTGTGGGTTACTGGAACACTCTTTTAGGATTTCACCTTTATTTACTTAGTGTATTTGAGTGCAGATGTTCATATAGTTTTGTGGTGGTGGTCCTGGGTGTTACACTATACATATGTGACTTATTCTACTCTACAGATATCAACATTTTACCACTGTAAGTAAACTGTAGAAAACTTTTAGTAATTTTTGCCTTTCTAGGAATTTATCCATTTCATTTAAGTTGTCTAATTTGTTAGTACACATTATTCATAGTATTGCTTTATAATGTTTTTTGATATTTGTAATGTCAGTAATAATAACACCTCTTTCATTTCTTACTTCAGTAACTAGAGCCTTCTTTTTTCTTCTCCTGATCAATCTAGCTAAAGATGTATTAGTTTCCTCTGGCTGCCGTAATATTGCCGCAAAACGGGTGGCCTAAGACAGCAGAAATTTATTTCTTCACAGTTGTGGAGGCCAGAAGCCTAAAATCAAGGTGTTGGTAGGACCATGCTCCCCTCTGGAGTCTCTAGGAAAGAATCCTTCCCATGCCTCTCTCCTAGATTCTCATGGCTGCAGCAATCCTTGGCATTTTTTGTTGCCTCTGTGTTCACATTGCCTCCTCCTCTCTCTGTTCTCCTCTCTGTATGTCTGTGCCAAATCTCCCTCTGCTGCTGTCTTATGAGGACGCTTGCCATGGCATTTTGGCCACAACTCAGATAATTCAGCATAGGCTTTTCCTCTCTGGATCCTTAATGCAAGCACACCTTTTACCATGTAAAGTATCATTCACAAGTTTCACAGATTGATACGGATTTCACTTGGAGGTGTGGGAACGAGAGATTTTTCAACACACGACAAAAATTTTCAGTTTTGTTGATCTTTTCCAAGAACCATCTTTTAGTTTCATTGATTTTATAATCTCTATTTGATTAATTTCTGATCTAATCTTTATTATTTCCTTCTTTGTGTTTGCTTTAGGTTTAGTTTTCTTTTTTCCTCTGGTGACTTACAGTGGCAGTTTACGTTATGGATTTGAGATCTTTCTTCTTCTTTAATGTAGGCATCACAGCTGTAAATTTCTCTATAAACAATGATTTAGCTGCATCCCATAAGTTTTGGTATGTTGTGCCTTTGTTTCATTTATCTTAAAGTATTTTCTAATTTCCATTTTGATTTCTTCTTTGACCCATGTGATAATTTAGGAGTGTGTTGTTTAATTTTCACATATTTGTAGTTTCCCAGGTTTCTTTCTGCTATTGATTTCTAATTTCATTCCACTGGTGTTGGAGAACATACTTGTATTATATCTATCCTTTTAGACAAATTGAGGTTTGTTTTATGGCCTATCCCAGAATATGTTCCATGTGTACTTGAGAAGGGTATATATTCTGCTATTCTTCAGGGGAGAAGACCTGTAGAGGTCTGTTAGGTCTAGTTGGTTTATTGTGTTATATGAGACTTCTATTCCTTTATTGATCTTTTGCCTAATTGTTCTATTTATTATTGAGAGTTGGGTGTTGAATATCCAACTATTATTTTTGAGCTGTTTCTCCGTTTATTTCTGTCAATTTTGCATCATAAAGTTTGGTGCTCTGCTATTAGGCACATAAATGTTTATAATTGTTACATCTTTCTGATTTATTGATCCTTTTATCATTATAAAATGTCCTTCTTTATCTCTCTTAGTGTGTTTTTATTTTAAAGTCTGCTCTCCCTGATATTATTGTGAGTACTTCCTCTTTCTTGTAGTTGCCATTTGCATGATATATCTTTCTCATTTCTACTTTTCATCCTTTGGGCAGCATTGAATTGGGTCTTGTTTTTTTATCTAGTCTGACAGTCTCTGCCTTTTAACTAGATTATTTAATCCATTCACATTTAATGTTGTTATCGATATAGTTGGATTTACATCTCCCATTTTTTTGTGTGTTCTGTATATCTCATGTCTTTTTTGTGCCTCTATTTCTCCTTTATTGCTTCCTTTTAAATTAAGTGAATATTTCCTAATGTAGCATTTTAATTTCTGTAGTGATTTTTTTCAGTATATTTTTTCAGTTATTTCTTTAGTGCTTGCTCTAGTGTTTACCATACACATCTTTACCTTTCAGAGTTTGCTTTAGATTTACACTAACTTAATTCCAGTGACCTACAGAAATGCTGCTCCTATGTAAATCTATTCCTTTTTTTCTCTTTAGTGATATTATTTGTGTACATATTATATATCTAAATGTTGCAAACCCAACATGCCATCGCTATAATTATTGTTTTATATAATTTAAAAAAAAACTGAGATAAGGGTTCTCTTCATTTGTTCCTGTGGGGTTAAGTTACCATCTGGGGTTATTCCCTTAGCCCACTACAGATTTGTTCCCATCAACCTCTTTTGTGCTGTTAGTAACAAATATATTACATTTCTATATGTTATGGGTACAATGACATGTTATATTCGTATTATTTCATTCAATTGCTTTTAAAATCATTTAATAAATGAGAAAAACATGCATTTATACTGTCTTTTATAATTATGTAATCACCTTAGTGTGCTTTATTTTTTTATCATTTTGATTCAAATTACTGCCTGGGATCATGTGCTTTCATCCCGAAGAACTTCCCTTAGTATTTCTTATGTGTTATCTGCTAGCAACAAATTTTCTCAGTTTTTGTTTACCTGAGAATGTGTTTATTTCACTTTCCTTTTTGCAAGATAGCTTTCTTCCATGTAGGATTTTTGGTTGAGAGTGTTTTTCTGTGCACTTAGAACATGTTATGCCAGTGCCTTCTAGACTCCATTGTTCTGATGAAAAGTCAGCTAGTAATCTTATTGGCATTCCCATGCAAGTTATAAGTGCTTTTTCTCTTACTGTTTTCAACATTTTCCCCCTTATTTTGTCTTTCAACATTTTGGCTATGATGGGTCTGTTTGTGAATCTCTTTGAATTTATCCTACTTGGAATTCATTGAGCTTCCTGTCTGTGTAGATTATGTTTTTCAACAAATTTGGGAAATTTTCAGCCATTATTTCTTTGACTATTTTGTCTATTCTTTTCTCTCTCTCTCCTCCTCCTGGCATTCCTGTTACATGTATATTTATGTTCTTAATTGAGTCCCACATTTCTTTGAGGCTCTGTTCATTTTTCTTATTTTTCTCTTTCTGTTCTTTAGAGTACATAATCACCATTGACTTATCTTCAAGTGTACTAATTCTTTCTTCTGCTAATTCAAATCTACTGTGAAACCCCTCTAGTGAAATTTTTATTTCCGTTATTATACTTTACAACTCCACAGTGTCCATTGTGTTTCTTTCTTTTTTATAAATTCTGACTCTTTATTGGTACTGTCCGTTTGCTGTGATGTTGTCATCATACCTTCCTTTACTTTAATCATGATTTCGTTTTGTTGTTTGAACATATTTATTATGGCTACTTTTAAGTCTTACTTGTTAAATCTGACTTCCGGTCATGCTCACAGGCAGTTTCTGGTGCCTACTTTTTCTTTCTTTCTTCTTCTTGATCTATGCATCATACTTTCCTGTTTCTTTGCATGCCTCCTAATTTTTTGTTGGAAACTGGACATTTTAGACAATATATAGTAACCAGTCTGGGTACTGGTCCCCTACTCTGGGGCTTGTTATTGTTACTTGCCTGTTTATTTATTTAGTGATTGGCGGGATTGTTTTAGTGAAGTCTGTATCCCTCATGGAGTGTTAAGTCTCTGATATTGCTCCTCAGGTGGTGCAGCCTTGGGTATGACCACAGTCACCCTCAGATGACAGTGGCTTTGGCAGGGCTTTCCATCACTCTTTTAATGCTTGAATATATCGAGTTGTGAAGTTCCAATAATTGCTGACTATTTCTTCTAATATTTTCATTAATATCCTAGAGCATAAATTCCTCTACAAATGGGTCTCATCAAATTTGGGGTCCTATGAGGGAATAATTCCTGAGGTCAGTGTATCAGATTTGTTCTGACTCCAGGAGAGTTTCTCTCAGTTGTCTCTCTCCTCCATTCACTCTGCCAAACAATCCAGCCCATTTAGCATTTATCTCCAATGAATCTACTAATTTCCTTCCAATTACCTTTCACTACAGCACTACTTTTTTATTCAGAGCCCCCTTAGGCTTGAACTTCTCCACACTCTGTTGCAGATGAGGTCTGTTCCTTTGAGAAGAAGTTAGGATCTATCTGTTTTAGAGCTGCTACTCCTGCTGGGCAAAATCTCTGCACCACAGCTCTAGAGCTGTGGGTGAGGGGACAATAGTGTGCTTCTCTCTGCGTGGCAACCCTGTTTTTGGAGCTAAGTCCTTATTTGGGTGGGGTGGGCAGTAGCCTTAAGTCTTTCCAGCTTGCTTCTCCTAGTGTGGAACCACTGCCTTACAAGCTGGGGTGAGGGCAGTTTGGGCTGCAGTATTCTCAGCAGCACCATGCTCAAGACAGAGCCTCCATCCCATGAGCTTAGGCTGAGTAGAAGAAGGAAACCTCCACTTTTCATCTATATTCACCTAAAATTAGCCTCAGCAACAGGTAGCTGGTTCAGGATGAAAAATATTAATGTTCTCCTGCAACCTCCAGAAGATAACTGTCTGCCTGGTAGCTGAGGGGAGAAGGAGCCTTGTGTTCTTGGCTATACCAAGTCTGGATTGGAGTTTCCATCTGAGGTGGAAGGGGAAAGGCAGGGAGCAAGTTGTTGTTCAAATATCACAGACACTTTTGACCTGACCAAGTTTTAGTAGATTTTCTTGAATAAATGTGTCCTCATTTTTTGTGTGTACTTATGACCATTTCCAGAGACTTTAAATGTTATTTTTAAATAACATCTACCATTTCCACTGGGAAGCAGATCCACAAAGCTCCTCTCTGTGTTATGCCAGAAGCAGAACCAGCTCCAGTAATTTTAACATGGCTTTCTCCATTCCTGATTTCCTCATTTTTCTTTATGCCTTGGTTGGCTGCATGTCATCACTAACTCATTTGTGTTTTTAAGAAGAATTCATCTGTATTTTCTGAGGTTTTTTCATGATCAAGAATATCTCTCTGTTGCATTTGTATTTGAATAAGCTTAGCCACTTAAAATATTCTTAGTATATACTTTTATTTTCCTTAGAACTTTGTAGACTTTCTTCCATTGTCTTTTGACATTGAAGGATGTAATGGAAAAGTTTAAGCCTGGTCTTTTTCTTTTTATAACTTCATTTTTTTCCTGCAAACTTTATTTCTTTTTTTTTTAAGGATTGGAACCTGAGCTAACATCTGTTGCCAGTCTTATTTTATTCTTTTCTTCTTCTCCCTAAAGCCCCCCAGTACATAGTTGTATATTGTAGTTGTGGTCTTTCTGATTGTGCTATGTGGGACACTACCTCAGCATGGCCTGATGAGCAGTGCCGTGTCCGGGCCAGGGATCCAAACCGGCAAAGCCCTGGGCTGCAGAAGCGTGTCGTGCAAACTTAACCACTCGGCCATAGGTCGGCCCCTAAATGTTTTTTCTTTATTCTTGAAATTAAGTCACTTATTGAGAATATATTTTAACTTTGGCTGTTTTAGATCTTGATGTATGTTCTATCCTTTCAAGTTACAGATTCATTTCTTTTCCTCATTTAAGAGAACATTTCCCATATGTCTGTGAATTTTTTTCCTGATCTGCTTATTGGATTCTTTAATTAGAAGATATCAGTTATACTTATTGAGTTATCCATATTCCTTATATTCACCATTTTCTCAGTATTTGTTTTAATCCTTTTGATTTTGTTTTTTGTGGTTCATTCTGGTTATTTCACAACTCTTATCTGTTTTTATTTTGTCTAACATTTGGATGTCTGATGTTGTTTGGTTCTCCATCTTTTCCCCTTATCTTGGCATTCTCTTTTTCCGTTTTTTTATCTGTTGTTTTATTATCTTCTTTTTGACCTGGTGTTTTACTCATTTCAAATTCTTATTAAATGCTGGAGCACACAGCAACTTTCCAGATTTTGTTGCTCTTTCTTTGATTGTATTTTTTTATTCAACTGGATTCTCTGGAAGTCTTTGATTTTCTGTTCCTTATCTTCTTTTGTTTTCTTGTCTTTTTAAAAAATATATATTTGCATAATTTGTATGCTTTTCTCCTTTCACTTTTCTCAACTTTACGTCATCAGTTCTGTTTAGACTCTTGCTACCCACAGTGTAGCAAACCAGAGATGTTGGTATCACCTGGAGACTTATTAGAAATGCAGACTCAAAGACCCTACCCAGGACTTTCTGAAACAGAAGCTGCATTTTAACAAGATCCCCAGGTGATCCTTATGCACATTAATGTTTGAGAGGTGCTGCTCAAACTTCACTGCACATTGAAGAAAGCTGGGGAGCTTTAAAGAATACTAATGCATGAGATTCTGGTCTAATCGGTATGGGAAATAGCCTAGGCGTAAGAATTATTCTAAAATGCAGCAAAGTCTGAGAACCACAGACCTAGACCTTCCGTTTATTTCTGATATTGTGTGGGTCACTTATTTTTGCCATTTTTCTGTTTATTTAGTTTGTCATCTCTCCCTTCCATTCTACCCTCCCCTGTACACACCCGATAAACTGGATATTGCTTTCTATTTATTCTGTGATCTGAGAGTGAGTATTAAGAGGATGGAGGTGGAAGGGGAGGGGAGGTGGTTCAGCTATGGATGGTGGAACTGGGTTCAGCTCTTTCTTCTGAGATCCCATTAAATGTTTAACTTCACCAGCCAGGGATGCAGCGCAATTCTTGTGGATGTCATCTTTGAACGTGGCAAGCACTGATGATCATTCTCTTGGAATACTGGGTGCTTTCACTCTTCAGGATTATTCCTTTCCACGTCTCAGACCTGCACCTTCTGGACCTGCCTCTCCCTATGTTGTAGAAAGTGAGTGAACAATTCATAGGGTTTGCTAACTTACCTTCTTTTCTTAACAATATTTTTGTGGATTGATGGTGGGGTTAGGGGTTATGTTAAGCCATTTCGTAGCAGAATTTTCAGTTTTATTTTTTTAATACTTAGGGCTCAAGGTTGTGTACCACTCCTTCCTTTTATGACTCGTGATTTTTTACTCTTTTTTTCCTTCATTCTATTAGAGAATTGATTGGAGAGGCCCTGCTTAATTTTGCCATTAATCTAGATGCTATGTGGCTACTCATGCAAACTACATTTGCATTTGTATTTTAATCAAAAGTACTTGACATTTTTTGTGAACATTAGGCTGTAAACTGTAGACTCCAATCAGAAAATTTTTAAATCCCAGCCATTTTATATTTGATTTTAGAAGTTTTCTATATTATATTTCATTATCTATTCTTTAACTTTTAAAAAGCATTTTTAGTTTATTTAAGCAGTATAGGCCCATTTCTCAATCTTATCATTATAAATATTGTGTGCCTGTGTGTGTGCATTATAGCACATATGTAAAAATAATCTGTCTTTCAAATAGGAGTACCTGTCTATTCAGGAGTGTTCATATTAGCACTATTGTCGATGCTACAGATGAGATCTATCCAAACGTAAATGAATCCAATTTAGAACTTAAATAACAATGCAGCTCATTATTGAAAAAAAAATTAGCCGTTAAAAATAGAGCTCAATTTAAAGTAAAAGAGCTGAACATCCTTACTGATTTTTAAAAAACCAAGTGAATCATATTACAGATTAAATTTGTATATTAATATACAATAAGTCAAATTATTTTAACCTACTAGACATTAATTCAATAGCTTATTTTTACTTCCACTTCCCTATTTTAAAATTATATTTTAGTGATTGAGTTGTTTCCAGTTTTTAGTAAAGTTTTTCTGGGTTGATAAGGGTCTATGAACTGAATATCTGAGTAAAGTTTCGATAATGTGTCTAAGGTCATTGCCAAGGTTTGTGGCCACAAATGCCACTGAAATCTAAGTTGCTTCACTAATCTCATGCTCTTTCAAATAAGATACCTTGTTTTAATGGTATTTGAAATGTCAGCAAATTGGATGAATTCTTATTAAGTTAAAACTAGCTCTGTTGTCTTTTTATGTCTCTAAAGATTGTTAAAATCAGAATAGCTCACTTCTACATTTTAATTATTTATTTTATTTTTATTATCATAAGTCTGAAGTCACTTGAAATTTAGTTGAATCTATGAATCAATTTGAGGAGAATTGACATCATAAGAATATTGAGTCTTCTCATTCAAGAACATGGTATAGCTTCATTTATTTAGATCTTCTTTATTTCTCTCAGAAATATTTCATAGATTATAAAGTAGAGATCTTGAATCTCTTTCATTATATTTATTCCTAGGTATTTATTTTGTTGATACTGTTGTAAATGCTTTTTTAAAAATTTTGTTTTCTAGTTATTTGCACTGGTATATAAAAGTATAATTAATATTCATATATTGAACTTCTATCCTATGACCTGGCTAAGTTCACTTACTAGTGCTAGTAATTGCTTTAGGATTTTCTACATGAACAATCCTATTTGAAAATTGAAACAGATTTATTTTCTTCCAATTTTTATGCCTTTTATTTCTTTTCTTTCCTTATTGCACTAAGTCCTGTGGTACAAATTTGAATAGAAATAGTGAAAGATGATATCCTTGACTTCTTCCCAATCTTACAGTAAAAGAATTCTATATTTTACCATTAAGATGATGTGAACGCTAATAAACTCACAACCTAGATTCAGTAATTAACTTTTTCCTATATTTGCTTAATTACAAACTATTTAAGAATCCATCCTTTTATGGATGGATCAATTCATCTCGTTTTTTTGACATATTTCAAAGTAAGTTGCAGACATCCATTCTTCTCACCTCTAAACAACTAAGCCTGCCTATCATTAGCTATGGTTCCCTGTTTATTTACATTCCAACTTTTTTCTTTGGAGGTAAAATTTATGTTTAATGAAATACACAAACCTGAATTGTATCATTTCATGATTTTTTGACAAATGCAGGCACCTGTGTAACCCAACCCCTATTGTGGAAGACAAAATGCACTAGACAATTAAGGAGATGATTTTACTCAGGCTATTGCAATAGGCTCATTAATGAGGAACATCTCAAAGAGAAGGATGTAGGCCTAGGGTTTGGCAGAGGTGGTAGACAAGAGAATCATCCACAAGTCTAATGGGAGTCACGAGGAAGAACAGAGATGGGTCTTATCTGGGAATATGAGAGGGCAGAGTGGTCACTGGCAATTAGCTATTTCCAGGAAAACAACGGGAGGGGGTTTCTTAACCATTTTTGTTTTGGGAATACAGGGCGCAGATAAAGTTCAACATTGTCAGTCTCCAGTTGAGTTGAGAGTTGGTGGCAAAAGTCAGTTGTTTTCAGAGTTCTAGAGATCAGATATTTTAAAAGAAATATGTCTGAATGAAGAAGAGAAAATATTAATGGAAAAAGTTGCATTAAATTAAAGCACTAGGAGTGGATCCTTGAGAGTAATCAATCCAGTGGATTCTAAGAGCTAATAGGAGGACAATCTTTCAGTTATGCAGGACCACTTATTGAGTTTCTTAAAACTCTCGAGCTGGGATGTTGATGGTCTTGGCGGCATTAGCCACATTCTTATATAGGGGCATGTGTGATGGAAGTATTTTGCCAGACTTTCTTTCCCATGCATGGTCTTCTGTGATGTTGAGTCTTTCGGGGCTTATGCCAAATTGTCTGGCTTCAGCTTGCAGGGCTTCTTCAGATCTTGAGTAAAAGGGCCAACTGCAAGGCAGCCTAGAACACAAGAAGAGATCTGGGCAGTTAGATCTTAGGTCTCTATGATGCCGACTCAAGCAGGAGGGAGAAAAACTGAAAAGTTAGTTTGGAGAATTGTAGTCAGACATTGAAGAAAACTGGAAGAATTGAAAATTTGGTAAGGATTGTTAATTTGTACAAGTAACAGAATCCAGTCCAATTTACATCTAAGTTCCAAAACTGTTTTTTCCACAGTTGGAGAGGAAGTCAGTTAAACCTCCACCAGACAAGACAGAATTTGTGTATCTAACAGTTACCTTCAGTTTACAAAGAGTTGCAAAATAGCTCAAAGACAATGAACAGGTCTAGACTCTGATAACCCAGAAGAGTGTGCTATAGATGATGAATAGTTTTCCATTGAAACATAATACTTCTCTCTACAGTTGCCTTTCTTTTGATCAAAAATAATCTCAAAGAAAAATTCTTTTTTTTTTTTTTTTTTTGGTGAGGAAAATTGGCCCTGAGCTAGCATCTGCTGCCAATCTTCCTCTTTTTGCTTGAGGAATAGTGTCACTGAGCTAATGTGTGGGATCAGAATTGACACCGCAAAATCACTTGCCTTGACTATTTTTAAGAACAAAAGACTCTGAAAGAAACTTCGACTTTCTCCCTGACTGTCTAAAAGAAATTTAAAATAAAGGCCTGTCCCTAGGACAGGCCATCACCATAGATAACTCTGGGTATCCCATAGATTGGGAGGATCCTTGCTAGGCCCACTCTTATCAAAGTACTATTTACCAAACATTTGCTTTTCCATTTCCATGCCTTCCTCACCTTTGAAGCCCCAACCCGCCCCCCACCCCCAACATCCTTCTTTGTCTTTAGCTGAAGATTGTATTTAAGATGAGAGCCTCTGCCATTTTGGAGAGTTGCTCAGTTTTCCTGGGTCTCTCCCATGTATACATGTTATAAAGCTTTGTTTCATTTTCTCCTTTATTCTGTCTCATGTGAATTTAATTTGTAGCCTGGCCAGAAGGACCTAGAGTGGGAAGAGGAAATGTTCTTCCTCCCCAATATTAACAACCATGCCAATCTTCCTGTTGTGTATGTGGGACACTGCCACAGCATTGCTTAATGAGCATTGTATATGTCTGCACCCTGGATCCAAACCCACAAACCCTGGGCCACCAAAGCAGAGCACACAGATTTAACCACTATGCCACCAGGCCAACCCCTTGATCACAGGATAAGGTGGTCGCATTAGATTTGGCCTGATTATTTATATAGGTACAACAAGAATGATAATTTACCATGTAGACCTTAAATTTGCCTTGCTGGAAATTTTTATAAGGAATTTCAGATTGAACTTTTAAAAGTCTCTTAAGGATAGTAGGCCAAGGTAAGAATTTGCCACCTGACTTCATCTATAATACCAGTAAATTTGGGTGAGTTCCTTTTTTTCTCAGGGTCTCTGCCATATCCTAAGGTTCCTGAGCCTGCTGGGACATGGCCTTCCTTACTCCCTCTGTGAGGCTGAGAACCATCTAAGTCTATTCTCACTTATACCACTGTTTGTTCCCTAGTTTGTGGAAGCACCATTTGCTGAGTCTTCTAGGGAATTCTAAGACCATATGTGTCCTTGGTTATACCCTTCATTTCCAATTTTAATGCCTCCAGAGTGAGCTAACCCCTCTGAAGTGGGAACCCTTTTTTGTCCTGCCTTAAAAAAGTAGGCGCATAGAAGTCTCTGATACTTACAGTGCCCAAGCCTGTTACCCAGACAGCAACAGCTGCACTATTCCACCATAATGTTATTTCTAATAGGGATTTCCTGGGTTTGGGTGCTTATAATTCATGTTGAGAGGACCTGAGAAAGGATAGGTATCAATAATCTGTGCTGTCCGCATTGAATAAAAGCGTTCAAAAGTACTAATAGTTCTTTAGCAAAAATCTTTCCTTAATGAATAGTTAGCCTTGAGAATAGTGGTAAATCAAGATAGGTAATTTCTGGGGCTGGCCCCGTGGCCGAGTGGTTAAGTTTGCGCGCTCCGCTGCAGGCGGCCCAGTGTTTCATCAGTTCGAATCCTGGGCGCGGACATGGCACTGCTCATCAGACCACGCTGAGGCAGCGTCCCACATGCCACAACTAGAAGAACCCACAACGAAGAATACACAACTATGTACTGGGGGGCTCTGGGGAGAAAAAGGAAAAAATAAAATCTTTAAAAAAAAAAAAAAAAAAGATAGGTAATTTCTGTTTGTTCATTCTGTAGACTTTAGCCAGAATTCTGTCCTGAGCCAGAAAATATATTACTCCCCACATCAAAAAATAATTCTGTTATACCTCCAAAGCACTTGGCAACCTTTTATATGTCATTCAGGTGTAAATTAGTGAATGTTATTTTTTCTAACTGCCTTTGCTATCATGATGTATTAAGAAGGAAAGCTAATTGAATAGCAAAAATCTTTGAGTGAAATAGCTCTTTTAGTCATCTCTGGTTTACCATATCATGGCAGTATTTCATTAAATTCTCATAGAGTGCAACTGATTATTTAAAATGTAATAATTGACTGTCAGTGGAAAAGAAGTGATATGCATGGTGGGGGCAAGGGGGAGCTTCTGTCAGTGGCTATTCTACCTGCTGTTTTTCTCACAGTCAGAGCATCTCTTTGGTATAGGAGGGAGGGAGGCTGAAATGTACTCACCCCTTTGTAGTGCTGGTGTATGGTCCTAAAGGCTTCAGAGAAACCTAGTGCATGCTGAGCAGCCACAAAGCCCCCATTATTGCTGTGTGGGCAACTCCGTTTGCATCTCATTGAAAATGTTGTCTTGCACATCAACATAAGCAATTAAAAAATAAAAGAGGGAAAACATCCGCCTGCTTGTTTAAGATGCTCAGCAAAAGAAGGGAAGCTTGAGATTTGAGAGAAAAGAGGAGGGTTGGAGTATCTAACTTCCATCCTCACCCCCTGCGGAAACTTGCCTGTGCAGCTACTTTTTAAAAAGCCTTTAAAAGAAGAGGAAGGGGAAGCTCTGAAAGGAGCTTTCATGTCTGCCAAAATGTAGGTTCATTAACCGGTATATAAAGAAATGAAATTTTGGTTCACTTGCTGTCATATTAATTTCAAAATAAATTGAATACAATGTATTTAATTTCTCAGGATGTGCCTCTGGGGCATGAGCTCTATTTATGAACTCAATAAATACATAATACCAAATCTGGGTTGATAGAGAAGTAGAAACATAAAGCTAAGAAAAATTGAGAAAGAATCAGAGAATTACAAAGGGAGGATAGGGTGTGTGAAAAGAAAACGGGATGAGAAATTAGGGAATAGGCCTTCTATGAAGATTCCAGAAGCTGTCGGTCAATGGGAGGAATGGAAAATATCGGAGAAGTCAACTTCATTCCCTGCCTCATCTCTTCCACCTCTGCCTCCCCAGCTCTGCACAAGCAAGTT
Source organism: Equus caballus (assembly GCF_041296265.1). NCBI lineage: Eukaryota > Metazoa > Chordata > Mammalia > Perissodactyla > Equidae > Equus > Equus caballus. The sequence goes on along the minus strand of NC_091684.1, from coordinate 155,604,808 downwards.
CCCTGCTCTTCCATCCCCTCAGGGGTTTCTCACCTCCCTTCTCTCCAGCATTCACTTCAGTCAGGAAGTTCAAAGATGCTCCAGTCTCCCAGCAGGTGGATTTGTCTACAGAGATGGAGAACCACTCATTAACTGAACTGTATCTAACTTCTAACAAAAGGGCAGCTCTCCAAACAGGCCTGTGGATGCCTTTACCCCCCAGCACTGAAGCTGCAATTAAGATCTATTGAGAAGGGGGCTGTGGTTTGCAAAGCACGAGTGAGAAATGAAGCAGGCTCCATATGCTAAATTCAGTCGACTAACTATAGGCAAAGTAAGCAAAGAAAACATTAATAGAATCCATTGACATCCAACCTCAGAAACTATGGCAGTGGTTGTCCAGTAAGAAGAAATAACACTAACAAATTGTGCGTTGTAGTAACAGGGTGTCACATTTGGCTTAAAGCTTGCCTGCTTTTCTGTGACCAAAAGATGCAATAGCATTGAAAAGTGTACTTATAATCATATCACAAAGATAGAATATATGTATGCTGACGGAGAAAGTGAGAAGAATGAAATTAACATTATTATTAACAGTAGTAGTACATATCATTTGTCATTTAAATTTTTACAACACTCCTATGATGTAGATATTTTTACCCCCATTTCACAAACAAGGAAATTAAAGCACGTAGAGGTTTGCCCAGTTATAGAACTGGTGAACAGCTGGATCGTGGTTTATTTCAACTTTGTTTCACACTAGAACCTATCCTTTCTCCTCTACAACAGTATACTGCCTGCCAGGGAAGAGTTACATGCATCCTCGTTACTATAAATTACATATAATAACATGCTTAATATCCTGTTCTGCCAACACAAAGAATGCCTGTGTGCACATGCATGTATGTGTTGTCCCTGAAAATAGTACATTGGCTAATTTTGACGTGACAATTATTGTTAGGAACATTATCAACTTCCCAGAAAATCTTGTCACTACCCACCCCTACTCCCACCCGCCAAGAGTAACAACTATACTGATGTCTAGTAGTATAGATGCTCTTCACCTGTTTTTGAACTTTATATAAATAGTTATACACGATGTACTCTTTTGTGAATGGCTTCTTAACGTTATGTTTGTGAGATTTATCCTTCTTTTAACAATAGAATACTATATAGCAATGAGACTAAATATTCACAGTATCCTACTGTGTTTTCCTACAATTTCTTTATCCACCCCACTGTTGATGAGCAGTTTGGTAGTTTCAGATTCTGGCTATAATGAGTACTGCTGCTACAGACACTCCAGTAACTATCTTGGTAAATGTATGGACCCCTTTCTGTAGGATGTATACCTAGGACTGGGATGGTCATAAAACATGCATATATTCAGTTATGTAGTACTTTTCAATGTTTCGTGAGCTGTGGAGACTACCTTATTTCAATGTTACTCAAGGAAATTTGTCAGAAAGGAAAGGCACTAACATGTTTTGAGAGTCTGTTATGTGCCAGACACTCTGCTGGATGTTTTCCTGGAAACTTTCAAGGTAGGTTATGCTGTGGACCCTTGTCTATATCTTTCCTATTCCATTGTTCCCCAAAAGAGTTCCAAGGTTCAAACCATGTCTTTTCTCATTTCCTGGTGTACTCTTATTAGTACTGTTGGGCAGCAGACTATGCCTTTTGTGTGATCTCGTTCCCAAACCCTCTCTTCGAGCTGTTTCTCTGGCCACTCTGCTCCCTCTTCCCTGCTGTAGCAGCCTTTTTCAAATCCTCACTGTCCTACCCTATCGTTTACTCACCATCATTCTCTGATATTGAGTAGAATAGGATCTAGAATTTCTAGACTCCAGGGGGACTTTTAGTCCTGGCTTCTTGGAAGGCAAACTGCTAGAAAAGCCTCCACAGGAGGTTCCTGTTTCTCACTTGAGGACCAGCAGTACCCATATTCCACCCGATCCCAATCTTTCTTTGTCCTAAATTCCTAAGCCCTCTAAACCCCAAGTGGCAGGACTTGGAGTGTGGTTGTTTGGCAGACACACTGAGCAAAATCAGTAGGAAGAAGAGTGTGTGTGCGTTTTTACTCAAGCACATGCCCTGTCCTGAATCACTAAATTTAAACACCCGTGGAGGCTGGGACATCACAAGAGTCAGCTGTTTGGCATTGTGGACTGTAGTCAAAGACTGGCTAATGGATTGAATCGTTCTCTGACTTTCAGTCAGAGGCTTTGGTGTTTCCTTATAGCTAACATCTGTCTTCCCTCACTCAGTCTCTGCTACTATTCTTCCCAGACTCTCATTTTCTTCGCCTACAAATCCCTTACTTTGATGACTTTCACATCCTCCTGGAAGAGGCCAGAGTTGCACTTGGGTTTAGTTGACCCAAGAGGAGAGCCAAGCCTCATCAGTAGTGCGTGGGCTGAGGCTCTGGTTGTTGCTTATGTTTTCCGACGATGTTAGGAGAAGTGTCCAGCTGGAGAAAATTTGGGGCTAGACCAGAAATACAGCAAGCAAACCAGCTTAACATTTCCCATATGTATGAGCCTGTCTCAACCCTGTGTTTAATCATGTCCAGCCCACCCACCCACCCTGCCACAGCTGGCACATACAAACCCTTCGCAGACAGCATCTGCCCAGGACCCCCTCATCAGACAGGGCCCTGGTCAGCTGCTGCTGCTCTTGCACTTGCCTCTCTGGGACTGGAAGTCTGAGTCCATAGCCCACGTATGGCTTCCTTTTCTGTTATTATCCCTACCCACTGCTCTAATTTGGGTTCTACTGCAGAGCCTTGATCCTAGGAAGCCCACAAGCCTAGCTATTGCTACCGAAACCACCACTGATCCCCACAATGTGTCCACTTCAAGGATGTTAGGCAGTAGTCCTCCTTCTTTAATACAAAAACAAGAGGCATCCATTAAGCAGAGCCTAGAGCATCATAGATATGAAGGGGTTTGAGCATGTGCCAGAAGATGTACTTGAACCTATTGTTTATATAGTGAAATTTAAATGCTTTTTATCATTAACATATTACTTTTAAAAGATAATTTAAAAAGTTTATATAGAGTATAGTAGAAAGAATACTGGCTTATGTTGAGTCTACAGTTCTGGTCTTATGTCTGCCGCCGGCACCCAGTTTCTTAACCACTCACAAAAGTTTATTATGATGGGTGATTCCTTAGGTCCTTTCTAGGTGTGTCTCAGCAGACAAAACTGACTATGCTTCAAGATCTGGGTTCTCCTGTGAATTCTAGATTCTACTGTAAATTTTGTGAATTCTTTTCTCAGTTGCCCTAGAATTAGAAAAGAATAAGATCAGTTTTCTGAGATAATTACAAAGACTGTGTCCTAGTGAATGTATTCCTGAGTTATGCAAAGTTCTCACTCAGAGGCACTGGCTGCCGTGACCTTCTATTGTCAGTTTTTGCATTATTTTCCGTATCTGTTTTTTAACCCAATTTCTTGTATTTTCCAGCAGAAATAGGACACGGTTTCTTAAAGTGGAACAACAATGATTTCCTTTATCATTCTGTGCTTTAGAACTTTGCTTCAGGTACTTTTAAATGAGCAGTCCCGAAATCTCGAAATTAAACTGCCAGTTATTAGAGGTGATATTTCATGCCTCACATGGCGCACACCTCCTTTTCATATTGCGTTTATGATAGACAGTTCTTGGCATGAATAATAGAATGGCCCTGAATGAATTCACGTCAGCTCTGCCTCAGGGAGAAACACAAGGTGAGCTCGATGACTCCTAGTGTGATCCTTTGCCTGTTGACATTACTTTTAAACTTTTCTTCCTTAGGCTGCAGCCATGTGTATTAAATAAATGATAAACACCATTTCTCTCACAAGGCCGGCTCACCATTTGAGCTACGAAGAATGCTTTGCAGGTAGTTGAGAGGTTAATATCACTGAATTATTTATTTATTCTGTATAGTTTAAACATCCCTATTTTCTGCCTTCTTTTTTTTAACCTTTCTAGTGACTGATTCAGAGTGGAGGAAATATATAATCTCCAGCAAGGACAGATTACAAAGATGGCCTCTGTCTTTGGTGGAAGAAAAAGAACAGGGTAACAAATCTTGTTTCATACTTTATTGGAGAGGAGTTCACGTTCTTTTTGCTTCCTACAAGACAAAAGTTGGGAGGATATAGATATTTTAAAAAGAAAAAAGGAAAGAGAAGGCAGCAGGATATCCTACCACAAGAGCAGACCCCGAAACTGTGCACATCTCCTGAAACTTATACTGCATATTACCAGCGCACCCTCCCCCACAGAATTATTTATATTATTATTATTCCGATGAAAGGTGGATAAACTCAAGGAGGGCATTCTTGAAGAGTAAGTAAGAGGAAAAGAATTTCTAAAAGCATCACTCATCCTGAGGAATGAAATAGCCAGCAGCCGTTCCTGCACGCCTTATCACTCTTTAAGAAGTCCTTCAAGCATCTCTAAATTTGCAAATGGGAAAATCGTTGCCCAGGTTCCTGCCTTTCTTTTCGGTCTGGTTTCTATCCTATCTTTATGCTTCAAGTTACCTTTTCCTCTTAACTACCTCTTTAACTTTTACTAACATTTTGTAGCACATTGGATGACCATTTTCAGAAAGCAGCAGAGTTTTTATGATCACTTTTATGAGTGATAATGAGCAAAGAACAACCAACGTGGGCTTATTCACAGCTGAATCATTCCATCTTGGCTCCAAATGTCAGCTCTGTGCCTCACTCAAGATGTACATCCCTAGAAGGACTCGTCTGAACTTTAGAACTCCGGGTTGGACCAGTCTAGCCTTCATGGTTCTTTATCTCCTCAGTCCCTAAATTCACTTGTTTGACCTGCAGAGAATATGGGAACCTAGGTTCTGAGTGGGCTTTTCCAGTCTACACACATTCTGGAGCCCCATCCCCTGAGTGAACTTTTCCAGCACACGGAGGTTCTGAGGGCTATACATGAACAACGTGAATTGGTCTAGGAAGTAGTTGGCAAAGTTTTGCTCTGAAGGAGAAGAAATCTTGAAAATAGTTTAAAAGGTTGATGCTAAATCTTTAGCTGTCAGAGTTCTAGCTCATACTAGTAGCCTAGGTTCTTTTCACTCCAGCTGATTATACCTGTTTCTTTACCTGCCTCTGTTTGCTCCTCTGTTCTAGGAGCTGGATCTGAGAGCAGAGTGGAAACAAGGCAAATAGAAGTCAAGGTGATGGCCTTCATTGTTATACCCCAAGTACTTAAACTCACATCGTTTGACAAATTGGCTTCTCTTCCTTGCTTGCAAGTTCATTAGTGACACCACCATTCTCTGAGATTATCCAGTCGCAAAACACCAGAGGTGCTTTTGACAGTTTCCACTGATTTGTCATCCACCCTATTCTTTTCATTAAGAAAAAGTCTCATATCTGTCCATTCCTCTTAATTATGACTGTGAAAATTCCATTCTTGTCATGGCTTTATGCTTGAAATATAGCCACAAGTCTCAAACTAGCTAACATACATCCAGTTTTTCTCCCTTAATCCAGTGCCATATGGTAGAAGGGAAAGTGAATCAGCAGAAGTTCTAACCTGGGCAGTCACCGTAGGGGCTTCATAGTCTATTTTACTTACTCCTCACAATCTCTCTTTAAGGCAGGTATTGATAACTTGATTTTACCAATGTTCAAATGAAGACCTAGAAAGTTTAAGAAAATTAGTTCAGTATTACAGAGTTAGAAAGTAGTGGAGCTATGGGGCTAGCCCAGCAACATGGTGGTTAAGTTCGTGTGCTTCTCATCAGCGGCCCAGGGTTCACGGGGTCGGATCCTAGGTGCAGACCTACACACTGCTCATCAAGCCATGCTCTGGCAGTGTCCCACATTCAAAATAGAGGAAGGTTGGCACAGATGCTAACTTAGCAACAATCTTCCTCAAGCAAAAAAGAGGAAGACTGGCAACAGATGTTAGCTCAGGGCCAGTCTTCTTCACCAAAAACAAACAAACAAACGAAAACAAAAGAAAGTAGTGGAGCTAGGATTGAAACCAATGTCTGGTTCACCCCAGAATCCTCAGAATTTCTATTCTAGCCTGCTGTCTTTCAATAAATACTTAACTGAATGGATAAGTAAGAGAGTGAGTGAATGAATGTGTGAATTCACGCATGAATATGTGAATGAGAGGAGAAGTAAGCAAAATACTTGTGATATAATTTTATGACCTTTTGCAAGTGGAAGACGGTAGCCTGTTAAGAGCTATTACGTAGTAGCTGCTGTCACCACGGCTGTGAATATTCAGTCTTCAAGTTGTCCTTCCATCTGTATACTCCTCAGTCCATGTTCTTCCTAGGATGGCACAGTGCAACTTAATCAGCTAGTATTGAGAGAATTCTGATCGGGAGCGTACTAATGCTGCTTTCAATTAGTTTCCTCTAGAGTTAATCCCATTTACTTTTCCTGTTTGGGCGACCAGCTGTTTGAGGTTGCTGGGCAACCAAGAGTTGAAGGCAGGGAGTTTGGAGAGAGATGGAGACCCAGAAGCTTCAACCAAGGTGAATATTAAATGAGAATCAAATGTCAGAGAGGATTTATTTTAGGGCACGAACAGATCATTCCAAAGTGAACATTAAAAAGGTGAGCTAAATTCAGTTGAGAACATTTGTTTTTCAGTATTTGCTTTCTTAGCATAATCTAATTTTTCTTCTGAAGCAGTGTAGCAACAAAGAGCTGAGGGGATTAGATTTTGAGTGAAAGGAAAAAAGCTTGGCTTCAGGGAAAGCAAGAGTGGTTGTGAAATGGCAGCTCTCCTCTGGGGTGACTGTGTTGTTTCTACAGAAGTGGATTAAACAGCTGAGTGTGTTCAATCCTGCAGAAACTTCAGAAGCGCAAAGCAGGAGGCTGGATCTTGTAGGAAATACTAATATCGTATAGATGCAAATAAATAAGTAAAATCTGGTGGGGGTGCTACTCAGGGCACTGTGTACAGATATCAAAGATAAGAGAGGACGTAGAATGCAGACATTCACACCCTAGCCTCGTACATTCCAGACACCTGTCCCTCCCCATGTCAGTCTTGGAAGTGTCGATGGTGGCAGGCTGATCCTTAGAAGGTGGGCCATACTGCTGTAGCTTCATCGGGGAAGGAATGAAATGGTTGCCTGGGCGAGACAGACTCCTCTCAGATACATTGGCTGCATGTAAAAGGGAAGAACAGTGCAATAATCTAAAAGTCAAGAAAAATCTCCTGGTGATCTCGGGTAAGAGATGTCTTTCTCTTCAAGCCTCTGTAATATGTCTGCAACATACTGCCTATTTGACAGAGGTATTTTTCATCTAGGAAATACAAGGGTACATTCACTTCTCTGGTTGAGGCCTATACATAATAGAAATTGCAGGAATCGCTGCAAAGATTTCAAGTAAAGCTAAAATTCCAAAGCCCACTGGGGTCATTATGTCACTTTTGGCATGTCAAACACTAACCCAGATTTGAAAACAATGTGACATTCTTTTTTCTGAAAATAAAATGAGAATGTTTCACTTAAATTCCAGTCCCATATTCTCAGAGGGCAGTTTCTTTCATCAGTTCCATGGGAATTTTACTGAAATGAAAGAGGGAGAGAGAGATTGAGAAACTGGGACATTGAGAATTATCCACTTCTATGTAAATAGAAGAATAACGTTGTTGACATATAATCAGCTATGTGTCTTTTAATTAGGTAACAATAGTTAAAACATTTTAAAATCTAAAGTTAAATTAAATAAATATAAATTATTTATATGTATGTATGTCACGGGAGGCAATTTACATTTAGAAAATACAAATATATTATATACCATAATACAGATTTAATTGTATATACATATATATATTAAAATTTAGAGTGAATATTCATCCTACCGTGCTAGTGTCAATTCACTTATTTGAACAGGTAACTGAGACATCAAGATAAGGCAATAAAAATGACCACAGCTTCATGAATTAATACTTTCCATTAGTCTTCTTCTCTCCAATACATGTAACCAGTATGTGGGACCAGAAAAACAAAAACGCACACACTCACACAGGTACACAGAGTAAGTAAAACATCTGTTACATGAGGTAGTTTGTTGTAAGAAATTTTTAGCCAAATGAACAGAGGTGTGTTATTCAGGACCTTCGGTAAAGATGTGGAAATAAGCATCTTATTTAGAAGCATTTATGTGATGACATCTCTTGTACTGAATTTCTCCGTTTTGATGTACATCCCAGCTAGCCCAGGTGTCCCACTGGGTTTCACATCTTCACTCAGAGCTTTGGAGAAGGGCCACAGCACAACATTCTTCATGTTAAAAAGTAGGTCTAACCACACAATCGTTCAGCATCAAAATATTTCTTTGGTTGGTGCCACTTTAAAAAGAGGTACTTCCTAAAACTTTAGACCAAAACACATCACAAGTCATAGAATCATTGGGTGCTGGAGCACTGATTCATTATCTCCCTATGTCCTTGTAAACATGCCATGCTTAGACGTCATGACATTATGAGTGATTTTTTTTTTTTTTTTTTTTAAAGATTTTATTTTTTCCTTTTTCTCCCCAAAGCCCCCCGGTACATAGTTGTGTATTCTTCGTTGTGGGTCCTTCTAGTTGTGGCATGTGGGACGCTGCCTCAGCGTGGTCTGATGAGCAGTGCCATGTCCGCGCCCAGGATTCGAACCAACGAAACACTGGGCCGCCTGCAGCGGAGCGCGCGAACTTAACCACTCGGCCACGGGGGCCAGCCCCTATGAGTGATTTTTAATACATAGTTTAGTGCCTCTCCGAGCACAAAAGTGGTCAGTTGCCTTTGGTTAGTTACAAGCTTAAGCAGTTTTGCCGCCTAGGTAGTGTTTACATCCGAGGTTGGGAAAAGAAATTTGGAAGGAACTGACTTCTAGAACTGAGACATTTACTGCGCCCAATGCTTTCCCCATTTTCACAGTTTAGAATAAAACCACCAGAGGAATGGATCCTTGAGAAGCTAAACAAGGGAAATTTTGCCAGGTGTGACTGCAGGTGGTGACCTGTAGCATTTTCTGAAGCCGCAGATCCTTGAATTTACTTAATGATGATTCCCTGTTGACTCAAAAGAAACAGAAGGGCAGTATGGTTCCCAGCAACTAGCACAGGTTTTCTTTGGTCCCTTTGGTACTCAGATCCAAACTTTATCCTTGGTCCTGGTCCCATTCGGGACCAGGAGGCTGAAGGAATCTCATAGTCTTTTTATATCTTATGGAAGTATCTTATGGTAGATATATTGCTGTTTGCAATTATTTATTCTCCAGTTTCCTGTAAAAGCATTATGCATTCCTACCTTTATTGACTTTGAGGTTGGACAAATTACTTGCCTAAGCCAATGGAATGTGAGTGGATGTGGTCCACACTACTTTTCTGCAGAAGATTTTAGAGGCGTCATAAGTATTTGCCACCACTTTTGCTCTTTCCCTCTGCATGTTTCAGATTTGGGTTGCTTGTTCAGTTCTGGAATGAGAAAGCAGGTAGAGTAGAGCCATAGTTAACCAGTGTCCAACTTGTAACACGAACGAGAAATAAACCCATATTTTAGTAAGCTTCTGAGAGGTGGAGGTCGTTTGTTAGCAAAGCAAAGCTGACTGATACAGATGTCTACCTTAAAGTATCTGCCCTTTAACTCTTCTCTAAAATAGCCAGAGAGCACATGCAGCTCTGACATAATCCACATTAAAGTATTTTTTGCTCATAAGCTATTGCTTTTATCCCTAAAATTGCATCAATCACTTAAAACTATTGCTTGTGATCACAAGCCTTCTGGTTACAATAATGTAAATAAATTAATGAATTGGAATAAAAGATTTAAGTGATTGAATACTTGCTTTCAGTGAAGCACTATAGATACGAAACAAGCAAGACAAAGTGTCTGTCCTCGTGGAGAGGAGGGCCAGTGAGTATATAATAACACAGTGGGATAATTCTTAAAGTAGACGCACTTCTAGGATACTGACAGCCCGTTCGTTCACTCAACAGTGTATCCCTGTGTCTTAATAATCCTTCCTTATTCTCCATCTACTGTTTCAAGCTCTGCCAATACAAGGGCAGAATTATGTATAAGGTGCCCCATAGACTTCTCCAGCTCTTGACTATCCTCTCCTCTCAACTCCTCTTTCTCTCACTTACCACTTCTAATCCTTTAAAAAATTTTGTTCATGCAAATAGCCAGAATCTGGTCACCTGTCACCACCTCCACTGCTACCACTCTGGTTCAAGCAGACAACATCTCTTACTTAAATATTTTAGGAGCCTCCTAACTGATGTCTCAGCCTCTGGTCTTCCCTGTCCTTCCCTGCCCCCAACCAACTAATTTCCACAGAGTGGCTAGTGGGGGATTTTCAAACCTGGGTTAGATCCTGCTACTCCTACTTTCAGAACCTTCCACTGGCTCCCCATTTCAATCAAAAGAAAGCCAAGTCCTCTCAGTTGCTTACCAGGCCGTCTGTGTCTCCCCATCCCCACCACTGCCTCTTCCCTGTGGCTTCTACCACACTTTCCCTTGCCCCACCTGCTTCATCCGTGCTCAACTCTGCTGCTCTAGCATACACCAGGCAGTCTCCCACCTCAGCGACTTCTCAGTTCTGTTCCTTCTTCGTAGCATGTTCTTCCCTCACATACCTGAATGACATGCTCTCTCTCTTCCTTCAGGTCTCTGCTCAAAGGTTAGCTATTCGCTGTTGTCTTTGCTGACCAACCAAGTCTGCACTGTAGAGACTAGACTTTTAAATACATACAAAAGGAACATTCTACCAGGAGATTTTTTTTTCCTTTTTTTTTTTTTTTTTTTTTGCTAAAAGGGTGATAGTGAAGAACAACAGTTTGGCTAAAAAACAAAAACACAAAAACCAAAGCCCAGTGTCATTGTCCTTGAGGATGCCTGGCTTAGGTTGAGTTTCCATTCTTCCTAAACAAAAGGTGTGCATGAAGAATGGGGGAAGTAAAGCACCTTCCAGGGGAGGCTCTCCAACTTGGATGTTTAATGGCAGGTGAATTAATGGGAGAAAAAGCTCCAAATGCAAGATGGAAACTGTTTGAAGGGCCATGGGAATTTGAATGACCCTGTTTGGAGTTCCTGAGTGCCACAAGGACAGAAGGATCTGCTTCTTCGTCTACGATTGCAGAGCGCACATCGCCTTTGTGTTCACATGCTGCAGCCGGAGGAGAGATCTGAGCCGATGCCCGTGGGTCTTAAGTCGATTCTCTGAAGCCTGATTATCTTCCCCACACCCCTCACTCACGTGATTCCAAAATCCATTGCTGTGAAATGGAGACTGCGGATGGAGGCTTAGAGCTCCAGCACAGGACTCTCACCCACACATGGACCTACGATAGGACTGAAAACCTGGCTGGAGATTTATTAAGCTTCTGTGTCCCTTCCCTCTCCTCCCCTCCTCCCTGACTGCCTTTATTTGCAGCATTCCTCTCAGTTTTCTTCTTATGAGATTTCTAGGGAATAGGGATCACTTCCTTTCAAGCTGATGTCACCTTTACTCCCCAATCCTTCTCCACTCTGACCTACATGCCACTCTGTTGTCCCACCAATATTTAGAACTCTTTAGTTTTCTCTCTACCCCGTCTGCCACTCACAGGTTTGACCTTATTTTAGAAAGTTATGTTTACCATTATCATTTTTGGATAATATCACAACACTATAATAGGCTTCTTGCTGTGTTTGACTTTGTCTATCTAGATCTGTCCTTTGCAATACTCTTTCTCTCTCCATCTCTGTCTCTCTTTCTCTCTCAAGTCAAAACAAAGTGTGCAACAGTAAGCACACTGCTGGCCCCTGCTCTCCTGTAAAATCAAGTTACTATGCTCCGCCTGTTGATATCTCTGTGAAAAAAACCTTGTGTGTATGCGCACATCATACAGAGTTTCTACTCTTTATTTCTCAGGAAATCTCTTTTCTCCGATGCAGCAAGAACACATTAAATAAATAAATAATTCATGTTATTTTTAGGAAAGAGAAAAACAAATAAGTATGTGATTGGAAGATGCACCATTTCACTCCTTGAAACGCTGATTGAACATTGAACATTGATTGAAAGGCCACTATGAACATTGATTAAAAGGCCACTGTGTTCAGGGAACTGTGACGGAAAATAAAGGAGTGTACAAAAGATGTGGTACCTTCATTTTGAGAGGTTTACAGTGTGGTGCGGGAAGAAAAATCCTGTAAAAGTGAGTGGCGGTGTGTTTGGTTGATACCTACCGGCTATATAAAATTGCTTTTGGACATGTTTCATGATTCCTCATAAAACAAAGACTTAATAAGTTTACTTGGCAGCTGATGGGCAAAGTTAAAAAAAAATCAAATGAGCTTTTTGTTTTCCTTTAAGCAGTTTTCGGCAATGCTTTCTTTTTTATTTTAAGCAGATGAGTTTTTAAAACAATGATTGCATTTAAGACCTTCAAGAAGGCTTGTAAACCATGGATTTGATGAACTGTGTCCTGAGATCCCAACCGTGAGCTAGCTTGGTGCACACATTACAGGGCCTGGAAGGTCTGTCATTTCCACGCACACAGACAGACAAACAGGATAAAGGCAAACAGCAGCCTTGCACCATTTGAGTAGCGAACCACAGCACGTATTGTGTAGCTCCACGAAGATTGGGGTGTTAAGCCAGGGTCTGGGTCCTGTGTTGAGTAGGCAGTGAAGAGTGACCTGACTTAGATGGAGAAAATATTTATCATCAGTTTTGATAGCTTTTTCGTTGAAACCCCATTTCCAGAGTGGATGGGTATGCCAATTTAAATATTTGCTATTCATTTCATGTTGCTTGGCCGTCTTTGTTTCCTTTGCACTGGGACTCATTTGCCTGGCCATGCAGCCCGTCTCCCAAGAGTGCTCTTGATGAGATATTTTTTTTCTATCAGGAAATTGATTTCCTTGCATCTCTTTCTGAGATTACTGAATCCAATCTTGGAGCAGAATAACTCAATTCTTGGAAAAACATCTAATTTGGGAGGCTGGTGGTTGATTTTTTGTTCCAGCCACAGCATCAAAGCTGTGTGTGAGCCTGCCAGTAACAGGGGCAGAGACGGTGTCTCCTGGCCGGCCAGGTCCTTCCCCGTCATGAACCAACCAGCCCCCTCCAGCAATGCCCCTCCTCCCATGGGGCTCTGAGCTCCCTCTTTCCACCCCAGGAAGCATCCTGCTCAGATGTAGCTTTTCACTGTCTTTCTGTAGTTCTAAATCTTAACTTAGCTGTCTTGGTCTTATTTCCTACACATCCTGGCGATCTCGTACTGTGCTATCTACTCACACAATTGTGTGTTTTTGCCTTTTTTGTCAACACGCCTTAAGTTCACCATTCTTCCCTGGTGATGAGAGGTGGCTAAGTGGTCTAACCTTTGGATTAATAAACTTCGGACTCCTGGGTCTGAGATGGACACATCGGTTGCACTCTGTATCTTTCCAAAAGAGATGCACAAGCAGTTTCATTATGTGTAAGGGCCTTTGCCATGATGCCTTTGAGAGGGGCGGCATGTATATTTATATCTTACCTTGATATTTTATTAATGACCAACAGTTTTGTTAGTCTACAATGGCAATGGGGAGTTGGAAATCAGTCTGTGTGTCTGGGTCTAGTTTGCTTAAGTCTTAAAATCAGAACTGGGTGAATGCAGCACATGGATAGAGTTACTATAAACCATTTTTGTAGGAATGCCCAATTTTCTGTAATTAAAATGCCCAGTGTATTCAAGTCATTGGATTTTGCCTGTGACCATTGTGCTGTTTCTCTCTATGTAAAGAAGTGTGTTCAATTAAGTCTTGCATAACGTGCACTTTGTCAGTCCAAAAAATTATTTTTTTCCAGTTGCTTGTGGTGTCGCTGGTATTTATTCTGCAACGTCAGCAGTGCTTGTGGGCCAAACGCAGAGTGAAGACTACAGTTGAAGCAACATTTTTTTTTCTTAGCATTCCAACATTCTTAAGAATTGCCTGAAAGGAAATGTTGGAACTGTGTTCTGAAGTACTTTTGAGAGCCCTGTACTACTGAGAAGTTAAGAACCTTATAGTCACGAGGGGGATAACAAGGACTGTGGGAATCTCTCTCCCTCTCTCTACTTTGTGACAATGCTGGTTCGTTTAAAGCTCTTTCTCAAAACTAAAAAATAAAATTAAAAATGTTACAAAAAGAGTTTCTATGTTGTTTCTCATTTTCTGGCTTCTTGAGGTAGGAAGAGGACATCTCTTGTTATAAATAATGAGATGATTCTGTCTTGCACAGAAAAAACCCAAAACAACCCAGTGCGCTCTTTTGGCAAAATGCCTCTGGGTCTCTTCCTGCAGGATTTTTACCTCTGTACTTTGCAGAGACCTTCATTTTTTTCCACTTCTAGCTAAAAGGCTAGATATAAGGTGGAAGGCATCTATTGCTTAAATTTTTATTCTTTTCTGCTCAGCTATTGCCTTCAATTGACAGAGACAGAGACAGGAAGCAGCAATCTCAATATTTGAGAATGTTTATGTCTCTTATTCCCTGCCCAGAGTGGAGCAAAATCTGAAACATTTAATTCTCTTGTGCAATATTTCCTTTGTCTTTGCTGCTGTCCGTTTTGAAAGGAATCATTAAGACACTTTCAGCCTTTGCCTAGCCCTAGGCTGTAACTAGCGCAGGGGAGCCAAGAGAAGCAGGAAGACAGCAGGGCTGGAAAGAGGGGCACTGCACCTGAGTCGCAGTCTCTCACACACCCACTAGCTCAAAGGCCTGTGTTCTCCGCAGGAGTTTCTGTCAACTACACGACGGAGGCAAATAAATGCAATTATTTATCTTATAAGGAGGGTTTTAAAAAATTCTTTGTTATATTTTGCATGTGTGAGAGTACGAAGTGAGATCATGCATGAGAAATTATTTTTGAAAATCATAGGGTAGATAAATGTAAATTGTTGACCTTATTTTCCCAACTTTCATGGGAGCTAAGATTCCACAGTTGGAAGAATGAAGATCTCCTCCTTCCTCTACTCTGCCTTTTGTCTTTCTATTATAGGCACAGATTGGTACTTTTCAAGACCTAATATCACTATGAATTTACAGATCCAAATTCCTGAAAGAGTTATTGGTGGATCTTTGGTCGAGTAAGCAAGACCTATTCATCCGAACAACCACCATTGCACAAATGAGGAGAGCTCCTATGGCAGAGAGGTGGAGATCTTTAAACAATGATTAAGGAATTGTGTTCAAAAACAGGTACAGAATGCCTGTATGGGCTGTACAATTATAATGTTGAAAAGTCAAATGTTAGAGTTAAACACGGAGTTAAAATGGGGTGCAAATCTTATCTGAGTTAAATTAAAAATTTGGTTTGATATCTACTTGGCCCCACAGTTAAAAGCCATTTAGTTGGGGGCCAAGACAAATACCAGAAGATACTGTTTCTCCTGATATTAGCTAAGAGATTTTTCTTGGCCTTTCAGACACCTGTCACAAATCTGTTCCATTTTTAGCACCACCCCTGGAAGATTCTCCTGTTTTATATATATACACACATATATATACATATATATATATGTGTGTATATATATGGATATATAGGGGCTGAATATTGCCTCCATATTGCCCTCCTGCTGGTCTGCAGAGCTGGAATTTGGTGGCATTTTCTCAGGCTGGTATCACTAAACCACTCTTGACCCTGAAGAGCCCAGGTGTCAGTTTGCTGATTTAATCAAGTGTTTATGCTAAAGTGTTAGAGGTAGAAGTCCGTATTTCAAGTTTCTGGTTTAATTAAAGTCTTTTGTTTCAAATTCAACCCCTTCTTGCACTTTCCCACCCCACCCTGTTTTCCTTTCCCGGTTGTTTATGTGCAGAAGACTTGCTATCCGATATGGGAGGCCTCAAAGCTGCAGACCAGAACAACCTAATGATGGCTTTTGGAGAGATGGAGAAGTGATGTATGAGTGTGTGTATTCGTGTGTATACAGCAATTAGCCTAACTTCTCCAGGGTATGACTGCCTCTAGAAATAGCAGGTATTACCATATTGCCCCCTTTTCAATAGGTGTTTGCTTTATGACATATGAAAAATAGATAATCTTTAGTGTAGCATGCTGAAAATTAAAGTCGCAAAAACCCATGTGTATGCAACTGAGCCTGTCCAGATACCCAGTTGACATTTATACATTCATTGAAGTCTGTGTAGGTGAAACAGAAAATAAGGCAAGAGGGAATGTTAACTGAAAAACAATTTATGTGCCTGAATGTATTTTATAACAATGTAAAAGTAAAGAACCAGATAGTATACTGTTTTAACAGAGGATTCCTTTAGAAAGGCAGAATATAATATGGTGAGTGTTTTATCGAGATATGAGACTTGTAATGGAAAAATACTCTTTGCTTTAATGGATGAGCAAACCCTGCCATAAATATTCACACAATTGGTCACCAAGTATAATTTAGGACTGCGTTTGAGGAGCATTTTCCATATGAATATGCTTTAACACCTGCATCCCTTTAAAGCTCACTGTTCAGTAAAGGGAATTGGTAGACATGTGGCTGAGCAGAAAAGGAGAGAAGTAAATGGAATTCTAAAAATCATCTTTACATTTTTGTCTGTAAAAAGGAAAATAAAATGACTGTAATTATAAGACAGCCCTCTCCTCCCTCCAAAACAGTTCTCAAGCTCATTTTGAGAGTTTCTTCCCACTTTTCAAAATGAGTCATCAGGGAAGAGGTATTTCCCCTGTTCAAGGGCGCACCAACCCCAGCCAGAGTCTCCACTGCAAGGCACTTTGGTGAACAGGTTATCATTAGTGATGCGCAGTGCAACACAGAATCAGGTTCTTTCAAGAGGAGTAAGTAACATTTAAAAATATGTGTTTGTCTCGGAAATATTTAGGCCCTAAAGGTACAAGACATTTTTATGATTTCAATTGCTTCATAAAGCAGACATTTCACCTACATATATTTATTAGTTCTCAGTTTTGTTTCTTGCACAAGATTCCAGAAACTCTCTTTTAAACAACTGTCATCAGGGGCCTTAGCTCTAATCGATGATTCTCTCGCCTTTTTATAGAACTCATTACTTTTTTCCCTCCCACTCTGGTCTGTGTGATCCCAAACCTATCCAAGAAAATTGTTTATAAAGAGATCATGAGAATAATTATAAAACATCATGCTGTTTTGCAAAAAAATGGGAAAGTCTTGAAAGAAGCATTCATTTATTCTTTCGTTAAATACTTAATCTGTGCCTATTCTGTTCCAGGCACTGGCCTGGGTGCTGTGAATATAGCAGTGTTAGAGGTTCCTTCTCACGAGGAACTTTGTTATTAGTAAATAAATAAACAAACAAATTCACAAAATGAGGACCCATTGTGGTAAAAGCTCTAAAGGTAATAAAAATACTGATGAGGTATTGAATTACTAGCGGTATTAGCTAAGGGTTTCTTTTTTAGGGTGATCAGGGAAACCCATCTGAGAAGGTGACATTTGAGATTAGCACAAGTAGCCAGGAGGGGGCAATGGGGAAGAGAGTCCTGCACAGAGAGGAAAGCAAATGCAGTGAGGTAGGAAAGAGGTTGGCGAGTTGGAAGAACAGAAGGTAAACCACCGGAGGTAATGGAAGGAGGGATAGAGGAGTCCTAGATGAGTTTGGAGATGTAAGGAAGGGCCAGAGCATGCTGGTCCTCATAGCCTGTGGTAGGGAGTTTGAATTTTATTCTAAAGGGTAATGGTTTTTGTAGGCAAAGTGACATGATCTGATTTATGCTCTAACAGGATGGCTTCCAAAGGATGCAGTTAATGAGTAAGGGAATATCACTAAGTAAGAAATAGGAATAGGTGATGAGAAAGGCTCCCAGGAGACTGGTCCAAGAACCATGAGGGTGAGGGGCAGAGCTTGCACTGGGAAGAAGACTGTGCATTGACTGCCATCACATAACTCTGTGGAGCTGGCATGAAGGTTGGTGACCAACTTGGAAATTTCAAAGCTTACCTTAATATAGACAAAAAGTTTTTTGTTTTTTCTTCTCACTGGGAACACATACCTTTATTCTAAACATCAACAAATGGGAAGTGAAAAATGCCAAAGACATTTAGGACAGCTTGCTACGTGAGCTGCCTACAGGAAACAACTGTTTGATATGGAATAAGATGGGATATGGAGCTCCAAGCAGGGTGACTTTATGACTGAATTGTATCTCCTGGATAGAACACTGGCCCGAGCCTTTCATAGAAGTCATTGTGTTCATTGTGTTCTTATTTGCCCAGTGGTGAAATGGCCCATTATGTCAGCATAATGCTCTATCCACTCTCTTTTCACATTCGCCCTCCAGCAGGCTGAAGGGTAGATGGGAGTTTTGGCTTAAGCCAGTGTTTGGGGCCTCAGTCCCACATCCCTTTTTCCACACAAGGGCCTTCCTGACCCAGGTATGTGCCCAACTTTCTCCACCACTGTGCTATGGCCCTGCCCCTGACTTTGTGCCAATAGGTGAAGAGGGTAATGATCATAATAAATTGTTAGTAATAACAATAACTTACATTACTTGCATATTTACTGTGTTTTAGACATGGTGCTGCTTTACCTACATTATCTTAATTTTTAGAGCATCCCTCAAGGCGTCTTTAAATTTGTAAGGTGTAAATTATTCCCATTTTAACGTTACAACTGAGTATCAGGAACACTGTGACTTGCCTGAGGCCTTGGTGGACCAGTGGAATAAGTAAGGAAGCCAAGAAGTCCAGAGAAGAGACAGGGATGTGCTGGGAAGGTGCAGAGGGAAGATTGAGGTGGGATGTGTCAAGGTGATTGCTTGCTGGGTGAGTACCAGGCGAATGTGTGGGCCAGTCTAGCCACGTTGACACTGAGCACATAAATGAGTCATGTGGTCCTAAACCAACCAGACACACCATTGCCTTCCAATTAATTGTTTTATT
Organism: Equus caballus; assembly: GCF_041296265.1. Lineage (NCBI taxonomy): Eukaryota > Metazoa > Chordata > Mammalia > Perissodactyla > Equidae > Equus > Equus caballus. Next base: position 155,585,949 of record NC_091684.1, on the reverse strand, counting down.
TCCCTGTTAGGTCCACCTGAAATAACCAGTTTTGGACAAAACCCGGTCTGCTTGGAATAACTTCAGTGACTTAGGAACCTCAGGTCCACTTAACATGCTAAATCTCCCTCACACCACATAGCTTTTGAAGACTGTTTTTACCCAAATGAAAGCACAAATGGTGTGCATTCAAATTTTCGTTCGGTGTAATTTTGGATTCCTTTGGGGTATTTACCTTTGGCAGAGAAAGTAAAGCTGATCTGCATGGCCAATAAACCACAGTTGTTTCAGTCTGAACGGCAAGAGGCCTTTCAGTTAAAGAAAGATGAAAATAATAAGTAAATTCAGCTTATATGGAGCTACTCCAAAATATGGACTGGTAAGGAAATAATTAATGAGTCTGACATAAATCAAAATGTTTATATCATTATTCTTGATGACAAACTACTCTCAATGGAATCTATTAAATGCACTTGAGAAACCTACATCCTCCCAAAAGCTATTTCTCCCTTAGAAGCTACCATCTCCTAGAAGCCATCTTGCAAAATGACAAGATTCTGTATATACTTGATGAAAAATTGCAGGCACATATGTGTGAGCACTAGAAACAATACACAGTTAGCATGGAGAATTATCGTAGACATTTCCATTAGTTCTCTATTGAAGAAATCCTTAACAATTGTATAGAGGAGCCAGTCTCCACAGCTAATGACTGTTGGGCGTACACATTAACAGATTAGCATAAATTTATCATTGACGTAGCTGTTAGTTGGGTCTTGGGGAGCCACAGAAGATTTGGAGATTCTGATAAATCTGAGGAAACTTGGGAAATAGTGGGATCATCAGGGCTCGGGGAGCAAACGCGTTCCTCCTGGTCTGTGCCGTCCGTCGCTTGGTTGCAGGGCTTGTCTGCTCCTCATGCTGAGCACTTTCTCTAGCAAGCATTTTTAATGTCTGCTTTTCCAGTCTTTAGGGCATTTCATTCTTGGCTGATTGCTCTTGTATTGTCTGTAGTGCCAGGTGAAGCTGGGCCACTTGAAAAATCATGAAAAAGGGAAATTGAGAGTTTTGTCTATTTTAGGTGGGTGTCAAAGAATGCCATCAAATTAAAACATTTATTGAGTGCCTGTTATGTGTACTGCACAGTATTGAGTCCTGGGGGTGGGTGGAGGAGGCCTGGTGGTGACCAGAGGGCAAAAGAACCTTTCTCAAACATAGTCTCTGCCACTGAATCACACACAGGTTATATCCTACAATTCTTTTTTTTCTACTTACGCAGTTAGGTGTTTTTTAATAGAACAGACATTTTTGATGTTTTAGATGATTTTCTTTGAGGCTTTCATTCTGGCGTCTGTAGGTTTTACTTTGTTAATCAGTGATTGAGGAATGTTTGCGAACGTGGAAATTGCGGATCCATTTTTCAGAGAGGTTCAGGACCATGTTTACTTGCCTTCCTCCTGATCACTCACTAACTTTTCCTTCTGCCGCCCATCTGCCTTCTGTCCAGTTTCCAAAGGCTAGTTAGGCCAACGCAGCTGTTGTGCGTAATGTCGCCACCAAGCCCAGTCCATCGTGCTGCCTCTTCAATGCAGTGTTGTCCCTGGCCACTCTTGCCAGTACTCTAAACCACCCGCAGAGGGCTACTACATTTTATCTCCTCCAGTCTTTTGATCCACAAAAAAAGAATGTTTGATATTAAACTCTGAAAATGGCATGGCTCCTCACCGGCTCCTTCCCGCGTTAGATATATCTCTAGGTACTGAGGACAAGCAGCATAGACTCAAAGTGTGGGAGAAGGAGGTGCTGTAGAAAGAGAAATGAATTGGCAGGCAGATCAAACAGGGTTCTAGTCTTGTCTTAGGGCAACCACTTCCTTTCCAGGCCTCCATTTCCATCTCTCGTCTTAGGTGATTGGACTCAGTGATCTCAAAGGCATAAATGGAACATTCAACATCTCTGTGATTCATGTCGACAAATGTCAGAGAGAGGTAAGCCAGTGTAAGCAGAGAAAGCTAGATCTCTGTCGACTCCAGTGTTAACATGTGTCCAAGGGGAGCAGAGACTCCAGGGTCCATGCCATCCAAACTATCTGATATGTCAGATACTAGACATACTAGTTATCTAGTGTTGAGGCATCTGGCACTTGGCAACAGCAATAAGAGATGAACTCGACGTTCATCAGAAAAAGAGCAGAAGTGACAACAGGTAGCTGCTGCTCTTCCCTCCGCCCAGGTCTTCTCTGAAGAGGCAGGTGACTCTGAAGGTCACCAGGCAGATGTCCAGCTGACCCAGGGGCAGTCTGATCTTGAGTGTCACTGCTCACCTGATCTGAGCTCACTAGCTGCCTTCAGCAAGAGGCAGGAGCATGGCTTCTGGGCTGCAGCCCGTCTCTGCACAGACAGCTGCTGCTGCTGCCACTCTCTGCCAGGTGACTGTCCCTCTTAGCAACAGCTGTGAGAGGGAAGAAAAGAGATGGACAATGACCACAGGGCAATTCTTCTAAAAATAGCTTCAAGGTTCATGCCACAGCATACTGATTTGGCCTTTGGGTGGACTGAATTTGCATAGTGAGTTCAAGAGTCCCCCAACCTCTAAAGGAGAGAAAAACAGCAATATTTATTTAGGTCAGATGCAATATCTAGAGCTAGACTACATAGAAAATATTTTAAAATCTAGATTTTTATTTTGAGACTAGGTTAGAGGAAATAGGAAGCTAGCAAAAGAAAAAATATTGATGATAAGAACAAAACAATAATGACAAAATAAATGGCCAGCGTGGGCCAGTGTTATGTTAGTCCATATGGCATACAGTTTATTCCCTCAATTCTCACAATAACCCTGAAACATTGCTTTAAGGCAAGTGCGGTTCACAGTAGTCAATTAATTTGCTTCAATTTACACGTTATTAGATTATCCAAGGATGCTTTGGTTGGCTTAACTCCTTCATTCTTTTATTTTTTTTTTCTTTTAAGATCCTATAGTCGTATGCTACCCTTTTAGTATGATGTTGTCTCAGAAAAATTTTTTGTTCCAATAACTGCTCATATGTAAGAGGCCTTTCCAACCCTTGCCAGTTTTGCAGTGACTAATGCAAACATTTCTTGTAAAATTTTGATCAGATACTGAAAAGTAAAACAAAAGAGAAAAAAGAGAGAAAAACATATTAACTACGGTAGGCAGAATAGTGACCTTCAAATATGTCCATGTCTTAATCATCAAAACCCATAACTATGTTATCTTATGTGGCGAAAGGGACTTTGCAGAAGTGATTAAGTTGGTACTTACAGGATATCCTGGATTACTGGGTGGGTCCAATGTAATCACAAGGATCCTTAAAAGTGTAAGAAGAGAGTCTGAAAGTGACAAGGAGATGTTACTGCCACAGAGGCAAAGGGAGAGTGATATGATGTTAGAAGGACTCGGCTCGTCTTTGCTAGCTTTGAAGATGCAGGAAGACAGCCATGAACCAAGGAATATGGGCAACATCTAGAGAAGGGATAAAGCAAGGACACTGATGCTACCCAGAGTCTACAGAAAGGAATGCACCCCTAGCAACACTTTGATATTAGCCTGGAGAGTCCCATGTCAGACTTCTGAGCTCCAGAACCGTAAGATGAGAGGAAGAGAAAAGAGAAGAGAAAAAGACAGAAACAAAAGCATGCCTGACAAGATTCCCCAAGATACACATAAACCAAACTTCACCACAGCCTTGCTCTCCAGAAGTCTAAGGCAACTGATGAAGTTGGGGAATTACTGAAAGCACACTTCTCAACAATGTGATCCCATATCAGGCATAGATTTGAACTGCAAAACAGGAGTCAGTGCCTATTTTGTGAAACCAGACCACTGATTCAGATGCTGAAATCCTCGAGGTCTCTCACGTTCTCTATGTCCCTTTGCACTTGCTCTTCCAGTTTCCTGGAATTCTCTTCCTGACGACTTCCATATGGTTAACTTCCTTGCTTTTTCAAGTCTTTGCCTAAATGTCACCTTCTTAGTGAGACTCTCCCTAATCAATCTATTTAAAATTATGCTCCCACCTCTCCACCATTCGTCTCTCCACCTCTTTCTTGCTCTTTCTCCATGGTCCTGATGACCACTGGATGTACTATATATCTGACATTCATTTTCTTGACTTTTTCTCTCCTCTCATTAAAATATATGCTCCATAAGGGCAGGGTTTTTATCTGTTTGGTTCCTGTATTGTCTGGCACTTAGTAGATACTCACTCAACATTTACTGAGTGAATAAAGAATTGTTAGACTTTAGGGGAGTGTTGGTGAGGTGTAAGCCTTCCCCTCGGAATTATGTCACTCACTATACAAGTTCAAGCCCAGTGTTAGTGATGGCATTGTTTCCTCAGTTCCAGGAATGACCAATCAAATAGTGGGACCCTGAACGGCTTTCACCTGGGAGCTCAGATTAGTTTTCCCACCTCCTTTGATGCTGAAATAACTTTCCCACCAGCCCACCTGTCCGTCACCCCCACCTCACTCTCTGACTGGTCAGGTTCCAGGAAAAACTACATACGATGTAAGGTTAATTGAGTGTGAAGGATATTATATTTAAATACACTGCCTGAGGGATTCAGACTAGTTATGATGTTTTAGTACAGGTTTTACTCCATTCTGCTTAAATCGCATTCTTTCTCCAGAAAGAGGTTGTCATGTTATCTTAGTCACGCTATCAGTAGCACCTCTGGGAATTCTGTGTATAAAAGCTTCTATTAGAGTTTATAGGGTCGCCTAGTATTTATTCGTATCTTGATCCAAACTAAGTATGCCACACCTGGACTATTCTGCTAAACGTAAGACACATATTCTTCTATGAAATGGGACCAAAAAACATAAACAAAAATATGGTCAATCATACATTGATTTTGACAGAGCTATTCCCAGTCTTGTGCATATGAGGCACTTTCTCAAAATAGTCCAAAATGCTCCAAATTTCACCTTAAACTTCTGCTACACAGCTTAATATTTCTTATTTCTCCATTACTTATAAATCTCAAATTGCTAGCCATTCTCTTGTTCTGAGGATGAGTGCATATTTTTGTTTCTTCAGTTGCGTTTGAGTTGAAAGTGTGGACAAGATTCCTCTCTGAACCATCACCTCACACCTCATCGCCCTCAAGTGAAAGTACGGACTGCTGTAGTGCCGAGGACTCAGGCTCCTCTGATGATGTGAAATATGGGAGGAAATTTGCCTACAAGACCTGCCAAGTTTGCAATCACTCAAATATATTCAACAACAGTATCCAGTCCTGCTGAATTATTAATGAAGCAAAGCTGAAAGACTCACCCTGGCCATCTCTATTCATACTTAGATGAGAATTTATAAGGCAAACAATATATGCTGTGTGTTGTTATACTAGTACTTGTTTTTCATTAATGTCTACCATAAAGGCTAGAAAGAATCACCTGTTGATACTTAAAAATGTAAACTCGTGGCCCTCTCCCTATATGAACTGAATCAAATTCTATAAGAATAGGGCTCGGAGAGTCTGCATTTTAAACAGGTTTCACAGGTGATTATTATGTGTTTTAAAGTTTGGTCCACTGGGTTCAATATAGTGAGACCTGATGATAGCAAGGCCATTGGAAATATCTGTAAGGAAACATGGCACTGATTGCTTAGCTACACTTCCCTGGACTCTCCCAAAACTACATTGAAAGAAGCCATGATACGCCACTGGTCATTACCCCAGAAGTAGCATCATCTGGTAAAAGAGAGAAAAAAAGTGGACCCCTGTCCTTGATTACTAGATTATGTTAACTAATGGTAAAGCTGTTATGTTGTAGGATGCTGTAATTTGGTGCTGGTTGTTTTGTTCCACCTTAGTTTTTGCAATTTTATACGATAGTGAATTAAGCAGAATTAGTTTAAGGTAGTATTTTTTTTTCTTATGAAGAGTATTTTATTGAAGAATGTTCCTAACTTGCCGATTTTGTTGCCACCATCATAACAATCATGTTTTGAAGAAGCTTTGTATGCTCTCACCTTTCCTGACCACATGGGAGCTCTGGATTTTGGACCAGAGGCCAGGATACCTCTATACAAGTTGAGTTGCCATCAAGGCAGCCAGGATGAGCAGCTCACCCAAAAGGGGTCTTTTCCATATAGATCACAGCCAGCTGCTGTCCAGGCCACCACGCATTCTTCAGTGTCCTTTGTACTAGCATCTGCTCTTGGCCTTCCTCTCATCTCTGTTTCACAATGAATAATAAATTGAACTGAGAGTTCTGATGGATAATGCTTAGATAACATATGCAAACTTCCTGTAACCTCTAAAGTGCTGTGCAAAATGAAAGGTTTTATTCAAATAGGTAGGTGAGACTTCCAATGGGAAGAGAGTCAAGATTTAGTGGTAACTCCTCTTCTAGCTAGCTCTGGTGTTAGAGAGCTCTCCCAGGAATTCTGCTTTTACTTTTTTTTAAACTGTTTTAGTTATGCAAGCAATGCATATTCATTGTGAAAAGAAATAGAGAATACAGTTAAAAATAAATATACATGTGTATATACAAATAAAAATAAAGATCAATCGTAATCCCACCAAGTAGAGTCAATCACTAATATTTTCCTTTCTAACAAATTATGTACATACCCTTCCATAATATAATTTGTAGACGATATGTGGGTCTTCAACATTTCTTTTTAACAATTTCAACAACAGGTAGATATTTGTTGACAAAACAACTTATATGTGAGTTTATTCCACTTTGCTGGTGGCAGTATACTGTGGTATTCAGAACACAAGCACTTGACCCAAACTTGTTATATTTGAACCTGGTTTCACCTCTAAATAGATGTGTGACCTAAGGTAGTAACTGAAATTCCCTGTGCTTCCATTTCCTCAACTGTATAATGGGGATAATAATAGCATCTATCTCATTGGGCTGTTGTGAGGATTAATGAGATAATTAGCTATATGTTAAGCACTAAGAATAGTGTCCTACACATAGGGAATAGTCAATAAATGTTAGCTGTTATTATTAATTAATTCTCTGTTATTACGCATTTAGACTAAAGGAGTTTATTAACTGCAAATATGTGATATCATTTGGGCAAATCAAACCTTCTAGAATTAGTCTCTTATGTTGTCACTTTTTTGCTGGGAACTGAACACCCTCAAGTGTCAGGGAACCTAGGGAAAAATTAAAGATGGAATATGCATTTGAGACATGGGTGGTGATAAAATTGATGGGAACTCTCCGAATCTTTCTTCTCAATTTTCTCTGTCAACTCCTAATTAATCCCAGGCCTGGAGAAAAGTATTATGAATTTTCTTAGCTCGATTACTATAACGTTTCCCCTAAATTCTCCAGGAAACTCACAAATTACAAAACTGAGAAAAGTGGCCAAACTTGAGAATGTAAAGCAAGGAAGATGGTGACTATCTCTATAAACAGAATGTTCATTCCAGGCTAGCTGTTTGATGAAAGCTAATAGTTAGGTAAACGGGGTACCATAAGGAAAAGAGGGCAGTTCTAATGGTTTTCGTTAGTATCTACCCTTCATCTCCAAAATGTCTTTCCTTTCCTTCCACGTAAAAGACAATGACTGACTGTTACTTGCAAATGGAAATTATGCTAATTAGACTTCACCTTTTAAAACCATCTTCTCAAGGTTGATTTGCAAGAATTACGCAAAAGGGATCTATATGTGATGACCTACTTGTTCGATCAAAGCATATTTTGTTTACTAGGCCTGGTGGCACAGCGGTTAAGTGCTCATGTTCCGCTTTGGCATCACAGGGTTCACCGGTTCGGATCCTGGGTGCCGACATGGCATGGCTTGGCAAGCCATGCTGTGGTAGGCGTCTGACATAAAAAGTAGAGGAAGATGGGCACAGGTGTTAGCTCAGGGCCAGTCTTCCTCAGCAAACAAAAGGAGGATTGGCAGCAGTTAGCTCAGGGCTAATCTTCCTCAAAAAAAAAAAAAAAAGAATCTGATGATGAGGAGAGAAGTTCTGAGTTTCACATGTTTGCTGCCTACAAAAATGTTTGAGAATTTGACCTGGCTATTTTTTTTTCAAGCTAGTTGAGAAGTAAGCAATGTGACATTAAGCTTATACATTTCAGAGCATATTTTCTAAAAAGATATAAAACCAAAAGAACAATCTTCCAACATTTAAGTACTGGCCTAACTGGTCTTTTCTCCCTGGTCTGTTTTCTACATCGGTAAAAGACCCTTTGTTCAAACCCCAGCTTTGCCGCAGAGTCACTGTATACCGTTGCATGAATTACCATTCTTTCCAGGCCTCAGTTTCCTCATGTGCCAAATGGGGATGTGCCATCTTGGGGTTAAATAAGAATAGTGTTTACTGCATCTGGCATAATTTCTGGCATGTTGTAGACACTCAATATATATTAAGGCTTTAACCTTCCTTATATGTGGAGTCTTACATCATTGTTCTTTACCTGTAATCTCTAAAATAAATGAAGATTCGAGTAGCCCTATCTTCTTAATTAAGGAGAACATCCCCTTGAAATCTGGAGAACCAGCCTCCTGAGACACAGAGGCTCATTGGCAGAGCAGTTGCATACTCATCTCTCACAGTAACATTTGGACAGATGACCCAGGTACTCTTACATAACAGTGTTAGCCAAGGCATCAAAGTATTGAATTGGGCTCTTCATGCATCTGTGTAAAAAAGACCATAGGGATCACTGACAGAAAGTTGAAGTCAAAGAGAGTTAATGGGAAAAATTATGTAAGTGCTAACTCTTCTCCATTAGATTGGAACTATTATTAGATGGAAACTGAAATCAAACAACTAGGTCCACTCTAGTTATTTAAAAATTCTACAGCTAACCTGTTTGAAAATTTTTACTTTCTTTTCTATTAGTTTGTTAGTTTGGCATCATAGGGATGTGGCCAAAGTTAAAACACACATCTGCTAAATTGCTTAACGTCTTTCAAGCATAACACTCAGTTTGTCCCTCCAGCGTTACTACAAGCTTGACATTGACTCTCAGAAATGCGTTTATAAAATTATAAAGTGCATCATTCCTAAGGGCAATATGAGATCATGCTTCTCAAAAGGACCCCGACTGCCTACACAGGAAAAGGGGACATGCTTCATCTTTACACTTATTTTCAGCTTCCTCACTGCAAACTTCCAAATTGCTGGTATGTGTGTGATACTAGGGAGAACCTTGCAAACACATCCTTTCAGGTCTGTGTTAAGTGGAAGAGATAGATGAAGTGTGTCGCTTTCATGTAACAAGTGTTTGCTCCGTACTGACAAAACCATATGCCCACCACAGACTTAGAGATGGAAGGGTTGCAAGTTCAGCTTACATTTAGAAACCATAATCCCCATCATAGCTATGAACTGGAGGATGAGATAAAAGGTTCAGTCACAGGGGTATGGGGTGGGGCAGAGGCTATGGGGCTGATGGTGGGAAAGATGTCAGATTCCTTGTCCAGCTTGTGTTTAAGCCAATGTCTGCTTTTGGTGGAGTAGGCATGACTCTGCTTTTCAATGTAGTACGTTACCTATTTAAAATGGGCTAACTGCTCTTTTCACATTTGTTCCCGTGGTTTACCCAACTTGGGGAGGAGTTGAGTAAAGGAGTTTGTAAAGTCCAGAGGAATTGCCTAGGGACAAAAATAATGCTCTAAATACATACAAATATAGTTTATGATTTTTTTTTTACCAAAACTTATGTACCCTTTGAGTAGTAATAGTAGTTATTGTTAATTGTTATGGAGAATCTACTATATACTAGAAATTTTTATCTCACTTAATCTTCACAACAGTCCTGTGAGGGGAAATGGTATTTTACATGTAGTTTCTATGAGGAAACTGAGGCCTAAGATCACACAGCTACTTTCTAAATATTACCCTGAATCACAGCCTATGGGAGGATTGAGGTAAAATCAGAAGGAAAGACAACTGAGTATAATCTGCAGAATTTGAAGATAAACATCTAAATTCTAGTTCCTCCTTTGTCCCTTTTCTTAAAAACTTCATGGAAGTATGCCTACCTTGGATTTATGGCCGTAATTGAGCACAGAACTTCTTGCTTGATTACAATTAATTTTATCACATAGTGCCTAATTTCTTGGCTGAAACTCTGAACAAAGGTATAATATAATGCATTACTTGGGAGGTAAAATTCAAAACAAAATGTGATAGCACTTTGATTTGGAATTTCAATTAAGGACCATTCATTAAACACCTCATTGTCTTGCTCCTGCCTATTCAAGATTTCCTATCAATACAAAATGGGAAGAATTGACCCAAACAGCTTGACTTTTATTGCATTACCCATACACTTTTCCCCTTAGGCAGTGACTTGATCGGTCATTTTAGGCTGCAAGAAGGATGTATAATATGTTCTCTTCCATTTAAGAGTTTATATAGAGAAAGTAGGGTTTAGATGCCCAAGTGCTCAATCTGACACTCTTCGTGAGAACTAACTTAATTTTTTTAAGGATTCCGAAGTTATTAATGTAATTGCTATCTCATAGACACAGCAGTCATTTTAATACTCTTATTCATCAAATGTTTTTGCCTCTTGATTCTTGAATATAATCTGCTTTGGAGCCAACAAGGGATCATGGGAGGACAGTGAATGTAATGCCTGCAGGAGGTGTTGTGTGGATTATTTTTACATATATTTTGATGTATTCAGTTCCAGAATCAGGTCATTTTGCAGATCAGCACAGTGATATTTACCCTGAAGTAAAAGATGTATTTCCATTTCTTTTACATATTAAAAGTTATCTTTTGGATTTGAAAATTTGAATCTTTTTTACTTTAACTTTGGGTCTCATTAAAATTACAGAAAGAGGAATGAACAAATCTATATATAGCTTTTTCTTTCACACAGCAGTTAGCAACGAAAGTCAAGAAGTACCCTAGGCTGTTCATATTTCTTCTTTGCCTATGGGAAATCTCTTTTGGTGGGTTTTTTCTGTGTCTCTATGAGGCAGGCAAACCAAATGTCTGCAGCAGCTGAAAGCCACAGGGGACAGTCCTGGCGTTGGGTCTTAATTATGGAGCTACCTCCAGCGATCTTGCCATTTCCTGAAGCTCGCATGAGGAGACATTCCAGCTTGCCATCTTCAGCAGCTTTGATCCAATAAAGCACCTCATAGGTGTTTGCTAAGACAGGAGAAATGTGTGTCCTCTCGTCTGTGGTGTCTCAGGTCTGAATGTCTTGTTGGCCTGACCACGCCAATGATGGACTAAGGTTTAAATTGTAATTGCAGTTGAAACCATTCATTCTTGCTTAGGCATCTTTCTTAGGTTTTCCTTTTCCTCTTCCCATTACCATCACTGTCATCTTAAAACAGCATTTCACAGCTAGACGACAGCCACATAACCCTCTGTCTTCTTGCCTTCAGTCTCTCCCTGTCTCCACTTCATTGCATGTACCAATGACTTACTGTTCTTCCTTAAACAGTGTTCTCATCATAATACTACCCTTTTCAGTTGCCCTCTATTTTACACTCCATATATGTTTGGCCATAATAATTCATTATTCTCCATAATCAAATTCCCTTCTTTTTACATGTCCAGCTTTCTGCACACCTGCTCCATTCAGGCTGTTTTCCTCACCATGACTGGTCACAATGATAATTGATCATGTCTTTAGTGCTTCTTCTTTTTCTGTTCCCTGTCTCAGTCTTTGAACAGCCTCTACCTCAAAACATGTGCCTGGACTACCCTTGCTTCCCTCTTTGCATCTTTAAACCCTAACATGATGTTAAGGCCAGAACCCTTGGATCAGCACTGTCCTACAGAAATATAAGGTGACTGCATATGTAATTACATATGTCATTTTAACTTGTCTCATAGCTATATTAAAAATGGTAAATATAAACAGGTGGAAAGAATTTTAATCATATTTCTGTTTAATCCAGTATATTCAAAATATTATTTCAACACATAATCAATATACAGATGATTAACGAGATATTTTACTTTTTTAAATGAAATCTTTGGAATCAGGTTTTTTTGACACTTATAACACATCTCATTCAGACTAGCCACATTTCAGGGGCTCAACTGCCACATGGGGTTAGTGGCTACCGTACTGGACAGTGTAGCCTTAGACCATTTTAGGCCATGCTTTTTTCCTTTCCTCTGCCTTTCTGTCACCCTTATTTTTCTGACCACCCACTGGATATGTCTTCAGGGATGCTTTTCAGGCTCCTCCATCCCATCACATCCAAGGAGACCTCATGAGCTTCCTCCCTGCATTCCTCATCCCCACACCATCCGCTCAACAGCCCTGTCCAGAAACCTGCCAGTCATGGTTGATAGCCTCTTTCGTCACCCTAAGGAGTGTGCTGTTAATAATATATAATAGTGTTCTGACTTGTCTTATTTCCTCTATTGCCCCTGTTCCATATTTTGTCTTTGCAGAACCAAAGTTATATCACTCAATTTCATTTAACGTGCAGTTATTCCTCATGATGTATCTTATAATGGCTGGGCTCCCAATGTGTCATCAAGGTCCTCCCTGCCCTGGCCCTGGTCTGCTTTTCCAGCCATAACTTCTGCCCCCTTCTCTCTCTCTGATGCTGCAGTTATCCACATGTTTTATGGCTCTTCACATCTTGCCTCTCTTCATGTTTTCCTCACTTAATACTTACTGTTCTCTATGCCTACGATGCCCTTTCTCCCAACCTGTGCTCCTTCCTTAAAAGTTCCCTTTCATTCATTGTCTCAGCTCAAACATCACCTCCTCTGCAAAGTCTCCCTTCTTCCATCCAGGAATAGTTTTAAATATCTCCTCTTTTGTTTTAACACATCATCACTTATACTATTTTTTTTTTTTTTAATTTCCTAACTCCTCCCTTAGACTTGTGAATTCCTTGAGAATAAAGACAGTGTGTTTTTATCTTTATATGCCTAACACCAAGTAATGCCTGTTACAATGATAGCGGTGATTCCATATGTGGATATTTGCTGTGTTGCTCAATGGCATATTGACCCACCACATGGCTTGATACTTATATACCATGTGATTATTTTAGAAAGATTATTTTTGTCTTTCATGCTGAATTATAAGCTACTTGATAGCAAGGTTCTATCTCTTACTACTCACATGTCATTAGCCAGGTAAAAGTTAATTTGAAAAAAATATATATATGTATGTGTGTGTGTGTATCTCCCAGGTGTCACTAACTTAGTTCAACCAGAGGAAGCCCTTTTTCCTGATAAGGAATATTTGCTATAGTCTCAGGGATTCACTTCCATCTTTGTAGACTCCATCTCTTTCTAGGTCAAATAAGACAGAGCTGAGTCTCATCCACATTGCAGACTTTGGAGCTGTCCTGGAAGGGGTTGCACAGAATAACTTCCGGGTGTTTGCCTGGACACTTTATGGATAGACAATGGAATACATTTATTTCATCAGCCATCATTCAGCAATATTTATTGAGTGAAAAAACTGTGGTCATTAAGCACAATGTCAGAGTTAAAAGTGAGAGGTCTATGTCTGTTTCAATTTTTGCACCCTCTACAAAGAACCTGTTGTATAAACTAGGTGTTACTATCATCATTCTTATTAGAAGAATCTGTATGTTCCTCATAAGAAATGATCCCATACTATGATGAACATACATTTGAAGAAGTGTTGGTTCTTTGTGAGAAAAATCATTTCTACCTTTTCAATGTAAGGAGATAAAGCACATAGTTTTTTATGTCCCTTATTCACCAGTCAACACAGATTTCTGTGTCTAGCACTTCTTTAGGTGCCATCCACTTGTATTATGATTGATAGTTATAGAAGATGACTAGATAAACCATTTCAACGCTGCTCAATGGGATTATTTTTTAAATGCTTACTAAAACAGTGTCCTTCTCACCTCTGATAACTGTAGAGAGCAGGAAAGCCCTTTCCTGATTAAAGGACACTGTTAAAACAGTGGTAAACACTTTCAATTTAATACTATGGACTGTGAAACATCTCTGTTAGCTGTGTTGTTAAGACTCAAGGTAAGTCTGTGCTTATGTAAACTAGAAAACTATATGTGAAGACTTCACAGTTTCTCTGACATCTGTGGAACAAGAATCAAGCCCAGAAGAAAGGCATGGAAATTTTTCCTATTTTTAAAAACTTTCTTTTTTCAAATAATTTAATACTTAAAGAAAAGTTGTAAAAATAGTACAGAGAGTTCACCAATTATACCCTTGACTCAGCTTCGCCTGAATGTAGGAAATTAACATTGGCGAAATACTACTAACTAAACTTCAGACCTTATTAGAATTCACCAGTTGTTTTTCTTCCCCTAATATTATTTTTCTATTTTAGGATCCTATCTAGGATCTCACATTGCATTTCGTTGTTGTGTCTCCTTTGTCTATTCTAATTTGTGACAGTTCCTCATTCTTTCCTTGTCTTTCATGACCTTGACACTTTTAATGAGACGTGGCAAGTTATTTTGTACAATGTCTCTCAATTTAGGTTTTTTAGACGTTTCTTCATGATTCAGTTGAGGTTATACGCTTTGGGGAAGAATGCCACAGAGGTCACGTGGCACCCTTCTCAGTGCGTTATATCAGGGGTACATGATGTCTATATGTACTATTACAGGTGATATTAACTTTCATCACTTGGTGAAGATAATATCCGCTGGATTTCTCCACTGCAGAGTGACTAATTTTTGCTTTCTAATTGATGAATATCTTGGAGGGGATATTTTGAGTTAATGCTAACATCTTATTTCTCCTCAAACATTTGTACATTGATTTTAGCTTCCATTGGTAGATGTTGCCAGCAACTGTGGTGTCTGCCTAATCATGATTTTGTATTTCCCTTAGATGGCAATTATTTTTCTGTCTTTCTTCCCTTTGAGAACATATTGGTACATCTACCCGGACTCCAAGGGAAGAGTCTGATTCAAAAGTTGATATATTTGTAGAACTGGTTAGGATGCTGAATTTTTTAGACTTCCTCATATTAGGCTGTCTTAGTCTTTATCTGTTTATCTGTTTGTCTGTTTATCTATCCATCCATCCATGTATCCAACTCTCCACCTATCTCATGATAACAGTAGGTCAGATTATTCCAACCCTGTCTCATTTACTCAGCCAAATATTATACTGGTAAATGTATATCTCTTGTCTTTCCATATTGTCTGGATAAGCTGTGGCATATGTTTGCACTTTAAAGGCCAATTAGAGTCTTGGAAGTCAATACAAAAAGAAGAAAAAAAGAAAAGGAAAGGAAAGAAAAAAGAGGGAAGTAACCTATTCCTCTTTATTGTACTCTAAAATCATCACACTTTCATTTTATTATCTGAAAAGCCAAACTTCTGTCTGAGTTGACAGATGCCTTTGATGAAAGGAACAGGTGTGAGGAAAGAAAAGGAAAGATAACAAACTTGTTTGGGGCACAAAGAACATCTACAAGTGGCCAAAAGAAAAGGGATTCCCGATGGAAGAAAAGGAGTCTTCTTGGTTTGTTTTGGTTCCCTGGCGGCTGAGAAGAAAGCCCACATCTGATGTTACAGGCACTTTGCTTGGTTTATCCTGGTTTGCCTTTCTTCTTTTGTTAAAGTACATAGACCAGAAGACCAAAAGAAACAAATTTAAACATCAAAGTAAACAAAGGGCAGTCAATACATAATATATAACACAAGTTCACACAAATTTCACAATCCAGAGACAACCCTATTAACATTTTGTTGTGCATACATAGTTACCTAAATATTTTTCCTTCACAAATATGAATTTATAAGTCTATAAACATGAAAACCAGTTTGGTGTCATCTTTTATGCCTCATGAAAAATGACTTGACCTGAGTTGATCTATTTATATATGTATATATAAGCCATGGTAGAAAAGCATATTGGTTTCAAATATAAACATCAAATAAAAAGACTTAGGATCAGATCGTTAAACTACAGACTTCAAAACTTCATAATCAATTGCTATCCATATGGAAGATATTACTGCAAATTCTAAGATGGGTAGCAGCAAGGATTTATTTATTTAACAGTTGTTAATGATTCTCTTAAGCAAACACGGTGAAGCTACCCAGTATATGACATATATGCATACATATAAACTGTATTATATTATATATAAATATATGCTACTTATATACTAGCTGTAATTGTATACTTACTATATATATGCATAAGTGTGTGTGTGTGTGTAGTAAGTATAGGATATTATGTATATATGTGTATACATTAAGTCTAGATATAGTAAATGTAGGATATACTGTTTTGTAATCTGCTCTTTTCACTTAGAAATATATTGTGAGCATCCTTCCAGGTCAGTGAACATAGTTCAACATGATTTTTTAAAGGCTGTTATTCCATTGTAATGTGGTTCACTAATTTATTTAAAACTCTCCATTTATTGGCATTTGATTTCTGGCTCTAGTGTTTGCTATTAAAGACAATATTTGGATGAACATAGCTTTGTGGAGCTGTTGAGTCAAAGGGTAAGCCCATTTTTGTACAGATTTCTAAAATCACACTCTAGAAACGTGGTACTAATTTACTCTCCTGCTGACAGCAGAGGCACCTGCCAGGTGTGCCACAGCTTCTCCAAATACTGGTAGCATCGCTCTTTTTAATCTTTTTGGTAGAAAAAAAATAGTACCTCATTCTTTTATTTTATTTCTCTCTTTTCCAGTGAGTTTGAATATTTTTCCTCGTGTTTCTTGACCATTTTTTATATACTTCTCTGAATTGCTTTGCTTAACTTGACATAATTCTGCAAATAAAAGTATTTACTTTCTAGGGTGATCTCTATCATAATCCTCCCTCATTCATAGCAGAAACTTTAAACTCAACCTTGTAACACTTCCCAACTTACTTAGTTCATTGTTTTTCTCTAGAATAGGCAACACTCAATTATCCATTGTCCTTAAGAGCACACAGTGGAGGTTTTCGGATCCAAGATCTGTCAGTCTGATTTCTTCTCACATATTCTAATGAACTGTGACAGAATGTCTCCCCTTTAAAGTGCATGACCCACCAAGGCTTCTTCTCCAGAGGTGAAAACAATCTTAAACCCGCTTTCCCATTTAAATTACCTTTATGCTACTCCCCTGGCCACCAATCCATTTCTTACTGTGGCTGCTCCATTCCGTGGTGGTTGGGTCTCAATGTTCAGTGCCTCCATTCACCATGCTCTTTCCCTCCCTGCATCTCCTCTCTGCTTGGAGTGGCCAAGTCATTAATGAAAGGATTGATTTACATCTTGATATTTCCTTTGTGATTGTTGTTTACTCTTTAGGGCTTCTTTCATAGTCAAAAATTAAAATCTCAAACTTGCTTATAAAAGACGTGAAGTTGCTGCCTCTGGCAGGTGCCCAGGTACCAGGAAAAACAACGAAAACCAAGAAGGCATGTAACTCTTGATTAGACTTTGCACAGCTAATTGGATTTGGATTTGTAGGAAATTCAGAAGGTTTTCCAGAAAACTGGCTGCTATTAAATTACTTTCAACATTAAGGTCCAGACCAAAGCTGCTGTCCCACTCCTCTTTGTGAAAACCTCCCTGAACCGCCCCTCATCAGAGGAGAACACCCGTCAGAGAAACCATTGCGGCAACAGATTCTCTAATGCGATTTTCATTAATTTCTTCACTGCTGGGCATGAAAATAACAGGAACTAAATTCTCTCACAATCATGCTTACAATCTCAAATCAGAGCAATTGTCAGGGAGTTACAGAAATGTTATAATAAACGTTATTTCATTTTACTTATGATAATAATGGCTCTGCTATTAACCAGTACCACAGTCATACTACTCTCAATCAGGGAGAAAAAGGGATCATTTCATCCCATCTGGCTGGGCCTGTTAAGAGCATTTGCTATGCACATTTTTGTTCAAAAGGTGTTTCTTTTCTAATGCATTCGTGTGGTGTGTGAAGATCAGAATTGCAAACAGGTCAAATGGGAAGTACATCTTTCTGTTCCTCATTCTCAGAATGCGCTTCCTACCTTCCAGGAGGTTGCAGCCTGGTTTATATCTACATCTTTGTTAGTAAGAGCTGTCTTCTTTATAAGCAGTGTTGCCATGTGACCTTTGGAAATAGATCTGACAGAGAATTTTGAAAGTGCCAAGCTGAAGCTTGGAATGTGGGAATCAGGTTTGTAACATGTTGGTTGTTAGGCCCTGATCAGTGACTTCCTTAGATGTGTGTGTGTGTGTGTGTGTGTGTGTGTTTTAGTAATTAGGGTTTGTCATTTGTCAGGGGAGAAAGAGATTTTCCCCATGCCAGATGAATTCTCTTTGCCCCTCACCCCCAAGCCCCATCAAAGCCATGCAAGGCTGGTTATTCACATGGTTACAGTGAGTAGGCCACCAACACCTTTCTGGAAAATTCTGAACACATATCCCAGATTCTGGGCTTGTGCCTTAGACTTCTGGAAGTGCCATTTCTGAAAAACAGGCTCCACCAGCCAGAGTTCTATGCCAGTTCATCCCATGACAGTAAGAGTTGGCCCAGTCAGGGTCTCATTGTCCTGTGGTGTGATCACTCCCCTTGGGAGAACAGGTGTTGGTTGTTCAGTGATGCTGAAGTCTTTGGGAGGCACATATTGTAGACATACTGTGTGTGTGCCCTGGTGGCCATTGGTAATGAGTTTACTTCCTGTCTCCCCATGTCCTAGCTAGGTGACCTTGGTAACTTATTTATCCTCTTTTTCTGAAGTTTCCTTAGCTGTACAATACTGATAACCACATCTAACTCACAACGTTATTGTAAGAATAAAATAAGATCATAAATGTAAACCACCCGACCTAGTGCCGGGCACATAATAAGCACAATATAAATAGTAGCTCTCCCCTTTGCATTAATAGTTCTGCACCCATAGTTTCTAACTCTTGCTAAAATCCATGCATGAGGGACCGCTCTGCTCAATTAGTCGCATTTAGTTATGAAGCAGCACATAGGTGTTTGAATTGAAGGTTGTCGTAAGATTACTTTATATTCTATTTAAATATTTTAAAGGGTTTTTTTTTTGAAAGGTATGTTAGTAGAAAGCTTATCTTTGTATTTACATACAAGCCTATTCAGGTAGTACTTTTTGTCCTTTAAGTTGTGACTTAGAAGTAGAAAATATGAAGACAAGATAAATATTAGATGAGATGCAAGCAACTATAAAGGACATTGTTCACTTAGCTAAGCAGTCGTTTCCTCATTAAGGAAAAGGAAAGCATGTGTTGGACTGGGAACTAGTGGTGCAGATCGGGACAGTGCTTCTGCCTGCGAGAGGAGGGTTGCCGAATTCTCAATGTTCAGATGCTCAGGAGAGCTTTGCAGGCAAACTCAGGCCTTTCTGAGAGACAAGATAGGAGAGGGAGTAATATTGTTGAACACTTACTAAATGCCAGAATAAAAGTACTTTTAATTCTTTCCTTGTTTAATTTTTACAGAATTATACCTATGATGTTTGTTATCATGATCTGCATTTCCACATGTGGCAAGGGAGTCTAACTAATTTGTTCATGGATATATTGCAAATCGACAGCAGAACCAGGATTTGAATCCATGTGTGCCTGCTTTCAAGTGCGTGCTCCTCTAGAGTGTAGGTCTTAGTTCACAGATGTAGGGGAAGCTGCAGAACAGATTGTTAAAATCTGATCATTCACGCACAGAGATACAACCCATCTTGAATCTTGATTCTGTATAACTCAAATGGAACAAAGAAGTCGGGAAAGATGATGTTTCTCAGGATAACTGGATAGCTAGCAAGAGCTTATGGGCTCTGCTTTGATGCAAAGCTGACAGAATTCTACGAGAGTCATCGGAATACTTGGGGAAGCTTTTCCAAAGCAATAAATCCTGGGCTCTGTCCTTAAAAATCCTGATTGTCCCACCCAGAAGATATAATTATGCTATTGCGCAATAAACCAGAGATTCCTGAGAGAATGAAGCCTTCTTCAATGCAGATCAAGGTCCTGACTGGGCCTTGAATGCATAAAGAGTCCATTTTAAGGCAGAAACAATGGAGAACACTTAAACTGCTCTGGGTTGAAGGGCAACATTTGCTTTAGACCATCATCAGAGCATCTCCCTGTACTCCTCCATGTAGGTGACCAAGTTGGCCTGCGCTCCTCTGGTCAGGTCCCCAGCTCAGGTCCTCCCTGTGGACATGGTCCACATTGTTGCTGCTGGCCAGCCTTTGTCTCCCTCCAACCACAAGCTCTGTTGCACCCCTTACCTGATGGGGTCATCACCATCTCACCAACTAGTTGCTGAGTAGGAAGGAAAGACGTGGACCACCAAAGCATTGATGATGGATTTTACGTGGGGTGGGGAAGGAATATTCCTGTGCTTGTTTTACCATTTTGATCTTTTCTTTTAATTATTCTCTCTTCAGTCAAGTCATTGGGGCAGATTTTCATCAATCAAGATATAGTTCATTCATTCTTTCAGTCAATCTAAGCTTCTTTTTTCATGATTATCCTTTTAGCCGAATTATCTTGGAGTAGATTTTCATCATTCAAGATAATCTTATTCATTCTTCCAGAAAAAAATTTGAGAACCTAAAATATGCCAGGTGTTATTTTTGCTGCTGGCCATACACTGTTGAAAAAGATAAGACCCTCTTCACGGAGCTTTCCACATGGTGAGCAGGATAGAGTAGGGTAAGTAATTTCAAGTGTTACAAACACTAGAGAGGGAAACCACAGGGTCTTTTGGTGTGATAGAATGAGTTGAGGGGTCAGGGAAAGCTCGGTGGAAGGAATGTTTGAAATGAATGAAGAAACAATTCTCTTACCATTTCTTAACCTCTTCAGTAATAAGCCATGTAGCTAACAGCATGAACCTATAACAAAGACGTCATAGTTCTCATGGTGGCACTATATATCCTGTCTATAAACTTTATATATGAGAAAATGAACAGGCTTATAAAGTTTTGTCCTCATTATCTCAAGCCAATGAAGTAAAAGTAATGTCAGAATATTTTAGCTGAAGTAGAGTAAATCATTATGATTTACTCTAATGATGGTGATATACCAAAGTGGGGCATTTGGGTGACTTCAGGTAATTTAGCTCAGTACCTCTTCCCTTCCATATTTCTTTTCATTCCCTTTATAGCAGTGTTTACATTAAGAATGACCCTCAGATCTACCTCAGAATCCATTTGAGTGGTTGCTAAAACTGCAGTTTCTTGGCCTCCACCACAAACTTGCAGAACCAAAGCTATTTAGGGTAAAGACTATCTGCATTTTTAACAAGATCCCAACACTTCTCCTGCACACTAACGTTTGAGAAACACAGCTTTAGAGTTTTATCTTTCTCCTGTTGTCTCATTAACATTGTCATCTTTGCATCAATCAGCTGATAAAGATGCTGTTTAAGAACTGCACTCTGCCTTTGTGACCAGCCTGATGCCTCCATGTGCCCATTTGGTCAGATGACAGATTAAAAGTAAATAGAGCTAAGCTACTCATCCCAGGTTGCCTGTGTTTACAATTAGCAACTGGTGGCTCCTTTGCTAACCACACATTTACCCTCTCTCTGTCCCAATGAAGACCCATTCACACACAAAATATTCACAATTTTGATTACACTTTTCATTTCATATTCTGCTTTTCCCATTTTATTCTTTCTTTTTCTTCCTTTGGCCTTGCCTGGTACTGTGCATATGTATGTTTACATGTGACTATAAAAATGAGTGATGTCTCTGTGTATCTGTGTGTCCATGTGTATGCACATGTGTGTGTGTGTGTGTGTGTGTGCATGATGTAGGTCACCCACAGTTCATAGGTAACCAGGCAGTCCATTGTTTTTCCACCTGTAATAAGGCATTCAAGAAAAGGATCATTAAGTAGGTCAGAGACCTTAAGAAGTTGACTAGCAATGGTGATAGTGACCCGAGTCACTGATGGTGAGGCTGGCATGACTGAGAAGCCAGGCACTAAAATGGTAGTCTCTGCCTCCATATTTTCCATGTTCTAAACCTGGCTGAGGAACCTGTTAGGGTTGTATAGGAGTGAGTGGGCCGCAGTTTGTGGTATTAATATTAGCCCTCATCACTACTCTTTAATTCAGCCAACATTTATCAAATCCCTACTATGTACCAGCATCTGTGGACTTACAAAGGTAAATAGGACATACTCTCTGTCTTCCTGGAGTACTGTTTGAGAGTAACCTGTACACACAACCAAATAATGCTTTCTCAATACAAAACGTTATGGGATCTCAGAGGTAGCCACAATTTTCTGGAAAGCATAGGGAAGACTCCTCAGAGGAAATGACTTTCAAAGTGGATGCATCGTAAAATCCCAGGTGGACAAGAGGAAGTTTCTGATTAGAGGACGCAGGATGTGGACACATGCAAGGGCAATGTGGATCAAGAATGCCCACTTAGTCACGGACGTGAAAGAGTTTATGCCATGCTTAGAAATGTGACTCCTCCATGTTGTGCAGACTTGTTAGTGTTGCCCGATTTCAGTCCTCAGTTTTGTATAAGAACATTAGCATTAGAATAGTCGAAGTCATGAGTTTAATTTCTGATCCAATCCCAAATCTCACTGTTAAATGCTACTTGCCCTTAATCTCATTGTACACTCTGCCCACATCCCAGGCCACATTGAGAAAGGGTCACCATAGGAAAATCTGGATGTCTCTTGGAACAGTCCAACCTTTGGCCGCGTTATTTTTATTTTTTAATTTCTTTGAGTTAACACTCATGAGCATTGACCTTATCAATGATCATATATTTTTCTGTGCTTTAAAAGCACAGGCTATAAGGAAATAATCTCATATGTGTGCCAAGATATATACAGAAGGATATTCAAGGCAGCATTGTTTATAATAGTGAAAAATTGAAAACTAGTATAATTTCAAACAATTTACTTAAGCAAATACTGTACGTTCATATGATAGAATATAATGCAATCATTAAATCATATTTTCATCTTAATTATATGCGAAAATGTTTGCTCTATACCTTAGAAAAAACAGAATATGAAACTAAATACACAGTATTATACCTAGTTATTGGAAAAAAGTAATGCATGGACATATGTGTAAACATGGAAGTGTGCAGACAGGATTATATAAGGAAATGCAACAAAGCAAAATAACAGTAGTATCTTTGGATGCTATAATTATGGGTGAGTTTTATTACCCTCTTTTTATTTTTCTACATCGTCAAAATTTTCTATAATAAAAATATTATTTAAAAATAAAAAGACTGAGGGGTAAATAAAAACAGAAGCCCAAAATAGATCTGTGGTCAATGTTCCGGACCTAGCCATTATGAGAAGAGACAACATAGGGAAACATGCAAACCTATGCATGTTCTCAGTCACTTAATACATTTCCGGTTCTCATGTTGCACCAGCAGCAGCCTGATGCAGTGAAGACTGAATCAGTTAGTCTTGGAACGAGTGGCTCAGTAAAACATTCCTGTGTTTGCCCTAAAACTGCACAATTTTGGCAGGAAACTCACCTTTCTTTCTCTTTATTATCATTCTTCCAATGTGTTGGGGTTTTGAATGAGAAGTGCTGAGGCTAAAGCCTGTTTCTAATTAGCTTACTTATCTGAAGAGTGAGTGTAAATGGCATTAATGCACCTAACAAGACATCTTTGATAATTGTACTTTCCTTGACTAATAGCACTACGGCCTGCTGCAGCGCCAACAAATACTGCCCCCGTGTTTACATAATAACTGAGTTTTAATTAGTTTGTGCATGTTTATGTGACCTTGAGTGGAGATAAAAAAAAAAATCCTTTCAAGGTTGAAGAAATGCTCAGGTTCCCATCCCAGCCTTGGATGTGTCAGCCAGGAAAGGCACCTCGCAAAGGCTGGCTGCTGGAACGCGGAGCCTGAGCAGTAAGCCCAGGAATGGAGTAGGTCTCGGCCCTGACAGCTTATCTTTAAGCTCAAGGCTTTCACCTAATTATTTGTCGTTGATGTTGCTGGTCTGGTGAAGCATAACCAGAAGGAACTTGGGTGGCACAAAAAGGGGGAGATGGCAGCTTTTCTCTTACCTTTCAAGCTGTGTTTCCTCCACTTTGGGTTGTAACTCAGGATGATTTTCTAAGTCCACATAAGATTTAAATCAAGAACAGAGCTCTCCTTCTGGAATCTAGCTGTGGCTGTGGCGTCATTCATTCTTAAGGAGTGATATGGGTGACAGAGACATGCCTGCCCACAGTCTTAAAAGCCTCAGAGGCCGGCCCAGTGGCCCAGTGGTTAAGTTTGCACCCTCCGCTTCGGCTGCCCAGGGCTTCGCCAGTTCGGATCCTGGGCATGGACCTAGCACTGCTCATCAGGTCATGCTGAGGCAGCATCCCACATAGCAGAACTAGAAGGATCCACAACTAGAATATACAACTATGTACTGGGGGGCTTAGAGGAGGAGAAGAAGAGAAAAACAAAAGCCTCTGCCAGGTTAGGTCCTAGGGGTGCCCACAAGATAATCATGCTTCCTGGATAAAGGATTGTGGCAGTAGATTAAGACCCTCCATGGGATAGGTCCAGAATCACAGAACAGATCTGCATACATGCACAATATAATAGCCTAAACATAGGCACTGTTGAGCTGTGTGCCCAAGTAACCAGTCCTTTATACAGTGCTGCCACTCCAATGACTGTGGCCCGTCTATTTAGCTGTGTTACTGGAAGGAGCCAGTGAAAGTCACAGCTTAACAAATTCAAGCAAACACTTACTGTAACCTAAGATAATTAGATAATAGCAAGATAAGAGCTCTAGACATGGAAGCTGTCACTTTTGTGATGGTTGTATTTTATTTTTATTGGAGGGAATTCCTAAGTGAGGTGGGAGGCTAGGTTTGGTGACCTTTGATTATTTCTTATGACCCTAAAAGTTTATGAGGTTAAAATATGCTCTATTCAAATCCAGTTAGATTAAGCTATTGTTAATAGAGTAAGATTTAGTGAGTAAATGTTTGTTGTTTATAATAGTCCACATGATTTTTAATGTGTATCATAATGAAAAACAGAGTAAATGGTCAAAACTTAAAGAAAAATTGGTGAAAAACTTGAAAGAAAGATTACAAACCATAAGTGAGAGCTGAAATACGCTAATGTTATTTCCCTTTTAGTGGCACATGGTTCAGGCCTAGTAGTTTGATCAAAAAGCTGTAGACAAGACCTCACTATCCACTTGGTAACACCTTATCCAAGTATCTGGATGGCAATAGTCTCGTTAATATTGGACCCGAAAGGACCACCTAAAATTTCACGGCAAGTGACATGATATATAATGGAAAATTAGGAAGTTAATTTGATGGCACACATCATTCATTCTCTCAGTCAGTCAGCAGATTTATTGAGTGCCTCCTTTTCCCAGGTATTGCTCTGTTTGCTGGAGATCATCAGGAAACAAAGCAGATAAAACCTCTGCTGTCATGGAAGTTACATTCTAACTGGAGAAAGGCAGACAATAAACAAGGAAATGTATAAAATGCCAGATGTTGTGAAATGCTATAGAGAAAAATGAAGCAGGATAAATGGGATAATTTTGGGAGTAGGGAGGTCACTATTTTTTACAAGGTGGACTTCAATAAAGTGAAGCAAAGACCTAAATAAAATGAAGAAGCAAACCGTGTGTCTATCTGGGCGAAAGACACACTAGCAGAGGAGACATTAGGTACAAAGGCCCTGAGATGCCAAAGGCTTGGCAGTTTCAAAGAAGAGCAAGGATGTGTGGATGGAGCAGAGTGGGCAGAGGAAATAATGGGAGGAGTTGGTGTCACAGAGCTGGGTGGGAGCCAGCTGATGAGTGATAAGCCATTGTTGGAGAAGGAATCGCCTGGAAATTAAGAAGGGAGTGTGTTGGAGAAGCCGACAGTGAGCCAAGTAAATCATTCCTCAGAACCAGCTTTGTCTGTGAACCAGGCAAAACCACCTACCCAAGTGCTAATTAAAAAAAACAGTCGAGGAGAAATCCGCTTGGGAGAATGCACAATTGGGGTGACAATTCTGCTGCAACCCTCTAGGGAGAACAGAGGACCCTCTCCCCTTTCCAGTTAGTCGTTTATTGTTATCTACTCGCTGTTTCCCCTTTCAGAAAACTGATAAACTCCTGCAGTCAGGAGAAAATAATACACACCTATGACTTTACATTTCTAGTCAAAATCATTCTTTCTAGCCAATATTTACTTTTTTCAGGGGTCAGATCTGGAAGCCATCAGCTGGATCCCTAGAGTTGATTTCAGTTGGCTGATGGAAACACTGTGTGGGTGTGGGGCTGTAGAGTTAAATCATGTTGTCAGGGCCATAGCCCCAGGCTTAAAATAAACTGTCCTGAGCAAAAGAGAAGGAGGCAATTGGAAAGCACCGATTCAAATAAAAGTTGAAACTCATTCTGTCCTCTCCTAGGTTCCTGGTGCTTGCTGATATCATTTCCAAAATCCCATTGTGCATTGGAACCGGGGAACTGTTGGAAGTATCCAAAGCTAAGAGATTTATAACTCCCGTTTAAGTGATCATTCCAAAATTATCTAGAGCGGGTAGAACTTTTTAACTCATTTTGGGTCTTATCGCCTTGGACCTTTCACTCATTAAAAATGTCCGTATGTATGAAGTCATTTTAGGAGATTTAGAGACTTCCCAATCTTGCCAATGGATTCCGGTTAAGTTTTTAACGCTAGCGGAGGATCAAAAATGAAATTAGGAATGAGACCCAAACTTATGTCTGTGTGTTGTAAATAGCATTAGTGTGAGAGCGACAGGTCTGTGTTCATGTCCAAGTTTTGCCACTTAGCAACCATATGATTTTGGACAGGTCGCATTCTCCCAGGACCTTCTCATCTATAATGTAAGGATAATTATAACTGTGTCTCTAGATTTTTCAGAGTATTAAAGTTGAGAAAAGATGTGATCAAATACTTTCTTAATTATAAAATTATAAATAAATGTTTACTTCTATTATTAAACAGCTTTGTAGACTTTAAAGAATCACTGTACAGTGATTCTTCTGCACCGTTTGAATGAGGCACTTACTGTTGCAGAGAGAGTTACACAAATCCAAATCTATTGTTTGGGACTCCAGAGGGCACTGCTTTCAGGGTCATGATCTTCCTTGTGACATCTGAGAAGCTAACTGTCCCTAATGGTAAGCTCATGTTTTATTCCTTCCCCATCCTCCTTCTATGTGCACATCTGAAAGATCACTGCCCTGCCTGGGTACTTTTGGGCTACTCCCACGCTGAGCCTTTAAATCAGTGCAGTTGTTTCTTGTTTGCCCTAGAGCACCAAATTACTTTACCCTTAATCATCTAGAAAGTAACGAACAATAACCTCTTATTGTAGGTTTCAGGAAACACTATTAAGATGTTCTCAGTGAATAAGTTCTGCAAATCTCTAAGTTCTATCTCCTTAAGCAAGAAATTTTAACAAATGTTTATTTAATTGTTCCTAAAATGTGTTGCGATTACTTGTAGTATTCTGAACACAGTTTAACCTTTTTTTGATCTAAAATTATCATTATAAGCAACAGTTCTTTAGAAGAGTGATTACTAAAATAACTTTTGCTGAGTGCAGCCCCTTTGTCCCTAAATGTCCCACGTTACTCTCAAGGCATCTAGATTTTTTGCTTCTTTGCCTAGTCACCTGTATCTTCCCAGTTGAACATCTTTTCATTTGCCTATTGGCCATCTGTATATCTTCTTTGGGAAAATATCTGTTCATATCTTCTGCCCGTGTTTTATTGAGTTGTTTGTTTTTTTGTTGTTCAGTTGCGTGAGTTCTGTATGTATTTTGGAGATTAACCCCTTGTTGGATATATGATTTGCAAATATTTTCTCCCAGTTGGTGAGTTGTCTTTTTGTTTTGTTCCTGGTTTCCTTTGCCTTGGAGAAGCTCTTTAGTCTGATGAAGTCCCACTTGTTTATTTTTATTTTGTTTCCCCTGTCTGAGTAGACATGGTATTTGAAAAGATCCTTCAAAGACCAATGTTAAAGAGTGTACCACTTGTATTTTCTTCTGGGAGTTTTATGGTTTCAGATCTTACCTTCAAGTCTTTGATACATTTTGAGTTAATTTTTGTGTATGGTGAGAGATAGTGGTCTACTTTCATCTTTTGCATTTGGTTGCCCAGTTTTCCCAACACCATTTATGGAAGAGACTGTCCTTACTCCACTGTGTGTTCTTAGCTCCTTTGTTGAAGGTTAGCTGTCTGCAGATGTATGGTTTTATTTCTAGGACTTCAGATCTGTTCCATTGATCTGTGTGTCCATTTTTCTACCAGTACCATGCTGTCTTGATTGCTCTAGCTTTGTAGTATATTTTAAAGTCAGGGATTGTGATGCCTCCCTTTGTTCTTTTTTCTCAGGATTACTTTAACTTTTTGGGGTCAAGTTTTCTTGCCCCTAGGAATTTTAGGATTCTTTATTCTATTTCCATGAAGCATGTCATGGGATTTTTATTGGGATTGCATTGAATCTGTAGATTGCTTTAGGGAGTATGGATATTTTAACTGCATTCTTCCAATCCATGTCCATGGAATATCTTTCCATTCTTTATGTCATCATTAATTTCTTTCAATAATGTCTTATAGTTTTCATTGTATCTTTCACTTCCTTGATTAAATTTATTCCCAAATATTTTATTCTTTTTGTTGCGATTGTAAATGGGATTGTATTCTTGAGTTCTTTTTCTGTTAGTTTGTTATTAGAGTGTAGAAATTCAACTGATTTTTGTAAGTTGATTTTGTACCCTGCAACTTTGCTGTAGTTGTTGATTATTTCTAATGGTTTTCCAATGGGCTCTTTAGGGTTTTCTATATGTAAAATCATGTCATCTGCAAACAGCAAGAGTTTCAATTCTTCATTGCCTATTTGCATTCTTTGTATTTCTTTCTCTTGCCTAATTGCTTTGGCCAAAACCTCCAGTACTGTGTTGAATAAGAGTGGCAAGAGTGGGCATTCTTGTCTTGTTCCAGTTCTCAGAGGCATGGCTTTCATTTTTTTCCCCATTGACTATGATGTTGTTTGTCATATATGGCCTTTATTATCTTGAGATACTTTCCTTCTATACCCATTTTATTGAGAGTCATTATCATAAATGGATGTTGGATTGTTTCAAATGCTTTCTCTGTGTCTATTGAGATGATCATGTGGTTTTTAGTCCTCATTTTTTTGATGTGGTACATCACATTGATTGATTTGCAGATGTTGTACTATCCTTGTGTCCATGGTATAAAGCCCACTTGATCATGGTGTATGATCTTTTTAAAGTATTTCTGTATTTAGTTTGCCAACATGCTGTTGAAGATTTTTTGCATCTGTGGTCATCAGTGATATTGGCCTGTAATTTTCCTTCTTTGTGTTGTCCTTGTCTGGTTTTGGGATCAGGGTGGGGTAGGCCTCATAATATGTGTTAAGAAGTGTTCCATCTTCTTCAAATTTTTGGAATAGTTTGAGAAGGAAGGTATTAAATCTTCTTTGAATGTTCGGTAGAATTCTCCAGAGAAGCGATCTGGCCCTGGACTTTTGTTTTTTGGGAGATTTTTGACTACTGTTTCAATATCTTTACTTGTGATTGGTCTATTCAGACTCTCTATTTCTTCTTGATTCAGTTTTTGGAGGTTGTATGAGTCTAAGAATTTAGCCATTTCGTCTAGATTGTCCAATTTGTTGGCATATAGTTTTGTTTTATTTTGTTTTGTTTGAGGAAGATTAACTGTGAGCTAACATTTGCCACCAATCCTCCTTTTGTTGCTGAGGAAGACTGTCCCTGAGCTAACATCTGTGCCCATCTTCCTCTACTTTATATGTGGGATACCTGCCACAGCATGGCTTGACAAGTGATGTGTAGGTCCATACCTGGGATCCAAACTGGAGAACCCTGGGCTGCCAAACTGAAATGTGCAAACTTAACTGCTGTGCCACCAGGCTGGCCCCAACATATAGTTTTTCATGGTATTCTCTTATAATTCTTTGTATTTCTGTGCTGTCCACTGCAATTTCTTCTCCTTCACTTCTAATTTTATTTATTTGAGCCTTCTCTCTCTTTTTCGTAGTGAGTCTGGCTAAGGATTTGTCAATTTTGTTTATCTTCTCCAAGAACCAGCTCTTTGTTTCATTGATCCTTTCTGCTGTTTCTTTTGGTTTCAATTTCATTTATTTCTGCTCTGATTTTTATTTCCCTCCTTCTGCTGACTTTGGGCTTTGTTTGCTCTTCTTTTTCTAATTCTGTTAAGTGTAGTTTAAGATTGCTTATTTGAGATTTTTCTTGTTTGTTAAGGTGAGCCTTTATTGCTATGAATTTCCCTCTTAGGACTGCTTTTGCTGCATCCAATATGAGTTGGTATGGTGTATTTTCATTTACATTTGCCTCCAGATATTTTTTGATTTCTCCTTTAATTTCTTCAATCATCCATTGGTTGTTCAGTAGCATATTGTTTAGTCTCCACATATTTGTCACTTTCCCAGTTTTTTTCCTGTATTGTAGTTGATTTCTAGTTTCATAGCATTATGTTTGGAAAAGATGCTTGATATGATCTCAATCTTCTTAAATTTGTTGTGGCTTGCCTTGTTTCCCAACATATGAGCTATCCTTGAGTATGTTCCATTTGCACTTGAGAAAAATGTGTATTCTCTTGTTTTGGGATGGAGTGTTCTATATATATAGTTTTATGTATATATATATGAAGTCCATCTGGTCTAGTTTTGCTCTTAAATCCACTATTTCCTTGTTGACTGTCTGGATGATCTATCCATTGATGTAATTAGAGGGTTACATTTCCCCACTATTATGTGTTGTCGTTAATATCTCCTTTTAGGTTTGTTAATAGTTGCTTTATGTACTTTGGTGCTCCTGTGTTTGGTGCATGTATGTTTATAAGTGTTATATATTTTGGTTGGAGTGCCCCTTTTATCATTATACACTGCCCCTCTTTGTCTTTCATTGCCTGTTTTATTTTGAAGTCTACTTTGTCTGATGTAAGTATGGCAACATCTGCTTTCTTTTGTTTGCCATTTGCTTGGAGTATCATCTTCCATTCCTTCACTCTGTTTGTCTTTAGAGCTGAGATGTGTATCCTGGAGGCAACATATTGTTGGGTCTTGTTTTTTACTTCATCCAGCTGATCTGTGTCTTTTGATTGGAGAATTCCATCCATTTACATATAAAGTGATTATGGACATATGAGAGCTTAATGCTGCCATTTTATCACTTGTTTCTAGTTGTTTTGTATTTCCCTTGTTTCTCGTCCTGTGTATTTCAGACTACCAATTCAATTTGGTAGTGCTCTATAATGGTTTTCTCTTTATTTATCGTTTGTGTCTTGGTTCTGATTATTTATTTAGTGGTTACCATGAGGTTTGTATAAAAAATATCTTAGATGACATAGTTCATTTTCTGGTAGCCTCTTATTTCCTTAGTCTAAGCTGATTCCATCCCTTTCCTCATCTCCTTCTAAGTTGTTGTTGTCACAACTTATTCCATCTTGTATTGTGAGTTTGTGGTTTAAATGACAAGATTATATTTATTTTTGATATTTTCCTTCCCTTTATCTTAAATGTTACAATTAAGTTTTTGCTATCCTGTTCCAATAGAGTGCTACAATTTTCTGATTTTGTCTGCCTATTTATTTCCTTGCTGAAGGCTTTATAAACCCTTTCTTTTTTTTAGGCAATAGGGCCTTCTTGATAATTTCTTGTACAGGGGGTCTTGTGGCAATACACTCCCTCAGTTTTTGTTTATCCGGGAAAGTTTTTATTTCTCCATCCTATCTGAAGGATATTTTTGCTGGATAGAGTGTTCTTGGCTGAAAGTTTTTGTCTTTCAGAATTGTGAATATATCATTCCACTCTCTCCTAGCCTGTAAGGATTCTGCTGAGAAATCCGCTGAAAGCCTGATGGGGGTTCCCTTGTAAGTTATTTTCTTCTGCCTTGCTGCGCTTAATATTTTTTCTTTGTCATTGACTTTTGCCAGTTTTATTACTACATACCTTGGAGAAGCTCTTTCTACATTGATATAATTAGGAGTTCCATAAGCGTCTTTTGCTTCTATTTCCAGCTTCTTCCCCAGGTTTGGGAAGTTCTCAGCTATTATTTCTTTGAATAGGCTTTTTGCTCCATTATCCCTCTCTTCTCCCTCTGGAATTCCTATAACCCTTATGTTGCATTTCCTAATTGAGTTGGATATTTCTCAGAGAATTTATTCACTTAATTTTAGTCTTAGTTCTCTCTCCTCCCTCTATATTTCTGTCATCCAGACTGCTAATTCTGTCCTCCAGAATATCGACTCTGTTATTCAGAGAGTCTGGATTGTTCTTTATCACTTCAATTGTGTTTTTCTTCTCCAACATTTCTGATTTTTCTTTATAATTTCAATCTCTATTGTGAAGAATTCCTTCTGTTCATTAATTATGTTCCTGATTTCATTGAACTGTAACTTGTTGATTTTTTATATGATAGCTCTTTTGAATTCTCTGTCACTTAGATTATAAATTTCTGTGACTTCAGGCTTGATTTCTGGGTGCTTGTCATTTCCTTCTAGTCTGGTGTATTAATATATTTCTTAATGTTATTTGATGGTGTGGATTTTTGCCTTCTCATAGTGATAATATCTGGTCACATCTTCCACCTGCTGACACTGGGGAGAGAGGGTCAAGAGGTGTGTATTTTGAGCCTGCCATGATCCCTGGCATCAGTCTGTAGAATCTGTGCTGACAGGGCCCATCTACAATTGCTGGCTAGCTCACTCACACCTGCTGCTTTTCTAACGTATGCATGGGCACTCGTACTGACTGGCTGAGCTAGAGCACTGGGCAGGGGGCATGGAGTTTTCTTTCCTATACACAATCCCCAGGGCAATCTCACTGTACTCTCGCTGTCTGCCCTCCTGGGGTGCTGGCTTGATGAAGACACCCCTGCAATAGATTATCCTCCTCTGGGTAGGGCTCTCCCACAGGCTGTGTGGGAACTGGGAAAGCGAAGGTGTTCCCATGGAGAGCTGGCCCTCCCGTGTCTTTTCTCAGAGCTGTGTGCAGTCCCCCACCTTGGGTCACTGCCATTGGGGTAGGGAGAGGAGATCCCCTTACCTCCTCACTAGGTCCTTATTACTTCCTCCTAGGTCATCCAGCACCTCCGCCTTCAGATGTATGGCTGTATGGACCTCTCAAACATCTTTTGTGTTGTGTGAATGTCCTCTGTTGGTTTATGAATGTCCTTTTCATTGCATCTTAGAGGAAAGAGTTTAAGAGAAGACCTCACTCTACCATGATGCTGATGTCACTCCAAAAAAAACTCCACCTCTACTTTTAATTTACTCCATCTTATAGTGCTTCATAAGCTTAATGATTTTAGTCCTACCTTCAGGTTTTTTGCCACATTAGTTTTACCTGAATTATTATGCCTATAATGCTTTTTAAAAAAAAAAAAAAAGGCTAGGTTTTTTTACTTAAAGTTATTTTAAAAGAAAATTATATCATTATTCTATTTCCAGTATAATTGTCACTTATATTTTAGTGTACATTAAAGTAAATATATAAGGACTGCTCCTTTCAGCCAAGATAAAGTAGCAAGGAATGGATTTACACTCCTGCCTGAAACAACCAAAAGAATGTACTAACTATATGTAATAATTGTTTTTAAGACACTGTGTTAGGCAATGAAGGACAGTGATTCCTGAGAGAGAAAAAAATCTATTGTTGCCCCTACTTACCCTCTTTAGAGAGTTTCCAATGCACAGTACAAGGAGGGGAAAACAAGGAGGACCATGATATTTCCCCTGAGTTGGAGATACAAAGCTGAGAGTGTGAACAGATCAACGTGGCTAGAGTTCTCAGGACAGAGATCCTGAGAAGAGAGAATTGCATAGAAAACTCTGGAGATCTGCAGAGTGTCCTCCTTGAAGATTCAGTTAAGTACTGAGCAGTGCAATATGGTACTGGAAATTTTAGGTGGCAAAGTATGGCAAAAAAAGTCTATCCAGGCAGGGAAAAAGAAGTAAAACGCTTTTATTTGCAGACAACATGAATATTGATGTAGAAAATTTAGTGGAATCTCCAAAAACCTACTTAAACTCAGAAGTGAGTTTGGCAAGGTTACAAGATAGAAGATCAATATACAAAAATCAATTGTAGTTTTATATAGTAGCTACAAATATCTGGAAATTGAAATAAAAAGTCAAAGCCATTTTGAATAGCATCAAAAATATGAAATATTTAGAGATAAACCTAAAAAAATGATATTCATGATCTATACACTGAAAACTATAAAATATCACTAAAAGAAATTAAAGAAGGCCTAAATAAATGGATTGATATACTGTATTTCTGAGTTGGAAGACTTGATATTGTTAAGATGTCAATTCTTGCGGCCAGCCTGGTGGCGCAGAGGTTAAGCACGCACGTTCTGCTTCGGCGTCCTGGGGTTTGCCAGTGCAGACATGGCACCACTTGGCAATCCATGCTGTGGTAGGTGTTCCACATGTAAAGTAGAGGAAGATGGGCACAGATTTCGGCTCAGGGCCAGGCTTCCTCAGCAAAAAGAGGAGGATTGGCAACAGTTAGCTCAGGGCTAATCTTCCTCAAAAAAAAAAAGAAAAAGATGTCAATTCTCCTCATGTTGATTTGTAGATACAACACAATTCCAAATCAAATTGCAGCAAGCTTTTTTGTAGAAATTGACAAGACAATTTTAAAATTCATGTGGAAATGCAAATTATCTAAAATGCCAAAATCACTTTGAAAAGCATACATTTGGAAGACTAACACTACAAGATTGTAACACCTATTATAAGGCTGCAATAATCAAGACAGCATGCTATTGGATAAAGATGGACAAATAGATCAACGGGACAGAATAGAGAGTACAGAAACAGATCCACTCCTATATGGACACATTTCCAACACAGAGTCAAATGCAATTATATGATAAAGGATGACCTTTGTAACAAATGGTGATAGAAAAAACAGAGAGCCATGTGCAAAAATAAAAGAAAGAAATGGGGGGGAGAGAGAGAGGGAGAGAGAGAGAGGGGGAGAGAGAGAGAGAAGGAGAAGGAGAGAGAGAGAGAGAGAGAAAGAAAATGCTTTGTTCTATACCTCATAGTATACACAAAAAATTAATGCCATACAACATACAAAAAATAACTTGACATTGGATCATAGGTCTAAATGTCAAACCTAAAGCTATAAAACATCAAGAAGAAAACAACATAAAGAAAACCTTTGTTTCCTTGGGCTAGGCAAAGATTTCTTAGATATAAAACCAGATGCATAGTCCATAAAAGAAAGAATTGATAATTTTATCAACATTAAACACTTCTACTCTTCAATAGACATACTTAAGGGAATGAAAAGACACAGAATAAACATATATCTGATAAAGAGCATATATCCAGAACTTAAAAGAACTTTGAAATTTTAAATAATAAGAAAACAAAAAAATTAAAAATTGGGCAAAATATTTGAACAGACGCTTCATCAAAGAAGATATAAAAGTTGCCAGAACTCACATAAAAAAATGCTCAAGATCATTAGTCATTAGAGAAATGCAAATTAAAATCAGAACGAGTTACCACTACACACCTTTTAGGCTAAAATTAAATGACTGACCATGCCAAGTTTTAACAAGGGTTTGGAGAAGTGGAACTTTCATACTCTCTTTGTGGGAATATAAAATGGTGCAACCACTTGAGAAAACAAGTTGCCATTTTCTTATAAAGTTAAATACACAGCCATTCTACACCTAGATATTCATCCAAGAAAAATGATAGCCTACATCCACACAATTGTACATGAATGTTCATAGCAGCTTTATTTGTAATAACCCCAGACTGGAAACAACCTGAATGTTCATTAACAAGTGAATGGAAAAACAAACATGGTATATCCAGACAATGGAGTACTACTCTGTAATTCAAAAATTGTACTATTGATATGTGCAACGATATGGATGAATCTCAAAATAATAAAGCTTAAAGAAGCCAGACCAAAAAACAAAATCCATATTGTATGATTATATTTAACAAAAATTCTAGAAAATACAAACTGGCCTATTATGACATAAAGTGAATCAGTGGTTACCAGGGATGGGGACGTCAGAGGAGGGTAGGAACAGCACAAGGAAACTTTTGGGAGTGATGGATGTACATGTTCTTATCTTGATTATTTGATTATGATGACAGTTTCATAGCTGTATATATATTTATTTGTGTTTATATGTCTCAACTTATCAGATTGTACATTTTAAATATGAGCATTATATTGTGTCAATTATACCTCATAGACCTATTAAAATATTAAACATATAACCATTACAAAACATTGGTTCACATATCACCCAAAGTCACCTCATATCCACTACCCTCAGGAAACCCTGTTGCTACCTGTGTTAGAACTTAAAGTTCTCAAAAGGAAGATAAGATGAAGACTTAGTTTAGTAATTCCAATTTTGCTAACCATATTACATCAGTGAATTCTGGTTGGCAGGCATGTCCATCTCTTCTAATAAGTAAAGTAGAAAGACTCTAGGAGACTAGTTTTTCATGTTGCTCAGGGTTTTCCTTTCAAAGGCAAAATGGAATTTTGGAAGGCAGTGGAACAGTGTCTGGAGACCAAGGTTTTTGGCCTAGCATCACCTGGATCCTTGCCTCCGTTTGTTCCGTGTGTCTAAGAAAGTCACTTAACGTCTCTGGGCCACATATGGAAAACAAGGAGCTTAAATGTAATCCCTAAAACTTTGTCCACGACTGTCATTTTGCCTCCAGGCTGTAGCGGTGTTCAAGGTGCTGAGGTGACTGGAAGTTCAACCACCAGATGATAGTACAAGGTAACAAGAGAAGAGTTATATGACTTTAAATAAAAATCAAATAAAGGCAATTCAAATTTAGAAACAGAATAATTATAGTGATATTCCATGGTGCAATAGTAAGAGTTGAATAAAAGATTTGCTAAGCTCTGTCTCTATTTTTACAAAAAGAGTTTTAAAAGTACAATCTTCTCATCTAGGAGTGGTGCCAGGTTTCTGTCTTAAGTGAATTTTTGTATTTTTTCTTACAACATTAAAAAAGAAGTTAATACTGTCTGGGTCTTACCTAACTCCAGCAGAACTGGTGTTTGTATAATTGACGGCAGCCTGCAATCTGACCATAGCTTTTGTGATTGTATTGAAACGTGTTTTTTAACATAAAGCCAATTTACCTTTGAATGTGAGGGACAGCTTTAGAATAACTGGTAAAAATTAAAATCTAAATTAAAACCCACCCCAACATGGTTAGGACTTCTTCAAACAGATGGAGACTTCCTCTCAATACCAGTGTTGAAAGTTAAATGGAGCAGGCTCTTCTGACAGAAAGTAGCTACTTCCCTCCAAATAACAATTGAGAATATTGATCACAAGTCCTGATTTTTTCAGACTACGGTGCTTGTTTCAATGACCTCCTGGGCCTCCATAATCACAGTGCAGGCACCAGGTAGCTGGAACTAATGGGAGATACTTAAAAATCCAAAGGTAATAATAAGAGTGTGCAAAGAAAGAGTCTCAGTGCTCTGCTCTATATGTTTTCTTCTATAAACTGGGCGAGAATCTGCTCCTTCTTCCAAAAGGGCTTTTCTTCTGAAAAGCGGAAGGCACTTATTGTCGCTTTGATTTGATTTCCTCATCAGAGGATGTTATTTGAGATTTTGCAGGTGCAGGCTCCCATTGCCACGAGGCAGAGGCGCTTTTGTTTATTTGCTCACCCTTCGTAACTCTACAGGGCATGCTGGTGCATCTGGTGAAGCCCAGAGAAGAGACATTTGTAGGATCAGGCCTCGCTATCCTATGAGGGTGCCGAGATGTTTTGAATGTAAAGACAGGGAAATATTATCCGGTGGTTCTGCTGCCTGAAGGGCCTTTGTCTGATTGTTTTAAAATGTGAATACTATTTTCATAGAAAATATTGTGTGGGGCTGTAGTATAAATAAGATGTTACGATGAATTTTAACAGCGTTTAAGCAGACATTGCAACTAGCAAAAGATGCAGGAAAGAAATGGAATTGAGATCATTATTAAAAAATATGGATCTAGAGATAAGGCCTAATATAAAAACAGATTTTGGTAAGTGCCTAGAGTAAATTGAAATTTAGTCTCAATGCTAATGTGGTCAAATACATTCAAGAATAAAATAGTCTTGATCTTGGTTATCGCTGCATGGAGATAATCTCCTCATCCATGGAAGATGAAATAACCCATGAAGGTTTCATGCCGTTACTGTTCAGTGCACGACAACAACGCAACCACAACAAATTAACAAAGTAGAGTCTCTTATTGGAGAATGACTTCATGTCAGCTTCAGAGCAAGTTACTCATTTCAGAAGTCAGTGTAATAAAAGAGTATTTTATTTTTTTCAACATCCCTGGGAAATTTGTGTGTGTGTGGTCACATAAGTATGTTTCATGATAACTCAGTCATGGCCCTTTATCACAAATCAAGTTTCTAATTTAACTCATCTTGATAAAAAAAACATACAATTTCATAGGATAAGTATCAAAAACAATGACCTGAGATTAGTAAGCTTTTACTAACATACTCCTTTATAGTTGTAAAACCTTCTCTGGACTCCTAAACCAGGGCAGAAACTAAGCCAAAAACAGGGGCTTAAATACACCAGCCTTGTACTTTGCATATAGCAGCTACTAAATAAATGTTGGAATATTGAATTTCAAACAGTAACTCGGAACATGGGATCCAACATTTGGATATCTTTAGGCTGTGATACTCAAGGTATTCTGCTAGCAGGGGCTCATTTTCACATGGCCGCCATGTTTCAAGTGCAGCAAACCACAGACCCGTCTGAGTCATTTCTCTCTCCTTTTCCACCAGCTGTCTACATAGACCTGGCCCTTCCACTTAAACACAAATTTTGTTGTTTGCTTTTCTGCATCACTTTCATAAAAAGTGGTGGTGGGGGAGAGAAAAGACAAAAATCCATATATTTCCAATGCGGAAGCTTATGTTTACCTTTATTATTACTAATGGTAAAACTTTATTTGCATTTTTATTAAAATACCTAAAAGGATTGGACAGCTAATATTTTTAAAAAGAACTGTAGCTGTTTTAGTTATTGCTATTGAGCTATTGAGAGGTGGATCCAAACTCTTTGACCTTTAGTGTAAACGTAAATTCTAAAGAAAATGGGATCATGAGTGGCTGCTTTACTTTAACTCATCAGGCCATTCTGCTTATAAGGTTTTCTGTCCCAAGTAGGAGGTGACACGATATCACGTCTATGGTGTACATTATTTTGGTTATAGGATACGTTCATCATCAAAACTCCTGAAGTGCTCTGGGTTTCCTACAGAATCAAGATCAGATTTATATACTGGATGGATATGAGCAGTACACTTCAACTTCTCTCTTCGTCTACCTTGCTCACTGTCAATCGGAGCAGCCCTTATTCCCGTGGATACCTAGAGCTTTGGTGGTCTGTCTCTCAGTGCATCCTCTTCCTTCTAAAGAAATATTCTTTCCACCCATTTCTTTGTGTTTATATCTTTGCCCTTAAAGTTTCAACTCAAATGCCAAAATTCTTTGAAGAATTTTCTGATTTTTAAGTTGAACATAATTCCTCTCTCTCTCATTTATAAAATCTCTCATGTATTAAATCTTATTTTGTGATGCTTTCTTTTCTACTTTACCAATAACGACAATAAACATAAAATGCTGTTCTATAATATAAAATGTGCCTTATGTACATTATCTCATTTAATCCACAAAATGACTCCATAATGTAAATGGTATTATTATTCCTAATTCACCTAAGAAGAAATCCTTAGGGAGAGCACAACAATTATCCAAGGTCAGGTGGATGGTTTTAGATCTGGATTTCCAATTCATTGATCTTGTCCTTAACCAATATGCAAGACTGCACCTCATAGCTATACCTCCTTTTGCTTGTCACTTACCAGTTTCTACTTTGTTGTATAATTACCTATGACCTGAATGACTATAGTTGTTGTTTCTTGAGGGTTAAATTTATGTTTGATTCTTCTTGGTATTTTAAGCATGACTCAACTCAGTGCCTCACAAAAGTAAGGGCGGTCCAAAACTGTTAGGCGAACAACTCAAAAATTTAGAACCTTTCATGTATTCTTTTATAGCTCTAACACTGAAGATTTCTTGAGAGAGGAAAGTACTATGTTTAACTGTCATCAAAATAAAATGGAAAATATAGCTTTGACCAAAAGAAATGACACGTTCCAAAAGAATAAAATTAAAACGGGATTTTAAAATCCATTATCCAGTCGATCTGAAATAAATAAGGACAGTCTCCTGAATGAAGGAGTAAATGTCTCTAAACTTTCACAGG
Source organism: Equus caballus (assembly GCF_041296265.1). Classification (NCBI taxonomy): domain Eukaryota; kingdom Metazoa; phylum Chordata; class Mammalia; order Perissodactyla; family Equidae; genus Equus; species Equus caballus. The sequence continues at coordinate 155,545,745 of NC_091684.1, read as the reverse complement.
CACTGTATAATATACATAAATTTGGAAGCTGGAAATCTATTTCCCACTGAAGTGAAAGAGATTATGTTCGACTAAGACAAAAATTAATAGTAATGAAACAATGGATACTATTAAAGATATTTAATAGAAAAGTGAATAATAACATTTTCTTTTTCTTTATATGTATATTATGCAGATGGATGATTGGCTGATTTTCATGAAGATGTTTGTCATTGAATTGACAGAGCCTCAGTATTGAAGTAGGAGAAGGTGTTGAAGATAAGATATCTTATCTGGAGACTAATAACCTTTTTGTCTTTAACAAGCTGTGTCATCTTTATTACTCCGCCTTAGAATCTCTAGAGGGTGGCAGCCTTGAAAAAACGCTGCTATTTCCCTCATGTCCTGAGCTTATTCAGAGAGGAAATGTCCCGTCAGAAGGATGGAATATAGTTCAGGCTTGTGAGGTAGGACGTCAATCTGTTAGGAGCTTGCCTTCCAAGAGTGAAGAACCTTCTGTTCTGGATCATTTCTCTCCATCATCCTAACTCCATCCCCAATTGTACATTGAATGCTAAAAAGAGTTGGTTTGACTTTCTTAAGCCATCTCCTGTTCATGAGGTAAAAGAAAGAGAGGAAGGCTTAGTTGATTGAATTTTTTATGTGTATGTGTGTGAGGAAGATTCGCCCTGAGCTAACATCTGTGCCAATGTTCCTCTATTTTGTATGTGGGTTGCCACCACAGCATGGCTTGACAAGTTGTGTAGGTCTGCGCTAGGGATCCGAACCCATGAACCCGGGCCAACAAAGTGGAGCGTGCTGGACTTGACCACTACACCATGGGGCTGGCCCTTGATTGACAGTTTTTGATTATGTTTTCAAGGGCCTAATTGAATAGCATGTCCTGCAAAGCTTCCTGAACGTTAAGTATATTCCCAGTATTGGATATATTGTGCCATAAAGACCCAGTTACCCAGGAGGATTTATTCTGATTACTTTCTGCCTATACATAGTTAGCATCATGAAGACACAGCTAAGCTGACAGAATTTTCATGAAATAGTTTTTAGATGTGTATTGTTTGGATACTGAGACATCAATATCTCTAGTAACCTCCCATACCAAAGGGTTGTTTAACTCTAAACAGATGTTGTGAGGAGTACCATTAGGGTCTTGATTTGCTACTTTTATTTTCCACTAACAACTTATTCATTAAAAAAAAAAATACATATGTGAATCCTACTTTCAGTCAAATTTTGTTCATAAAGAAATCTTTATGATTAACCTTTTCAAGCTAACCCAAGGGCATCACAAAAGATACTGAGTGTTATGTTGGCAAATTACCTTGATACTTCTTAAAGAGTTATATGTTCCTGGGCTGGCCCAGTGGTGCAGTGGTTAAGTTTGCACATTCTGCTTCTCGGCGGCCCATGGTTCACCAGTTCAGATCCAGGGTGCAGACATGGCACTTCTTGGCAAAAGCCATTCTGTCGTAGGTGTCCCACATATAAAGTAGAGGAAGATGGGCATGGATGTTCGCTCAGGGCCATTCTTCCTCAGCAAAAAGAGGAGGATTGGCAGTAGTTAGCTCAGGGCTAATCTTCCTCAAAAAAAAAAAAAAAAGTTACATCTTCCGTCTTTGTAATGGAGGCCTTAGATTTCTTTAGACCTGCATTCCATTTAGGAGTCCCTGACCATAATGAGCAAGTTCAAGGATTTCCTAAAGTCAAGCAAATAAATATCAAATTCCTTTTTCTGGCATAAATGGTAAAAAATGATTTTTCTTCCACTTCTCCCTGTACCTTATGCTTCTAACAAGGAGGCACACCTCCAGTGGTTTCTATCTTGTTACCTTTCCAATGCTGCTTCCATTGGGAATGTGTCACACTCAGGTCATACTGTACTTTCTCTCTGCTCTGATTCCATCCAGCAGAATTGATCTCTCCATTCTCTAAACTTACACTTCTGTTTTAGCTCTTATAATATTGCTTCAAATTTTATCACACATTTGATCTTCCTAGCTTGAGGATAAATTACTTGAAGCTGGGGAACATATTAATCTCATCTTTGAATCCACCACAGCTCCTAGGGCGATGCCTAAAAAAGGTAGAGAGTAAACATTTGTCAGGAAAGAATGAGTGACTTGTCCTTTTACTAAAGACAACAATGAAGCCAATTTTGTGCCATGTGTGTAAAATATTGGGTAATGTTGTCAAGACAGTTGCACGCAGAATCTTTTCCTTTTTTATTGAGGGCATTAACATAGAGACAAGGGATGTGCAGACAATTATGAAGGATATATCTTAAGATAAGTGGTTGGGAAGAGTCAAGATTTTGAAAAATAGGTTTCATAAGGAACCAGAATTTAAAATATTTAGTTCTTTTTCTGTGGGATTCTTAAGTATCTCCATCAATAAGCGTTCTTTCTCTCTGTCTTTCTTACTCTTCTTGTTTCTGAGGTGACTTTTGATGTCTTGGCATCAGTCCATGGTCTTTGGTGTGCTGGCACTTTTCTCAATAAACCTTTTTTAAGGCTACACCTTTTGGTGGTTTAAGAATAGAAGGAGATATAAACAAGTGCACCTTCCCCGTTGAATGTCATAATGGCTTTCAACAGAGAGATGGATTGCTCATGACTCTAGTGATCCCAATTCTTTCTTTTCCCAAGGTAGAACAAATATAGAGCCACAAATACTCTTCCTTTAAATGTAACCATGCCATCTTATCATAATATCTTTTAATGAAATGTTTTCTGAATGATTTGATGCAGGTGTGTATGTTGGGGGCAGGGGGAGAGTGAGATGCACGCGAGCCTTCACCCACTCTACAGAGCAATACCAAGATTTTACAGTGGTGGCAGAGCATTTGCCAATATCCAATCTTGTGGCTCCTCAGTCTTAGAAAAAAAATACTACTGTGCTTCACTGATCCCTTATCTTGCTTCTTGCAAGAGCCTAGTGTAGCCTGAATCTTTTTCACATTCTTTATTTTACTTTGAACAACACACAGTAGAATGCATCGTCAATAAAACCAGTAAGCTCTGATCCTAGTTGGGTATAACATATTTTTTTCCCCTTCTGTATTACTTACAGCTTCTCCTTGAACAAATTTGCCTGTACCATTTACAGGAAACAGAGGTTGACCAAAATCCTAAAGTACATCTGATTACAAGGGGGATTTTCTCTGCAATGCATAAGGGTATTACTTTCAGGCATTCTGTATGGTGAAAGTAAAATTTGAGAAACGTACATCCAAATAATATACCCAAGTTATGTCTACATGATACCTAAGCACCCATCAATTTGTGAATAACTAGTAGAAAAAAAGTATAAAGGAATAATAAAAGGATATGATGAGAGCTAAAAGGACTGCAGGGAAGAGCACATCTAAGTCTCTCCTTTTGAAGATGAAGAAACTGAAGTCCAAATGGGTTAAGTGATTTTCTCAATCTCATTTAGCCATGAAATGACAAAGCAAGGACTCCCGCCTCCTGGTCCAGTGCTCCCTCTATCATACCATTAGATTCATATAAGGAAGACCTAGCTTCAGTAATTGAATTCTCTGGTGCTCACTCAGCCCTTTCTTCAACAAACTTAGAGGCTTTAAACTCCACCCTGTCTTCCAGCAAGATTCCCCATCACTGGGTAGGTCTGACTATTATGAACTGCTATCTAATATTTGTAACAGTCTCAAAATCTAGTTTCCTATAGCTTCCACCCATTGGACCTGGTTCTTCTCCTTAGTGCCACACACGTCGAACCTGTTCCTTCTTTCCAGTTGCAGTACTTCAGCTATTCAAAGACAACTGAGGGTTCCTTGTCCCCACACCCCTAGCCTTCCTATAATTTTCTTTTGCAGATAAGCATTCTCAGTTCCTTTAGTCCTTCACATAAAGAAAACAGAAAAAGAAATGTTTTTTGCCACTAGTTAATTGACTGGTCAACATTTTTTCCCCTTGTCTTTAGTTTTATATTTTGTGTTTAATTCTTATGAGTCACAACTAACAATTCTCATGGCTCAGTTGTGCCCCCCCCATCTCCCCTTCCCCTGGTCCCCCCTTGATCTTTTTTGAGGTTGCAATTTAAGATTGGGAGTCCACTCTTCTTTGGCAGAGGAAAGGCAACTTGGGATTTACCATTGAACCAGAATATGTCCTTATCCCTGTGAGTTTTCTGTTAGCACGTCTCCTCTCCAGGGAAGAGGGGGTAGGGTGATGGTAAGTGGGATGGTGCCAGCAACGACACAGGCACATAATAGTTATGGTTAGAAGTGGCTGCTTGCCATTCTGCAGGAAGGAGACTTGTGTGGTCAGCAAAAGGCCTTGCAGTCCACATTGTGTCTGTTGCTGGCAGCCTAAGTCCAGGAAGGAAAAAAAGTGACAAAGTGTGCTTACTTAACAGCTTGAAGTTGCCTAAAATGTGTGTGTCCAGCCTTAGGGGACAAAATCATTCAAGAATTTGTGAAATTGTTCCAATGAATTCATCAGATTTTTTTTTGCATATTATTTGAAACCAACTTGGGAGAAGATTTAAGAGGCCAGGAAGGATTATTTGAATTCATGTGATTAAAGATGGCAAAGATCTAGGATTTTACACCTGGAACATCAAACTACCCTCATGTACCAAAGTGCCATGTTTTCAGACTTTAGTTTCTTCAGAGGTCTTACTTGGTGATCAGTTTTTGGGGGGAAGAGTAAGAGGGTGAGGGGGCTGGAAAGGGAAGTGAGGGGCGTGAGAAGGGGATGCAGCCGAAAACTGCGAGTAATGAATGAATGACTCCAGTTAAATCAGATAAGAGGACTAAGCTACCAAAGCGGTGAAACAAAAATTAAATTAAAAAGAAAATAGCAGAGGCTGATGATAACTTTACCTCCTCACACATTTCTATTATAGCTGTTGTTTTCCTTTTGCTTCTAGATAAAAATGAAAAGCTTTATATTTTGTTTGCAACTGATATTGCCTAAGAAAGATATTCAAGAACCAAAGATCAGAGGTGGAAAGTTATTGAGATCGGATAAGTGTCAGAAGAAAGGCTGTGTGTATGTATATATGTGTGTGAAAGAGAAAGTTTCAGAAATGCATTCATCATTGTAGTCTTTTTAGAGACACACCTCTGCTCTAGCTCCTTAGTTTTGCTATATCCTGTAACCCTCCTTTCTGTTTGCTTTTCCTCTCAGGACTATGCTTCCCTGCTTTAATAGCTTTTAAACCAGGCCTGAGAAGGGGGAAAAAAAAGGACTCAATACACTTGACTGCAGAGTTAGGGAGCTGCTCTCTTAAATCCAGCAGTGCTTCCTCATGATTTCCATTTCTGATCAGTGGTTCTCAGCCTTCGCGCTAGGAGGGCATGTAAATGAGAAGGCCATGTTTTCCCAATGCAAAGATTGCAATTACCAAAATAATTTCAGGGGCGACATTTTGCTGTTTTACATTGTTCTTCCAAGTTTCTGTTTACAGTATTTCTAGTTAAACGTGACATTCTTCTCTGGATACCACCTTGGAGGAAAGAAAAGCTTGGAATTTCAGAGCTCCAAATGGGAACAGTCTAACCCAAAGGAAAATTCTGAGAAACCGTGGAAATGGGCAGCCTCCTCAGTCCTTGGTTATTTGGTTATTCCTCTTGACCGAGTTCTCCTCTTTTGGTCTCTCTCTCTCTCAGTGGTTTTTCTTTTCTCCTCTCCTCACCCTTTTTAATGTTCATTTGAAAGAGACAAACAGAGAAGGGAAAAAAGATGGGAAGAAAGAAAGTAAACCTAAATCGTTTAGGGAGGATCATCCTTAAAACAGAAGGAAAATTGATCCCAACAAATGTCATTAAGTACCTACTAGGTTTCTGCCAAGTTCCAGATAAAGTAGACAAGACCCTCTCCTCACAGGGAGGGACAGAAAAAATCAACAATGTAGAAAACTATATGATTATCCAATGAACATTTTAAAATATGATAAGTGCCTCAGAAGACACATGGGAGCACATTTGAGAGCACAATAAACACTGGGAAGTCAGGAAATTTTGAGCCTAGATTTGGAGGATCAGTTCACCAGGGTATGTGCTGCAGGAAGGAGAGAGAAAGGAGGGGACAAAAATCTTTACAAAGGTGTGATCATAGGATGTGAGAGCTGGGCCATGCCTTCATCCCTTTCATTTCACAGAAGGATAAAGAAAAATTGAACGAAGTTTCTATTAAAATTCAAGTGCAGTTGTATAGGCAAGGCATCCATGGTTCAGGAAATTCATTGTTCTGTCAGGTCTGTCTACATATCCATTTATCTCCTGAACTCCCATCCACCCACTCTTCTATCCCTCCTGAAGGTCCTGGGGTTTGTTAGGAGAGCCAACTCCCCTCTCAGTTCATGGCTAATTTATAATACACCCCAAACCATTTTATTTCATTCTATTTGTGAATGAGAATAGGGTCAAACTTCAATTGTTTATAGTCATTTAGGGGAATAGAGATGTTGACTGCACCAGATGGGCAGATAACATTCAAATTCTTTCTATTTAGATGTGAACAGATTTTAATACTTACATAAAATGGGCACTGTTCATGACATATTGGTAAAACACTCCAAAAAAACAAGTACAAAGAACAAGACCCGAAAGACCAAGAACCACCCACTGAGGAGACCAGAGGAACCTGAGAAATGCTTGAATATGTGCATAGCCATCTGCTGTGTTTACGTAATAATCTCAGAGACTGACACCTTTCCACCCTCCAAAGCTATCAGCAATGCCATCAACTGATCCAACACAGAAGGTGATTTTGGTGGGGAATCTTCTCCACAATTATCCTTAATAGGAAGGCATACCATCACAAGGTTTACTAATATGTCAAAAACTACCTAAATGTATTTAAACTCAGTTTTTAAAAAGTTCCATATTTCTATAGACGTTGAGAATTTTTAGAGAACCATTTTCCCAGAGTCCCACGATTTATTCTATGCCAGGGCTCTGAGTTTTCCCTGTAGGCAGATGACATGATTCTCCAAACTCTTCATTTGCCTGTCCAAAGATTGTGTGGCCACGACATGTGAAAGGGAGCCTCCCCATGTCTTTGAATAAAATGATGTTAGTGGCCTTGGACGATTAGTGGTTACTTTCCTATGGAGAATGATTACCATGACCCATGGAAGACCAGCCATGGATACCATCATAATCACTACTTATTTCTTGGCCTTTTTTTCTGTTCACAATCTATCCTTTTCTGTACAGTAACTTTGTTCTCCCACTCCCCACCCCCAAGTTGACTTATAGAGAAATATTTTTCAAAGTAGTAATAAAATGACAGAGTGTAGATTTAGCCTTTTACTGTAATTGCTTCCTAGTGATGAACACTGTATAAACATGGGAGCTTATCATGGTCTGTTGGGGAGGAGGGAAAGGAATGGACTGGGATGATAAGAAATACAGTTCCTATTTCTTTTTCCTCCCAAAGCTTTCTGAGTCATCTGCTGAAAGGATCATCTTTATATGTTCTACTTTCCTGGTTTCTGAAATGGGTAGGCGACCACCTGGCTGTAATTTATTTCCTGGGGCAAAAGTGGTAATGTGCGAATGAGGCTCTTTCAACACCCACGTGGGTGGAGATCTGGATCTCATCAGTCTCAGAGGAAAGCATGTGAACTCCACTAGGCAGAGCCCTGACTGGGCATCATGGTTACAGCTGTTTTATGCATAAAAACAGTAAAATATTTTATGAGGTTATTTTCATGTTTTAAACGTAAATTTAGGGAGTCCATCTCTGGATTGTAGAGCCTTAACTCTGATCCATAGGCCTCTCAGAAGACAGCGGACAGAAGAGAAGAGAGGCTTTTCGCTCTCATATTAAGAACAATATGATCAGGGCAGGCCCGGTGGTGTAGTAGTTAAGTTCACGCGCTCCGCTTTGGCGGCCCAGGTTCGAAATAGCCACTACACACATGTTGACCACTGAGCACTTGAAATGTGGCTAGTGTGACTGAGGAACTGAATTGTAAATTTTGCTTAATTTTAGCTTAAAATGACTACATCATGCCTAACCTATTGAACGGCGTGGATCTCAAAAGTTCTGTAAAAATAAGTTGCCTAGACTTACACTTATCCTCTAAGCCAGCTCCGCTGGAGAATGCTGGCACTCTGATATGAAGACACAAATGTCAGAAGCAATCTTGGATAATAGCTTCGTTAACATCCAGACATCATTAGTGGACTTAAGGATTCATTAAGTTTTAGAATCCCTTCGCTGATGAGCAGGATGCACTTGTCTGATACGGCTAGCTGTGTTACATTATTTTACGGGCAGAATGAACATTCTGGAAAATTTATGTCCTTGTTTAGAGGGCTAAGAAGAAAAAAGCAAAAACCTCTTAGCCTGAAGGACCATGTCAAACACAGAGCACTACTGAAATCTCCTTTGGGCCCACATCACAGCAAGCATTGTAATCCACCATCGCTCTGCGTCTTTTAGCCCAACCACACGAGGATCTGCTTTAGCGCTTTGGTTTTTTCCTCTTCCACCTCTATTTGCTCCCCTCACAATGATGCTGAGTTTCACAGTATTCTTAGCAAACTTGTCATAAGACTGAAACTAATTCCGAAAAAGAATCTCTAAATGAAAAGCTATTATAACCTAGCTAGAAATATGATTATCTCCTTTTTCTTTTTCTCTTTTATATTTTCGTTCTATCAAGTAGGTACTCATCCCTAGAAAGATTGTTTTAGTTGCTGTAAGCTAAGTATTTGAATTTTTATGATAACTTTCAGTGATTGAAATATATAGTAAATATGTCTTCTAATTGCATGGCATCTTCCTCTCAGAATCTAACATATTCGTGCTCATTCTGCTTCATTCCCAGAGACCAAAGAGGAAAGAGGAATCTCCTCTCTCTCCCACACTTTCTGTGTGATCCCCCTGACTAGTCACCCCTTCAGATAACATGGCGCTTTCATCCAGTCACAATGTGCCCATCCTCTCGGGAAGGACCTCATGCCCCATGGCAGGCCACAGATGGAGAAATTTGGGGCAACTTTTGATTATTCCTTGAATTATATGAAAAGGGGGAAAGCATTAAGTAGAAATTAGGAGATCTGGGTGTAAGTCTCAGTGCTGATAATGATTTCTGCGAATCCTGTACCTCAAGGTACCACTCTTCATTTAGAAAATGGAACGGTTGGACTACAGAGTCTCTTCATGCCCCTTTCCCTTCAAAGTTCTGTAAGAATCACTAACTGCCTACAGGGCAGACTGGCAATTCAGTGAGGACAGGGCCTCGGGCTGCCTGCTCCCTCCGTATCTCCCAAGGTCTAGCACAATGCTGGCCGCTCAGTAGCTGCCCAGCCCGTATCTGTGGGAGGAGTGAATGGACGGAGACCAGCTGCCTCTCTTCCATGTGCTTTTCTGCTGGCCCAGGAACCTCCATCACCCGCCACCTTCACTCCACTCAGCCTCTCGCAGCCCACTGTTTCTGCTCTCACTGCTGCTGTATCTTTTCTTTTTAGAAAGTCCCAGAAGCTCCACGGCATTTCGCCACCATTTCTGACTTCTCCATAAACATGGGGCTGCAAAACAAACTGTTATTGTGTAATTATCCTTACAATGTTCTGCTCAAAGACTTCCGATTTAATAGAATTGCCAAGATTTAAAAACATTAAGACAAAAATGAGCTTGTTAGAGTAACTAGGCTTCATAAATGTGTTCCCCTTTTATTATAAAACATTGATTTCTGTGGTCACCTTCTCTAAATTATTGAAAGCTGAGTGGACTGCCTTAACTGGCAGGAGAAATGTCATCAAGCAACTGCCATGAAAGCCAGGGAAGGGGTTTGTGGAGATGAGGAAAGAAAGAAAGAGGAGTGGGAGAGAGCCTGCTACGTGGTCAAGTGGAAATCATCATGGGGAAGCAGACACACTCCTGCCTCAGTGCATCTCTGTTAGAATAAGACTAGCCTAGGGGAGGAGTGGATAAATAGCATGCTGAGGGGAGCAGTATAAATATGGAGCCTCATGATTCCATAGCAAGAATGAAATTCTTGTTTCCCAGGTGGGAAAATCTTTGTTCATGATATTGGAATGTAGCCTAACAGACACTGACCAGCAGAACTGCCCTGAGTTCTCAGTTCTGCCCTTACTAGGATGACTTTAACCTCTGGACTCTCAATGTCCCCGTTTCACACAGTCAGTGATGCCTGCTGACCACACTCTTCACTGGTCTCTTGTGTGGGTTTACCAGCCCCAAACAATCTGCTTTAGGCTCTGAACTCCTTGGAGATCATAGTAATCAGTGTGGAGAGCGCAGAGTGGCCTTCTCTGGAGCCTCCTAACCACCAGTTTGGAGAGGAGAACAGTGGCTGTGGCCAACCATAATGAAGCCCCCACAGGGGCTGGGCAGAGGAAGGGCTGGGGAGGAGGCAATGGCCAGCCTCGGAGTTGCTGTTGCCGCTACACAATCGTTTTCTCCACTCAGAGAGGGGTCCCCTTGACACTAGAGGACTGGCCAAGAGAGAAAGGCTGAGTTTCCTGAATTAGGGCCAGTGGGAACTTCCAGGGGTGATGACCTCATGCTGCTCATTTGCTCCTGGGGAAAAACGTAGGTTCTCCCAACCCAATGACCAACTCCTCGGGAGCCTGCTGAGATAGTCTGACTTCTTTAAGAAACCTTCTGAACACAGCTGCCCTTCAATACCTGGATCAAGTTCAATTAGAAAGAAAAGGACTTCCGAATAGTAACAATGGCAGCATAATAATAGCAGCTAATGCATATGGTATGTACTTACTGCATGTCAGAAACTGGTGTATGGACTTTATATGTGTTAGCTCAGTTTATCCTCACAAAAACTTTGTGAGATAGATACTCAGATTGTTCCGGTTTACAGATGAAGATTCTGTGGCACAAAAGGGTAACCTGTCCAAGTTCACAGATCTAGCAAGAGGCAGCATCTGAAATTTGAACCTAAGTGTTTGGCTTCAGAGTCGAAAGGCTCTTAGACACTATGTTAAGAACATCGCCCTGAAACTGAACGTTCATTAAACACCTATCATGAGCCTAGCACAAACTATGCCTCATGGGGTCTATGAATTTGAGTTCATTTTCTCAGGTAGGATGCGGGGGGAATCCAGCGCTGGGTAAATAACTTGCTATGTCCCTTTTTCAAATAGTCTGGAGAATTTCCAGATGAATTTAAGCCACAGAACATTAAACCAAGCATAGGATCCTTCTGAAGGACAGCACAGGGGACACGCCCATGAAGCTGGCTCTGCCTCCACTTGCCAGAAAAACAAAGTTAAAGAAAGATGTAGAGTACAAAGCAAGTAGCAGAATATTTGTAAAATCAAAGTACTGAAGATGAAATCTGTGAAAAAGACAGCATGCAATAAAAAAAGTGGAGGGCATGACTGCCCTAGGGAGGAAGACTACAAAATTAAGACATTACCTCCCAGTCAGGCGCCAGGTTCAGCGAGGTGAGGCGAGCAAAATGGCGCATGCGCATCGTGTTTACCCAGGTGTCATTCAGTTATGCTTGTTTTGAAACAAAAATTTCTTAAGATGTCCTGGCAGGGTAGGCGTGGAACTATTTTCATACCTTTGGAGCTGCAGGTGAAAACCAGCTGTGACTGAATCCGTGGGCAGCAGGAGCGCAGCTATATTATATTATCGTGGCTCCAAAATGACCACAGCCTACATGACTGTTGTCTCATAATCAGTCACTCGAAAGATGTGAGAGACCAGAGAAAAAAAAGTCTAAAGAGGATTTTTAGTTCAAATAAGCTAGCTCCAGGGGCCTGCTCAGGGTCAACATGCAGGATGCTGGGGAAGGAGCAGCGTAATTACCATTATTTATAGCCGTGCACTGCAAATATGGCATTTTATACGGTAGCTGTAATTTGTTTTCTCTGTAACCAACACAGAACGAACGTATTCCAATCCTCTGAAATGCTGCTTAACACCAAGTAGAGCAGGCATCGGGCCATCTCTTAACACCAGGGCCTCCCTCCGTTGCCCCTCCCCTAATGCCTTCCCCGCCTTAAGCCTAACACCGACTTCCCGTCCCTCTCCATCCCCTCTCTGCCCTCCCCATCTTGTTCCAGAGTCTAGGACACAAATGATTCTGGCCATCTCAGAACAGTCTTGCTGTGGTCTGCATGCTCTGGGCTGCATCTCAATAGGATCCGGGGCACATCTGGCTGCACAGTAGGAGTGCCACACTCCAAGGTGCAAAAATAAAACCACAAAAGATCAAAAGAAAAGCATCGTAGGCAAGAAATTACCCTTATCTTTATCTCCGCAGAATCCATCAAGTACAAGCATCTGAGAGATGGCAAGCAGCAAGATAACAAAAGGGAAGCCAGAGGAAATTAAAAGCAGCTTCTAATCATTAGTCCTTCAGCTGGCCTGGTAGGGCCTAAAAGGCTCTGAGAGGGCATCCCACAGATAGAACCCTCGTTAGGAATGGACTCAAGCAAAATGGACACCCTGCTGATCATCAGGGCTTAAGATGACAGCCTGGCTAAACAAAGTTAAAACAGGAAAGCCAATTTTATTTATACATTGCACTCTGGCTTGTTTTCTCCCTTGCTTAGCATAGGCACTCTTGCCTCTTCTTGGGGTTTGATGTTTGCTTGGTGAAGTGTGGAAAATTTTCGTCTCTGTACCTGCAACTGTGCCCAGGGACTCCTGCAGGCAGATAACCCCACTGACACCCAAAGAACTCCACTGCAGCGATAGAACAGCTGTGACTATCTCTTTCTCGAACAATAATTAATGCCTAACATCAGCATTTAATCTCTTCACTGGGTCAAGTTTCCATATATTTATGATAAAACTAGCCTGCCCATGCCTGAGCAAATTTACACATAGTATTAGAAACAGAATCCACCAAGCTTTTTTCTGGAGCGTATTTCATTTAGGAGATGTTTAGATTATGACCTGGGTCAGTTATGAGCTGACTACCCTCTTCATAGTATCAGTGTTTTCTTTTAAGTGGGATATAAATGATCACAAATGACAAAGAAGGTTTGGACAGAAGGTCAAAATCCTGTCACCCTGATCTCCGTTATTTATGTGTATGCCGTGTGCTACAGCTCTTAGTCCATTAATCCCATAGGCTTTCATATTTTTTAATACCTTATTTTTGATACCAGGCTGCTGTCTTTAGTTGTGCAGGGAATGCACTGCATGACTATGGAGGAGCCATTTATAATTTTTGTGGATGGCGCCCTCTGGAGTTGTGCTGTGTAAAATCTGCATGGTCATATGTGGCAGCTCAGGATATGTCTGTTCTTCTCCAGGGACAAAAGAAGTAATCTATTCAGTAACACAGAAAAAGAATATAGAGATGACAGTGTAGTTCCTTCCTATCATAAAGAACCATGACAAAGGCAAGTATGTAAAGACAGGAAAATTGAGCTGAATGCCCTAAGACTATATTTGTGGTATATACAGAGTGCTGTTCTGAAACAGAGAAGAGAGTTACTAACTCTACTTGAAGAAATCAAGGGAGACTTCCCAGAGGAGATGCCATTAGACCTTGGTCTTGAGAGACAAGTAGATATTACATAGAGTGAATAAAGAATTTTAGGCAGAGGACTCCTTGTGTAAAAGAAAAAGTAAGATAATAAAGAGCAAAGCTTGTAGAGGCAAGAAATCCCTTAGTGCTAGAAAACAATGGGGACAGTGGGTACAGTCAAGAAGGGGTTTAATGAAAGATACAATTAGAAAGGTGGGGTAGGGCCAGATCACAAAGGACCCTTGTTTAACTGTTTGGAGATCTAAGATAAAGGTTTATCAAGAAATAGATTCACTGCTGACGGTTGACTAGTTAAGCTCCAATCAGAGAAATGACAGCCGATAGGCTGTGTCTTACCTGGAGAGGCAGCAAAGGATTAAGAAGATGGCTCTGGAACGGGAAAGCATGGTCACCCTCACAGTTATTTAACCCACTCAGTTCATAGTAGAATCTGCTTCATTGAGTTCGTGTGAGTTTTACATGAGATAATCTGTGATGTAATTAATTTGCCAGAGTGTCGGGTGTTCAGTAATCGCACAGTAACTCTTGGTGGATCTTGTTATACTGTGGCTGCCTCACTTCCTACCCTTGCCCTCCTCTTCCTCCTCTTCTTCTAATTATTATTATCATATCAATATTATTATTATTGCAAATTTCACAGAGCCCGCAGTCTAGATTTTCTCCTTAATTCTCCTTTGACTGGATTATAAATAACTAGTCTAGCTTGGGTGGACAGAAAACGTCAGGTCATCTGAATATCTACTTTCTATTAGCAGGATTGAAAACAGAAGAAAATTAGGTAAATCCCAAATATTTTGTTTTCTCATATGAAATAATCACTTTTTTTTAAAGCTCTGCTGCCTTCTGGTGTATTCAGGTATGGGGCATGTGAACTGTTTACTGTTCATTGCTTTACCTTCATTTTCAAAACTATGGCAAAAGTCAGTGTAAGCCATTTTAAAAGAAATTGCTGGAAAGGAGAACTGTTAATCTGGATTTTGCTGTTGTGGCTACTCTCTCCTTCCCCTTATACACACATACAGAGAGAAAGAGAGAGAGAGGGAGAAAGTCATACCACTGGCTCTTCGTTAAATACTACTGCAATCCCTGTATTTAAGCTGACAACACAACATCACTTTAACATTTAGTTAAATAATCTTGGAGCAAGCCTTTCTGCTTTTCTGATGACAAGCCTTGGCTAGTGGTCAAAAGCTCCCAGCTTAGCTTTGACAAGATGAGGACATTTCTGAGAGACCAAGGGCCCCCTGTAGCTTAATGATCCCTTTTTCTTTTCATAAGAACATTTGGTGTGTGACTAGAACATAATGTTTGGGCCCAACATAAAATAGAAGGACAAGCCTTTCACCAGCCTTTCGGATCTCTTTCCAAAGGTACACACAGCATTTCATCTTTCTATTTAAATACCAGTGTCCATAACCCTAAAACCATTGCAAGAGTTGTCTCTTAACATATCACAAACCAGCAGCATTGCGCCAGTCTCCCTAGCTTTGGCAAGCCCCGAGCAGCTGGCCATGCAGTGACTCAGCGAGGCATCTGGAGGAGGAGATGGAGGCAGCCCCATACACTGGTGATCAGAAAGCCTTGAGTCTTGTAGCCATGAAATCATTCCCTAAGTCTGACTCTTCAACACCATCATCAAGGCAAAATAGTAAGTTTGCCTGGCTCCTTTTCTTCCCTTGCATACCCACTCCACACACCTGGACTACCCTTTTTGATATCTTTTTCCTTTTAACAGAGGGCAGGGAAACCAGCCTTTATATGCCACACACCTACTGGGCCTTCCATAAATGCTGCCCTGATCCATGCATTAATTGCCAGACCTTTCCATTTCCAGTTTTACTCATACAAAACTGGAAGCTCAGGGTTCATGTCAGAATAACAGAGCAAGATCTGGAGCCCCAATTTATCTGATCAAAAGTCTTCTACTTTCTGCTACATTTCAGTATTGGACAGTTCTTCATATTGCCCCTAGAGAGAGATGCAGTCCCCCTTGAAGATGCTTCTGGGTCCCTTTAGGCCCTCAGGGATCACACTGAACATCCCAATGATCTATGGATTTTTGACAGGGGAGCTATATCCTTGCTTTAATCTGTCAGTGCCGTGGGTGCTATGCAATATGGGTGAATGTCGTAAACCGTGTGGAGCCAAAGAAGCCAGATGACTACCCTCCGCTTCCATTTATAAAAGTCCAAAAGGAGGCAAAACTAATTGATGGTGTCAGAAATTGTGGTAGTGGTTATTTCTAGAGGATGGGAAATGAAAGGAGCCCTGGGAGTTTCTGGGGTACTGGTCATGTTCTGTTTCATGAACTGGAACTGATGACAGGGGAGGGTTCAGGTTGTGAAAATTAGTAAAATCATACACCTAGGATTTGTCCACTTTCTTGTATGTATGTTCTAATTCAATAAAAGCATTTCTAAAAGTTGCTTGAGGCTTAGAGCTCAGAGGGTTTTGAAGCAACTTCTTTAAATTATCTGACACCTTTACAATGTATTAAAATTTTCAGAGGAGAAAAAAGACAATAATAGTTTATAAAAGAAAAAACATCTTAGAAAATTGCCCTCCATATCCTTCTATTATTGCTGATGTTTCATCTGCTATACCGGGCTTAGAGTGAAAATTTGAATCCCAATCTGTTATCATAGTCTTAAATCCTCCCCTTGAAACTCAAAAGTAACAATTTTCCTTTTTTCCTTCTACTATAAGATACCGATTATGATGAAATGTGGTTCATTTTTGAACCTTACTCATCATCAAAGTAATCACTGATGCATTTTACCGTATACATAAAAGGTTAGTACGTTAGAATTGTGTTGGATTACCAGCCCCTGCGAAAGTATATGCTATTGTCATATGAATAAAGGAAGTTCCTACCAAAAGGAAAATTTTCAAATAGTGAGACAGTATGATTTTGACTAGAAAATCTACGTATAATGCAGTAAGCATTCACATCTTTTCGGGAGCCACCTGCTACAAAATAAGTATGAAAATAGCCTGCATTAATTTAATGCTTATTATATATACCAGACACTGTTTTAAGCATATTACGTTGGATTGACTCACTTATCAGCCCTATGAGAGAGATCTCTTATTAGCTCCATTTTAAAGATGAGGAAACTAAGGCACACATATGTTATATAACTTACCTAAGATTATACAGTCGGTGAGAGAGAGAGCTGGGACATAAACCTATTCAGTTTGGCTTCTGTCTTCTGGTAAAAGGCAAGCGGGTCGTTCTCAAGATTTCACTCTCTCACTCTCCAATGCTTAGAAAAAGTCTCTTGGTATTTCAGAAATAGTTTAAATGGAAGAATGGTGAGGGCTTGGCAGACTTGAGGTAAGAAAAGTGGGAAAATACTCTCATAAATTAAAGGATAGAGATGATTATATGAAAGGAGTATTGAGTTCATTTGTTGGAGAGGAAAGGATAGGGGATAAAGCAAGAGGCAGCAAGGGAGTGATGTAACTTACCATGGCTTTGTAGAGGACTTGGATGCAGAAGGTAAGACTGGATACACCTTGATGCCAGTTACTGCCTAGACTGGGCAGGTTCTGTTCACTGGGTCTAGCACCAAATGAAACAATGGATGGCCAAATATCACAGTTTGCTTGGGGTTTCCCTAGTCAATATGGACTCCCATTTACTTTTCCCTTAGAACCACAGTTCAAGAAAAGCCAGTACCCACATGTTTCATTAAACTAAGTTCTTAGCCTAGGGTGACATTCTGGTGCATTTTTCTCTCCGGCGTAATGCTCCTTCATTACCAAATGGCCCCCAAAGTCCAGCTTTCTGCCAGGTGATGATGATAGACACTCAACTCCTATCTCCATGCCTTGCATATGGGCAGAAAAGTCTGTTGAATAAAATAAGTGAACTATTATAGATTAATCAAACAAGTGAATCAAGCCAATGTACCTGCTAAACGTCATGCTTGAGAAATCCTACATGTGTCTGCTGGTCTCTTCTCTCAGTAAGAATCCCACCCCAAATCAATGAAGTCATATACCTTCTTAAGAAAACCCTTCTAAGACTGATATGAATGCCAGAAACTTCAGGAAGAGTAGAAGGAAGACGCTTTCCATGTATAGGAGCCATATGTACCCCTTGATGCTACCGCAGAGGCACTGTTTCTCTCCTTGCCCCTGTGGTTCAGAGCCACCTGTTGACTCTTGCCTGCCACTGTTTTCAGGGTGAACTAATTGCCATATAACTGGGCCATTAAAAACATATACAGACATTCTAACCATTTGGAGGATAATGCTGGAGGCCCTCCCTCTTCAAGCTTACTTTTGCTGCTGCTTGTCCTATTTTGTGTTTGATGATGATCATGACTGTAGATAATATTTGTCGAGTACTTAATTGCTTAGCAGGTACTGTGTTGAGTGCTTTACAAACATTTTCTCAATAATGACAACAGTCCTGTGAGGTAGGCAGTATTACTTTCTCGCATTTATAGATGAGCAAACAGAAGGGTAGTGAAATCCACTAATGTGCTCAAGCCCACACAACTGTTAAGTGTTGGAGTCAATATTCAAGCCCACCTTGTCCATTCCCTGAGCTGGCACAGTGTATACAGATAAGCTGTATCTGCCTGTAGCAAGCCCGTGTCGTCGGTCTCATCTCCAGTCCTCAGCTCTACACGCATTGATTGGACTTGGTTAAAGCTTCAGTGATTTTGACTTTAGAACTCTTGCTTAGTTGGTACCCAGCCTCTGGCTTTATGACCATACTACATGATCACACTTAGGTCCGGGACCCCAAGTCATTTCATTGGCACCACTCCCAGGCTTCCCCTGATCCTCAGGCAAGGAGGCGATCAGGCATACCTGCCTTTCTGATAGGAAATTTTAAAATTTTCCATGCTGGAACCGATGGATGGAATGACATGGAAATTGCTTCTTTCTCTTTATTTGCAAAGGTAGAGCTGGACTTGGAGAAATAGATGCAAAGCAAAAACCGACTCCATATTTAGTTAGCCTCAAAATACACACGACCCGAGAGCTCCCTATTTAGCTCACCTCCCTGCTTCTGCTGCAAATGTTTGCTGATGCTACAGCTTACGAAGCACAAATCTGCTGGGGCCTCTGAGCCCCTTTGGTATACTCTGTCCCAGGATTAGGTAAATGTCACTGGAAAATCACCATGTATTTAGTGTTTTAATAAAACTACAATATTGTTTATTTTGTGGCCTCAGGCTCCAAAAGGGAAAGAAACAGCCACATTAAACTTTGCCCCTAAAACTCCAGCAACTCCCTCCAGGATGCTTACAAATGTTATCCTTCTGCCACCCGAGCTATGTTTTCACTAGAACATCCTCCGCTGCTAATTCTAGTCGATAATCATAGGACTGGCCAGGGTCATTTTCAGGCTTGAGGAAAGAAATAGAATCCAGATTGTGTGTCACAAGAAACATAACTTTAATTCCTAACTTCCAGCTCCTTGATGACAAGGTCACTAAATGCCAAACTTAGATCATGGAACAGTAATTCTACCAAGAACACACAGGCACGAAATCTATCTCAGCTTCTATTTCCTTGCCTAGTCCTCAGAGGGCTTCCTCGCCACCTCCAGCCTCAGTGGTAAGCAGTAGCTTTGTGCATTTCACTGTCTGGGACACTGACAGGAATCAAGGGGTGAATAAATCAGGTGTCCAGGACTTCACTGTGCCCATCAGATCCAGGTGGCTCTGAGATGTCCTCTCAGGTGCTATTGATACAGCTGTCTACTTGTGTTTGTAGCAAGTTGTCACATGGACAGTGGGATTTTTGCAGGCCCGGAGGCCTCCTCTCCCACTCCTCCTCCACCTGTTTTCCAATGCTTGTGTGTTTTCAAAAGAAACATGGGGAGGAATTATAGACATCTTGAAATGTAAATATACTCCAGATTTGAAACAACACAATGGCATACATTAGCTCTCACACGTGACTATGATCAGCATCTTTCTAGAGAGTTCCCTTTTTAAGAAGGAAGAGACAACCCAATGGCTTTAGATACTGGAGACCTGGAGTGAGAAGAAGGGTCCCTCACAGACGATGAGAAAGGGAGAAAGGAGAAAACAGTGTTCTCGCACCTCCTTCCTCGGACAAATTCATGCAAATTGAATTTTATTTGGTACAGGTGTTAATAACGTTATGAGGTTTCTATATATGATAAATAAATTGGGTATTCCCCAAGCTTGTGACTAAATATTATCATTTATCACTTAGTTATTGAACTATTATTGTTCATGAAGCTTTTTGTTAAGTTCCAGGCTCTGTTTCATACAGTTTTTTTTTTTAATTTTTAACAAAACCTCTGTTTTTTCTACTGTAAACGTCTCCCTGACTTTTGAACAAAAGGTCTAAATGGAAGAGCTAACTTTTTAGTTGGATAAGGGCAAATAAATTGGTTTCTCCCATTTCATTGGGGTTCTTAGGCATGACCATGAGCAGGGTCATGGCATAAATCCATTCAACAGTAAATAACTTGTTGTCCATGGCTGAACCACAGCAGATGAGAAGATTAGCTGGCAGAAACCAACCTTATTTTGGACATGTACTAAGGCAAAGAATGCTGAATACTAGCAAATAAAAAAGGGAGACATTTTGTAGCTCCAAACATTCACTGTCTTCCAGTGTTGAGGACATATAACCACTACCCTGGATTTCAGAATAAACTAGAAGGATATTAATATAAAGAACTGGAGGGAAGAAATGGGATCAGAAGTAGGAAATTGGCTCATGGAAGGAATCTCACCGAAGGCATGGCATCTCTCATTATCCTTCCACACAGCTGTGAGGAGGAGAAGGACCACGTAGAAAATGGTGGCAGAGCTCATTCTTGGGGGGAGGGCTGAATTTTCCCCTTCTTTTGGAGAAGGCTTTTAGTCAGCAAGAATGACAATGGGCCTGTCTTTTGTGTGCAAGCCAAATGTACGTTGGTGGGATCAGTGCCTCCTTAACCCTACTAGACTCACACCCCTCTCGTCCTCTCTTGTTGGCTTCCTAAGGCACAGTTCTCCTTTTCTTTGTCTAGGAAGCCCCTTCGAAGGCCAACTGTCAGGAGCTGTTAAAGTTTGATTTGGCTGCTTCCATTACACGTGAGGCACACTTTATTAAATATGTATTACTATGTGATTGGAGAGACCTTTTAGCACCTGTCCTAGACCCAGGGTTGTTGTGCAGAAATGAGGGAGAGGAGCAGCAGGGGCAGAATTCACATGTCACCATCTTTGGGCTAGATGCCTTACTGAGCCTACCATTCGCAATGCTCCGGGACCCTGGCTATGGAACCCCGGCTAGATCCAAGCACCTGAAGCTGAGTGGAAAAGGTAGGAAAGTGACGACTGCAGTGTCTTCCTGCCTCCTCATCAGGTCCAAGGCTGGCCTCTCCAGCTATGTTGTTGTAGGCCAGTCACAGAGGCCTGAGGGGATCGTTAGCAGCAGCTATTTACCATCCTCTCTTGTTCCCCACAGGGCACTTCATAACTATTCGCCTCTCACCTTATCTATTGTTTGCAGTCTGTGCCATTCGGCTTAGTTCTTAACTATATTTTGTCTCCCTTGCTCCTTTGAGATGTCTGAAAGAGCTGACTAACCATAATCTAACATTTGAAGTCTCCAGGTGGTATAGATGCTGTAAGAGCCAAAACTACCTGGCCCCCAAAAGATGTGTCGGGAGGAGGTTGGGAGCAGCAAGAGTATGAATCAGAGGGTCTAAGAAATGAAGGAATGCTATTGGTGTAGAACAACTCTAACATCCTGAGTGGAAAGTTTTAGCTGCCCGTTTGTCAACCATGGAAGCTCCCCGCCCCCTTCCCTTTTCCCTCCCTCTGCTCCTCTTCCTTCCTTCACTTTCCTCCTCCACCTCGCTCTTTCTATTTGCTCAAAGTCTTCGTCTTCTCCTGCCGAATATACCTCCTCTATTCTTATTTTCTTCAAAGAAAATTATTCGTTTGAATTTTTTCTTCCACATGCCTGCTGAATGATAATACTGGTGCATATCTTAGTTACTTTAACTGGCTGGTGAGCAGGGAGCCCAACTTCCCACCAAGCCAGAGAAGATAAAAAAAGTCAAATTCAGTTTCCCAACATTTCAGCAAAGAATTGGTCTGTTGACCTAGTTACAATTCTAATTCTTAGAAGACAAAGAGAAGGATGTGGATTTACTTAAAGAAGTCTGTTAAAAATTAAATGACCAGGGGTGCATAGCAAATATAATTTTATTCTACTAATAAATTATGTGAATTAGGATTTATAATGCATTGAAAATAATTTAAAGGACAATAGACATTGCATATACATTTATGCTCTATTATATTAATAGGAAAAAATGAATGAGTCAAATGCTGATGTTTTATATAGAGAAAAGAAGAAAAACCAACTGCATTTCTTGAATGAGTTTGAATCCACTCATATTGCCTGTTCCCAGCCTGCAGTTCTGTGTTGTTTATGTTAATATATTAATAACTACAGGATGTAACCCATGTAAAGAAGGCAGATTGTTTCAAATGGGGCGCCACTGTGTCATCGAACAGTGTATTCCATTAAAATGAACTTAAAAGTTGTATGATCTTTTTTAGAAGCATTTCTTGAACGCCTGATCACTTCTTTTCAGGGACAAGAATTTCCAGGAGACGGTGGAAGGGTTGAAGAGTGCCGCCTGGCTGATAGGCACTTTCTTTGCTGCCGTTCTCCCATTTGGATCTCCATCTGCCCTTTCTTGACAAATCTGTCTTTTGGGGGTACTCCTTTCAACTTCTTTTCATCGTCACAACCTGCATTTGAATATAACTAATTCCACTGCTGCTTGATGCTGAGCACAGCAAGAAATCCACATCAGCACCCCCTGCACAAACTGCCTTCTACTTTTACAAAACCAAATGCCAAACTCGTTTCACAATGGAGATGTTGAGCATAAAAGTTGGCTCCATCGTGATGTCCACCCGGTGGTTATGTGAATGGTTGTTTATAACTTGTGTTCAGCTTTCTAGCCAAGCACTAGTGTCGCCTTAAAATTGCTACTGTGAGAAAACCAAAATGCTATTTTGTAAGCCCAGACTGTTCATCTAAGTTTTGGAAAACTGCTCTTCTTTCTGCAGAGCTTGCTAAAGAAAGATAAACAACTCTACCCAGACAATGGGTAGCCTGGGAGCAGTGGCTCTTTATTAGGTTACATATTACTGTGGGCATGGGCAGCTCTCTATGCTTTAAAGGCGGTTACCTTCTTGTGGGGTAAAATATGTTAAATATCAGCAGTCTCCACAGCTCCCTGAGTTGACCTTTTGTGGGTTTGTCACTGAGAAATTGATCGACCCCTGTTTTTTCCCATGATCACATCAGAAGCATAATTTGGATATTGTCATCTATTGTTCTTATTTTATAATGATAATTTAAACACCCAATTTAACTTAAAATAATCAATAATTGGTGCCCAATACCTGATGATCAGTGACCCTATTTCCCCCCGCTAATGATTTGCCAGCTATCATCTTGATTTTTGAAGAAGCTGTATATGGTGAGTAATTGAATGCCTGAAGACATGTTGGATTTGTGTCTGAGAGCAGAATACAATTTTAAATAATTTATTTGACCTGCCTAGAGTTATTAAATTTCAAATGAACAAATTAATAATAAAATCTGTGCAGGATGATAGTAATAATCTAATTTTTCCGTTTAGCCTGAATTTTGAATCAAATATATAATTTATTCGGTGATAATAAATTTGTGTCTTAATAACATGAAATGATTTCAGGGATTGGCTGTCATCTTTGGAAACATCAGGAAATAGGTACAAGTGGCCTCATGGGGAAATTTAGTAATTCCTAGCAATGCAATCAGGTAGAAATAGTAACTTATGTCTGTCACTGCTACTGAGTGTCTCCTGGGCTACAGGGATGAGAAATAGAGGGCAATGCTTAGGGGAAAAGAATGCTATTTCATGGAGAACTAAGAATCAGAGCCCGTAAGTTCTTGCAGGGAAGTAGCAAAGGATATGTCGAAAATAAGGCCTCATAAAATGAAAAAGCGTTCCTCAATAGTGAGAGTATCAGAGATTGTCAGAAAATCTTCTACTATCCTGACTATATATGCAGTCTATTCCAAAACGAGGCAGGGAAATAGTGGCTGAGTCTGAAGTGGGAAAGTGCCTGAGAATAGAACTAGAAAAGTTATCTGGAGTCTAGGAAGTAAGTACCGTCACATAGATGACCTCTAACCCCTTCCTTAAGAGTCTGAGGGGAATATTAAGGTGTTTATGGCATGTGACAGGGGTGGAGGCAAGTCACAAAGCTACTGCTTCTTAATTTTCTTTTGGCGAGAGGGTGTTGTCCTTCTAGACTGGTGTTTGGGGAAACCTACCTGCTTGCCGATGCTCCTACATGTTTGTGATAAAGTGTTTAGATGAAAGTTTATGTCACCTGGTTACTTTCAGTTGACTATATTAACTGGAAATGTCCTTAATGGGAGAAAAGTTTAAAAACACATACTTGGGCCTTGAAAACAATTTGAAAGCATCTTGTTGGGTGGTAATAGAAGCACAAGTGTCTGCTTTCTAGAAACGGAATATTGCCAGCAAAGGTGACTACCAAAAGAACTGCGTTTAAAATAAATGTGGTATTTCCTCTGACTTCCTTTTTAAAATGAAATCCATGTTCTCAATGTTAAAGATTGAAGGATCTTCCTGAACAAACATTTGGCCAATTGTTTGGGTAGTATTATTGGGAAGTGTGCTTTGCACATCATTTAAAACTTGGGTGAATCCAGTCTTTCCTCCCAATCTAAGAATTTTCATGATAATCTAAAAATTCCCTGACTGGTCTTGGTGCCTCAATCTTCTTGCCCACATCCGAGACAGACTTCTGACTGCCCTGCTTATTGCACTTAGGACACTCTATTGCATATGGCTGGCCTAAATACATTATTTTCTACCAGATGTTGCCATCCACTCCCTCACATACTGTGGCTTGGAAAGATAAGAATCTGCTAAATGAATCCAGACTTGACTTAATCAGTTTTATAGTCTGTAAAATGGGATTACTACAAATGACAGAGAGCTCTATTAGTGTTATACTCTGTTCTGACATCACAAAATTTAATGAGCTACTCACTGGGCCAGTTCCAGAATATATATAGCTTACTTCCAGACATAAACTAGACATCGCGGACGCCACATTCACTCTGACAGTTGAGGTGAGCAGTCTGTAGTCATTTGGCAAGGGGGTTTATTAGAAGACATACACTGTATTTTCTCATGTGATTCTTTGCCTCCTCCTCCAACCAGAGACTTTGCTTAAAACAGAGACAGAAAGGATGGAATTATGATGGAAAATTCTTTCTGGCTCTATGACTGCTGTAGCCTGGAATATAATTTGCAACCCAGCTATGAACTTTTGAACTTATAAAGCCTTCGCTGACACAGCTAACTGTGATTGAGGCCTCTTTCATATCGTCTCGCTAATAAATTAATTGGAACCTTTGACGTTTCTCTGACCAAATTTCCACAGCTTTTAGGGTAGAAATAATGTGCTTAGTAGGAAGTGCTTATGCCTTTGTCAAAACTGGGATTTGCAAGGAAGAAATTATCTGTGTATATGAAATCATTTATTTAATCCTTTCAATTAAATGCCTGAAACGATAGGTCAGTTAAGATAGACTGAGTAACCTCACTCTACAGAGTGTGATCGAAGGCGCTGAAGGAAATTTCAAAACACAGAAGAAGCAGTCTTTGCTTTGGAAAATTTTATAGTCTATTTAGGGAAACCAGCTTAACAGATAAGAAAAGCATTTAATATTTGGCAGTATAAAAAGAAGACGCAATTGAGATGGGGTAGATTCAACCCATAAGTGATGAAGAGATACAAAGTAAAGATAGTTAAAACACAGGTGGGATTAATCAGAGAAGCCTTCCTGGAAGAGGGGAATTTTAAATAGGACTTTGATAAAAGATGAGTGGGAGAAACTTTAAATGAGATGAATAGCCTTTACAACTAGAGCCATGAAATGGAAAGTTTTGAGCAGAGAACAAGGAGATTTCCTTAGCCTGAGAAAACACCACTTTTAGAAATATAGAAGTCCTTTCACCTGACATATATGTGTGGGTTAATCAAAAAATAACATTAGGGAAGGAAATCATAAAATATGGAGCACATACACCTTAAGCATTTTATTTTAACTTAAAGCCTATAAATAAATGTACATTTAATCACAATTTTTTCGACGTAACGCCACTGTGCTTCCTTTCGATTGGATCTGTTGATTATTTCTTCTCTCCAATGACTGTCTTGCATAAACCGCAGCCACATGCATTGTTCTCAGTTTCCAGGTTCAATTCCATGGGCACGAGACTGGAACTCTGAGACATTTGGTAACCAAGAGGAGGACAGTCTCCTTCTGCTGTGGCTCTCATCTGCCCTCAAAAATATTTATAATTATCCCAACTATACAAAATTTGGGAGCTGATTTTTTGGGACACACCTTCAGAAAAGTCTTTCCACCACATCAATATAATTTCCTTTTCTCTGCATTTTCATATTCATATTTAATTGGTTAATTTGTTTTAATTCAATTATATAAATGCTGTAATAAGAACAACTGTATTACCAGGTTTAGGAACATATATAAGTGACTATTGGAAGGCAGTCAACTCATTCATGGGAGCAGAAGTGTAGGGGCTTACTAATGACAACCTGCTGAATGAGAGCATTCAGTGTGTAGAGGGTCTCATTATGGATATTTTAGAGATGAATGATATGTTGTTAGCGAAGTAAAGATCAGTCAATAGAGAGATATTCTATTGAAATAGCTATTAGAATAAAATTACGAAAGCAGGCTTCAAGATGAGCCTAGATTTAGGAGTCAATTGAAAGTGACTCTAGGTGCCGGCCTGGTGGTGCAGCGGTTAAGTGTGTACCTTCTGCTTCAGCGGCCTGGGGTTCGCTGGTTTGCATCCCAGGTGTGGACATGGCACCGCTTGGCAAGCCATGCTATGGTAGACATCCCACATATAAAGTAGAGGAAGATGGGGCCGGCTCCGTGGCTGAGTGGTTAAGTTTGCATGCTCTGCTGCGGCAGCCCAGGGTTCAGGTCCTGGGCGCCGACATGGCACCGCTCATCAGGCCACTTTGAGGTGGCGTCCCACATCCCACAACTAGAAGGACTTGCAACTAAGATATACAACTGTGTACAGGGGGGTTTGAGGAGATAAAGCAGAAAAAAAAAAAAGTAGAGGAAGATGGGCACAGATGTTAGCTCTGGGCCAGTCTTCCTCAGCGAAAAAAGGAAGATTGGCAGCAGTCAGCTCAGGGCTAATCTTCCTCAAAAAAAAAAAAAAAAAAAAGAAAGTGACTCTAGAACTTGCAGTCAAAATAACTGGAGGTCATCATATATCACCCACAACTCTAATCCCTCGTGATCATAAATAAAATGCTAAAAAGAGAAAATTGAAATAGCTGCAGTCAAAAAACAAGTTAAACATCTCTGTGGCCCAGAAACATAACAGAAATGCAAAATTGTGCATTGCGCCGGGCCGAAGCTATCAGCCTGCTGGACTCAGGGCCAAATGTCCTGTTAGTAGATTTTACACTTTGAACATCTGGTTCAGCATTACTGCAGCCTGGAACTTAGACTGCGTCTATATGGTGAAAATTACAATGGATTAAAGTCGATTTACAATCTCCAAAATATACCATTTCAGAGCAAATTCACAGGTTCCACCAAAAACTTAGGCAATCAGATTAGTGGCATCATATTTGTGGCTTTAACTCCTTACTGGAAACAACCAGTAGGTGCAACTTCTGTGTTTGAGCTGAAGCCCATTCACAGATAGCCATTGCAGACTGACCAAAAGGCCTCAGTCTCTGGGGTCTTTCTTACCCAAATGAGTCTCTGGAGTGACAACTACAGCATAAATTTCCTGAAACCAATCTAATCCACGCCTCAGACTCAGGGGCAAACTAGCCACACCTGTGGCCTTGGGGATGCTCCAGTAAAAGTCATTGGGAAGGTGATCTTCCTCTAACCGGGGTGACATGGGAGCTTTCTTGAAGATTTTGAAGTATTCTATCAAAGGAGGCATCATAGTGTTTGTTATAAATAGAAATGTTTTTTAGCAGATGAAAGACAAATAAAATAACAGTTGGGACCACACCTAAAAAGAAAAAACATACAGCTGTATGCACATACAAAGTAATGTGATATTAATATAAAATTATGGAGAAAAATGAGTTGTAAACCACATTTTACAGTGAACTTGTAGCCACTGTGAACAAACCTCCTGAGGGGTGTCTAATGAGAGAGTGGGGAGCATATGGGCTAACTCCTCTTATGCGTGGTTATAAATGATCTTTATCCCACCCGGCCCCTCTCTGTTCATTCAGTCAATGAAGATGTGTTGAATGTTTACTCTGAGCCAGAGACGGTGTTTGGGTTTGGAGAACACAAAGATGAATAAGACCTGAAAATGCCCGGAGCATATTTTACATTGCTTTTCTACTTGGTAAGAAAATATTTGATGAAATAAAGAGAGAAGAGTTGATAATCATTGTTGCTTGCTTTCAGTAGAAGATTACCAGATTTACATAGCAAAAGAGACACAGAAATAGTATGACTATACAAACTCTCTTGCAAATAAACAATTACATGGCAAATCAAGCTTTTTTTGATGGGATCACTGAAGCAGTATTATGGTAAAGGAGATTTCAGGTTAACAAGCATTTATAGAGTTGTTATGAGACTGGTCAAGTGCTGATCAAGTGCCCAGGTGAATGCAGACATGGCTAAGACATGGTTTCTGTCCTCACAGAGCCCACAGTCTGCTAAGTGGGACAAGAGAAAGCATGAGACCAGAGGAACAGCCCTCTGATTGTACTTACCTCTTGCTTGTTAATCTTTTGGTACCATTTGGTGAAGATATGTGGCATTTGTATGGTTCAAATTTTTATCTCTCAAAATGAGCCAGGAGACTTCTCTGTGCCTGTCCTGAGGGCAGAGAACTTTTTCTCAGCCCTCTGGTATTCCACAGCTCTAGTACAACTAAGTGGTCTTTAGCCGCCGCCCCCTCCCCCCCCACCCCCTTATTTCCAGGGATATGGACGATTCCCTAGAGTCAAATATGGAAGATCCCAGTCTCTTCATTTATGCCTCAGCTCACCTGGGACGAGTAGTGGGCAAAGGCTTCTAGCAGAGTTTCTGATTCATCTCGGTGATTCATTAGCTCCGATGGCACACGTGGAAAATATGGGAGGATGTGAGGTAATAGTGCCTCTTACACAGAGGGAAATGGCCATCAGCTCTGCAGTTGTTCTCTAACTCCTCCTATCTCCTGGCCACTGGTGGATTTTTGAAGCTTCCAGCACTGACATTCCTCAAGGGGGTATACTCTTCCCCTTTGAGATGGGCTTCCATTATTTTGGCATCTGGCATTGGCAGAGGCTCTGTACTCACAACACTATAATGATAATTTATTGAGTGCTTTCCTTGTGTCGGGCAATGAGCTAAAGGCTTTACTTGCTTTACCTTGCAAGAACCCTACGAGTTAAATATAATAATCTCCACCTTATAAGATAATGAAAACTGAAGCTCAGAGAGGTTAACTAACTGCCCAGGTTTACAGATCTAGGGGTAAGACTGTCCTTGATCTCTGCTCTGTGTGATTCCAGAGGCAGTACTCTGAACTGCCAAGCTATAGTGAATGGTCTCCAGCATGCTGAGAAATTTTAGCACGCATTCAATTTCTCATAACATTTTACCTTTGTTCTCAGAAGCATTTCTGTGTATCTCCTGGTCCCAGTTCAAGCTCCTTCTCCCACAAACCACACACATACATTCACACTTATACACACTCACAGACATGAAGTGTATATCCACTGTGTCATTTACAGTAGGCTCAGTTATTGCTCATACCCAATTTCATTTTTGGCTAGGCCTTTAAATGCTTTTTAAATGTTAAAAATTACAGGGACCTTCACAATATGGTATAAGACCAAAGTAGCAAAATTTGTTTTCCCACAAATCAGACTAGGCCACTGCCAGCTTCCACCTGCAGCTGCACAGCCCCTCGGCCCCCACCCCCCATGCTGAGGAGTGACAGCAGTTATATCAAAAGAATGGAAAAGCCAAAACATCGTGTGTATGTTTAGCAATGCATCAAAGCTGCTTTTAAACAGATCTGGAAAAAAGGGCAAATTCAAAATATTTGCTTCCTTTCTAGTACCTATTCATTATGTGTTCTCTTGTTGTTCTGAGCTGGGAAGCTTGGTTCTTTCCCTCTTCACCTTTCCCTTTCCCCTAAAACATCTTTATCGGCTTCCCACTCTTCCATCTGTCTGAACTTCCTGCTTTCCTTTGAAATGATTTCTCAGCAAGCTGACCTCTGCAGATTTGGTCAGCTCCACTTGCTTGCACACGCTGTGACTCATTTTCACTAATTTGTGCAATGAGCAGTGAGCAGAGGCCAGCAGAGACACTGCTGCCTGCAAAAGACTAATCAACTACCAACTGTAGCATCTGCGGATGTCTGTGTACAGAGCTCCAAACGCCTCCAAGCCTCGGAGCCTACAAGCCCCGCCCTCCGGGTCTCCCACCCTAAGGTTTTGATATTGAATAAGTGGTACAAAAGCAAACATCTCTAGCCCCAAGTCAGGCTCACGCTGCCAAAAGCATATACAGGAATGTGTAGTCATTTTCCCATTTGTCTGCTTCAAAATTAACATTTGATTGCTACAGTTTTTTTTTAAAGTAAAGAAAAAGAAATATGTTTCCTCTAGTCCTGGCAGATCATTTGTTGTTTTTCTCACCCCTCCTGCTTTTCTCGGGTGTATTTGCAAAATGAGCGAAGGTTGATTTCTAGCAGGGGATATTTCATGGCTTAGCTTCTCATCAAGATGATAAATCAGACTGGGTGCCTGAATAATTACATTCACGGAGCTGGACTGTAATTTTTTACTGCAGGATTCACGAGGCAGTGTTCTGACTCATTATATACAACAGTTTTCATAACTCATGCAAATATTGCATCCAACTTTTGGATAGATAGAGGGGTATTTTTAGGAATTTTCATCAATACTTAATAATGCAATTTGCACTACAAACAGAACATTGCAATAAAGAATTCAAGAGAGAATAAGTGCCGTTAAGTCAAGTAAGGGGCTTCATAGACTTGGTTTCCATTTACAAGTACCTTGTCTCAAGACACATGAATATACATTTTGGCGTAGTCACAGTAGACATTATCCTGTTCCTTTCTGCTCCGAAGGCGACGTTGTCTTCGCTCTGGGATCTGGGAGTACTGAATTCCGTTCTAATTTCCATAACCAAATTGCTCTATGAATTTGTAAAAATTAATTTCTTTTTGTTTTAACAGAGAAAAGCACCACCTGGCCTCTGCTTTCTCTGAGATCGTTTTTTATAGCCTGCTTTGGCTTTGTCAGAGAAATATATCTCTATGTTCCTATGAGGCTGAACTCAATGCATACAGATCGAGAGGTTCTTTCTTGTTTTTTATACCTGCCCACTCCCCCAAAGGGAAAGATTCATGTACGTTAAAACTACAGCAATAAAATTAAAAAAAAAAAAAAAAGAACTCTACAATTAAGGTTGAGGCTAGGAAGCAGTAACTGTACCCCGACCCGAAAGCAAAGGACATCTGCTCCAACAGGGAGCAGCTTCCTAGGAGTTGAGATAAAGAATAGGATGAGCTATCAGGCACTTGATACATGGGCTTTCGACAGTGATTGAATAATAATTTGAGCGCAGTGTAGTCTCAAAGCCCAAACTCAGAATAAGGTCTAATACTAACTAGCTGTGCAGCACTGGGCAAGTCATTTAATTTCTCTGGGCTTCAATTTTCTTCTCTGTAAAATGGAGTTGGTAATGTATACCTGTAGAGTGTTGATGAGGATTAAATAGATACGTGACATATGTGAAGCCCATAGTACAAGGCCTGGCATAGAGTGATACAGAGTATCAATGAGTTTTGATGCCATTACGTTCAAGGGGCTCAGCATCTGGTGGAGCAGATAAAACATCTACATGGATAACCATAATATATGGTAAAATAACGTATATCCTAAAGGAGGTAAAGATAAGAGGTAACAGGAAAAGCTTCCAGCTGGAGATGGAGGCTCGGGGGAATCAGTTATTGCTCCATGGGAAAGGTCTCAAGGGTAGAATTAAGAGAAAGCTAAGCTGCAGGAGGCATTATAAACTGTGTTAGGCCGGCTCCTTCAAGAAGCATTCACCAATGTGGGATTAAATGTATGAGGATTTTATTAGGGGAAATGCCTGTGAGTGAAAATAAAGCGATAGAGGGAGTCTGAGTGAAATGTCCGACGGTGATCCAAGACTGGCCCCACTGAAGGAGAGGGAGGGAAGGTGCTAGACTGTCGTGTAGTCTAATGAGCTAAGCAAGGCTGTCGGGGAGGCCTGCAGCCAAAGTTGGCTGTTAGCGGCGTCTGTGTCTCCCGGGCTCAGCCCTGTCTTGTAGCCCTGCCTGCTCGGTCATCGACTGGCAGTAGCTTGTGGGAAGCATATCCTCTGGGCAGACCTGGTGTGGGGTTCAGAGGGCCACAGTTGGGGGCCTTGGTCAGTTATGGTCCCAGTAGTGGGAAGTCTGCAGGCAGGTTCTTATGGCCACCTCATAAGCCATGGCACGGAGGCTGGAAATCATAAATTGTTTAATCTAGAATAAAACCATCCCACAGGCCAGCTGGGCTTGGGTACAGAGGCAGGAACATTTATCCTTGTTTTTTACGTACTTAGAAATGCAGTAGGGGTGGGGATGGCAGGTAAGGAAGCAGGAGCAATGGCACCACCCCTGCAAAGGCAGTCCTTCTCTGTGCACGTGCACTTTGAGGCTGTCCATCCCTAGGCCTGTCCTTGGGTCCTGCTGTTTGTGTGGCTCCATCATGCTCTCAGTTGCTTCCCTTTATCATTCAGGGGCAGCTTAGACATGTGGGCACCTCCCCAGGGGTAAGCAGTCTTCTAGAACACCAAAAATCCTTCATTAATAGCAACCCAGAAAGTGCAACGGAAGTAATTTTCCGAGTATTTCCCCATCTGATTGTTGTGTGTGATCATCTCGGGCACACTATCCAGGAAATTTAAGGCCAGTCTTATGATTCCATTTTATTGATGAGAAAGTGGAGATGCATTAAAGCTGTAATTTTCCCAAGGTCGTGCTTGTATCCTACCCCTACTAGTAGAAAAAAACAAACAAGACAAGACATGGATTTGGAGACACTCTGATTCAATCTTGCTCCTTACTAGTTTTGTGACCTTGGATTAGTAACTTAAACCTTTTGAGTTCCAATACATCCGAGTTTAAAACATGAGCACTAATATCCACCTCATGAAATTATTGTGAGGGTTAAATGAATGATAATCAAAGTGCCTAGGACCACATCCAGCATGTTGGAAGGATTCAGTAAGTACTCATATCTTTCCTCTGGCCAAGTGATTTACAGTTGAATCAGATAAATGTTACATCAGGGCAGACAATGTTAAAAGAGAAATCAGAAATGATTTTAAGAAAATTTGGGAGCTCATTATCCCACAAATATATGTAAATATGTAAATTAATCATACAGATTTGGGTGCTAAGCCAACCTCATTCAATCCCCAGATCCGCCATTTGCTGGCTGTGCAGCATCGGGCAAGTTATTTACCACCCCCCCCACCCCCCCGCCGAGCCTGTTTCCTCATCTGTAGCATGTGTAGAGTGCTAGCAAGGCCCTTATGGGATGGTTGTAAGGACTCAGGAAGATAATTTGGTATAAACTGCTTAGAAATGTGCCTACGTTCTGCTACTTAGAACAGTAGTGAGCACTCAGTAAATGTCATCATCATCATTATTATTATTATTTTAAATTTTGTATTACAATTTACAGATTATTATTCTTTGGTTGTACTAGGGCTTTTAAGGACTCATGTGGTTAACTGACATACATTTCCTTGTTTTTCTTGGAATCATTTAAAAGAGCATATTTTTCAAATTTGGGTAATATATCCAATATATGTGTTATTTACAAGAATTTGACACCTGTTGTCCTTCTTTTTTCCTGTTGGGAACAAAGTAGAAAAGGGGGTTGGAAAGAGGGGGACCCTTTCAGGTACCATTCCTAATCAAGTTCATCGAATATACCACTTAAAATTGCAAGTGCGAGAGAATGTTACAGCAAACAAACAATAAGTGAATATATATCAGTGAAATTTATCCTGTGGAACTGACAGACATACTTTGAGTTGTTTTTATATTGATATTCCTTTTTTAATGCTTGCCTGCGTCTGTTTACTTATTTATTTATAGCTCTTTGTTTCAGAAAGGACTTAAGGAAGCTTACAGGATGTATAAAATCCACAATGGTATAAATGAAAATTAGAAGTCAATGAGAAAAGAATATGGGGGGACACAGGACGGAGGATAAACGTGCATGAAGATCTAGACGCTTGCCACATGTGGGCTCGACATTGGGCTCCAGATTTTGTAGGTAGAATCTAATCAGTTGGAAAGTTTGTTCCACAAAAACCTGCCACTTGCTTAGGAGAAACACATGATTATTTGGTACAAAACTCATCGGATAAAAATCTACCATTTTCCTAGAACAAGCACAAGGAATTTTGGTACAAAAGCGAGAAGCGATTTCTTCCACAAGTTCAAATAAGGTACCTGTGGTGAACCAACAAATGTTTCAGCATCATCCTTGCCACAGAGACAGTGAATTCTACACAAATGTTTCTTATGTTTTTAGGGGCAAATTATTTAGCATCCCTGCCTCAGATTTTTTTGCTGTAAAATGGGAATAATATTAGGACCTACCTCCCGGAATTGTTGTGAGGATTTGATCAGTTAGTGTGTATAGAAAGTGCCTAGAACAGTATCTGACACATAGAAAACCTTTTATAAAGGTTTGCTTTCGCCACTATTAGGAGCCTCAAGGAGACCGTGACATTTTACCAAGGCAAAATGCATTGCTCTTTGTGAATGTGCTTTTTTCCACATTCCACACTTCACTTCCTGCCTGTGAGAAGGAATGGGCTCTCTGGAGGAAAAAAAAAAAGACAAAAGAGAAGACATCACTGAAATGCTTTGACCCAGTTCTTCCATTTCTGGGAATCTAACCCCTTCCCAAATCTAAAAGATATGAAAATTAAATGTACTTAGAGGTTAACTGTTGAGTTTTTGGTAAAAGAATAAAACTGGAAACAAATCAACGTCCAACATAAAGTAGTGATTAATTTATGCTGTGCTAACTGCCCGTATAGCTATTTAAATTATTATTATGAAAAAAAGAGCAACATGGAAAACTGAGTATTTTACCCTCTACCCAGTTACCCGAGCTGGAAACCTGCAAGTGGCTGTTTAGTTCTTCACTTTCCTTTCCCTCTGTATATAACTCATTACCAAGTGTTGTTGGTTCTGCCTCCAAGGGTGTTTTCAAATATATTCACTTCCCTTTTACTCCATTGCTGCATTGTGTCCAAGTGGACTATTCCGGCTGCCTCCTCCTTGTTGGCCTCTCACAGCAGCCAGAGTGAGCTTAGATAAATTTAACTCATGTCTTATCACTCCCTGCTTAAAACTTTTCAATTTTCCCACAAGCTCTGTAAGATGATCCTTATATACTTTATCTGTCAGCTATTCCCATAATAACACTGCATAACAAACCACCCCAAAACTCAATGGCTTAAAACAATAAGTATTTAATCTTACTCAAGCATCTGCAGATCAGCTGGAGGTTGGCTGATCCAGGTGGGGCCCAGCTGCACTTGACTCTAAGCCGCATGTTGGATCCATGTCTGCTACACGTCTCTCATCCTCTTGTTACCAGTGGACTATCCAGGACATATTCTTTCTCCACAGTGGTAGAAGTGCAATAGAGTAGGCCCAACTGTGTGAGCACGTTTTAAACCTCTTCTTGCGTCATATTTACTAATGTCTCCTTGACCAAAGGAAGTAACATGGCTGAAGCCAAAGTTAAGGGTTAGCAAAGTTCACTCAGCCACCATGAAGCCAAAGCAGGTCACATGGCCAAGTCCAACAACAAAGTGGGCGAGTATATTCATCTATGGAAGTGGGTAGGAGGGAGGAAGTGAATCTTGGCCTGAGAGTTATCTACCACACATGCCTTTCTAACCTCACCTCAATTATTCACCTTGAACTAGCCTCATTGGTTTTTTTCCCAGTTCTTCAAACAGGACAAGCTCTTTCCTGCCTGTAGACATTTGCAAATGTAATTCCCTCAAGCTCTAAGTCTTCACAGGGCTGTTCTTTCTAATTTTAGCCTAAATATCAATTCCTCAGAAAGGTCTTTCCTGGAGACATTAGTAGGAGGTAACTTCCTGTGATTCAGTATCCTTCTTCTTTCATAGGGTTTATATCAATTTGTTATCTTTGTTTTCTTTTACCAGCTTTGGGACCTGTCTCCCTTACTAGACTGATATTTTTTCCTCATTTTTTGTATTGTCTGAAATAAGCTTCCCTTTGTAATTAATAATCAATAGGTGGGGAGTGAGGATGTGAGTCAGAAGAAAAGTCTAGGACTTCCAAGGGTGCACATGCAGCTCAAATTCTGCTGTAGCCAATTTTTATTCTTGTTCTCCTCATTCTCAAGAGAGCTCAGGCTGTAGTACGAGCTTTCCTTCCTGAAGTTGGCCCTTGCTTCCCCAATTTGCCACAGTCTGACAATGCCTTTTGCTCTGCTTTCTCTTCTGAAGTTATTTCCTCAAGTTATGAGATAAAACAGCTCCTGCTCCTCCTCATAAAAGCTTCCTCCAGATAAGCCGTCAGTAACCTCACTCAGCCAACCGGCTCTCCTCTGCTGTCTGAATTGCTCTCCAGTCTCATGCACACCGGATACTGGCAGAGCCACGACCACAGTCAGGCCTCTTCTCTACCACCACAGAACTCTTTCTTATGATGGAAAACATTCTACTAGCTAGATGAGATAGTCTAAAGTTTATACCAAAGGCTTCACTCAGTTCTAAATAAGTACTGACAGTAATGAGTCTTTTAGTCTCCCTGCTGGACATTATGTGGTGGTCATAAGGATCATTGCATCAGATAATGGCTCTTATTACTGGTTGAAAGACAATGTCAAGCAGACTGGGGAAGAGGTGACTCTAACTGGAGCGCTTTGGTTTCCAGTTGGTTGGCAATTATACTGAATTGTGTATAAACGCACCCTGACTGGAATGCCCTATCAACACTGAATTGAACTGCACATTTTACAAAGATGCCCAAGATGAAATTTGGGGACAGAAACAACTATTGATTTTTTTTTTTTTTTTTTTTTTTGCAAGAGGAGTGAAACTAGCTATTGTATGGTTTCTACACACATGCATTTTTTTGCTGAATGTTTCTGGTGGGAGTATCCACTGAAGTATGCAAGGGTTATTAGAATAAAGGCTAGATTTTGAAAAGAGAAAGAAAGACAACTTTGATAGCTGGCACATTTTTAGAAAAGAAGGAATTTAGGGGCATCCACTATTCATATTCACTTTCTCTCCTACTCCTGTTGCCCAACATCGCTCTCTTCGTAGATGTGTTTACCCCCAACAGTATATCTTAAAATCACTACCATGTGCTTTCTGGGCCCATACTTAATATTTAATGCCCACCTGTTTTGCCTGCTTCTCTATCCAATTTTTCAAAGAATTTGGAAAACTGTTGTTACTAAAAATGTCTCCTTGCCTGTTCATTGAAGGCACTGTTTCCGCCAAGCACTCTTTCACAGCTGAAGTTCCTCATCTGAATCACAGGGCACAGAAAATGATTTGAATGACAGTCTTCTTCAATTCTTTCAAGGATGATCCATAACTAGTACTATTCTAGTTGCACAAGAAAAGTTAATATATTACAAACAAATGCTGCCAGAGTAATGGCCCCCACCCAAAGCTTTCCACTTCCTAATCTCAGGAACTTGTGAGTCTGTTACTGTACATGGCAAGAGAGAGTTTTGCAGAGGTGATTAAGTTAAGGATCTTTTCTTTTGGTGGAGATTTGGTTTTTATTTATTTTATTATTATTATTTTTAATAATTGAGCACATATTGGTTTATAACATTGTGTGATTGCAGGTGTACATTATTACTTATCAGTTTCTGTATAGACTGCATCATGCTCACCGCCCATAGTCTAGTTTTTATCCATCACCATACGTATGTTAAGCATCTTGAGATGGCGAGATTATCCTAGATTTGCTGGATGATCCTAGTTTAATCACATGGGTCCCTACAAATCAAAGAAGGATGCAGAAGGGTCAGAGTCAGAGACAGATCTGAAGATGCTATACTGCTGGCTTTGACGACAGAGGAAGGGACCATGAACCAGGGAATTCAGGCTGCCCGTAGAAGTTTTAAAAGACAAGAAAATGGACTCCCCCAAAGAGCCTCCAGAAGGAAAATAGCCCTGCTGACACCTTAATTTTGGTCCAGTGAGACCCACTTCAGACTTCTGACTTCCAGAACTATAAGATAATAAATTTGTGTTGTTTTAAGCCACAAATTTTGAGGTGGTTTCTCACAGCAACAATAAGAAACTAATATAAATGCTTTAGGGCACTAGGGCTTAATTCTCTCCAGGACCGCCAGTTGAGAAAGGTTGCCACCAGAGTAAGCAAAGCCTTCTAATGAAAATGAGAGAGATCTCTGATTGTCATTGTCATTCAGACAGCCACTGAATATGTTTCTGGAGAGAAGGTCTTCTCCAGCAGGTCTGTGTTTTACTTCTGTTTGGCCACCTTCATGTGGCACATTGAGAAGACCACGTTTATGAACTGATTCTAATCGGGAAGACTTTGGTCTCCACAATTGGCTTCACCAGTCTCTAAGAATCATCAGTAGTAGGGGCTGGCCTGGTGGCGCAGCAGTTAAGTGTGCATGTTCTGCTTTGGTGGCCCAGGGTTCACCAGTTCGGATCCCGGGTGCAGACATGGCACCGCTTGGCAAGTCATGCTGTGGTGGGCGTTCTACATATAAAGTACAGGAAGATGGACATGGATGTCAGCTCAGGGCCAGTGTTCCTCAGCAAAAAAGAGAAGGATTGGCAGCAGTTAGCTCAGGGCTAATATTCTGCAAGAAAAAGAATCATCAGTAGTAAAAATGTCTGCCTCAAGGAAATGGGAAAACATATATAGGCAGGGGAGAATTCTGGTATTCTATAGGTATTCAAAGTTGATCCAGAACCTATATTCTAATGTCATTATACTCTTAGCTTTCAAGCGTATGCCGTGATGGCCAAAAAAACGAAACTGAAATATTCTACATTGTCTACAGAGTGTTTTGTTGGGCTTCGCTGAGCATTCAGACACACAAGATTACCATATAAGATATTTGACACCATATTCAACTAGAAGGACCTGGATCAGAAACTTAGAATGCCAGCAGGACATCATCAGGCATTTCTTTTCTGTGGGAGTCTTCGCAGAATTCTGTGCAGCACAGGCCAGCTACAAGGAGATGAGGTCTACATTGGGCAGGTGCTTGAAAGCCTCATGCCCCCAAGAGCCAATATCTTGTGTAATAACAACAATATAGGCATAATTTCCAGGGTCCCCACAAGGGATATGTCAGTGACAAATTCAGCACACTCAGAGAAGTCTACCAGGTGTTTATAGTTCATGTATGTGCCTCCCGATCCAGATGCAATTTATTAATCACGGGCCACATCTTACCATAAACAACATTGGTTAGCAGCATACCTGACATATTATGCTTAACAAATGAACCAAGCTTGAAAGTTAAGTGAAGGTCAAATTCTCATGCAGAATGGAAAAAGGCTTTGTTAACTCTTTACCCATAAATATGTTGGAAATTGACCATTTTCCATGTATAACATTTCATTTTCATCATCAAAATTGTTGTTATTTGTAGCTGCTATTTTTGAAGATGAACACTTATGTAAAGATTTGTGCTTTAGTCAAGTCATCATATGAGCCTTACGAGAAAGGTATGATTAATGCTATCTTTTCATAAAAGATTCAGAGAGGGTGAGTAAATTTCTTGAAGTCTTTTAGCAAGTGAGTGGCAAGAAGGGTATTTGGACGCAGTTCTGTCTGGCTCTTAAGCCCACTCTCTGAATCAGTTTGCTGTACTCGCATCCTCCTTGTTGGCAAATCCAAGTCGTGGCCATTGTCACGGACACCTGTGTCTACATCCAGGAGGACTTGTGCACCTTTGTTGGTCTATCAGA
This sequence comes from Equus caballus, assembly GCF_041296265.1. Taxonomy (NCBI): domain Eukaryota; kingdom Metazoa; phylum Chordata; class Mammalia; order Perissodactyla; family Equidae; genus Equus; species Equus caballus. The sequence goes on along the minus strand of NC_091684.1, from coordinate 155,506,106 downwards.
GACCCACATGGCCAGTTTCTTTAGCTAAGGAAGGCATTTGTCCTGTAATGAATTTGTACATGCTTAGTTTCTCAAACAGAGATGGAGTAGTTTAATGGTTAAAAAAGAAAAGAAAGAGGGAGCCCCCGGTGGCATAGTGGTTAAGTCTGCAATGCTCTGCATTGGCCGCCTGCAGGTTTGGATCCCAGGAGCAGACCTAGCACCACTCATCAAGCCACACTATGGCAGCCTCCTACATAAAATAAGGGAAGATTAGCACAGATGTTAGCTCAGTGACAATCTTCCTCAAGCAAAAAGAGGAAGATTGGCAACAGATGTTAGCTCAGGGCCAATTGTCCTCACCAAAAAAAATAAAGAAGAAGAAAAAAATGAAAGAAAAGAAAGAAAGGCACTGGGGACACATGAACACTTCAGCAGTTTATAATGGTCTTTTCTCAGTTGCATTCAGCACTTGGTACAACCGCGACAGAATGCAGGCGGATTCTAAAGCGTGCTGGATTTGTATCAAAAGAAAGCCGTGAACTGGTTAGGGAGACGAGCTTTAACTTCATGTGTAAAGGAGGGCTTGAAAGTGGAGGTAGTGAGGGTCAATGGTATTCACTAATCACTTCCCTCACAAAAGAGGCTACTTCAGTTCTTGCTGACATCAGTGGGAACACTGAATCCTTCCTAGCGCTTCAGCTGAGTCCTTTCACAGCAGGATCGCTACTGTTTCACCTCACTTTTGAAATCCTGCAGCCTTTACTAGCCGTTTGGTTGAGTTATAAATGATTGTCTGCCTAAATCAACAAGTGGTAAATCTCCTTTAGTTATAATTTGATTTAAATTAGCTTACCTTGGGAAGCAGATCTCTGCATGTGCAAATTACCATAAACAGCAGCCTTCTTTGATGATTTACGTAATTAAATGAGAGAATATTAAGACATTACTGCGAAGTGGCAACCTATGATGCCTATTTTTTTTAAGTGAAGAAAAAGGTAATCCTTCACGTCTTTTCTGTTGCCATTTTAAGGCAAAGCAAACCTCATTAAGATTGCGGTGGTCTGAAAGACACATTTTTCTGAGATGCCATGCCGCCAAATGTCTAACTTTCCTTGACATTTTTTAAAAAGTGAGAAATGATGAAATTCTCAAATACATAAACGTGGAGTATTATGGTATATCTGATTTATAAAGTTACACACATAATAGGTATTTTGAAATGTAGGAATTTAAGAAAGACAAAGTGCTCCGATTAGGTGTACTTTGGAAAATATATTATACGACATTGTTCTACTAAGCGCTGTGAAGGGGAAGAGATTTTCTTCCAAGAGTGCTCTTGGGATTTCAAAAACATTTCTGCTTTTGGAGAGGGAGAGTTTTAAAATGTCGTCAGGAAGTTGTGAAATTTAAGATGCAAAGTCTTCACTGGCTCTGTCAATGGGGAAGTCAAATGAAATAGTCACATCCTATGCAGCAAACTCTGGCTTTCAACCCAGAAGGCTGTGAGAAGTAGTTTACTATGCATCTTTTTATTTTTCAGCCTTTCCATGGTTGTCAGAAAGATGTTTTGTGAATTGTCACGTGATGTACAAAGAACGCACTCTTTTGAAAGAATCAGAAACCATTTAGGTATCATGGCCTGCTCCTCTGGCTCATGCACACAGGCTCAGGAAGGCGTGTCCAGGAGGCGAGTGCTGTCCTGTGGGGCCAGGTCTTGATGCAATGGTAACCTCTGAGTGCACTGCCGGGCCAGCTGTCCCAGAGGTCATGAAACAGAAAGACCAAATGCTAGTGCTCAGATCGATTTAAAACCCACAGCAGGAAGCAAGGGGAAAGATATGGGGCAAGTCTGCACTCCTAGGATAGGGTACGGACTTGGGGGAAGGGCCATGTTGCCTGATTCTGACTAGCATGCTGTTCATACACAGGATCGGCTACTCAATTTATGGGCCCCACTGCAAAGTGAAAATGCGGGGCCCCTTGTTCAAAAAGCAGGGAAAAAAGTACCATTAAAGTACTAAAAGATCAAGGCTTTCCTTTTCTCTGTGTATCCTCTTTTCTCATACACGTGCTCCATTGCCTCATTGGACTTCTCATACAAAACACAAGTTCAAAGATAAAATTATTAAGAATTTCAAGACATTAACAAGACATGCAGAGCATTAAACCAAGTGTGAGGCCTTTCTGAGTCTGTTCCTACAGCCTGTCTATTTCTCTGCCACGTCAGTTTTTTTCGCTGATAACCTTGAACATCTAGTAGAGGTGGGAGAAGGACTGAGGAAGGAACGGGGGAAACGCCCAGTTCTGATCTGGACACGTTGTTTGGAGAGCCCCCTTAGACGTCTGGGGAGACAACCAATGGGCCCACTGAGGTCTGGTTGGGTTCCTGGGTCTTATGCTCAAAGTAGAGGTCAGCTTAGAGCTATGATTCAAGGATTGGTCTGCATGTAGAGCTATTCAAAGCCATAAACCAAATGAAATGACAGAGAGAGAAGGATGAGTCTAGATGAGAAAAAAATGTTCGTTTTTCTCCCTAGATTGCAAGCTTCACAAGGGCAGATCATGTGTTTTCACAATTCTAGCAATGAGCAAAGGCTTACACATAATAGGTGTTAGATAAATGTTCAGAGAATGAATAAAGATGCTAGCAACAAGTTATTCAAAAGTAGTATTATCTTTCTCGCAGACTTTTCCTAAACTCCCTCTAATTTGGAGAGGGTTTGCTTTTTCAGCAGAAATTATACATTGATATATTATATGCATGCTTGTTAGAGGTGATTTTATTGTTTTATTTCTGTAAGTAATTAGCCTGTTTTCCATGCCTTCTGTGATACTAATTAAGAATATTTAGTACAGAATAACTCACTCAGCTGTAACTTTAGCAGTTTCTTACTTTTTACCACTTGTCACTGAAGATGTTGTAACATAACTATAATATCATATATCCATTATCTCTAGGAGCTTCATAAGCAATTTCCAGGGGCTATTTGCTTCACTGTTGAGATTTTGTTCCTTCGGAAAGATTTCCATCAGTGTTTTTCATTTCCTTTGGAGGGAAGAAAAGCACAAATAGTACGACAATATCTTACAAAATGTGCTTTATGAACAAATATACTTATAAAACCTGGTTTCTGAAATCCTGACACAAATTGAAAGGGCTTCAGCACTCACTCCATCCTCCAACCCCTAACACTTTCCCTAGAAAAATCCATGGCAGTTTCTGCCTTATGAAAAATCTTTTAATCCGAGCCATGGCATTTGTGACTTGGCTAATTATGAAGTACAATTAAAAGATGATTAAGAATTTGTCCCTTCTTAGCCAGAACTCAGAAAGTGTTCTCTTTGTTCTCACCTATTTAATCACCTTTGCAGTCATTTCCAATCTAGCTTTACTCCTCTTGACATATCCCAAAATAGCCTTTTTAATTCTAGCCGGAGATGTTTTCTTCTTATCTGATCTGGCGCTGTCTCCTGCTTTATTGGCTGCCATCAAATGAGATACCCTTTCAAACCATCTAAAGTCATGGATGCCTCACTTTTCATGTTATAAATCCCTGAACTTTTGCTTGTCTTGGGTGAGTCTTCGGAGTAGGACTAAGCATCCTAGAGCCTGTGTCTATGCCAATAAAATGAACAAGGGTTTTTTATTGTTGTTGTTGATTGCTTTTGTTCTGTTTTGCTTTTAATATCCTGAAATGCTGATGAAAAATATCCCAATTCCTACTCCTCATGCCCCTGAAGCTTCCACTGAGAATTTTAAAGGAATGGAGAGAGACGGTCTGTCACAGAAGAAGGGAGACATGGTAATTTTAGACATAGGGAAGGGCAGGTGTGACGACTCAGAAGTGAGAGCAAGGAAGTGGTGTTGGGTGGTGCCATGGCCATTGCTATAGGGGTCCTGGAGTCAGGTGATGGCTCTGAGTAGCTGTCATCGACGTCTCAGGAACCAACCTGATACCTTTGCCTTTGCAGCTCAGATAAGCCACAGTGATGTAAGGGCCCACATCTGGGGAGAGAGTGCCCTCTAACGATTAGGAGCACTGGCTCAGGAGCCACACGGCCTGGTTAAACTTACCTGCAGCATAACCTTGACCAAGATGCTTAACCTCTATGTGCCTTAAAAATGGCCATTAGAATACGGCGCTCAGAGATTGGCGTGACTATGTTTTAGTCAACATTTTTGAGGTACTGGTCTTGCCAAACATTTTCACATAAATTTTTTTACATAAGAATAGTTTGTAAACTTAAAGGCACTTAAAAAATATAAATGGTTACACATTTTTTCTCAGTTAATGAAGAAAACCTCTTTGTAGTTTTCTTTATTGTCAATTATTATCTGCATTTTAGTAATAAAAAAAATAGAGAATCAAAGAGGTTAAGTGATTTGTTCAAGGTCATGCCGCTGAAATCCTGAGCCACAAACCCACAGTGAGATTTTTAGTCCAGTGAGATTCCCATGACAACTCAGCTCCCAGCAGTCTGCTTTTAATCAAGTGCCAAAGCAACACTCAGCTTCCTGATTCTCCTACCAGCCACCATGCTGCTGAATCTCTCCAAGAAGTCCACTCCACTGAGACCTTGGTAACTATACATTAGCCACCGGACCCTCTTCTCTTCTTAAATCTTGGCCTCCTAGACTACAACTCCTCTGGCTTCCTGGCTGAAGCCCTAGATCTGCTTTCTGATTCTAACAAATTTGTAGGACCAACAGAAAAGGATTTGCTTTCGTTCTCTTGTGGTCACACTTCCCAGCCGTTCTCGTTTCCTCTGTGCCGTCAGTGGTTTGTGCCCACCTGTTAGAGGCCAGCTCCTGGTGTGTTGAAGTCCCATGGGGTCAGTGGTTAGGAGTAAACTTGGAGCAAATCTGTGCGTGATTTTCTCTGCAACACTTGGCTCATTTCTCTTATTTGTTCTCTTTTGATAGGATCCTATTCCCTATGTGTGCAAAATAAAAACAAATTTGGGCAAAAAAAATAATAATAAAGATTTGCTTTTGGTGGTTTGAAGATATGTGTTTCTACAATTGTTACTTGCCATCATCAGCAGGGAAGAACATGCCTTCTTGACCAGTGCGGAGACCCAGGCCAGTGTCTTATGTTGGGGGAAGCGTGGTCGTGCTAGCCAAGGCCCCATGGGGAGAGGCTGTGCGCTAAAGGAGTGGAACGAATTTGAAGGATAATTATATTACCTCACTCATTAAAATGGAATTATGAACGTCAAACTAAAGGATGGAATATCAGAAGAAAAGACATCTGGAAGAACTTTCCTGAAAGATGAGGCCTTTAGTGAGGTCAGTCAGTGAAAACACCAATGTGTTAGGCTCACCTGGGCCCAGACTTGGTAAACACTGGGACATAGTGGAAAGTTTTGTTGAAACCAAATCAGAGAAGGTTTTAAATAAGGAGAATTGGAGTTTGGGTCATAGACCAGGATGTGTAGGTTTTGAAGAATTTCATGTCTATGATACCTTCCTCTCCATCCTTAAGATGTTTAAGAGAGTTCAAGTAAGTCCTAGGAAAGGTTTTTAAGGACTTGGAAAACCCCATGTTGAAAGACGATGCTTTAATTAAAAGAACAAAAATTGTAGCACCAAAAGCTTCTTCTCAGTGAACACCTTCTGTGTGCCACATGTAGTGCAAAATGCTTTCTATACATTCTCTTATTTAATATTTCTTGCAAACCTATGAGGCACACACTAGCCCCATTTTCATCAGAGGAAGCTGACTTTTATGAGCGGTTTCTACAGGCTCACTGTTGTTGAGACTGCTTTAGAATTATAGTCATGTCTTGATTATCCAAGGAGATTTTGAACCTACTTTTCTAATGATGCACAATTTATCAAACATTTGCCCATTTCTATCCAGATGACCTTCTGTGGAATATTTCTAGAGCACACACACTGACTTCCTGGCTTTCATGGTGTGAGAATGTTGTTTTGAAGATCTGAACTTAAATAAATTTATTTTGAAGCCATGCTGTGGTGGGAAATAATTCAATATAAAATCGGGCAGACTTTTATCAAGGAATTTCTAACGGAGGCAGAACAGCCTGGGATCTAAGGGTATAGACTCAAGAGGTGGATGTCTGGGTTTGAATCCAATTCTGTCACTTATTAGTAGTGTGACAAATCATTTAACCTCTTTGTGCCTTCATTTCCTCCTCTGTAAAAGGGAGATAGTGACAGTAGCCTACCTCATAGGGTTGTTGAGAGAATTGAATGAATTAACCAATTTAAAGCACTTGGAACCATGCCCGATATGGAGTCAATACTCTGTAAACATTGGTCATTGTTTTTATTGTAATTATGTGACATAGATAATTGTCTTGTGTCTTATTTCTCTATTCAATAAATCATTGTATTCTTCTGCTCAAGTCCTTTCATAACTCCGCATTCCTTATAGAATAAATTACAATAACTTTGATTTTTGATTGTTTAGCACGTGCTGTGCTCTGTGACAATCGTATGATCCCATGGAATCCACACAACGATCATAAAAGGTTGGCAGTGTTTTTAACACCATTTTACAGATTAGAAAAATGGGATTCAAAGAGGTTTTCAAACTTGCCAAAGATAATAATGTTAACAGTGGCAAATTTTGAATATAAACCCCGTTTTGTATAACTTCAATGCTCCTAATCACTGTGTTATAATTCGTTACCTCCCTGCCTCCCACCCCGTGCTCGCCCAGTACACTTCACACATTGTGGCATCTACTTTGCCAGCCTGTCCTCACCCAGCTTCCCAAAAGTTTACACTCTACCTGGAATATTCGACGCCTTGCAGCATTCTAAGCTCTTGCATGTCCTGTGGCTCCCCATATACTGTTCTCACCATCTCCAATGCCTTTTCTGCTTTGTAAATCAGGAGGGTAACTACTCATCCTTCAAGAATTACATCATGCCACCTCTTCTTTGAGGTCCTCTCTTACTTTTTAAAGCAAGATTTCTTTTATCTCCATGGACTAATATCACCTTTTGCACAATGCCCCCAATTTTTCCTTTTTTAAAAAAATCTTTGTTTTCCCCACAAGACTGTGAGCCCTCCAAAAATAGATGACTTTTACTTTCAATCTTTGCCTCCCCTGGAACCCAGATCTGAGTCTTTTAGAAAGTAAGCAAGTCACAAAATTATAAAACAAACAAACCTATGAATAAAAAATTCAGGTTATTTTCTAGATCAGCACTGTCCAATAGAATTTTTTGTAACGATGGGGCCGGCCCGGTGGCGCAACGGTTAGGTTCGCTCGTTCCGCTTCTCAGCGGCCCGGGGTTTGCCGGTTCGGATCCCAGGTTCGGACATGGCACAGTTTGGCAGTCCATGCTGTAGTAGGCATCCTGCATGTAAAGTAGAGGAGGATGGGCACGGATGTTAGCTCAGGGCCAGTCTTCGTTAGCGAAAAGAGGAGGATTGGCAGCACTTAGCTCAGGGCTAATCTTCCTCAAAAACAAAAAAAAGAATTTTTTGTAACAATGAAAATGTTCAATATCTGTCCAGTATGGGAGCCACTAGTCCCATGTGCCGGTTGAAACCATAGAATGTGGCTGATGCAACTGCAGAACTGTAGCTGTCATTTATTTAGTTTTAAGTAATCTAAATTTCAATAACTATGTATGGCTAGTGGTTCATGGACTGGACAGAACAGTTGTGGAGTTAGAACTGGAATAGATTTTCCTGAAGGTTCCTCTCCAGTACGCCTTGTCCATGTTTCCTTCTCAGTTCTATGCTGTATCTTATATTCAGTCAAAGTCAGGAGGTTACATATGTTGGAGAACAGAGATTTTAAGATGCTACAATGAGACAGCAACACTCTTCTATTAGCACACTATAGCTCCCTCCGCTGAGGGAATAATGGCTCTTCAGAAGGAAAATTTGGGTTCTTAGAACCATCCGGGTAATTACAGCAGTAATTTTGGTGAAAGGATTGGCAGTCTTCTCCCCTGTCTTTGGACTCCTGGAGGATATTTGGGGCCTGAGTAAGATGTCTGTGTTAGGTGCATTCAGGTTCTCCGCAGAGCTAAGTGGGAAGAGACATCGGCCTCTCTTTATCTGCTTTCACTGGACCCCCCTGATATTATGCACGTATATCTGTTTTCCATTTGTCTTTTTATACTGTCATTACTTGTTCATGTTCTGTCTTCTCCCCATCCTAAGTGACTTTGTTGAGAGCCAGACTCTTTTTCTTATGCATCTTTATTTCCCTAGGACTTACTATAGCACTTGACATAAGGAAGAGGGTCAATAAATGTTTGATGAATGAATGAATGAACATTGAATCGAGGAATAAGCCAGCAACTCCTGGGACTCCAAGGGGCCTAACATATCCATCACAGAAGAATGAATACTATGCCAGAGGGATACTAGCCTGCAGCGGTGTCACTCACTAGAGAAGGAGACGTATGGGAGCAGAATCCTGGCCTGTTCATAGGACAATTACAAAGAAAAGCCATCATGCATTCTAGGCCTGTCCAGGAAGTTAAATTGGGTGGAGTTTCAGTCAAGTTGGCAGTACCATCTTGCAGTCCACCTGAGGGAGTTTGTATTCAAAGAATAGGAAGCAACAAGATGTTTTAACAAAGCCTTTTGTCACAATCCTTGCTTTGGCTGGAGAGCTTGCCCGGCCTCCCTGGGTTCTGAAAAGAACTTGACCAGTAGATATGTAACTCTTCCTTTTTGCACAATCTTTGTCTGAAAGGCCCTGGGGAAAAATGTGAAAGTGATGAGAAAACCCCAGAAGTGCACACGGCACATGCACACATACACACACTCTAGGAGATGGGAGTAGCCAGTTAAATGCTTAAATGGAGCATGGAGGCATTCATCTCAGTTGAACTTAATTCAGTTCAATAAAAATCTAGTGAGTATCTACTTTATGGGGAGATCCATGAATAATTAAGACACAGTTGCTTCCTTTAAAGAATTCGCAATCTAGTACAACAGAAAGAATTGTAAACTAATAACTTGTAACACTGTGAAGAATGCACAAATAGAGATGAGCTAGGTCCACTGGTGGCACAAAGGGAGGGACAGTTGGCTCTACTCGAGTTTGTCCTGAACGATGAAATTCTTTAGAAATTCTTTAGCTACCTCGGCTGGGGGAGGGTGAAGTAGAGACTTGGAAGGGAAGGAAAGGACTCTCCAGTTAGAAGCAAGAGCACAGGCAGAGGCACAAGGGTGTGAAGAGCATGTTGGGGGTGTTGGAGGAGAGGCGGCTGGCTCTCCCAGAGGAGACCATGGAGGTATGCATTTCATCAGAAGGTTGTTCTGCCTTTCTGGAGTTTGAGAGATGATTCTTACTATTATATACAAAATGGATTGACAGAAGGAAAACCTCTAAATAAGAAGGTCAGCTGAGAAGCTATTATAGCAATTTCAGGCTGAGAGGTTAAGGGTCCCAGATAGAACTATGGCTATGAAAATAAAGAGCAAGACTTTGCAAGGTGTATTCTAGAGAAGTGATTCTCAACCTCCCTTCTGTCTGATAACTCCTGAGAATAAAACATACTTCGATCTGTAAGAGTGCTGGTATGCTACAGAAGTGTTTCTAGAAAGGAATGTGGGGGTATAATTTGGAAAATCACCCCAGATGATTCTGGTATCTAAACCACCGTCTAGCCACCCCGCCAAGAATGATCTCTATTCTAGAGGAAGAGCAGAACTTTGTGAGGGCCTAGAAGTGGGAGCGATTGAGGCTGAAGATCTAAAAAGTAAATGTTACCATTTATTGAGAACCTATAATAAGCCATGTTCTTGGAAGTTATAATTTAATTTGATCTTCACAACATCTTATAGGGTAGTATTCATCCTCGTTTTACCAAGAAGGGATGGAAGTTCAGCGAGATTCTGAACCTTCTCCATGTCCCTTACTATGGGAGGCCAGCCTGGATTTGAGTCAAGGGCCACCTGATCACAAAGCCTGAGCCCTTTGGAGCATGTGACACTACCTCTCTCTGGCAGCTTTAATACTGTGACCTGAGGAAACCCTAGCATTGTAACAGAGGGGTGTCATTATAGTAAAGAAGAAATTGGCAAAAGGGATAGGTTTCGGGACAAAGATGCCAAGCCAATACTCTGATCTGCTGCCTTCTAGAGCTACCTTTTTTCTCCAATATCCCCACTAGAGTGTATCAAAGAATGATGAAGGATCACGCGCTAATTTGCTAGAAGTGCATGGAAGGGAAATGAGAGAGCCATTCATTCGTTTTTTTTCAATCAACACATATTTATTAAACTAATATATTTCAGGCACTTTGCTCAGCATAAAGAATAAAAAGGAATATTTATAGGCTTTGCTCTTGTCCTTGAGAAATCCATAATTTTGTGCAGGCTAAAACATGTAAAATATAATTCTAGTGGAGAGTGCTAAGTGGTCAAATAGAGATGTGTGGAGGTGTCATGAGAATATAGCAGAGGGAGGGACTAGGTCCTTCCTAGAGATTGAGAAAGTCTTCACCTAGCTAGTTATGTGACAGCTGTTCCTTAAAGAGCAGATTAGGAAATTTGGCCAGTGGAGAAGAGAGAAAGACATTCCAGGAGTTGGGGACAGCAGGGCAAAGGCACAGTGAACTGCAAGTGTTTTGGGAGATGCAAGAAGCTCCATGTGGAGAGAGGTGAAAAGGCAGGCCAGGATTATAAAGGGCTTTGTACTCTCTTCTTAGGAGCAGAAATCTTATTCCTGAGTGTGGTGTTAGTGGAGGCAGGGTGGAGGCTGGGTGGGGTGGCCGTGGGTGGGGGGAGAATGTTAGGGAGTGGAGGGAGATGGCACGAGATTGGCGTTTCAGAAAAAAATTTTGAGAGCTAATGGGGAAGGATTTGATTTGATTGGAGGAGTATGGTGCCAGCAGAACAGGATCAGAGCCTAAAGTCCCACCTTAGGCAGAGCCTGAGTTCATCTGAACTACCGCCCCCGCCCCTTCACACACACACACACACGCACACACACTCACTTCCTTGGAGGGTTAAATAATTTTAGAGGTCAAGTGTGAATGAAGGAGCATTTTTCCCAGCACTTGCTGGCCTGGAGAGTCCAAAATTGAGGGCTGCATACCTACTTATAAAATGAATCAATGCCTCAGGGCCTTCCCCATAGCAACAAAATTAGTCCCTCATACCTAGACATTCCAGCTTCCTTTGTTTTTGCTTCTCATGTTGCCTGAAGGCTCTTCTCTTGGCTTGCATAATTCCTTCATCTAGCTGGGGGCCTCGTAACAACTCTGTGGTGCTGCTAATATTTCATTGTCATTTTCAGCTCTGTTACATCTTTCTCTCAATCATTCTTTAGAGCAGGAGATGTCATCTAGGGGGTTCTGCAACTTGCATAAATGAGTTATGAATCCTCATGCTTTCAAGTGGGTTACCAAACCCCTTCCAAGAGGAACCAGGCATCTGGTAACTCCAACGTGTGAAAAGGACATTATGCATATGTATGCAGACGCACATGCCCTACAGTGTTTCTGAAGTACTTGCCATGTATTCACTCACACAGGCACCATATGCAAGGGGACCGGAGGATTGTTCTTTGAAAGGAAAGTACTTTAACATATCCCTTCTTTCCTCTCTTCTCTTTACAATTCTTCAGCTCTCTTTTTCTAAACCCAGGAAAAGAGTAAGGAAAAGGTTTGAGTGTACACATTATGTGTTATATCCAGCTTTGCACACATGTAAGCAGGTAAACATCAGTAGCTACAGGAGAAAGTAAGAAAAGCAACAAAGCTCAGTCTATATGTTCACAACAATGGAAACAAAATCAGATAGCTGGGTCACTTGACATAGATTATTTTGCCTGAACTATCTGGATTGTGGAGAGCAATACTAACGAATTTAACCAGAAGCATCCAATAACTTGAATTTTTCTATATTTTCAAATGTAATGTAGATGCCACAGAACATCACAGAAAGGCAAATCACGGCAGGCTAGAGATGCTCCAGCAAAAGGACCCCTCTGGAAATCATATTGCTTTATTTAGACTCGAGGTCAGATTTTGATTGAGACTCAGCTTTGACTTAAACCTGGATTTGAATCCCAGCTCTGATGCTAACTTGCTCAGTTGACGTTAAGCAAGTCGTCTTGCGCCCCCTTATTCCCTAGACTTCTCTTTTGTATGAAGATGATAATACCTACTTCCTGGAGTGGTTATGGGGATTAAGTGAGTTATATAACCTTTGCAATGGTGCATGGCACTCAGTAAGTACAACTTGTATTGTTTTTACATTGCTACATATTATCTTGGACACTTCATTTAGCTTCAATTTCCTTATTTCTAAAATTAGACTAACCATAACTATCCTACCCACTTTATATAGTTTTTGTGGAAATTAAAGAACAATGCATGTAAAGATACTTTGCAAATGGAAAAATCCCAAATTTTTCACCAGAAAGTGTGGCTATTATTATTTTGGAGGTACCTAGGCTGTCATAGTTGCAAGAATATTTGGGCAAAGTCCACTTGCAGTGGCTATAGAATGTAGATACAGATATAGAATGTTACTGATCCGCAGAGGAATTGCTGCATTCACTCTTCAAGCCCAGTTCCTGTCTACCTTTTTGTGTGAAAAGCTGCCAAATACTTCAGATGCGTATAAGGTGGACAGTATTTGGAACTGAGGATCGGGAGATCCTCTCTTCCCTTTGAGAGGAGTGTATACAAAGTGGAAACCTGAGCTTTTTCACATTTTACAACTGCTGAGCTGTTATCATTCCTGGAGCTTAAAGATTTATCATGATTGCCAAAGCCCACCTGATTGAGAAGCAGCCAGAAGCTCAGGTACTTGTAGATTCTGCCCGTCTTCACTTTCTTTCCCACCAAGATGGCTCTCTCATGCCTTTCTCCATCCTCTGCCCCTTTGTAGGGGAAGTAGAATGGGTCTCAAGAGTAGGGTAGTAGATTGGGCCCTTGACCAAGTTGTCAGGGACCTGCTGTTTACCATTGGGGCTGCCCAAATTTCCTTTCTTAGTACATTTCAACACTTTCTCTTCTGATCCCTGTGAGCCCGTGTGGCAGTGGACAGGGCTGGTGCAAAGGACTGCCTTTGGCATGGTCTGGCATCCTCAGAGGTGGGTTTGAACCTCACCCCTGCCAACTACCACTTGTAGCTGTTTGACCTGGTTTATGTTATTTATCCTCTCTGATACTTTCTTACTGCATCTGTAAATGAGGATGATCGTATATCCATTGAGGAAGATTTTTCTGAGAATTAGATGAAATAACATCTTTAAAATATCTTACAAAGAATATAGCGAAGAGCAAATGTGAAACTAAAATGTATTTTCCTTTTGCTTTGTACTAATTCGTTAACAATTACTTTGGGACCTTGTCTTTCTAGACCACTCTTTCCCTATCTATAAAATGAAGTTAAAGTCATCAATTTATAATTCCTGCACACTGAGGAGGGTGTAGAATTCCCGCACATCAAGTGCCATAAGAGAGGAATAAATGAGTACCTTCTTCTGAGATGTGTTTGCAAATTGGAGAGAAGGCAAATCAAAGGAAGCATGAGCCCCTCTCTTGGGGGGGTGGTGCCGCCCCCTAGCTCTCAGTGCACACAGGCAGGACAGCAGCAGACCTGCCACGAGGCCATAGTACCTGCTGGACAGTAATCTGCATGAGAGCAAGGACTCGGTCTGTTGTTGCCCGGCGTACTTGCTGAATGTTGAACTTTGGATGAGTAAATGAATTCACTGATGCACCTGAAATATTAATGTCTGAGTGTGGAGTCGGATCCGGGAGAAGAGAGCCTAGTGATCTTTCATAATAGCGATTCTCCTGGAACACTTCCTGAAGACACCCCAGAGTACTTTTGCAAACGCTGATTATTTTTTGTAAGCTTGTAGGCAGCTTTCTCTTGCCTGTCATACAGCTGTGAGCGTGGGAGCACAGTTCTCGGGGGACCTGAGCATATGTTCTCTCCCTGAGAAAATCTGGGAGAGAACCCCAAAGGATACATTGTACCCCTCTCCCAGCCAAGAAAGGAAAATTCTGCCTGAAATACTCCCTTGGTCAATGAGCAAAACTGTGAGCTGGGAATAGAACTTTATGAACGTTTTGTGTGTTAGAGTGAAGAGTGAATTGATATATGAGTTGGAAATTCTGGGTTCGATCTTTAATCTCTCACTCTAAGTATTGTATGATAAGCTCTTTGGGCTTCATTTTTTTCCCCAGGGCCTAAATAAGAAAATTAGGCCAACAAACATGGCAAGGTAGTTTCCAGCTCGATGCTTCCAGTTTTACTGGCATTTCGCAGAATTGTAGAGCCGGAAGAATACTTAGATTTTTCTTTTATTTTTAAAGATTTTATTTTTTTCCTTTTTCTCCCCAAAGCCCCCTGGTACATAGTTGTATATTCTTCGTTGTGGGTCCTTCTAGTTGTGGTGTGTGGGACGCTGCCTCAGCGTGGTTTGATGAGTGGCGCCATGTCCGCACCCAGGATTCAAACCAATGAAACACTGGGCCGCCTGCAGCGGAGCGCGTGAACTTAACCACTCAGCCACGGGACCAGGCCCTAGATTTTTCTAGTTCAGCTTTCTCATTTCACAGATGAGAAAACTGAGGTGTAGAGAGGTGACATCATTTGCTGGAGGCCACAAAACCATTTAGAAGCAGAGCTAGGATTAGAACCAACATCCTCAGCCTGCCAGTCCAAAGGTTCTTAACCTTCTATGAGTCAGAATCCTTCTTAAAAATCTGATGAAGGGGGCCGGCCCAGTGGCACAGTGGTTAAGTTCGCACGTTTTGCTTCTCAGCGGCCCGGGGTTGGCCGGCCCAGATCCCGAATGCAGACATGGCACCACTTGGCAAGCCATGCTGTGGTAGGCGTCCCACATATAAAGTAGAGGAAGATGGGCACAGATATTAGCTCAGGGCCAGGCTTCCTCAGCAAAAAGAGGAGGACTGGCAGTAGTTAGCTCAGGGCTAATCTTCCTCAAAAAAAAAAAGAAAGAAAATCTGATGAAAGCTATGGACCTTCTAGGAGTAGGGGATGAGAAGGGGACAAATGCATCAAACACACAAACACATAAAATTTGCAAACTATTTAAGGGAGGAGTCTTGGATTGCAGGTCAAAAGCCTTTCTGCTACACCTTATTACTCAAGGCAGCGTTAACAAAGCAGATGTTAAAAGGAAACATATTTAGATGCCATGGAAAGTGCCTCTGGATTTTTTTTTTGGTTTAACAACTTTGTACAGAGAGCATCTCAACACAACTGGAACAAGTTTGGGTTTGTATTTGCCCTCCAAGTCTGACCTGATTTGTCGATGGCAGTTTCTGATTTTTAGAAAGCCAGTTCCCCCTTTAAATATCACAGTTGCTGTTCCTCTTACATATACTTCTGCTAAATTCAGGCCTCACTTTATGTCAGCTGTACCCGGAAAACAAAAGAAGGGGCTGGCTAAAACAGAAAAGGTTTTTGCACTAACTGTGTCCGAAGGTGGCCTCTACTCCTTAGCTCTTGGATTGAATCTTTGGGGTAGGTACGTTAGAATGCTCTGTTCTCCTTGAAAATATATAGTCCTGGACCCCATCCCTGATCTCTTGATTAAGAATCTTTAGGAAGTAGGGCCAAAGAATATGAATTTTTACAAACTCTCTGGGTACTTTTCATGCACACTCACATTTGGGAACTGCTTTCCTCAAAAGTTCCCCAAATATTTTCAGTTTTGAATAATACCAATCTAATGATAATTCTATCTTAAGTGATTTGTTGGCCTTTGAAACATTAAAGTAATGAAGAATTCAGAAAGCGTATTTGAAAAACATAACTATTTTCATAAAACATAACTGTTTATGCTAAAGCTTGTAATTTTCCATTTTTCAAGCAAAATGTTTTTTCCCCTCACTTGACATAGAAGGAGCCGAAACCTCCACAATAGGCACTCTGTCGGGTATGGAGACGTCTTCCCTGTGACCCTCGTTTTCAAGAAGCTTCGTTAGTGTATACTCTTATTTTTACAGTCAAAATTGCATGTATTGAAGAATTACTTCCATAGTCCTGCTTTGTTTTTTCTTTTAATATAGAAATATTAAGTGTATTATTCCAAAAAATACTTTAGCAAATGGTGAATATAAAAGTTATATCTCCTCTTAGCATTAAACAAGCTAACACACACACTCAAATACTGGTAGAACCAAACCCATGTAAGAATTACTAAGTCTGACATTTTCTAACTTTAAAACACCTTAGATCTGAAAGTAAAAAAAAAAAAAGAAAAATTGTGATAAACAAGTGGATGGATATCTGTTACTTTGGATCAGGCTGAGTTGTTCAGATGTATTTGAAATACCTGCCCCAGACACCCTCCTACCAGTGAATGACCTAGAACCCCCGAGGCCGCTGAGCAGTGCAGGCCCTGGGTTAAGCTCAGTGGACTGTCTATTCCTGACCTTAGGCTTTTCTGGTTTTCCAGCAGCTTCAGAGAACTCCTGGGGATATTCATTCAGCTTCTTTTTACCCTCCTGTCTTTAGGTTTTGGATTTTTGAGTTTCCCAATGGGCTCACATCCCTTTCGTTTCTATATAGCAGCTTCTAGGTTCAGATCCCTCTATCCTAGTAGTGTGGTCAGAGCAAGATCACTCCATTCCAGCCTTCAAAGTTCATCTCAAGGGTGATAGAGAGAGCTTGGAAGCTTCCATTGAGTTGGAGCATAGGGTGTCTTTGGGGTCACTCTGACATGGCACTCAGTCAAAGCCCAGGTGCCCTGGACTGTCTGATGCTTGGCCCATAGAATGCCCACAGACTTTTCAGTTCTGTAAGCACATGCTTCATTAAGATTGGATTGTTTCCTTTTTTCCCACAGAGACTATGTCCCTATTGCAGTTTATTAAAACTACCCATGCAGCGCACCATTCTTCTTCCTGCTTATATTCATGAATGGCTTGTTCTCAATAGGAACATCCAGGTGGAGATCAATAATCAGTTTCCTAGTTAGGGCAGGGAAAAAAAAAAAAAAGAAAATCCATTGGTGCCCTGCATTCAGCTGTATTTAAGAGGTCTTATCATTAAAGCAGCAGCAGCAGGCATTCGTAAACCAAGCTTGCCGGCAGTGCTGGACATGCAGGATTAAAATAATCATCCATCAGGCTCTGTCTTATAAATGTTTTCCTTTGACTTTTGGCAGGATCTCCAACCTGAGCATATGCCAGTTGACATGGGAACACTGAGGCCAGCAATTTAAGGATTTTCACATTTGCTTGCAGTGGTAAGATTTAGAGATATAGCAATGAAGAACATTAAATATTACTGAGTTCTTGCTTTTTGCACTAGATATGAAACTGATGTTGTTTAGGTGTAATATTTTTTGACCAATACAGCTCTCTATTCAATTACCTTGCAAAACCACAGTAAACACGAGAGAAATCTATAATCCATTAACATTGAACTTAGTATTATTGGGATGGTTGACAATAGGGAAACTAATATCAAAATTAATTTATTCTGTACAATTGGACCAAGTGGGAGAAATGGTTTTCGTTTTGAACCATGAAACTCTGTCTACCCAGAAGAGAGGTAGTTATCAGAGCACAAAGGGACGCAAAGTATAAAATCATTGGGGAGAAAGAAGGGAAAAGTGATTCTGTTTTAAATACTTTAGGAGGTACTCATGCCTTTAATATGGGTCCAGAGACAGAGTTTCAAAAGAGCCAAATCTGTAGTCAATAAGAGATTGCATAAAAATGAGGATGCCTGATGCTGATGGTGATACACTGGACCCTCATTACCATCAGAGGCACAACCATGTGGATAGTCATAATGGGAAGATGCTGACAGATGGGTAGCAAATTGTGTTATTAGAAGATTGTTTTAAAAAGGGAAGTCTTCCACTCCCTGGTGTGGTTAACTGGAGTCAAACATGATCATGGAAGCCCCGGGTAGATTCTTGGGACCCTGAATTATTGAACTTAAGAGGTTAAATTCAGTAATAATACCTATTCCGTTACCAACTTCAAAGTGAGCCAGATCTTCTTAGGATGAGACTGTATTCAGCACACTCAGTTTTCTGAGGGCTACCATTTTAGTGTATTGGCTACACAATTTGAGTCCCATTTTCATGTGACCTTGTAGCAGGTCCGTGGTACATTAAATAAAATGTGACTTTTAGCCAACTTATTTGTTTCTTTTTTGTATACCAGACATGGCCTTATATCTGTGGATTTTCAAAGGGTATATTCTGGCAATTTAACATTCATGTTTGGTCTTCTAAGTATATTCCTCTCAAATCACCCCTGCTGCTTTATTCAGCTATATTATTGTGGTAACTTTTAGTTTAACAGCTTGTATTCACATCATCTGTTTATGGAACAATGGAAGAATGATTGTGAAATAGCCTGGAAGGTGCTTACTTAAACTGATACCTGGAACTGACAGTACAACTCCACACTTTTATACATATAAAAGTAAATGAATGTAACATTACGGTTTCTTTTATCTGAATACCACATTCTTCTTAAAAATTAAATTACTTTGCACTTGAGTTTAATGTTTTACTTCATGATTTATGTGTGCTTTCTAGGAACTACCACTAAAATCTAATTCCCACACGTAAGTCATGGTCTCTCACATATAAATGGAATTCAAGATAACATCCTAGTTAAAGAGTCATTAACTCTCAGATATGAGAAGGGCCAGAGTGAAACTGAACAGGGCTTTTTCAAATCCCCAAGGCTGAGCAATTTGAGGAGACAAAAAAAAAAAAAATTAGTAAGAGAAACATGCATGTGATTGGGCTTAATGAAACCGTAAACCTCTGTGGAAGTGGTCCATCTAATAACTCACTCCTGGACCACAGAAGTCATAGTTTTATCTGAACTCTGTGTATCTAACTATGCTTTTTGTTATCAAGAGTGAAAGCCTAGCAAAGAAACCGGCTAGGTCATGCTAAACTGATTTATGCCATTTGGGGATGTGGGAAGGTTTTCTTGAAACTAGACTTGGAGCTCCTCATCTCTGTAGAGAGCCAGACGATCCTAAATCCTGTGCCTCCTCTGCAGGACGAGAGCACTGTGCCAGCCAGGTGGGCTTGTTGGAGAAGAATGCGTTGATGCAGAGTGGCATTAGTAGAAAGAGCAATGATTTAGGAATCAGAAGACTTGACATCATAGCTGACTCAGCTAGAGAAGATTTTTTCTTCTCCTGCCTCTGGGATCTTAAATAGGCATTTAAATATTTGGCCTTAGTTTTTAATCTGTAGAATGAGGTTAGTGCTCACTGTACTCCTCTGTAGATTTATCCAAAAATGAAATAGTAAATGGAAACACTTTGAGGAACTTAAAATCACAACACAGAATTTAGTGTTGGTAGACAGTTGATTCCTTATTAATAACACGGGATTTGAAAGTTATGTCAAAATAGCATTTTCATAGATCTTTACAGATGTTTTCACTTTGAACAAAGGCTCTGAGCTCTAATATACTTGATTTTTCTCATTAAATTATGATAACAGCAAAAGTCAATTGTGTAGCTGTCTCTGACTTGCATCTGAACCTGTCTCTGATGTTTATGCTGCACTGATCCCAAATTTCAGTGTCCTAGAGTTACTCCAAAAGGAGAGCATGGGAGAGAATGAAGGAAATGTTTACAATACAATCCCTGTCAGCAAGACGGAGAGGAAAGGGCCTCTGTTGATCCTTGAGGTGAATCAGCCTTTCTCAGGCCTCCTTCTCTCTAATTCTTTTCAGATGTATACTTTTTACTAAACCAGATTCTCTGCTTATCTTCCTGCCCCTTATCTTCCTCCTCACCCCCTCCAGTCTCCTTTCTCCTCTCCTTCACACCTCAGAAAGTCCTTTCCTTGTTTATAGTCCAGGTTTTTTTTAGCTATTGACCCACAGCCCTCTGCTTCCATAAATCCTGCTTTAAGTGTTTGATCTCTAAGACAAATACACCCCATAGCCCTGAGTTTACTCTCTGACTCCATTTCATTACAAATGTTGTAGACAATCAATATGAATTGGAAGGAAAATATCTTGGGTCAAAAAACGCAATTTGCTTGAACACACCATAGTTTTTGCCCCTGCAAAGAAGTGTTCATCACTTGTCCTTTAAGAATAAAACCATAATTGTTGGAAAACATCACCAAGATAATAAACAGGAAATTCCAACAATTACACATGTTATAGAAAATCTTACAGAACTCTCAGTTCATGTACTAATGTTAGAAGCAATGAAGGACTATGAATAATGGATGAAGTTAAATATAGTGGTCCAAGGTCCAAATTTTTAGCCAGAGGGCTGGAGGAGAACGTTAGCATAGTGGATATGGGTCAGAGAAATTGGCTGACCTATGAAATACTGACCAAGATTATCATCCATTTAGTTTTTTTAGGGACAAAATTTGAACTCTATCCAAAGTTCACCATTGTGAAGATGCTTATGTATGTGCACTACCATCCTCTTCCTGGGCCCCAAGGTCCCCAACTGCATGCAAGCATCATTTGTACCTTCTCTGACTATGAAAACCCACCTTCATTTCTACTAATTTAATCTCCCCAGAGAACAAAAGTAACTAATGGTCTCTTCAAGCCTGGATATGGTTCATTTTGTCCTCGTGTTAGAACCTACCTTAAACCTTCTTTGGATCATAAAATTCTGAGTCTTATCTGGGAGAGTAACCAAAGAGAATTAAGATAGGAATAAAGCTAATTATGAGAAATGTTATCCTAAGATATTCCATCCAGATTTCCATGTGTTTATAACTGACCCAATTAGTCTGAAAACTGTAGTTTTTACTCATCACAGCAGACCATACTACTAACAATTCAACAAACCAGTTTTCTTGAGATCTGCTGATCTGGATACTTCTATTATTTGCAGTGTTCCTGATTCAAAAAGTAATTTCTCTTTTCAATCATTGACCTCTGCTTCTCCCCAAAACGGAGTGACATGTAATCAGCAAAGGGGGCTCCTTAGGATCCCTCCTGTACTTGGATCATAAAACAATGGAAATTGATAGAAAAACAAGTAGGGTGTTTAAAATCTCAGGGACTTTCATTAGCATTTCACCGAAGTTGCAGAAAACTGCAAGTATTTTGTATTCCAGTCACTCACTATTACTTTGTAGCTGATCAAAATAACCCATGACTAACAACAGGAACCAGAGAACCGCCATATCTACAACAGTTCCATCTATCACTCAGACATTTTTGGTGTAAGAAAGTCAAAAGTGAATTTTCTTCTTTTATTTTCAAGTTTTGCATCCGACAAAATGTCATTAGAGCACAGTGACTTATGGAAAATTGGGATAGATGGAAAGCCTCTGATAAAAGGCAGTCTTTATATCACTGGAGAATTCTACTGAATTGAGGGGAAAGGAGAGAAGTAGTTTTTAATAATATGTTCTCTGGTGTCTTATCAACCATCCACAAAAAATTTTAATTAACTATCTAAAGATACATTATAAAAATACATTGTAAAGGCATAATATGATCCTGGAAAACATTTTAAAAACTTAAAATTTCAATTTTTGTTTGGGAGTGTAGAGGGCAAGGAGAGCTGAGAAATGTAAAATGTGTAAGCATCCCATGATTTCATCCTAATATCAGGCAAGAAGACATGCTTTGACATCCCATCCCTTGGTCATGTACATTGTCTTTTAGACTGTCTGCTTATACGGGGGGTACGTGTGGACACTTGTGTGTGTGTGTGTGTATGAGAGAGAAAGAGAGACAGAGAGGGAGGGAGACAGAGAATGAGAGAGAATGTCTGAGAAAGTAGGAAGTACACATCATTAAAAGTGAAACTTTTACAGGCTACCTAAAAGGGCAAGATTTACCAAATATCCCATATCCCTTGCCTTAAGGAGTGACAATTACTGCTAAGACTAATCATCGTTTTAGAATTGTTCAAGGATTTGCTTTAATTCTCAGTTTTCTTGTGTTGTTCAATGAGCTATATCGTTATATTGTCATGGCACCACAATGACAACTATTATATCCTAGGATCCCTCTAAAATCCTGATTTCATAAACAGGAGATCCCATAATAAAAATAGATATCTCTAAATATTAATTTTCCATGTGAAAGACACTTATAACTGTTTAGTCTTTCCCTAGTCATTCATACACCCATTTATTTGTTGATTCATTCACTGAGCAAATATTTATTGATCACCAACTAGGCATTGCTGGGCATCATTTTTGTACTGGGGGTACTGAAGTAAACACAACAGATAAATCCTTGCCTCCGTGGATTACCTTCTAATGAAGGAGATGGGCAATGAACAAGATACAAATCTAAAGTGTATAGCATTATATATTCTGTACACCCATGTATATTTTATGTATAGAAGAATTCTAAGGAGAAAAAATAGAGAAGGAGATGTGAACCATTGCAGGGCTAGGGGTTTTAATTTTAGATAGAATGGCCTAGTAAAGCTTTTCTATGTAGAGATCTTTTGAAACTAGATTTGCAAGAAACTAGGGAGAAGCTGTGCAGACATCTTGGGGAAGAGTTTTCTAGATAGTGAGAACAGTAAGAGCAAAGGCTTTGAGAGAAGAGAGTATCTGGCATATTTTAAAAATGGCAAGGAGGCCATTGAGATTGGATCTGAGTGAAAGAGAGAGAGACAGTTGGAGATGAGATCAGAGACACAATGTGGAGCCAGATCCTGTAGGGCCCCGATGCTGTAGAAGGCTTGGCTCTTACTCAATGAATTGGGAAGCCAATGGAGGGTTTTGAATAGAGGAGTGGCATGATTGACCTGACTCATATTTTTACAGACTTATGTTTATATTATTTTGGCTGCCATGTTGAGAGTGGACTGTAGGAGGTGACACATGGGGTGGGGGGGAAGGGATAAATGAGGAGACCACTAAGAAGCATGCTGTAATAATTTTGGTAGTAGAGGAGAGGATAAGATCCTGTGCCTAAGTGGAGAAGCTGACCTAACTAAGAGGACGGAGAACTTATCCATAGTAACAGGAGAGATGTGGAGAGGAGGGCAGATGTGACAGTGAGAGCACGTGCAAGTTCTCTTTTGGTTATCTACCAAATATCACATGCATCGGGCTGCATGAATTTAGGTATAGAGTGAGTGCCTGATGACTTCAATGATGGTTATGATTTCACCAGGAAAGTTCACCAAAGTGAAAAACAAGGTGGGATATGATTATAATGATTCTCTATGAAACTTAAGCTGGAAAGGAGGCAAGAGAGGATATCATGGGGCAGATGTCTAAGAAACACTGAGAGAGTAGATTTTAGGTCTTGTGGGGTTATAGAATTGTAGGATTTGGGGTGTTAGAAGGACTGAGTGGGAAGACAAGAGGTCATGATCAGAGAAAGAAATATTTGAAACTGAGATTTTGCAGGGGCTGAAGTTATTGGTAACAACAAGGTCAGGGGTGCAACTATGGAAATGAGTGGCTCGGGAAGGATGGCTGACAAGACCTTTGGAAGAGAGGCAGTCCAGGAAGTGAGAGAACAGTATACTGGAAAGATCATCCCATTGGATTCAGAAATGACCAAAAATAAATAGGAGTAGTATTAGAGAGAGTGATCATGAGCTAGGCACTAAAACCTCCAGTTTATGGAAGGGAAGTGAAGTGGAGAATGGTGGAGGAAGCACCAGCAGTAGAGAGTGGTCTAACCTGATGGCATGGATGTGAAAGCTGGGATTTTATAGAGGAAGAAGAGAGAAAAGTCTGATGCAGTAATGCAAAGCAAGGAGGACACCTACCATACTTTCAGGCTCCTTGGTTATAGGGATCTATGAGAGAAAAAGCTACCTCTTAGAAGGGCTTCAGTGGAATCAGCGTTAAAGGAGAGCCAAGTTCAACTAGTGCAAAAAGTGAAAGAGAAGTTTCCAAAGAAAGTTGAGAATGAGTAGACTTACTGGCAATTGATCTAAAGTCACCAAGGGTTCAGGAAAGGGTTTTAGGAGGTCTAGGGCCAGGGTCAGAACAAGTAGTGTACAAAGTCCTATAGGGATTAGAGGAGAGAGGAGAAGAGATGATGGTAAGTGACATGCAGAGGCCTGGTGATAGCTGTCCTGCTAGTACTACAGATGGTGGTGGTGAGACTGTGAGTGTTGAAGGCAGAGAGTGTGTTGAGTGCAAGATTCAAAAGTGGTGAGGCAGACCTTTCCAAGAATGTGAGGAGTTCTGAGGTTCCCACTTGACTGTTGCTGAGGAGACAGTTGTCCTTCAGAAGAGTGGTCACTTGTCCAGAAGAGTGGTATGACTCAGAACACACAGATACTCTTGACTTGAGCCATCAGTGGTCTTCAGTGAGGTGGTCTTACACTGAGCAGGCTGGCTCCCTCAAGTCATCATTACAGAACCCAGTAGCTCATCTTTGATCAGAAGATCACCTTAAATTCCTTTCTCTGCAGAATGTTTTACTATTTGGCCCATCAGATACAGACTCAACTGTGGAACTAATTGTTGCACTTTAATGGCCTTCTTTTGTGATCTTTGCTCCAACTCTTTCCCACTAACCTACTTAGAAACCCTCCCTCCCCCCATTTTTCTTCTCCAACCTGTTCTATTCCCTGATGCAGTAAGTGCAGGAATAACTGTCCACGTGACTGTGTCCTCCACTTTCTCTAGAATACTGCATTCTCTCAATCTGTGCTTCCTCTAAAATACTCGTTACCCCACAGTTTTGCTTATCTTCAACGTCCTGCATTCTGAACTGAGTGAAGGCATGTGCTGTGCAAGTTCTGGTGACCATCTCCTTTGTCCTCACCTTCTGTCTTTGCAGAGCTGACTTGAGAACCACAGCTGAATCATAAATGACTCGTAATTTTTCCTCTTTGCATCTAAGAGACCTAAAACCAAGATTGTTTGGGGAGGATGCTAACATACGGTTTTTGAAGGCACCATAGATGGTCAGTCACTCTATGGAACTGATATGCAATTTGTAATTAAATTTAAAGCCTCAGGCCCAATACCTCTGAAAAGGAAAGCTGTTTTCTGTTTGTGGCATTAGGAGCAGGAGCAGCTATCCAGTTCTCTGAAATAATAAAATATATATGTATGAAATACATATGAATAGAATGGGATTATAATTAGTGACACAGACCATCAGTACCATTGGGATTATTATGAACGATAGAATTGCTATTTCTCTTCTTTTCCTACAATGTAGAAATAGTGTAAGGATTTTAAAGTGTGATATTTTTGTACTTTTTATGGGAAGCAGATGCTATGAGTCAGTGAAGAACACATGATTTAGATGAATGAACTTTTCTTAACAGTTAAAATTGTTCATTATTCATTCTCACCTGTACCACTGGTTATTTCTCTACCCCCACTGCAAGATCAGATTCAATCTTCTTCTTATACTCCCCGGTCTCCCTTAATATGGTTCCTACTACCTGCGGTTTCTGAGTGGGTGTGGCAGAGCGTGGGATGTGACATCTAAGGGCTGGGTTTTGAATTCTGCTTTACTACTACCGGAGCTGTTCAATGTTGAGGAAGTTAGAGAAGTGCTATTATCCTCTTTTCTTGTTGCAGGATCACTGTGTTAACTGCTCTAATGTATTTGAAAGTGCTCAGCACACTTTTATACGTAATAGGTGCTCAATAAATATGCGTTGAGAATGCTTTATTTAGCATCTGCTCCTTGGTCTTAGCCTCAGGTGCTTAGTTTTCTTGTTTTCTGTTTTTCTGGTCTCCTCAACTGTTCACTCCTTTTTTCCACTTAAGCATTTTTTGCCTTCCCTCCCCTTTGCCTTGACTGGTGAGTGTGTGTCATATTAGATTTCTGGTTGGGAAAGGGAGGTGTTAGGAGTCTCTCTTTTAGATAAGGGGGATCTGAAGGAAAGGTGCTAATGATGTGTGTGACAAACCTAAATATTTACGGGAAAGAAGGGAAAGATGACACAGTGGGAATCTGGGTGTCAAATGATGGCATAAAGTTTCATACACAAAACTTCTAGCAATGTCCATGGTATGTAGGACTACCAAGGGGTGAAAACTTGCCAAACAACATTGACTGTGTTTTCTAGAATCTGTCAATCAACTTTATAAAATTCCATTGTTTTCATGGAATTATAGATATGTAATTTTATTTCTTAACATTTCTTCATCAGCACATAGGCATAGAACAAAACTAAGAAGACTGTTTAGGAACTAGGAAGACAGAAACTGATCAAAGAGCGGAAAGAACTCAGTAACACAATACTAAAGGGAATCAATATTTTAATTTGATTTTTTTTCAGAGAATAAAAACCAAAGGACAGGTGATTTGAAATTAACACTTTCCTGTTTGGACCTTTTTTACATTTTTATATTTGACTGTATATTGTTAGAGTCTTTAATCATGCATCACTGAATTAAAAACCAAACCTTGTAATCACCATCCTTAAGTGACGAAATATGTACAATGAAACTCTAAACAGAAGAGACGGTTGAAAGGGATAAGTTTCCAAGGTCAGTTTCTTGATTGATACTGTCTTTCAAAACAATTAGGTATTCTATGTCATTAAAATAGCAGGGAGAAAAGAGAATATATTCTGCCTGACTGTGTCTCTTTGGTCATCTTTTCACACTCCATTAGAGGCTTTATCCAACTTTTGTATTCAGACTTTATTGTCTTTTTCCGGTGCTAGAAGAAACTTCAATGAGGACATGATGAATGTCCATATTAAATTGGATCCCTCTCCCCTTTTTAATGAAGTTCATTTAAATTTAATTTTGTAATTTTACTTCGGTAAACCATCTGACTCCAGATGTTGGATGCACTTTTTCTTATTTCTGTTTCCACATAATTGTACCTGTAAAAGATTTATAGCTGCAGGAGACATTCTGGAACCTTTTAGAGCATTTTTGGCATATGTTTCATGGATGACTGGTAACATGAGCAATTAACATCCTAAAATGTTGTTCTGCTCTCCAGAATATTTTTAATAGGATAAGCTACTTTTATTAGCTTGAACTTTAAACAAATAATCATCTTAAAGGAAACATTATCATCAAAATAACTCAGTTGAAACGGAAGGCCGGCCCTCAAAGGAAATTGGTATGAGTGAGAAGAAAAGACCCTTGGGCTAAAAGAGCCTTTAACAGAGACATATAAATGAACACGGTGAAGGTTGGCCTTTTGCTAAAATCAGAGCTGTAAGCAGAGTCCTGTTCCTTCTGATTGACTCTGAGTCACTGTAATGTGTGTGTTGTACTGCATATATTATAGAATGGTGGGTCCCATCCCTTATGCTTGGGGAACATTTAACTGTGGCTCTCGGTGTAGAACACTCAGGTAAAAGAGAACCACACAAGCAGCACCTACTCTGTAGGAGAGAAAGAGGGAAGTTCTCATAAATGTGTTTGTGTATTTGAGAACTATATAGCTGCCTTGGGGCCTAGAACTCAGGCTTACTCCATTGACAAACGATCTTTACCATTACCTCCTCTCAGGCATTCTTAAAACAACAGAAAAGATGCCTCATAATTAGCCTTTCTTGTAACAAGAATTATTTGAATGCTTACAGTTGTTCTAAATCTGCCTTCTTACTTTCTTAGTCAAAGCACATCTAATAACACACTTGATAGCTCACCTGGGACCTTGTCTAATGAAACTCCTAGTCTTCATCAAAGAAACATATACTACAATTAAACCCTGAGATGACATATTAAAGAAAAGTAATAACTACAAATCCACAGTATAAAGGAATCAATTTTTTTCCCCAAGTGAGAAATTATACTTCATGTTTTTGATACACTATAGTTTCTCAATGTATATGAAATATTCACCACTGCTGCAAACAAATCAGAGTATAGATTTCTCCCCAGACTTAAGGGATCCAGTAAGCAAGTTCTCACTCTATTCTTTCATAGTCTTGCTTTGCCAGGACAAGTATTTTTGTGCTTGGGTATGGGAGTTGTCTAAACACCACTGGTGTTTGACATTACTATTTCCAAGAGCCCTTGTTCCTTTGAGTACTAAATAAGACTAAAATTGCTTAAAAATAACACCAACCATTGGGACCAGGCAGAAGTTGTTTGTCCATAATTGATAGATAAGGAACTCACAGTCTCCACTTGCTTCTAAAATAACAAAAAACAAGCTCGTAGAATGATTCTGTAATTCACAGAATTTTGCAACTTTACTAAATTTTAAATAGAAAACCAATGAAGGCTTAGAGAAGACAATAATATCTGAAGCAGCATATGGCATATGGTGCATGTGGTATTATTAAATTGTGCTGTTACTCAATGTATTTGTCCTGTACTAAGTAGGACAGTGCACTTAAAACATCTCATGTCTAGATAGAAGAGTGCTCAGTAACTATTAGCCAATCCTTCTGATTCCTGCTGGGAATTAAAAATAGTTATCTACCTTGGAAATATAAAGAGAAGACTTTAGAATATATATGAAGCTTTAAAATATTGGATACATTCTAAGTAATAGGAAAAGAAGGAAATTAGTATTGAAAATAAAAATGGGTTGTGCTTTCAGTTGCTTATATAGATCATTCATGATGAAATAAAACAAATTTTAATGAAATAAAATTTTTATGTACCCCAAGTCTTGGTTAAATTAGACCCTATCAGTTTATAAATACTTGGAAAATGTGTTCAGAGTAAATGTCTGAACTTATTAGAGACTCCTTGTTTATATCTATCTCTGTCCTCAATTTATTTATTTTTTAATTTATTTATTCATTCATTAATTTACTGACAATGTACTGAAGACTTCTTTGGGCAAGACAAGTGGTAGAGCTTGAGAAACCTAAAGTGAAAATCAGAGATGGATCCTTCTGACAAGGAGTTCCCATTTGAACAGAGGAGAGAGGATAACACGATTGTACAAGGAAGGAATAAATGTTATAAGAAGAGATCAAGATGAAGTGTTAGTTCTTCTTTATTCGTACTTGGACCAGTTTTCTAAGTAAAAAGATTACTGTAAGCTGACTTCTTGTACACAGGCACCAGCTTTTAAAACTTGTTTGCATATGAGAGATGCCCCACAACAATATTGGTCAGTGTTAAACCTTGGAAAATTGGTACTGATGCTACATGACGTGGGTATAGTAAATCTGAATCAGATGTGTGAATTCTGTCTTTAACCTCCATATTGGCCTAGGAGGCTAATGGGCTGCTGGAGGCCTCCCTCAAAAGGACGCTCGTTCACTGTACTGTGTGTTAGCCCTTTGTCCCTTGGAATACTACTGGGGTGGTTTGATATGCCTCACCCTCTCCTCGAATGTAGCTGGAAGTTGTTTCACTGGACTTGAATAGTAAAGGGACCTTTGCTTCTACTTCTAAGTTTTCATAGAATCCAGCGACACTTGGGGGCATCTTTTCAATGTATAGCCTAAAGTCTCCCTTCTAATTTCCCAGCCGAATAAACACCTATTCTAATTACTTTTACTCATTCTCTGCTGGAGACTTTTGTGTGTTTATTGGCTGTGGGCGAGTGTGGCATCATAATTGGGGGAAAGAACTTACTAGAGACTCCTAGTTTATGAAATTATGTACTAATAAATACTATTTTGTCTACTTGCCTTGTGCTTTGAAAGCCTTTCTGCATTTTTTTGCTAGGTTGCCAAATTTCAGAAATATGCATGCTGATTTTATATTACCTAAGACTTGACATAACTTAGTGGAAGAGTTTTAATTGTGATTTTTTCTGCTTTATTTGATATTCCTATCTAATAGTTCCTCATTTTATATGAGAACCCACAGAGCTTCTGATGCAGAGAAAACCACAATGGATTCAGTTTTGATAATCAGTACCCTTCATGGAGGAATTTGAATTAACTGAACCAACTCCGTTCTGATCCTCCATGTGGGGCACCTGAGGATGTGGTCTTTATATGGAGAAAGAGAGAGCCTTAGGACCACTGATGGTAAAATCTCTCTTCCCAAGGGTTTCTAGTTAAAAGGCATGGAAATACAGAAGGAATATTTGAAGATAGATTTTGATCTTTTATTTTTTTTCTTTGACATATAAAAGCACATCCCTGATGTGTACTTCCTGCAGGGTATAGAAACGCAAATTCTCTCTTTCACACACATATATAATACCAAATATTTTTTCCCAAGTGGAGCCCAATGCTAGCAAGGACTAGTTTCAAATTTGTTCTGTAATAACCTAAGGGCTGCTGTGGTTCTTATTCTTGTTACCATTTGTGGTAATGAACTGTATAAATTACATAGTTTTTCTCTGCCAGATGCAAGTCATAAATCTGAAGAGAATATTTTCTGTTAAAAAGACATAGCGATCATTTTACTGATAAGGTTTAAATGGTAGAAATCACATGCTTCTTTATACAGGTTAAACCATTACAAAAAGAAATTAATAAGTCAGATACCAAGTGCAATTTCAAATGCCAGTAGGGTGTAACAAGACATATTTGCATTTTCTTTTGTGATCTTATTGAAGATCCATTTTCAATGACAGCATCATTTCCTTTCATTTAAAGACATGACATTGTAAGTATCCATGATATAAGACACTTTAAAAGGAGAAAAAAGGCATTGATTGAGATCATATTGCCCAAAGTGTGTGTCCTGGGACACAAAGCTCAGGAGATGTTGGTCAGTGTAATGATTCCTTGGTCATAGAAGTTTGAAAGACACTGCACACACACCTGCCGTGTACTGCATGCTCCACAGCCTGATAAGTCTGGGAAATGCTGCCCACTCCTGTGGAATCACAATGCACGACAATGCACAATGGTGAGATAAATGCTTTAAAAAATATTGCGGTCTACCATTTTTTAACTTAGTGTTTCCCAAACTTACTGGACTTCTTTTCTTTTTGTCACATTTTATAGCATGCCATGGAATTATGATTCTATGGAAAACACTTTTGAAAACATTGGTCTCCATAATATTATCCTTTACATGTCATAAACAAATTTATTTTAAAAAGAGGAGAAATATACAGATGAGAAAGGATGCTGGATGTGACATTGGAAAATCTGTGTTAAAACCTATTCCTGCCTGCTCTTTGCTAAATATATGACCTTAGGGATATCAATTAAGCTTGCTGTGAAATGGGAATAGTGTCATCATCTCTAACTCACCAGGGACTATTGGATTCAAATTCTAAAAGAGGTGGTGCTCTAATTTATGGTATTATTGTACCGTGAAGCACTCTCATTTATAGCATTATTATGATTATTAACTCTAAGATCTGTCCCTCAGAAGTAGTGAAGAAATTCTTACTTATCCTATTGGAGCTTTTTCTGATTTCCTAAACTTTCTTCCCTACTCTCCCTGAGGAAGCTAAGGGAAGTTGTGTAGTCTTCTCAGGGGAAAAGAGAAATGGAACAGGGTGTATGAAACAAGATAATCAAATAAATTGCTTTCAGACAGATTACTTTGAAATCATGGCTCCCCAGAAGAGGTCCAAGATTCAGTGTTTTGTCAGGTTACAGTAGAGACTTTCCCTAAAAACAACATAGAAAAAGAGAGAAGAAGCTGAACATTATTAATAACCACAATAAATAAGTGAATTTAGGTATAAAATGGTGCACCTGCCTGCCCATATTGCCCCACAGCCAAAAAGAACACCCATAAGTCAACCACTGAGAATTTATTTAGCACATATTATATAATATATATAATATGCCCAGCACCATGAAAGATAAAAGAATAGTATGATGCATGCATGTTGATAAGAAAATCTCACAGCCTTACCGAGGAGGTAATATGAACACATGGTGTAAATAAAGATAAATCTATCCTGGCTTTACAGTTACAACTGCATGCTACAGTTACAGGAGTAAAAAGGAGTTCTAAGAATGGAGGGGTAGAACAGTCTTCACCTGCAGATTGGGATTGAACTGGCCTTTAAAAAGAGGTAAGATGGGTGTCATGATTTTTGCCTCCCCATCACTTGGTATCTATGTACGTTGTATATTGTAGGTATTCAGATACTCAATACAGATGTGTTATGTAATTGGGTGACTAGACAAGAGAGTGAGAAGAAGGAAGGGAAGGAGGGAGAGGATGGGACAAATGGAGAAAAGTTCCATTAAAACAGGGCCTTCCCACCCTCTAAGATCTGGAGTAAGTACTAGTGTATGTGAGGCCTCCTGCAGAGGATGTGTGAGCCCAGGGCCTGCCCAGTTCCCAGAAGCAAGAAAGCTGGAGTTAGCAGTGATACCATGAAAAGAGTACAAAGTTGTCATTCCTGGCTCTGCCACTCACTAGCTACGTGACCTCAGGTGAGTCTCTTAAATTTTCTGAGTTCTCTTATACAATAATGTGCTTTCTTTTTAGGGTTCTTTTAAGGATTAAATAAAGATATGGGAAGTTCATTACTAAAATGTTAGACAGCTGTGAGATAATGTTATTACCTATGGAAGTGAGAGAAACTCCAAGAGGTCATCAAATATCCAGTATAGCCAGTCTTTCAAAAATCTGGCGTGAATTTCTGAGGGATTTTATTTGACATAGATTTGCAATATCTGTGAGCATATTGTGCTATCTCTTTACTGTGTATTTCTTGGTAAGGCAATAGAACACTGACAGAATTGTGCATTGGCCATATGCACTTGGCTCTACAAGAAACAACTGCCTGGGAAGGAATACAATAGGGCAGATGGTACTCTTCTGAAGCAACTTTTGTTATATTGTGTGGTCAAGGCCACTGTGCTCTGTCCTGTCAAAGTCCATCAATAACTAAAATGGTTCAAGGGTGTTTTTAAGAAGATTTAAAAAAAGAAAAAAATGCGTCTATTTTTGTCCCTGGGAGTTTTAAAGCTCTCAGATTTTTGTGACCAAACCAGTTGACCTTCCCAATGATTAGAAAATTACCGTCTGGGGACCTTGTGGTAACTGAGTGTACATCTATGGAAAGTTTCTCTTACTTTTTTGCACCTTTAAATGATAAAACACAGCCAAAGCATCTTGTCTGCTGGTTTGGAGCCCATTGCTCTAAGGGGCCGGGACAGCTATATCTGAAAGCGAAAGGCCTGTATGGTGAGCTAATGTGCTTTCCAACCTGAGGTAGCGAACATTCCCATCAGTAGCCTGAGGGGCCAGACTTTGATCAGAGTGAGGGAAAGGAATAAAAGTGCAGTGCGTGCATCCGTTACTCTTTGATTTTAGCATTAAATCCTTACTCCTTCTTCTTTCTCACTTTATTCCATTCTCCAAAGAATCTCCTCCCTGGTATGCCAAACCATTTCCCCTGCTATAGAGAGAAAAGAAGAGAATTATTTTTGCTAGCATGGGAACCTACAGAGAAGGAGGAGGGAACACTCACGCGTTGCCTGGGGGCCCATTTTGACTTGCATGATTACTGCAAACTATCACTTCCTCCTCATGTGTTTGTTTGCTTCTTGTCTGTGATCATCCGGGAAGTGTTTTTGTTTTGTTGGCATCTCATCAGGCTAGGGGCTGGTCTGGGAAAAGTGAGTTAATTGGACCTCCTCCAATATAAAATATGTATGGTTTTTAATGAGGCAGATGGAAAGGCAGACAGATTGGGACAGGGACAGGCTAAAGTGAGTGGATCTCTTGTGTGGCAGGTCAAACCATTCAGCGTCTGTGCCTGGAAATGCTAAAGCAGAGCAGAGAGACAGGAAGAAAATGTGTAAAATGCAGGAAAAGAAAGAGTATATGTTTCCTTTCAAAGTTATAATTTGCTACGCTGGGCTCTGTTTTCACCCCAGCCGCCCACAGGCCCAAGGTAATGTCTCAAAGACTAGATGAACACTGATAAGACATGAAGACAGCTGCATACTTTCTGAAATATATGTACACGTTCTATTTGTTTGCTGTGTGTAAAAATGCAAAATTTTTAAGACAGAAAGAAAAGCATAGAAAAGTAGTAAATGCCATCTCTTGGAGAGACTGCCAAGACGGTGTCAGATGCGACCACCTCTCCTCACTCTTCACCATCCCTCTGCCATTTCAGCAACGAGGCCTCTTGGATGGGGTGGGGGTGGGGGTGCTGAATTGCAGGAGCGAGCACTCTTGCCTGGGAAGCCCATGTCAGGCCAGGCAAAGCTCTGCTGGTCAGGAGCCCCAGCCACTGAGTCCTTCCCTTGTGAAGCAAGTCACACAAGCCAGTCCACTGGATCACAGATGGGCATCATTTCTACAGCTATTTAAGAACCAATGTTACCTCAATAGGAAAAAACAAAAAGCCAATGATGTCTAAATGGATTAGATTCTGTTTGGGGCGGAAAATATGATTTTTATCTCATGTGGGTTGAACCAAGTTTTTACTTTTTTTTTCCTTGGAGAACACAGCTGAAACTTACTGCATTTATGGCATGAACACGTGGTAATAGCAACTTTCTGGTAATAGTAACCCATGGCTACAAGGTTTGGGCATCACTTTTTCTGCTACTTCATTCTTGGCCTCTCTTTTGAGGATGGGTGGCTATTTACGTGTAAGCCATTTTGTAGAGTAAGTCTTAAGCCTCCTCTTTTAAAATCTGTGATTTCTTGGACTTTTACCATAGCGTTGGGTATTGTTATTATTATTAATTTATTATATTAAATTAAATTTAATAAAATAAACTAAAATTTTATTTAGAAGAATACGCTTTAAATTAATATTTCAAAGCATAATTTGAACATAACGCCGGTTGAAACACAGTCCCCTTCCATCCTAACATTGTTTAGCACCTAAATGGTTCCACATCCAAATCTCTGAGCCTTGTTCTGTACCCTCATTATGAACACAATTCTCTCTCTGCCCCTCTTCCTGCTGTTCAGCAAACCTATGTCCTTCCACCGTGATCCCAGGTTGCCCAATAACCACATCATCCTGGATGGATGGATGGAGCTGTGGGCTGGACAGAGGGCTGGCTGGCAGCATCACCACGGTGGATAGCAGACACAGTTTTGTCATTGCCCCTTAAGGTCCAACCTGTGGATGTGTGAATCATGCTGGCCCCAATTCCGTGGGCACCCACAAAAATGCTTCCTGTGTTGTCTGTTTCGATGCCCCCTGTTGATTCACCCTCTTATTTATTGCATAAATCTTCTGTGTATGTATAAGACTTTGCATTCATTGAGACAACCTTGAAATGTGTTAAAAGTGTCAATGGCTCCTTTTGATTCTTTTAACTATCCATCCCAACCACCAGCAATGATACATGGCTTAACTGGGGTGATGTTCCAGTACATTGAGCAACGCATGAGACTATTGAGCCCTAAAAGATGTTTTCTCTTATCAGAGGAGGGCAATGTGTTCACAAAATCACTAATGAATCCAAAAGAGCCAAGAGCAATTTCAGACCTGTTAATGCCCTCATTGAAAACAACCAGCAGAATAGCCAGTGTCCACTTTATAAAACTACATAGATTTGTTTCTTAAATCTTCTGTCTTTACAACATAGAGATAAGAGGAGAAGATGGGGCAAAAAAAAAATGTTTCCCTTAGTAAATATAGCTTAGAAATATGGTTCAATAGAAACAAATAAAGAACAATTTTTGTTTAGGCTGGTGAATTTTAGAATGGGGGGGTAAAAGTTTTCCTATTAAAAGCTGACAGTTTTCAGATTCAGTCTCTCCTCTTCCGCTTTTTCTGTATATATATATATATATATATATATATATATATATATATATATATATAAACACATATATAAAATACATATACATATGTGCACACACACATTATTTGCATATATGCGTATACATACACACACAGAGTTAGTAAGTAATTAGCCAAAAAGAAAAGGGAAGTGACTTGGCTTTGTCTGAGAGGAAGCAGAATAGGCTAATGTGCTGAAAAGATCATGTGACCACACTTGAGATGGAAAAGCAGCTCTAAAACTAACCACTGCAAATGGTGATTTGGTCTGCGCATCTCTTGGGAGAATTACCGCGTTTTCCAAATTAAAACAATTCAGCTTAGAACAACTGAAGATCCGAATGATCAAATGTAAGTCCTTTCTGTCTTGGTGAGGAGTGCGAATGTTTAAGATGTGAAAAATTATTTTTAAAACCATAAAATAAACTAGGCCATGAGTGGTTTGTTAAAAACTTAATGAGCTCTTTTGAAAGAGTGGGTAAAATGACTCACCTACGACTTGTGAATGGATCCTTCCTGTGTTTGTAGGGTACTCAAAAAAATTGACTCATTCCACAAAAATGGTCCAAGGCTTTGTACCAGACACTGGGCTACGTGCTGAGATACATGGAAAATCACTATTTATAAGCTCTAATTAAGGTATACTCTATAATTACCAATTGTGATAAATGCTATAGGTTCTGTAGTATTTTAGATAATATCACCTTCTTCTTAATTCTAGTCTTAGTTTTTGCTAAGCTCTTTTCCTGGACAGTACAAATGTAAGTTTGAATCAGGCTCTTGAATTATTTGCATCACTGGAATGCTAATAGAAGATTTTACATTTCTTGATTCCTAGACATATATCCACATGTATTACTATGATAAAATGTGTCTTCTAAACAACAGCTTGTCATGCAGAGTAACAGCAATAAAAGCCACAACGGAGACTTCAATGGATTTTCATTAACCGGTCAACTTCTCCAGCTAAAATAAACAATGATTTTGCCTCAAAATACCAAGGGTTGGATTTTAATAAAAATTGACCCATTGTATTGATGTTTGTCTGATTACTGCATTTAATGTGGAGATGGCAGAGCAAAAGTGAGAAAGCCAAGTATGAAACAATGACAACAATCTAGGTGTGAAATGATGAGCCCTCAATTAAGATGGTGGCATTGTTAATAGAAAGTGAGAAATGATGTGCAATAGAATTGGGCAGAGTAATTAGGTTTGGAGGCTGAAGGAGAATGGGAAAAACAAGATAACTTTGTAGTTTCAAGACCGGTGATGAATACTGAAATGATTAACAGAAATAAGAAAGTTTGGAGGACACAGTTTGGGAATAGGGGTTTAATCTTGTTGAAATGGGTACATTCTGAATCTTCCAGATTAAAATACTCAACAGGCTGACAGTGCTGTAGAACTGAAGCGAGGGAGGAGGGTTCTGGCTCTAAAGGAATAAACTATCTGAATCCTTCTTCCACCTTCTAGCCCTGTCTCCTCTCTTGCTGCATGCCATCCTGATAATTTTCTGCTGTTTTCCTTCTTATGATTGCCTCCATGAGCAGTGATATATAAATATAACTTTGTTTTCCTCAGTCTTGGGAAAGATTAACTAAAGGCAAGTGATAGACCATTGGACTGAAGCTACTTCATGAGTTGAGTCTGTGTTTGGTCCAACTTTGTATCCTACACAGCACGAACATAGTGTCTGGTATATAGAATTCATTCTACAAATGAGTAATGTGTGGTCCTGCATGGCATAGCTCCCTCTGAATCATATGTGAGGACCCATTGACTACGCCGGAATCAATCCAAGGGCAAGGTCTAGTGTACAAGGGGAATATGTGTGTTTATATCAGTGTGTTCTTTGTAAAAAATATGCCAGATGGGAAGAAAAAGAGAGCTTCCTTTGACCTTTAAGAGGGACTAAACACAGCTGGTCGTCACAAACAACACACACACATACACACACGTAGACCGCAGTTCTTTGATAGCTTTATCTTGATCCCAGAGAAAGATAATAAATGTTAAAAGTAAGTCACTGGATTGCAAGTGGAGAATGGCCAGATTTTAAACTTAACCATGTTGGACATATCATGTTCAAGTTTCAGTCCCTTTTTACATTTTGTCTTATTCTTCATGGATTTTATGGTTAGCTGTTGGTGGTGGGGAAGCTGGGCTTTTCTTGGAAGGTCATACTTGAAAAGACCATTTTCCTGAATGCGGAAGGAAATATTCTAAATGACAGTCTGAAATTTCTGTGAGGTTGCCACAGTAGAAACAGTCTGGTTTGTGAGCCATCAGTCCCTGCCTTTGATTCCCTAATCTTCAAACTGTTGGTAACATAGACTGTGCTCTCCCTCCACTCTTTCTCCATCTTCCATGACGAAATCTGGCTTCATGGAAGGGTAGAAACCCTGTTTTCCACCTCTACCTTGTGTCCTGTAATATACGTGCACAGGGGCCCTGACGAGAGACAATGAGCTGCATATGGCAAGTCTGAGGGTGTGCGGCTCCCTGGCCAGTTGGAACACCTTCACTTCCTTCTGAGCACTGGAGCTCAGGGAGATGCTGAGGCTGCTGTCTGTTGGGCCCTCAGGATGCTCTCACCCAGTTTGGCTCGTTCTGCTCCAGCTCTTGAGAGAGAGGAGGTTCATGCTGGGCTCTTTCTGTGCAGAACCACTGCTTACTGGAATAAGTTGGTCCATTTGTCTGACTTGTATTAAGAACTTAGAAAGTTTTTTTTAAAGGTTTTCCACTGACTTCTATATACATTTTAAAGAAGAATCATGCTTTGGGTCACTAAGACTTTATCTGCAAGTCATATTATTATGTTTTTTGTTTTATTAAAAATAAAGAAAAAGATAGTATGGAAAAGAAAAGCACTCACCAAATATTCCTTATATTTTCCACTGTCCTTGCAATATAGTGGGGGTGATACAATTAGCTTTGGCCTAAGGGCTGTGAAAGGAAGAGGCTGAGTTCACGTCGAGGCAGTAAGAAACCCACGCTCAATGAACCAGTCTCGTCCCCTGAGGAGGCCTAGTGTTCCAGGACGTTGGTCTCTGAATGACTCTAGAGAGGGGTGCCCCTGCCATCTTAGAGATATAGTGCAAATAAAAGCTTGACTTCCTGCATTAAGGTGCTAAGATTTGGGGGCTGTTTCTTACCACATCATTGTTAGCCTGACCTGACTAATACATATACTAACTCTTTGTGATGCTTTAATAGACTTTAAATGATTAATATATATTTTAAATATTTATCTAAAGTGGAAATTTAACCTTTTGAATCCAATGATATAGAAAAATGCTGTGGAGAAATGATTGCTTGGAACCAACATTAAAAATGGTTGTTCGGCTCACAACTAGAATGTACAACTATGTACTAGGGGGCTTAGGGGAGAAGAAAACGGAAAAAAAAAGAATATTTTCAATAGATGTTAGTTCAGGTGCCAGTCTTTAAAAAAAAATAAAATGGTTCAATTGTCTGTCCCGCACTGACACTTACAGGAGGATTCCTTTCCTCACCCTAAAAGAGGAATTTCCAGTGCTTTCTTTAGTCAAACACCTTAGCCAAGTGCTGTCTTGTGGCTGTTCCAAATTATATTCTGTGCCATTCAGATTATCTTAAGGACCAGCTTGTCTTCATGTAGGCTTGGAAAGCCTACGATGATCTTGAGGGCAAGGGTTACATCTTATTGAGCTGTTTTTTTTTTTTTTTTTTTTGAGGAAGATTAGCCCTGAGCTAACATCTGCCACCAATCCTCCTCTTTTTGGCTGAGGAAGACTAGCCCTGAGCTAACATCCATGCCCATCTTCCTCTATTTTATATGTGGGACACCTGCCACAGCATGGCTTGCCAAACAGTGCCATGTCCGCACCCGGGACCCGAACCAGAGAACCCCGGGCCGCCGAAGCAGAACGTGCGCGCTTAACGGCTGCACCACCCCGCTGGCCCCTTATTGAGTTTTTTTTATCCCCAACGCTAATATAATCCATGTTTTTAGTGAGCAATATTAAATGTTTACTATTGAATGAATCAATGCGGCAAAATTATTCGTTATCTACAAGCATGTCAGAAAAGTTTTTGAATAATCAGTTCCAGTCAAACTGAAAATAAATTGTATGAATTTCCCTCTGCACATTTGCCTATATGATATTAATCCTAATCCTTCATCCCGAATCATTCTCCGCCCACAACAGTCTGAAATTAGCGAAGGAACTAAGCAGTGTCTATTTAGTTTGAGAGGAAAAAGTGATTGCTCACCTTCGATACCAACCTCGCTGGCTGGCTCTTCATCACTTTCTCTTTCTCTGACTAAAGGAGAACCTCCTTCAAGTGACCTGCACGGCATTGATTTGTCTGAATCATAGCCCAATGCAGATGATTCAGCTAATTTGCTATAATTACGAATTTTCTTTTTCCTAGAGGTGAGACAAAATAAAAACCCTGGGCCTGGTTTTTTTTTTTCCTAAGTAATATACTGCATTCCCATTCTCTCTACTGGTTGCCTTGAAAGCACCAAAAATAACTCCCTAAAAATCTCTTTGATTCATGAGCATACTGTAGAAGCTCTCTTTCTCACTCTGTGCCCTTGCTGTGACTTAAGCTTCTAGCAAAATCTGGGATGAGTTAGTGGTGGCTTGTAAACGCTGTCATACTCCTGGGACTTCTAATTTATAACTGCTACCAAATTTGGATAGTGTGAGTGAATTGTTTGACTGCACACGTCCTGAAGTGAATTTCTGATCTTTCCCCCCAAATTTATTCAACTTTCAGTCTTCTCCATCTCACTTGCTCAGACCAAAGCATCTTGGAATTATCCTGGACTCTTCTCTTCTCTCACGTCTCACATATAATCTTTCAGAAAACCCTACTGACTGTATTCAAAATATATCCTTAATCCTCCCAGGTCTCAGCACTTCCATTGCTGCCACTCTGGTATAAGCTGCCATCATCTCTTGACTGTGCTAGCCTCCTAAATTGTCACTCTGCTTCCTCTCTTGATTCCCTAGAACCCATCTCAACAAAGCAACCAGAGTGATCTTTTTCTTTCTTTTTTTCCATGAGGAAGATTGGCTCTGAGCTAACATCGGTTGCCAATCTTCTTTTTGCTTGAGGAAGATTGTCACTGTGGTAGCATCTGTGCCAGTCTTCCTCTATTTTGTATGTGGGACACCACCACAGCATGGCTTGATGAATGGTGTCTCGGTCCGTGCCCAGAATCTGAACCCATGAACCCTCGGCCACCGAATTGGAGCACATGAACTTAACCATTACACCACCAGGCTGATCCCCAGAGTGATCTTTTAAAATATAGATATGATCCCATCACTTCTGTACTCAAAAATCCCATAATGGATTTTCATCTCATACACAGTAAAAGCCAAAATCCTTGTAACAGCCTATGATGTCCTATGAGATCTGACTCTTTCTTACTTCTCCCCTCTCCTCAGATAAAATCTTCCCCCTACCTTGTTCACAGT
This sequence comes from Equus caballus, assembly GCF_041296265.1. NCBI lineage: Eukaryota > Metazoa > Chordata > Mammalia > Perissodactyla > Equidae > Equus > Equus caballus. The sequence continues at coordinate 155,465,211 of NC_091684.1, read as the reverse complement.
GCTCAGCCACACTGGTGTCCTTGTGGTTCCCGAAACCCTCTTGATGTGCGCCTTCCCCAGGACCTTTGCACTTGCTGTTCTGCCTGGTATGTTCTTTCCACAGATGGCTAACTCCCTCACCTCCTTCAAGTCTGCACCTTTATGAGGCTTACCATGATCATTTGCCTTTGCCCTCACCCTGGGTATCCCTAATTCTGCTTATCCACTTAATTTTCTCCTTCATTTCATTTATTGATGGTTTCCTGCCTCTAGAATGTGAACTCCGTGTGGGGGAGGATTTTTATTGATTTAGCTTGCTATTGTGTCCTAAATGCCTAGAACAGTATATGTGACACCGTAGATAGGCATCAGTATTTAGTGAGTGCATTTGATATAGCGCTGTCTCGCAGCAATACCTTGCAGAGGGTGAACGTTTGGAGCAGTGAGTTGACATTTTAGGGAAAAGTGGAAAGGGAAAGCCTGAAACCATTTGAATCTGCCGATTTAAAGAGAGAAGCTGAAAAGTCATCTGAGAACTGAAGCCGTTGTGAAATTTTAATTTCTGATTTGTGTGCAATGAAAAGGAAATCACCTTGTATTCTTTTCAGGTTATAATTAGATCACTTTGCCAATTAATTTGAGTATATATTCTGGAAATTATTACGTTAGCAATGTTTTATTTTTTGTAATCAAATAAGAGCTATGTTCCAAGAAGTGAGTAGTTTGTGTACGTCGTTAATGTTTGTGAGTCAGCTCACTTCTATTTAAAAGATCTGTATAAACTGAACGCTTACAGTCTGTACTTATACAGATCAGTTCTCTGGCAGGGTTTAATTATAAGCTGCTCAAGATTGTGTGCTTCTGTTTGTGTAGTTACTAGAAACAACTGCTATAGTTCAGCCTGAGCTGTGCCAGCACTATAATTTTGAATGTACTTTCTTCTCTGGAAGTGTGAACTCTCCTTCACAGAGAGAATTTATCCTGTGACCTGAGCCATGACATGATCTGCACAGTATCCTCTTGGCCACAGTGTATCTTTTCGTTGCAGGCTTTTCCGCGTGGGATTTCTCATTCACTTTGCAAAGGCAGAGCTAAAAGTAGACAGTACATTAGTGACTAAGTGCTGACGTCATTCTCATGACTGAACATTTTATACCTAATTTCTGCCCTGTGGGCTTAGAGGCCAAGTTAAGCAGACAATAAAAATCAGATAAAAAGTGACTGTGAGGTCTCAAAAAGACCAGATTCACTTAAATCCTTAAAAATCTTTCACCAAGATACTTAAAAAATTTTTTCCAAAAGATCACAATTGCCAAGAGGAATCTGAATACAAAGGGGATAGTAGTTTTATTTGAAAGAGGATTCCAGGCACTAAGGAAAAATAGGGGGAAAAAAATACAATGGATCCAAGATATAGTCTCCAGTGACAGGAAATGTGAGCCTCCAACATTTATTGAGGACACACTTTATGATGAGTCTGGAGAGTTACATAAAAGTAAGTGGCTCACATGTGAGTAAGTTGAACTTGGGAGAACAAAAGAGATGGAAACCACGGGGATGGTGAATACTCTAGAACAGTTGTAAATCTATTAGAGATTGGATGAAGACAGTGGTTTCAGAAACAGAGGAAAGAATCGTCTAAGATTTATAAGGGAGAGAGAAATATAGGGTCTTGGCAGAATGAAGAACTGAAAGAGAGAACTTCAAGATGGCCTCCCATGAGTAAGGACACAGGGAGCAAGAGATTATCCTCATCATCAATTATGCCAAAGAAAATGACATGAAAGTGGGTGACTGCCATAAATTGGAAATAAGGATGTTATAATGAACTTGGTTGTGGTTATATTTCACTTATTATTGGCAAGAAATCTGTGTGATGACAAGCTAGAGTCACTAAGAAATATTGGGCTGAGGATTACACTGGGAGAGTCAGATATAGACATGTATTGGGTGGGATCGTGGGATTTGTTGGCTGGAAAGAAACAGAACACTGAGGAAAGAGCACAAGGCCCCCAACTAAACTTTGGAAGAGAATCACCATTCATGCATGGGGGAGATGGGAGGACCACATTTTAAGAATGGCTTTTGTAGGCTTCAAATTAGAAAGGAAAGCAAGTCTACAATGTTTCTGAAGATAAAGACAAGGAGATGTTATTGAGTGATGTCTACGATAGGAGAAGCTGAGCTGAAGAACAGAAAATAGACAAATAGGTCTGGTCATTGGTGACCTCGGAGCACTTTTTGTTGATCAAAACAAAATACAGCTAGGTTGTCTGGGATGAAAGACGTTAGCGGGAAGGACATGGAGGCAATTTAGAAAATGTGCATTCAGATAGTTCAGCACATAAAAAGGAAGAAAGAAAAAGAAAGTGAAAATTGTGACAAATTTTTATGGAACCTGCAGGAAAACGGATTGCTAGGACTTGCGTTTATAATTCTTTTCTTGACCTTTAGGTCAACCAAGCTCATCTATTTGTCATCACCTTGTATGTAACATGCTCCTTCTTTCTGTTGTCTTTGAAATGCCACCATCCTTCTGACACTCTACTTGACACTTACCTTTTCATGGCAGCCCTGTGAGGTTAATCGTAAATAGTGTCCTGTTAGCTTTTAGACACTCACTTTACATAATGCTATTTTGTATCTCTTTTGGTCTTTCTTATGTATATGTGAGCTATGTCACCTAAATAGATCACACACCCTTCAAGACAAATATCTCTGTTTCCTGGGCTGTCATTCTTAATCCCCAAAATATGTTCTTCACCTTGTAATTGACACTTAACGGAAAAATAATCATCTGGAAAGTGAAAGACAAGTTAAACAGAGAACAGAAATACAGAGCAAATGACGTTGGAAAGAAACTAAAGTGGACAAAAGTCAGAAGTGAAAAAAAGATCTGTAATGCAAATGAGGAGGAAGGGAACAAGGTGTAGTGAGAAATGACCAATGCAAAGAAAAAACAGAATGTTCTTGTTACAACAAGCAAGATAAATGATATGTTTATTACTGCAAAGGAATGTAGACACAGTGTCATTTATATAATAGCTTGATATATCATTTATCTTTTAAATGTTTGTGGGCAGGAGTTTCAAAATGCACAGCTGCCTTCTCAACCATAGACGTTGCGGGATTTTTGGCAACAGGAGATCCCAGTTGACTGAACAAAATTGACCTTAGAAGATTCCATAAACTCAAATGTTTTATGGAATCATAGCCAATACGTTTTATTTTTTTAATGAAGTTGATTTGAACATGTTCCAAACCATGATATATTATGAATACTTGTTAATATGAAACCTTTCAATCCAAAGAGTAAACGAGAGAAAGTGTCTGCAGTCTGGCTAAGGCTGAGTTGCATGTGATTCCTTCCATTGGGGAGGATGGAGTGTGGGAGGGGAACCGCCGTGTTTCTACATTCAGAGATCACCTGCAGCCCCAAATTCCATAGTTTGCTATTGATATTAGTGTAACTAAAGAAATCATCAGCCGAGTTTTCAACTCATGAATTATGAGCACTTTCCAACAAGTTCACCACACCTCCCTCATTGTGTACAATTTCTAGCATTATAAGGGCAGCTAAAATTCATCCTAATTTCATTCAGGATATTATAATTGGAGTAAATAGCTTGGAAAGAAATTCTGAATGACTAGAAAACCTCGTATTCGTCATACATCGACAATATTTCCCCTGAAGTTTGGTTAAAATCCATTAATAATATTCTTTACATAGTACACATTAAATTCTGACAATCACCAGTGTTTCCAGAGTTTGTGACCTACTTGACAGTCTTTGAGACATTTAGAACCCCAAGACTTCCCCTCCCTTCCTCTTCCTATGAGAGAGTGGGTTATAACCACACTTTCAAAGGATGCCCTCTGTGATGTACAGAACAGAGGACTCACTTACTTCCTCTATGTCTGTGTAGCCACAGAAAAGTTTACACTTGTTCGACCCCACAAAGCTGAGCAGGAAGGAGCCCTAGCCTGCACTTGGGGTTCCTGAGTTTTTTATCTCTGTTGTCTGCCACCAGCTAGCCATATAAGCTACGTCCCTTGATCTCCCTGTGCCTCTCCCTCTCCTTATCATTCAGATTAGAGGAACATCTGCCTTAGATTAGCTGTATTATAAAGAAACACATCTGTGGAAGTGCTACCGAAAGTTTAAAGTTTTGAATATTAAAAATTGACATTGTTTGGATTAATAGCCCCTTCCAGGGTGGAAAGTGCTACACAAATAAATTCAAAATGGATTAAAGACTTGAATGTAAGACCTGAAACCATTAAACTCCTAGAGGAAAACATAGGCAATCAGCTCTTTGACCTTGGTCTTAGCAGTATTTTTTTGGACGAGTCTCCTCAGACAAGGGCAACAAAAGCAAAAATAAACAAATGGGACTTTATCACACTAAAAAGCTTTTGCACAGCAAAGGAAACCATCAACAAAACAAAAAGGCAACCTACTGAATGGGAGAAGACACTTGAAAATCATACATCTAGTAAGGCATTAATATCCAAAACTTATAAATACTTACACAACTTGTATCAAAAAAAAATCTGGTTTGGGGCTGGCCCCGTGGCCGAGTGGTTAAGTTCGCGCGCTCCACTGCAGGCGGCCCAGTGTTTCGTTAGTTCGAATCCTGGGCGCGGACATGGCACTGCTCATCAGACCACGCTGAGGCGGCATCCCACATACCACAACTAGAAGAACCCACAACGAAGAATACACAACTATGTACCGGGGGGCTTTGTGGAGAAAAAGGAAAAAATAAAATCTTTAAAAAAAAAAAAAATCTGATTAAAAAATGGGAAGAGGACTTGAATAGACATTTTTCCAAGGATAGTCAACAGATGGTCATATGGATGGTCAACAGGCACATGAAAAGATGGCAACATGACTAGTCATCAGGGAAATGCAAATCAAACCACAATGAGATACCACCTCACACTTGTCAGAAGGGCTATTATCAAAAAGACAAGAAATAACAAGTGTTGGTGAGGACATGGAGAAAAGGGCACCCTTGTATATTGTTGATGGGAGCGTAAATTGTTGCAATCACAATGGAAAACAGTATAGAGGGTTCTGAAAAAAGTAATAATAAGGACTAGCCCCAGGACCTAGCCATTAAATTCAACACGCTCCACTTTGGCAGCAGGGATTCAGATCCCAGGCATGGACCTATACCACTCATTGATGGCCATGCTGTGGTGGTGACCCCATACAAAACAGAGGAAGATTGGCATAGATGTTAGCTCAAGGCAAAACTTTCTCAAGCAAAAAGAGGAAGATTGGCAACAGATGTGAGCTCAAAGTGAGTCTTCCTCAGCAAAAACAAAAAAAAAGTTAAAAACAGAATTGCCATATAATCCAGCAATTCTACTTTTGGGTATTTATCAGAAGAAAACAAAAACACTAATTGGAAGAGATTATGCACCCCTATGTTCACTGCAGCATTATGCATAGTAGCCAAGACTTTGAAACAACCTAAGCATCCATCAAAAGAGGAATGGCTGAAGATGTGGTACATATATATATATATACAGTAGAATACTACTCAGCCATAAAATAGAATGAAATCTTGCCACTGTGACAACATGGATGGACCTAGAGGGTATTATGTTAAGTGAAATAAGTCAGACAAAGAAAAATGAATGCCGTATGATTTTACTTGCATATGGAATCTACAAACAAAACAAACAAACAAAACTAAACAAAAAGAGACTCACAGATACAGGAAACAAACTGGTGGATACCAGAGTGGGGAGAGGTTGGGGAGCAGGTGAAATAAGTGAGGAGGATTAAGGAGTACAAACTTCAAGTTATAAAATAAGTCATGGAGATATAACACACAGCATAGGGAATATAGTCAATAATATTGTAATAACTTTGGTAACAGATAGTAACTAGACTTATCTAGGTGATTATTTCACAATACATATAAATATCAAATCACTATGATGTACACCTGAAACTAATAGAACATTGTATGTCACTTATACTTCAATTTAAAAAAGATTGCACTGACTAGAAAATTAGCCACCTTCTTCCAGTGATGGTAGAAAATTGTATTCCAATTCAGCAAATTAAAATGATTACTAATCCCATGAGTCCAATGATAGATATGTCACCTTTTGGCAAATGATATTTCCAAAGATGGTCACAGCAATATCTCCCATCCCAACATTCCTCCTATCAAGAGGTGGGATCTTTGTTGTGTCCCCTCTCGTTGAAATTTGTCAAGCTGTTACGACTGTGTTGGCAGATAGAGAACAGTTAAAAGGACTTTTGAGGGGCCAGCCCAGTGGCACAGTGGTTAGGTTCGCATGCCCTGCTTTGGTGGCCTGGGTTTCGCAGGTTTGGATCCTAGGTGTGGACCTATGCACCACTTGTCAAGCCACGCTGTGACAGTGTCCCACATAAAAAGTGGAGGAAGACTGGCACAGATGTTAGCTCAGTGACAATCTTCCTCAGGCAAAAAGAGAAAGATGTTAGCTCAGGGCCAATCTCCTTCACAAAAAGAAAAGAAAAGAAATTGACTTTTGAGGCGAGATTGTAAAGGCAATGCAGCTTCCACTTTGCTCAGTGGAAGTGACTCTTTTAAAGCCTTTGGCTACCCTTTGGATAGTCTGACTGCTCTACATCCACCATGCTAAGCCCTCATGAACAAAGAGAGATGCTTGAGCAGCTCTAGCACCTGCTGCCCCAGCTCCAGTCCCTAACTGACTGCAGCCTCACGAGGGACCTCAGCCAGAACCACCCAGCTGAGCCCTTCCCAAATCCATGGAGATAAAAACTATTATGTTTTAAGCCTCCAAGTTTTAGGGTGATTTTGCATACAGTAATAAATAACTTGAACACAATGGAAAAATATTAACATAAACCCTTAAAGAAAACTTCTTAAGGAAGGTTTTCCATTAAGACATTATCACCAAACATTAGCAACTTTGGAAGTCCTTCCGTTTTTTGAGGGTAAGAGGTACACTTACACATCAGGTAGTTTTAGGATATTAATTCGTCATGGCCATCTACCATGGACCTTCAGAAATATTGCCCTTTACTAGTAGCCCACCCTTTCTAGACCAAACTAAGTGTAAAGAGAGAAAATGAGAATGACAAACAAATGGATGATGTAGAAGGCAGTCGCAGTGTCTTTGGGATGTGGTCAAAATCCCCATCAGAAGCTCACTTATCCTTTAGAGTCATCCACCACCCCCATTCTGGATGTGATCTGCACCTGGCTGGAATGTAACTGAGCGTGTTGTTGTTTCCCTCCTCAATGACTGTATCCGGGACATTTTCCCCTATGCGTAGTTACTACCTGCAGGACGCTGTGAGGAGCAATTCAGAGGAGAATAACAATGGCTCCTGGAGTTTATAATCAACACACACACACATACACCCCGTTACTAACCATACAAAGTACGTTATGACCCCCAGATAAGTAGGATTTCCAGTTACAATATTCAAAAAGGAGAAAGTTCGTGCTGGCTAGAATGAGTAAGGACAGCTTGTCGATGGAGACAGGACATATCAACCTTCAACAAAGCGCTAGTGAGTGAAGAATAGCTGAGAATGTTGGGTTAGCTGGTTCCCCTTAACTACACTAAGATAACTCCCATGATGCCATGATAAGCTTTCAAGAATGGAAGGCTACTTTTCGGTCCTCAGTCCTTTGAGTGAGTTTCAGAAGTACATGTTGTCACACAGATGATGGGGCAAATGCTCAGTTGCCACCAGAATGAGCTGGACTAGTTTATTTGTTGGGGAAAGTCCAAAATTACTACATGTCAGACAAACTTCCTATTTGTTTCCCAAATTTTTTAAACATTTCAATTTTTATGTTATGATATTATCATCATGTTATGATACTGTCTTTAAAGAGAACTATGGAAAGTAGGAAAAAGAGAAACTAAGTAAAACCCACTCCTCTCCCCACCACAGTAATATGTGGACTCTTTTCATTTTACCACATCCTTCCTGCACAGGGCTTAACCATACCTGCATCTGTTTCACGTATTTTTTTTTTTTTTTGGCACCTGAGCTAACATCTATTGCCAATCTTTTTTATTTTTTTCTTTTTCTTCTTTTTTTCCCCAAAGCCCCCCAGTACGTAGTTGTATATTCTAGTTGTAGGTCCTTTTAGTTGTGCTACGTGGGACGCCGCCTCACCATGGCTTGACGAGTTGTGCTAGGTCCATGCCCAGGATCCAAACCAGGGAAACCCCAGGCAGCTAAAGTGGAGCACGTGAACCCAACCACTTGGCCATGGGGCCGGCCCCTGTTTCACACATTGGTAATTATAGTGTATACCAGTTTGTATTCTACACTTGTTCACTTAACATAGTACTTAATCACTTAGTACTAATTACCTTAGTACTAATTTAGCAGCTTCATAGTATTCCTTCTTTCTGTGTTATCTATTACTGAGCCATTTCCTTTTTGTAAGATGTTTAGATTGTTTCCAGTTTAGTAAGAGGCTTATTTTTTACTTTTTACTATTCTGATTAAAATTCTCAACTAAAAAAAAAAGCCAGATGGCATTTCAGAAGTCAAGGCGTGTCCTCCTCCCCCTCAGCATATATTCATGTCCTTCATTCAAACTCCATATATGTGACAAATATCACCGGTTTCAAAAGGTTGTATTCAAAGGGTGAGATGGCTCGCCTCTGATACAAGTTGCATCAAGCACATTCTGGCAACATGACACAGACTTGGGGGATGGGAGGAAACATGAAAGTATTTTTAAAGATTGCAGAGTGATCGCCTCCTTCTTTCCTCCTTCTTTTCCTAAAGGAAAATACGTATCCTTGTGCAAGAGAAAATGAATAGCTGTGCACAACTGTTGTCTTTCCTACATGGAAATGTGCTCCATTCCTCAGCCACCCTCTGCTCTTCATACTCTGCACCTGCCCCTGGGTGGTCAGCCCTGCTGGTTTGCTTCTCACTGACAGCCTGTCCCCCAACCCCTGCTAGGTGGGACAGGGTGGCACCTATCACTTCCAGGAGAGAAAGGATTCCTCCTTGGCCACCATGAGGGTGATCTGGGAGGAGGAGCCATGAGCCTTGGGGGGCGCCGGCCTGCACCACTGGAGGTGTGCCTGGATGCCCTGTTCTTTGTGGGTCCCAGGGAGGAACATGGGTATATTTGTGCTAGTGCTCGTATTCATATGATCTATAATGGTGTTGCTAAGTTGTATATAAACTCTGCATACATTTCAGTTTTTCAATTAACAAAATGGGTGTTTAGACTTTTTAAGATAAGAACTACTAATGCATATACGTGTTTAAAGCTGCCGTGGTCACTCATTGTCATAACCCAATGGCAGGCCCCAATCTGGTATAGAGCAGGAATTTAAGTTATTCCAAGTAATTCAGTAGTGAACTTCACAAATGGTTTATTTTTCTTTTCAATATTATCTTTATAATAAATCTACCCTCCTTTGCTTGAAATCAGATAAGCTTCCTTCAGAAAGAGAGAGAAAGCAATGGAGTTACAGCTAGTATATTGGAAATTAAATATAATATTGCCTACCTTGCTTATAACAATGTTTCATAGAAGCACACTGCAAGTGGGAATATCATATGTCATGTGTGTTGTCGGGAATTTGAGAACTTCTGTTTTGAAATACTCAGCAAAGCCATAAGGAGTTCAACAGGCCCAATCCATTATAAAACACATTTCCCATCTTAAAAACCTTCAACAATTCCCACTTGCATCGAGGGTAAAGTCCAGAAATCTCGGCATGGCACATCAGGCCTTCCATGATCTTTGCCTTGCCTATATGCCTGGCCTCTTCCTCCATCCATGTCCCCACGGACATCCCGTGCTACAATGGTACTGAGCTACGTACAGTTCTCCATTTATGCCCTGCTGTTTGGAATGTTGTTTCCTCCACCGGAATATCTCATCCCTTTTGACACCTGGCACTTCCTCTCATCCTCCAAGACCCTATCCACTCTGCATCTCCTCTTTAAAGCCGTCCCATCAAGCATAATTGATCTTTTTCACATTCGCCTCTACTGAACATGGCATACATATGCTATCACACTTCTTTCTCTCTCTTATGGATTTAAACTTCTATCACCCCTAAATTACTGCAAGTTTCTTATAAGGAGAGCTTGTGCCTTATTTGCTTTGGACCTGTTGTAGTGTTCTTGGTCCAGGGAAGTTCTTCATGAATGGTTGATGAATTACTGACATGGCCACTTATCTAGATCTTAAAGCGAATGTGCACTTTGGTAGAATGACCCCCACATCCACCCTTTCCAAGCTACATGGAGCACTTCTCTCTCTGAAAGAATGTACCCAATGTTGTCCTCTCAGGGTGAGGGTAAAACTATAAAGCACTCTCAGAAACCCAGAAATCCACCCTAATACACTGCGCTTTTGAGGGCCACAGAAGCTACACTTGCTGATAGGCACACTAACACTAGCTTCATGCAAGCGGCCTTGCTGATGTTGTCTTGTACTGCTCGGCACTCACCTTGCCACCCTCCCATCAATCTGCACTCCTTTCTAGATATCTCCAACTCAGGCATTAAGCCCAGGCTATCATGAGTCCTGGGCCATGATCTTTCTTCATGCCTCTGTGACAACTGAATGCAGAAGAGCTGGCTCTTTTCCAGCAAAAGAACATGAGGTGGACTCAGCTGATGGGCCAGGCTGCGGGTGGAGGCTGTTCTGGGAGGCTTCAGTGTTCTCTGGCATGGCCTCGGTGGTGCTTGGGAGGTCTGGTTACTGCACCTCAACCATTAGTGAAGGGCACCCTCTTTGAGCAGATAGCCCTCGGAGGAGTAATGTCTGATCAATCACTTGTTTCTCAACCTGGCACGCTGTTGGAGCTTAATAACGTTTGTCAAACAAAAGGAAGGATGAATCTGTTTATCACAATGTTTTTGTAGTAGCAGGCCCTCATTGTTGTGAGGAGAAAGAAATGAGGGCCTTGAGGATTTAATATGGTGACCAGAGAGGGAAAAGGAAGAAGAAAATAGGGCTGAAGGAGGAAGCCTGCTCCAGAATTTTGCCCTGTTCACAAGAGGATGTTCACTGCGAAGGCACCTGTGCTCCCTGTAGCAGCCGCTGAGCTTGACATCTTCCTCCATGAAAGAACCAGAGTCTTCACATCTTCACCTTTGTTCTGGGACAGCCCCTGCCAATACCTCACACAAGGGTGTGGCAAATCCTCTTCATCCTTCTGCTCTGGCTACACCTTTCAGGGAGTCATGGTGCTTTGTCCTTCCAGAATCTCATTCTAGCAAACAGTTGAAAATTCACCCACTCATAGCTTCTCTTATGGTCAAAGAGAATCACTGACGTATGCTGCCGTGGTTGCAGGCTTGACTGCCTTCTATGCATGTTTTGAAGAAACTATCGTGAAGCAGGGAATGTCCTAGATAGGATGTAGTAAGTGAGCATGCTCCTTGATCTGGGCTGACTTCTCCCAAACCAGGAACCCGGTGATTCATTGAGGTGAGGAGAAAACTATTAGCACTTGTACCCATGTTTATTTAAAAATAAAACAGAGATTAAGCTTTACTAATGTTCACTATGTATAGCTTACAAGTTGATGAATATACGTATATTGGAGATATGTTTACAAAAAGATTTTATTAATAGAGTACATATTCAAAAATGCTGGTATCCATTGCTATAGACAATAGTGAGGGGTAGGTGCCCAGAGCCAAAAGGACCTGATTGGGGGAGGGGTCGCGGAATTTAATGTAGAAACTCTCTGCCTTCAGCTGTCTGCATCTAAAGGCAGGTTCCATCTCCCACCTAGGGTTGTGGGAAGGCTTCCTCCCACAAATTGCCTTGAACCTGGATGACCCAGTTCATGTGGATTGTGTTTGCCCATTTATGGGCTGACATGTGAGCAATTGTTCTGCATTATTTATAAGAAAAAACAAAGTATCCTGAGCTCCTCACCACATACCTTGTCTTTTTGAAGAATGGGGCTCTGCATCATACGTGGAATTTGAGATTCTCCATGCCTCACTGACAGTGTCTCATTACCATCTCTTATCAGACTTCCTGGTCTATCAGGAAAATATCATGAATATTTTAAGAGACTGAACACATATAATGCAATAGAGCACAATCCTTCCAAAGGAGTTATTATAAAGCTCTTTATTCCTTGTAAGAAAATCCCTAAATACATATTTATAATATGTATTAGAAGTCTCTAAATGCATATTTAGATGACAAGTTATGTATTTAGCTGTCCCAGAGTACTTATTTTAAAACTTTACAAAGAATTAGGGAAACTCCCAGAGACACATCACAGTCTCCACAACTATGAGAAAGTTATTTTGAGAAGTGGTTGACCTCTTGTGTGCAGGGGGCTGTTTGGCACCATTTTAATTGTCTTTTAAAAATAGGATTATAGGGGGCCGGCCCGGTGGCGCAGCAGTTAAGTACGCACGTTCCGCTTCTCAGCGGCCCAGGGTTCACTGGCCAGGATCCTGGGTGCGGACATGGCACTGCTTGGCACGCCATGCTGTGGTAGGCGTCCCACATATCAAGTAGAGGAAGGTGGGCACGGATGTTAGCTCAGGGCCAGTCTTCCTCAGCACAAAGAGGAGGACTGGAAGTAGTTAGCTCAGGGCTAATCTTTCTCAAAAAAATAAATAAAAAACAAATAAAAATAGGATTATAAGTGAGACAAATAGGACAAATTCAGTGCCCGTTGCACAGGCAAAGAGCCTCCCAAGGGGGCCTTACCTTAAATGTATGTCTAATAAATCAGATAATCTCAATTACGGTAAACCAAAATATCTAACTCATTTATTCCCTGTTCTCCCTTCTGTGCCCAGATAACGTAAACAGAATTTCCTTCTTTTCATGCATTCATTCAAGACATATTTATTTATTTATTACCCATGATGCACTAGATGATATTGGGGTATGATGTTTGGTTGATCTCTAAAGCAGAACTCTGTTTCTCTGTCAGCCCCTGTGGAGGGGGTTGTCTGTGAGAGAATGGCTTGAAAGAGATGGGCTCTTTCCTCAGAAACTGGCTCCTCCATTTACATTCCAGATCACCTCTTAGTTTTACGGGCTTTCAAATGTATGGATGTTTTCGTGTGTATGCTGGATATTTTATAAGGTGACCTCACATGTGCAGCATACTTTATTGCAATTATAAAAGAAAAAGGGTAATTTGACTTAAGGGAAGTGGGTATGGGATCCTAGAATATTGAGCTCAAAGGTATTATCCAATCCAATCTCTTATCATTTGAAAGATGAGCGTACTGGGGACACCCATAGAGGTTTGTGACTTTCTCAACATTATACCCATAGCAAATGGGGTAAAACAAGACTAAGAGGAACCCTGAAATGTCTTGTGTTCTCTACACCCTGTGCTGTGTTACTTCTCAACAAGCCACATATCACTCCCTAAACCTGTAACTCTTTCTTTAGAGCCTATTTCCTGGTATAAAGTGGTGGGAAGTCTCCACCTCCATCACAAAGAAAGATAAGGTGTTATAAAAGCCCAAAAAGTGCTTTGCAGGGAAGTGCTAATGTAGGACTTAAAAGTGGTGATGCAGAAGCTTTCCTGATTTCTTTTACACGGTATGAGATAATTCTCCCTGGTCTTCCCAGAGCAGCAAGGTGCTGAAAAACACAAGGTTATGGGAAAGTTTACACTGAACACCAAGGACACTCCTTGGATACCAGGAATGGGTTTTGGGGACCTTGTGCACCACCTGAAATTTAACGCAAAATTGTGCATTGAAGTGCATGTTGCTAGGGAGAAGATCAAAAGCTTGCTCAAAGAGGTATGTGATGCCCAAAGTTTAAGAACTGCTTGAGCAGAATCTTGATTAGGACTCATGAGCATCTAGGATCATAGCTGGAGCTATCAATGTGGTCCATGTTGCAGCTTCCCAGTACAGCAAGGCTCTGCAAGTGTCATTTTCATCCTATAAATATAAGCCATGGATGAGCCTAGGGTTGTGATGAGATGGGGAGTGAGAAACCAGGAAATGACTGTTGGAAAGGAAGAGAGTTACATGGGAGAGCAGGGTTGCCCCTCCCCCAACAAATGCATCTCACTTTTCTTTCCTTGCCTGGAAATTTTGTTTAGACTCATAACCTGGAATTGTAATAATTGGGAAATTCATCTGATTTAAGTCCTCTCTGTTCTCACTGCTTCCCTTATGCTCTCCACTTTCCAAATTTTTAAAATCCAGCTAGATCAGCAGTCATATGAGGCCAAGGGTAGGAGGAGGAATTAACTGCAGAATAGCTGGAGGAAACTTTTGGGGGTGATGGAAATGCTCTTGGACTTGACTGTGGTGGTCATTGAACAGTACACTGAAAGTGGATACATTTCGCTGTATGTAAATTATACCTCAGTCTAGTTGACTTAACACAAAAAACAAAAATTGACATGCGTTCCCAGCTGATCACTTTTTTGTGAAAGCCCCTGGTACTTGCAATTGGTACCCTTGTTTTGTGCATAGGTAGACCTCTGTCAGTGCTTCCTTTCCTGGCTGGCCCCCCTAATGGCCTGTCATTTCCCTAAGGCCCAGCCTGTGACTTGCTCTTCTCACTCTTCTCTGAGTTCTCTAAGGCAGTAAAAGCTACATTAAAAAAATACCCGTCGATGATAATAATGATGAGGCAGATGAAACCTTCATGTCACTACATCACATAGGAAATTGTCTTCATTGCTTTTGCAGGAATTAAGGAAGGATATGTTTCTTGATTAACCAAAAAGTGGATTCTAAATCAAATGACTTGTTTTCAAGTCCTAGGTATGACACTTAATCTGTGTGATTTGGGCAAGTTACTTCACTTCTCTGAGCTCTACTTTCTATCTTTAAATGGAAAAATAAGAAATACTTGTCTTACCTATCTTCTTAGGAGATATATATGGGGATACCTCCACAAATTACAAAGCTGTATGCAATCAGTGTTTTTATAGTGTGTAATTAGCTTATAGCAAAAATTTTTCTTCTTTCATTTAAAAAAACACTGGCATTTTAAGGAAAAGGAATCTCCATTATTGAACTTTAACAAGGCTTTTTAAAAAAAAATTTAAATATTTCCTAAAGCTCCTGGAGTACCTTTATTACATGATTATGTGATTAAGCATGAAAAGCACTTTAAGTTATAAATAGCAAGTTCTGTTTGATCTATTTTTTCATTTTGGCACATTTTGGGGATCTTTACTTAGTGTTATTACCATTAGTTGAAGTTTTAATTCAGCATACTAAAAAATGAATGTTTCCATTTCTGTTCAGTAATTTATTATATTTATGAATATCAAATAATGGTATTTATTAAATAGCAACATGAACATTTTTCCATTTTAAATAAGTATATTTACAGTTGAAATCGCCCCTGTTTTTGTTATTATAGGTGATTTTCTCATTACTTTTTATGTTCATTAGCCCCTCCTTTGTAATTCATTCAAAAACACAGTAAAACTCATACCACAGCAGATAAATTTCCAGAATTGTTATCATTTCTTGTTTCAAAGTTGAAGTGAATTTTGAAAAGAAGTCTGTGCTGTTCCAACTTCGTTCAGAATCTAAAAGCATCAATGTTTGCCAAGTTGGAAAGTCAAATATTAGGAGAAAATTTAATTTCCAAGTTCCTAAAAGGTCATGTAGAGGCAAATGAGGAAGATAAATTTAATTAATTTATTTTAAATGAAAAAGACTTAAGTGCCCTTTAGAAAACAGTACCATTTCAACAAATGTGTTTTAAACAGAAGTGAAAATTTCCAGCGCTTTAGGAACAGATATGAAAAAAGAAATCAGCAATGCTAAGCCCCACATAATAATGCACAGTAAGTCAGTAGAGGTTATGACAACAGCGGCCTGAAGGGTACAAATCAGCTATTAAAATGTGTGAGTTCATTATGTGTGCACAAGCTCTCTATCCTACTGAGAGGAGAAAGCTGGGAATGATGCGTAGGGCCTGTCTGGATTTCACGTTCAAAGAAGAGTCCAATTTTAGTAATAACAGCACGCCTGCAAGTTTTCCATTCGATTCTATGGACTGAAACAAATAGCCCCACTCCACAAAGAGGCAGAATCAAATGTCACTGGTTTGATCTATTTCAAAACATCTTGCTTTATCACAGGAACCACTTCTAACAACTCTTTTCGAAAAGATAGCATAGGAGGGGGATCAAGAGCCTATGCAAGTCCCATCCTGTGGCCAGAGTTTCTGACATGCCATACACAAAGCTTGGAAGCTATTGCAGATGAAGCTGCAGGTAGAGTGATCCCAGACAAACACCTGTTGGAAATAGGAGCCCTCCTCAGGTGAGGCGCGAAGAGCCATGCTCGTTACAAAGTAATTCCCTATTGATCTCTTTGGTCAAGAGCATCTGACGTCCCAGTGGTTGCGGCCTCCATTGCTTCATAGGACTAAAGAAGGAATGAACGAAAGCATGCTGCTACCAATGAAAGTTCTAAGTAATGCAAGACCTGCGGTCAGCTGGTGGAGAACATGGAGTTTAAAGCAGTATAGTTTTTTCATGCACTTGATGAGCATTTATAGAGAGCCTGGTGGTTATAAACTAGGGTCTGTGCTAGTAAGATTCAAGTATGAATCAAAGGTGATGAATCTTTGCCTTCTTAGAGTTTATGATACACTTCAAGCACTTACGGTCTACTTTTGAGTTCTTGCCCGTTAGTGATCCTTAGAGTGAAGCAGTGTTTTTTCTGAATGTAGCTTACTGTTTAGGGTAATTTTACAACTTGTCCTTTTGATGGTGCCTGGTGTACTCCTTTGGTACCAGAATACAGTTTCCTTATTCCATAAATGTGTATTGAACACCTTTTGCTAAGCAAATTTCAGGGGCAACAGATAGATCACTGTTCATGAGGACTGCCTGTTATGGTGTGAAGACTACCCAGCAAGAAGGCAATGAGCAATCTTGAGATTGGGCTTTGAGGATGCGTTCAGAGAGAATTCACCATTCCTCCACACATGTGTGCAGGCACACACACATAAACAGCATTTTATTATTTACACACAGGGCATCTTGATGTTTATGTGATATGATTTTTGTGTACCTCAAAGACCTAATATGCCACTCTTTTATCTATATTTCTTTGATTGCTGAAGGATTTTTGTTAAAGGGTGATCCTCTTTTAAATGTAGATGATCTCTGAACGACTTACCCCTGAATTTTATTCCTACTACAATAGGGTGGTATGGTGACGAAGTGGTTTTGAGTCAAACGCTGGAGTCAGAATGCCTAAGTTTGAATCTTGGCTCCACTACTCATTAACTGTGTGGCACCAAACACATTACCTGGATCCTGTGAGCATCAATTTCCCAATCTGCAAAATGGGGGTGATGATAATACCTATATTGTGAGATTGTGTAAGGATTGATTGAGATGACACAGTTAAAAAACAGCCCAGAGCCTGGAACATGGTAAGCACTCAATACATGTTAGTTGTTGCTGTTATTATTATCATCATCATCATTGTTAATTATCCACAAACACCTCAGTTGGAACCAGAGATTAACAGGTATAACACACTAAAAGTGGAGAAGGTAAGGAGAACATAATTGGAGGCAGGATGACAGCAGTTGGTAGGGCAGTTGGAAAGGCACTAAACAGCTAAACAGATCATTTTCCTTGTTCGCCCCAATATACCCCTCTTCCCTACACCCTGGCATGAGAAAATATTTGATTCAATAGTTAAAATTTAAAAATTTGTAGCAATATCTGGATTCAGTACCTTCTTTCATTCTTCTGTTTTACTTTTAAAAGATTCTTAGAAAACAAACCTACAGTCATTCATTGCTTTGATACATTGGCCTGGAACATCCACTATGTGCTATTACTTTGCTAGGTGACGGCAATAGAGTAAGAAGTAACATAGGCAGGGCCCTCTCTTCTCTATGTTCTCTGTCACTGGTCCACTCTAACCACCTGCGTTGGGAACATGGAAAATAAATCCCCCTAGGAGTCAGACATTCAGCATAGGGCTCCGAAGATTGAGGCCAGGCCTGGTGGTTGTTCTCTTCTATTTTCGCCACCTGTCCACATTTCCCCACATCGTTACCTCCATCTTAATAAGGACAAAGAGATTGCTTTGGCATCGTGAATAACTGATAAGAATTGGGAAGATGAAGAAGAGGAGAATGTCAATTGGAAGCAGATTTACCATGAAGTTAATGAAGCTTAAGTTTCAGGAATCCTTACTTGCCTATGTGGCTTTGAAACCCTGGGAGAGACCCTAGTAACGGGCTCATATAGTGAAAATTTTTCATAAAATTAGCAAAAGGAAAATATTTTATTGATTTTCGTTGAGAGGGGACCCTTATATAAGCTTCAGCCCACCTCGCTTCCAAAAGTGCTCCCCTATAATAATGATGGGGATGATGATTAATAGCTAATGTTATTGTCTTTATTGTGAGTTTACTGGGTGCCAGACACAATGGTAAATGGTTTTTCTATGATTCCATTTAATCCTGTTGTTCTTTAAGACCTCATGACAATGAGGATATAGAATTAGCAGCAAGCTGGAGAAACCAAGATGTTGGAGGGAGAAAATTCTGTGAACCATGACTTAATCCCACAAATCAAAGACTCAAGGAGTTCTCACACAGCAGTATTGCTTATCATAGGGTGCATAGACCTCCATGATGTTCATGGATAATGCAGGAGTCTATGAACTCAGATAAGAAAAAAATGCATCTTTTTTTTCCACAAACCTCTAAATGAAATGTAACATTCCTTTAGTTATGAATGCAGGATCCAAATCTCAGTAATATTAGCAGTTCTTGTGATACTGTCACCAATAGATTACAAATATTTTCATAACACATACAGTTGTTACAGATATCTGAAAATGTTATTTATGTTCAACACTGCTTCAAATTTTGGTAATTATTAGACCTGTTGTTAAGATTTTTAAATGTTTTAATGAAGAAGCACATATACTATAGTGACACAATTATTTTTAATCTATTTTGATAAATGTGTTTTAGGATAATTGGTTTGCTTTATTATCCTATGCTTTGGTTATATGAATTTAATAGCAATATTCTGAGAAATGCATAGATTTCACCAGACTGCCAATACAGGCCATGGCATGGGATGAAAAGATTAAGGATTTCTGTGCACTTCTACTTCTAGTAATGATGAGAGACCAGAGACCACATTTGTGCACCCATCTGACACAACTAAAAAAAATGGACAACATATGCAAACAGTTTTAAGATATTGACAATAGGCAATGTAAAACAATGATATAAATGGAAAGCAAAAAACTGAGACAAGGCCTATGATTTTCTCAGCTTATTGCCTCAAGAGTTTCCAGGGAAAGGGACCTCAAACAGATTCCAATAGTTTCCCTAAACTGAGGAGATGGAGTTGGAGTTCAGGGAGGCCAAAGAGGCTAGAATTTGCAGAGTAGAATACTGGAGAGGAGAAAGCTGCACAGAGTGAGGGCTTTTGAGATCTCCCCTATGTTCTCCTTAAGTCTTCGACTGTGTTCTACTCAGCACAAGGATGTGCTGAAATCACACATCTGGAGAAAAAAAACCTATAAAAATTCAGGTGAAACAGTTCCAGGAGATCATACAGGGCTTTTAATTATTTTTGTTCCTACCAGCCAGAGTGGAACAACCTTGTAATACAGAGGGCATTAGTTAAAGTATTCAGAATTATAATGCCTTAGTAGCAGTGAAAAAGTTGCCCTAAGCTAAAGACTGCTCTGGTCTCCCATAACCAAGCTCATAGGCAAGCCTTGAAAAGACTTCCGATTAATTTATTTGAGTGTCAGAACAAAGCTCAAACATATTTATAAGAATATAAAAATATCCAGCATCCAAAAATGTAAAATTTATGTCAAACATCCAATAAAAATTTACTAATACATTCAAAGAAGCAGGAAAACACACCCATTATTAGGAGAAAAGACCAATCAATAAAAAAATACTCAGTATGACACAGATGAAAGAATTAGCACACAAGGATATTAAAACAATATTATACATATATTCCATATGCTCAAAAAGGTAAAAAAAAAGCATGGGTATGTTAAGGAGGGATGTGGAAGATATTTAGAATGACCCAAATAAAATGTAGAGATGCAAAATAACTGTCTGAGATTTAAAAATGCATAGTATGGGATTATCAGAAGATTGGACACTGCAAAAGGAAAGATTAGTGAATTTGAAGACATGGCAATAGAAAATAACCACAATGAAGCACACAGAGGAAAAAGAACCCCTGAAAAACAGAAAATAAACAGAGCATCAGTGAAGTGTAGGAAAAAACCGAGCAGCCTAATGTGTTTATTACTAGAATCCTCAAAAAGGAGAGGAGGATAGAAAAAATATTTGAGGAAATAAAGGGTGAAAATTTATAAATTTGGTGAAAAATATAAACCCAGAGATGCAAGAAACTCAATAAATCCCAGGCACAAGAACATGAAGAAAACTACACCAAGGCATATCATAATCAAATTGCCAAAACTGGTAATAAAAAGAAAATCTTACAAGTAACCAAAGAAAAAATGACACAGCTCATATAGAGGATAAAAGCTAAGAATGACTCAGACTTCTCATTGTAAACAATGCAAGCCAGAGACAGAGGTGCAATAGCCTTAAGGTGCTTAAAGAGCAAAATTGTCAACCTAGAATCTATACCCAGCAGGAATGTGTCTTTAAAAATAAAGACTTTTGCAGACAGATAAAAGCTGAAATATAAATCTACACGCACACGAAAATGAAGAGCACTGGAAATGGCAAACATGTAGGCACATATTAAAATACTTCCTTATTTTTAAAATCTCTTTAAAATATAATTGATTATTTAAAGCAGAACTAATATTGACATATTGAGGGGTTTTATAATATAAGTAGTATTAAAATGTGTGACAGGAATAGTGAAAGAATGGGAGAGGAGAAATGAATGTATGCTGTTGTAAAGGTCTTATACCTTACATGAAGTGACTTTATATTACTTGAAGTTAGGTAATAATATTGTAAAGATGTATATGCTGTAAACCCTAAAGCAGCCACAATAAGAAAAGAGGGATAGCTAATAAACCAACAAAGGATATAGAGTGGGATCATTTTCAAACATATTCAATTAATCTAAAAGAAAGCAGGAAAAAAAGGATGTCTTAGTCTGCTCAGGATTCTTTTAACAAAATCTGGGTGGCTTAAACAACAGAAATTTATTTCTCACAGTTTTGGAGGCTAGGCAGTTCAAGATCAAGGTGCCAGCCACTTCCTGGTGAAAGCTCTCTCCCTGGCTTGAAGCTGGTCACATTCTTGCTATTTCCTCACATGTCCTTTCCTTGGTGTGAGCATATGGAGAGATGGAGGGAGATCTCTCTCTCTCTCTCTCTCTCTCTCTCTCTCTCTTCTTATAAAGCCACTAATCCCATCACAAGGGCTCCAACCTTATGACCTAATCTAACTCTAAAGGTGCCATTTCCAAAAGCTGTCACATTATAGGTTAAGGCTTCAATATGTGAATTTGCAGGTGAGGGAGGGAACAGTCCATAATAAAGGGAGAAAGGGAAATAAAGAAGAGACAGGATATGTAGAAAACAAAGAACAGCATGGTAGATTTAAATACAATAATATTAATAATTACATTAAATATAAATGGTTTAAACACCCAGTTAAAAATGAGAGATTGTTGGACTGAATAAAAAAGCAAAATCTAAGATATGCTGCCTACAAGAAACCCACTTAAATTATAAAGACATAAACTGATTAAATGTAAAATGATACAGGGGGCTGGACAAGTGGTGTAGTGGTTAAGTTCGTGGACTCTGTTTCAGTGGCCTGGGGTTCAAGGATTTGGATCCCAGGCGTGGACCTACACACTGCTCATCAAGCCATTTTGTGGCAGGGCCCCACATACATAATAGAGGAAGATTAGCACAGATGTTAGTTCAGGGCCAATCTTCCTCAAGCAAAAAGAGGAAGATTGGCAACAGATGTTAGCTCATGGCCAATCTTCCTCACCAAAAAAAAAAAAAAAAAGTAAAATGACACAAAAAGTTATCTATGATAACACTATAGTCATACAATGCGTGATGATATTTTAGTCAATGACAGCCTGCATATATGACGGTGGTCCCATAATATTAGTACCATATAACTTAGGTGTATAATAGGCTAGGTTTATATAAAGTACACTCTATGATGTTGTCACAACAATGAAATCATCTAAAGACATACTTCTCAGAACATATTCCCATCATTAAGCAACACATGACTGTAATAAAAAGAAAGCTGAGTGACTATATTCATATAAGAAAAAGGAACATGAACAGGCATAAAACGTATCATTTCATAATGACAAAGAGCTCAATTCATCTAGAGAACATAACAACCCTCAATATTTCTGTGCTTAAAAACTGAACTTTCAAATACATGAAGCAAAACTGATAGAAGTAAAAAGAGAATTAGACAAATTCATAATCACAGTTGGAGAGTTCAACAACCCTCTCACAAGAAATAATAGAAAATGTACATTAAATAAGGATATAAAAAGCTGAACACTGGTAACCAATTTGACCTGATTGACATTTATGGAAGACTCTACCAAATAATAGAAGGATACATTCCCAGTGCTCATGGAATATTTACCAAGATAGACAATATTCTGACCATGAAACAAACCTGTTTAACTTAAAAAGGACTCAAGACATATAAAGTATATTCCTTGACCACAACGGAATTAAGTTACAAATCAATAACTGAAAGATACCTGGAAAATACCCAAGCACTTGGAAGGAAAATAACACACTTATAATTAAAGTATGTCTCAAAGAAGAGATCAAAAGGGAAATCAGGATTCATTTTGAGCTGAATGAAAATAAAAACATGACAAATATGAACATGTAGCATGCTGCTATCACAAAGATTGAAAGCCGGTTAATAGCACCAAACACCTTTATTGAGAAAGAATGGTCTCAAATCATTGGCCTAAGCTTCCACCTAAAGAAACTAGGAGGGACAAAAGTAATTCAAACCAAAGTAGGCAAAAGAAAGGAAGTAATAAGGATATGAGCCAAAAACAATAAAATAAAAAACTCTACTAAAGAATATCAATCAAAATGTGGCAGACAGGGGCCAGCCCTATGGCCAAGTGGTTAAGTTCATGCTTCGGTGGCCCAGGGTTTTTCTGGTTCGGATCCTGGGCCCAGACATGGCACTGCTCATCAGGCCACGTTGAGGCCGCATCCCACATGCCACAACTAGAGGGACCCGCAACTAAAAAATATACAACTATGTACTGGTGGGATTTGGGGAGAAAATACAGAAAATAAAAAAAAGGAAGATTGGCAACAGTTGTTAGCTCAGCTGCCAATCTTAAAAAAAAAAAAAAAAGATTGGCAACAGATGTTAGTTCAGGCGCCAATCTTAAAGAAAAAAAAAATGTGGCAGACAGACTCTCAGGTAAGCCCCAGTGATTCCTACCTTCCTGTGTTCAAGCCTTTGTGTAATCTCTTCACCTTGGGTCCAAGGGAGACCTATCACTTGTTTCTAACCAATTAAATATGGCAAAGGTGATGGGATGTCGCTCTTGCAATTAAGTTGTTTTATGACAAAGATGATAGGATGCAACTCCCATCATAATGTTACATCGTATAAAACTCTGTCTCAGCAGACTTGAGCCAGAGACTCTTCTCATAAGCTCGATAGAGTAAGTGCTATGTTGGAGAAACCCATGTGGAAGGAAGTTTAGACAGCCTCTAGGAACTTCTGGTCACCACTACAACTTGAGAGCAGCTTTCAGCCAACGGCCTGCAAAAAGGCAGGCCTCTCAGTCAAATAGCTGCAAGGAAATGAATTTTGCCAATAACCTGAATAAGCTGAGAATCATATTCTCTCCAATTGAGCCTCCAGATGAGAACACAACCCAGCAACTCCTCAATTGCAGCCTTGTGGTACATGTTATGGATTGTCCAAAGGACTTGCATATGGATTGGATGTGAATGGAGTTGAAGGAGGATTTGAGAGAGAAGAGAACCAAGAAGGATCTAACTTGATTTGACACTCAATGCATGGAGATTCACTAAAGTAGGAAAGACCATAGAGTAAGAGATGTGATGAGCATGGGAATCAAGAATCCTGTATTGCTGTACTAAGTTTGAGATGCCTGTGATACCTGCAAGGGGAGACTTTTAGTTTAAAAATTCGTAAAATAACCACACAACAAATGACAAATTTTCCCCCTTTCTTTCCCTACAGCCCTCCACTTAAACCATTACTAGATTCTAGTAACATTTCTGGAGAAAACTCTATGAAATTCTATTTAAAAAGGATTTCATCTCTATGACAATAACAGAGACAACTATCTGGGGGAAAATATGGAGTAGTACAGAATATACTGTATTTGGTCCTTTTACTTCAATTTCCTAAATAACATGTGAATTTATGAAATAAAATCCACTCCTAAAACATCAATTCCACTAATGCCTCCATTGACCTTTTAAGCTCTCTGGATCCCTATATTTAAATCCCCAAGTCAGGGAGTTTTAAAATCTTACACAGAGACTAAGAAAAATGTCTATTTGCTAGGTTGTGTTAAGATATAGTTAGGTGAGGTTAAAGTCTTCTAATTAGCCATCCCACAGCTGCGTCTTCTTCTTTGCAAAGAAATGACACTCAACTAAGAAGAGAAATTCTCCTGTGAATTCTCAGAAATTATTTAGAAATTACTTAGAATCTAATTTTCATACCCAGGGAGCCTAGTAAGAAGGAGTCAGGCTCATTACTGCTTATCAGAAATTACTTTTTGTCTCAAGTCCTTTTTTACACTGAAAGGCCAATTTTGATAAGAAGTGAAGATTTGAGTGAACAAGAGGAGGAAAATCATTGCAAGCCGTGATCAATGAAGCTCAGGAGCCAGGCTTATTTAGAGTTGCTGAGAAATCTTCTTGCCAATGGCCAAATCTTACAAAATAATAAGTACCCTACTCTAAATGTTCCTTGAAAGCACTGAAGGAAAATCATATATCTGTAATAATTAAAACTACGTCATGATTCTGTAGGCTTGAGGACAGAGTATAAAAAGGAGCAAAGATAACTGAAAATAGGTGATTTGCCATGTTATGTCATTGTGGACTTTTCCCCTTCATTTTCCCATCTTTTGTGTAGATAATTTTGTGAGTGGGGTGGGGAGCACTGAAATGTATTGCAAAAATCCCGCAATTTTTATTTAAGCCGAGATAGGATCATCCAACTGTAAAAACAACAAATCTCAGTTTGGGTAATTGTCGTATTTTTAGTAGATGTTGCAAATAAGTATCTAAAATGTTTTTTACCAATAAGTTTCTTAACATACAAGAGCAGAAATAATCACCTAAAATTAAATCAAATTAATTCAACTAAATTGCTTTCATCTTATGAAATTACTATTAATATTTTCCCTAAATAGGCATATGGAGTCTTTTTCATGGCCCACAAGGCCCCACATGGTCTAACTTCTGCCTACCTCCTGTTCCTGCTTCTTTCCTACCACCCTCCCTCTCTCACTCTGCTCCAGCCCTACTGGCCTTCTTGCTTCACCTTGAACAAATTCATTTCCATCTCAGGGCCTTTGTACTTGCTCTTCTCTCTGCCTGGACCACTCTCCCCTTGATCTTTGCATCACTGCTTTCATTCACTTCTTAGTGTGAATGTGATCTTCTCAGAGAGGCCTTTGGTGACCACACCATCTAAAATAATTGCACGCCCACATCCACAGCCCCCAACAGTCACTCTCCCTCTCATCACAACATCATTATTTCTATACAGCAGATACCTCACAATCTGAATTACCTTTCTTCATTTGGACTACTTGTTTATTGTCTGTCTCCCCCAACATGCATACACACACACACACAAATGTAAACTCAATGAACACACAGATCTTGTACTCGCCCCCCCGCCATTATATCTGCAGTGCCTGAAACATCACTTAGCATAAAGCAGGCATTCTGTAATATTTGTTGGACAGATGGTTAACTTAAATATGATAGAACAAGAATCTGAGATTTTTCTGTCAGGTTTGGTAATCATATGACAGTATTACTGATGACGTGGGACCAGAGTCTTCCCGTCATTAAAATTGGTAATAATAACAATGACTCTAATTAAATTCTTATTGATAGAGTGAGGTTTACAGGATGTTAGGAAGAGGACTTTTCTTGGAAATTTAGTTGCTTTCTGTCCTTGGATGAGTCGTTCTGTTTAGAATGGAAAACCTGGTCCTCACATGTTAATTCAAGAAGGATGAGCTAAGGTCAATACAAATACAGAAATAGTCCCAAAGGGATAAAATCCATAAGGTTAGAACTTCCACTTGCAGGACACATTTGAAAATATGTGAGGAACGTATATGTTTTTGTTTGCATACTCACATTTATATTGTGATGGAAGAAAAAGGCTCATAGCTGTGCGTTGGTTCAGGTCAATGCGCACCAGATTTGATCCTGCCACGTGAGCAAGATAGTCCTTGTGCAATACCAGAGTATATTGAATATTCATAAAGGCACTGTTTGGTGATTCCAGATATTGATTGTTTTTGGCCTCTTACATCCATATAACATGATTCATTTCAGATCTTGGTACTGCCAAGGAGTTTTTCCAGACAACTTCAGTATGATATGGTCTCTCCATTTCTCTGACATCCTGTAGCAATTATTGATAATTAAATGTATCTTATCTCGTGCTGTTTTTGTTGTCTTGAACTCTTACTGGGGGGTTCTTTTTGTTTTGATTGTTTGAGCCTATTATTTAAAATTCAAGACATTATGTCTCATCTCCCCAACTAGATTTTTAAGGAAGAGATGAGACTTTAAACCTTCTTTATTCCCAACACTTCCCGGCACTGTGCTTTACATAGCAGGAAAACAAGCAGATGTTGCTTGAGCAGCAATTCTCGGGGGAGGGGGGGAATCTCACACCCTAATTCTCCATCTCAGCCTCCCTCTTATCAGGTGGGAAATATAGGTGTTTTTGCAAAAACTGAACCTCTTTCCTACAGTCGCTGTGAGTATTGATCCGGAGTGACACTGTTGCTACTTTGGACATAAACGTATTTCTTGCTCCTCTGCCATCAGAGATTAAATCATTGAATGTAATGAACTAGAGGTAAGACTACCAAGTTCTTCGGGTTGGTTCTCAGATAAAATGAAAAACACATTAGTTGTGGTGGTTTGTTGTTACTGTTTTTTTCCTTTTTCTGTGAGCCGTAGCAAATTGTGATTACTCCGTTTACAATGAATAGATAAAAGGCCTTCTCCTTTTCATTATTACTTCATTATTATGTTTAGGCGAGAATGCAGGTAATGTTATCTCTTGTAAAGATTACTTAATTCACCTTTAGTGGAGAGGGGGAAGGGCTGAAGTAAAGCTAAAACCTGTTCTTCCAGAACCCAGTTTTTGCGCCCATGGATGTTGCTGGTCTGGCTTGTAATTCATTAAATCGCTTAACAAAACACATGGCATTGAAAGAGGCACGTGGACAGAAAGAAAATGCCTGATCACAAAGAGACAGAGCTACAAAACCAATTCAATAATGAATTTGGATGTGGGAAGGATTCTTTTTAAGAAAAGGCTCTTCAGTAAGTAAATAAGGATACCTCAGATTCCAGAAAGGATAGTAACAATCCACTTAGAGCAATAACGGAAACAACCAGGATCTAAATCTAATTAGTTTTTCATTTTATTCCAAGATTTTCAATTGCAAGCTGAGTTACACAGTGTACTCTACACGGGGTTTGTCATTTTGCCCCTTGAAATATTGCTCAGGCTGATCTTCAGAGACCCCGCAGTGTTCTCCCTGGTCCTTCACAATTATCCAGTTATGTGCATCTTTGTCCTCGCAATTCAAAGTCTTCTCCAGAAACTCGTTCTTGATCATCTCTGCCCATGACAAGTTCTCTTGATTCAACTCCTAAAGCCCTTACTGCATATACATCTCATTTACATCTTAGCATATCCAGCAGTTTTTAGAATATTTCCAGATGGTAGGCGGTATTGACAAAAGCAGATGTTAAGTATCTTGCAAGGCCCAAGAGCTGTATGGCTGCAGTGTATATGGATGGTATATGGGAGGCATTCCAGTAGGGGCCCAAAGAGACAGATTTTAAAATAAGACGGACTTCAATCTGAAACATGTCACCTACTCTTACTAGTTAATTATGTGTGACTGTATTAGTTTCCTATGGCTGCTGTAATAAATTATCACAGACTGGGTGGCTTAAAATGGAAATGTGTGCTCTCATAGTTCTGGAGGCTGGCAGTCTGAAATCAAGGTGTTGGCAAACCCTCACTCCTCTGAAGACTTTAGGGACAATCCATTCCTTGCCTCTTCCAGCTTCTGGTGGTTCCAGGCTTGTGGCCACACCATTTTAATCTTCACCTCAGGTCACACTGCCTCTTCCTCGTCTATGTGTCTTCTCCTTTGTGTGTCCATCCCCAAACTCCCTCTGCCTCTCTCATAAGGATCATGTGATTGCCTTTAGGGTCTACAAGGATAATCCAGAATAAACTTCTCCTCCCAAGATCCTCAACTTAATCATATCTTTTGCCATATAAGGTAACATTCACACGCTCCAAGAGTTAGGACATGGGCGCATCTTTTTAGGGGCCACCATTCAACCTATACAGTGATCCTACAACAGATTTTGTTGTTTTGAGCTACAGTTCCTCATCAGTAAGATGGAGACAATGACCTCTCATTATCATGGCTGTTAAGTATATTTTCCATGTATGACATGTTTTGCAGGGTCACATAATAGTAAAGATTGTTTCTCTGAATGGACTACAGGCTGCTATTGTAATAAATGCAGCCTCTGCAGCACCCTGTCACTAGACGTGTCTCATATGCTCATTAAGAAATGCAGTCAGGGGCCGGCTCCGTGGCCAAGTAGTTAAGTTCACGTGCTCTGCTTCAGGCGGCCAGTGTTTCGTTGGTTTGAATCCTGGGCGCGGACATGGCACCACTCATCAGGCCATGCTGAGGTGGCATCCCACATGCCACCACTGGAAGGACCCACAACTAAGAATATACAGCTATGTACCGGGGGTCTTTGGGGAGAAAAAGGAAAAAAATAAAATCTTTAAAAAAGAAAAACAAAAGAAATGCAGTCAGTTATCACATGATATCAGCCACCCCACTCTACTCCCTCCTGCTTCAGGTGTCTTTGGTGATACCTATCTTCTCTGCTGCATGCCAAGCCACTGCCACCAGTGTGCAGGTCCACACCAAAGGCCAAGCTTCGTAATACCTCCAGATCTGCCAGCAGTATATTCCACAGCCAGGTCTGCTTATCCCTCTTCTGAGACTGTTGGTTTGAAGAGCTGCTGGTATGCCTCCATGGTAAACTACGTGCTGCTACCACTGTGGGGTGGCTGCTTTACTCAAGCTTTCAAGGTGCCAGAGTTGTATTGCCTCCTTTAGTCCTCCACATGCACAAATCACTCTGAACCCTTGCCAAGGTGGAAGGACTCTCTTCTCTCTCTCCCCCATTTAATTTAAATACCTCTTCAGTAGATGAGTACCATATATATGAGTCCGTGCACAATTAGGTCAGAACACAAATCAAAATGACAGTCCCATGGATTGCTCTACCCCACTGATAAATGAGGTACTGTCACAGACCAAGTGGGTTTGTCTGAACTAATACTCTCTTAAGAGGTTCTTAAGTCCCTCTTGCAAATAGACAGATAATTCCACAAGTTTACCAGATATGTACGAATCCCAGTGATGAGAAGAGCTGAGACTCAAACTAGAATATTCTATTCCTCTCTTTCTCCTACACTTCCTCTCCCTCTCTCCTCTTCCACCTCCACCACTCACAAATACACAAGTAAATTCTCCTTGCACAACACCCAGAATATGGTAGGTACTCAACAAATACAAGACCTTTGTTGTTCTATTCCCACAGTGTTTTGTACACATTCAGTAGTCAATCAATACACTTTGACCAGTGAATATATGGATCTCTCTTATTGAAGAAAAATGGAAATATCCCTCATAAAACTGCAGTCACTTAACTTGGCCTCTAACTTCAATCTTGAACATTATTAATTATCTGGTTATTAATAATGAGCCCCTAAATATGACCTTTGTATATTCATATGTGTGTAAAAATTGTCCATATGTCACTTAAAATTCTTCCTTCCTAGACACTTGCTTCGCAACATTCCTAGTTGTGCTCAACTCTCCTATAATCTTTGAAAGGTTCTGATCCCTGATATTATCTTGCGACCCCAGGTAAGGGTCTTGCCAATTCTATAATAATATTTACTTAGTGGTTTTCTCCGGGGAAAAACATCCTTTTTTGACATGCTTTTCAGATGCCAAAATGTTTATGTTTGCAAATTTTCATGGAGAAAAGATAAAGATAAGAATTTTGGTCCTTGTTTTATAAATAAGAACCTGAAGATCTAGAAAACCGTGACTTGCTCACATCAATGTAAAAGCCTTATGCCCTCCCTGATGCAAAGTTGGGATCGTTTCACAAGCGATGTGCCAAGTTTCCAAGCATTTGTTGTAATTTATGTTTCATGGACCAGTAATCATCTCTTACCCCTGAAATCACTGTGGATTGACACACTCTGGTTCTGGTTGGGGCCAAGGGAATTAAAGTAATTATGATGTAAACAAGTCGGTATTTATGCTAATGCTTGCTAGAAAATGCAACCTAGAGAAGGTGGATTGACATAAGGCCTTATACCCAGTGTGTTCTCATTAAACATTTGAAGGCTAAAATACAGGAAGGCTGGCAAATTTGTGGGAAAAAACAACTTGAAAATGTTAGCTGAATGGTAGATTTAGAACTAGAGGAAGTGATGGAAGAATAAAAAAGGCTATTTAATGAGGGACTTGTAAGAGTTGACCTAGATATGTGGGAAATGGGAGTTGGATGGTTTCTCTACCTTCATCATCTCTTTTACACATCATGGCATTTTGCTTGGGATGAGGACATTGTCTCTTTCCTTTACCTGACAGGACGCTAAGAGAAAGTTGATATAACTTTATCATCAAGGGTTTCCGTAGGACCTACTCTGACAGCATTGGTGCAATTTAGGACATGTGGCTGCTAGAGCAGCAAGTAGAAGGAAGAAAAGTTTGAACCCCTTCCTCTGCTAGCTTTGTGATCTGGAAAAAGTTTCTTTGCATTCATGGGCTTTAGTGGTTTCTCTTATGTGTAGGATGGGAAATATTAATGTCAATGGGGTTATTATGAGGTTCAGAGGAGAAAGTTTATGTAACAGTGCTTGTGAAGCATAGATGGGTACATACGTTATGTAAATAACCAGCTTGTGCCACTGTTTGTCACCTGCTACACTAGACCTGACTGCCTTCTTGTGGGAAGTAGAGTGCAATCAATGAAATCAGCAACTTCAACCTCTTTGCTAATTTAAATCATATGTGATTATATATATGTATATGTACATACATGTATGTATGTGTCTATGTATATGTATGTGTATGCGTGTGTATATTCATGTCTAAGTTTCTTCATTGTTGAAAAATCAGATACAGGTGACAGTGATTTCCATCACTGGGCTTTCCTCATGATAGCAGATTTGGCTTGAGTTAACAGCATTAGTAGAAATGGAGACTGTTTCAACTATTGTGATTGAACAGGGAATATTAAGTGAATAAATGCTGGGATCTGAGAAGGGAAACAAGTCAGCAAGGCCCATAGTCAGCCATGATGATAACCTTGGAAGAGGTAACATTAAGTGTGAAGTGAGCTGGGTTATGGGGAGGAAGTTCAAAGCAAAGAGGGAGGTATCAAGAGCAGCTGCTATAAGACTTTCCATAAGACCACCTACTGATCACAACCCCTTATTTTATATTATTTTCTGTTGATAGGCTGTGCAGGTATTAAAGTAACACATTTCCTTGGTTATCATCTGCAGCGATGATATCAAGAAAGCACAGAACAGTTACCAGTATTTAAGATCCAAGGTTTTAATGGTAGAAATGAAACTGTATTACAACTGGCAGACACTCAGACCAGAGGAAGTAATCCTTCCTCTGGGCTGTATCCACTTACCTTCACCAACACACTAGAAGACTATTCAGGATAATTTCCAAGACAAACCTTCTACTCCACCCTGTCCAGGATCCCTTGGAATTTTCTCTGTAGAAAAATTTTCATAGATTTCCCTTTCCATTGGCCCTTAAGCTCTTGAGGTGTCTGGATACAGAAAGTCTGTGACTGGCAAATTCCATATCAGCATAATTTCTTACTTAGTTTAAGTAACTAGCCTATCTTTTCTGAAACCAGTGGTGTATCAAGTTGGAGGCAGTGGGAGCTATCTTCCTAGTGAGGAGTATTTAATCACCAATGTGGTTGAGAATTATCAGTGCATGGTGATGATAAAAAGCAGGCCAACTTTTACTTGGATGTAATATTGTTCTTAAATTCTCTACAGCAGTGCACTCCCTAATTGTCTGAACCTCAGACAGACTCCTGCTTTGGGATGCCATTATCTCAACCCAGAGACTTGAAACTATTGCTCTAAGGGTTTTCTTTATTTTTTGAGGGAGGGAAGGAGGGGGAGATAAGAACATCAACATGGTCTTTAGCATTTTTTTTTCTTTTTGGGGAATTTTCTTAAATCAAGACACTTAAGCCTGATCAATTATACATTCAAAAATTACTCATGGAGTACTGTTAGGTCAAGTACTTGTACTAGATATTAGAATTATGATAATAGTCAAGCCCTGTTCCATGCTCATCAGCTCAGACATCCAAACATCTTCCAGATTCTCCAGAAGCTATTTGTTTTCATTTATTTAAAAAGCATTTTATCAAGTACCTACAATTGCCATGAACTATGCTAGATATTGGAGATAAGGTCAACATAGAAATACTTGATAGTCTTGATGTGTCTTCCAATCTCCCTTGCATGCTTACCTCTCTTGTGTATATAAATAGAATTACATACACTTAGTCACCTGCTTATTGCCTTCATGATTTTTCCTATATTGGTATATCAAAAGTACTATTATTTACCCACAATTTTCTTTAAATTGGCATACTCTTAAATTTAAAGTCATTTTAAAAAGAAGACTTTGTGTAGGTCAAGATGGCAGTGTAGGCTTACTCTGAACTCATCTCCTCCAATGGACAAAAAAAATTTACAACTATTCTTGGAACAATTACCCCTGAGAAAGAACCGAAAACTGGATAAAAAGAATCCGCGCAACAAGGGACAGTCCTGACTGAGGTGGAAGAGGCATAAATTCCTTTCTGGAGAGGAAAAAAAGCCACCTTTGCAAGCTGCGGTGCTCCATGGCCAGCCAGGAGCAATTCAAAGGTACACAGCCTTCCCTGGAGGAGTAGGGCATCTGAGCAGGGGAGTGTTACCACTATAAGCATCGTTTGGACTCAGCACAACTAGATGAGTGTCATAATATCTGGCTTTGCTGGCTATTAACTATAAGGGTGAATACCCCAGAAAAGCTATAGTACATAAAGGGAAAAAAGCCAGCTCTTAAAGGGCCCCTGCACAAATTCACCTTTTTTGGAAAGCAGTCTAAAATCACCAGAAAGAAAGGTGCACAGTCCTTTGGTGAAAAGAGGCACCTGATAGGCTCTGGGTGCATCTCAAAAGAAATGAAACCTCTCCAGGTACTGAGATATTGGTAGCAGCCATTATTGCTACCTAGTACAGGCATACTGACAGAGATGCTGGCAGATGCCATTGGAATTCTTCCCATGGCCTCTTAGCCCAGGGTCTGCCCCACTCACTAGAGCACTGATTTAATCCAGCTCAACCAGGGCAGGCAGCCTACCCTAGGGACTGGCCCCACCCAACAGCAAGTCCTTGGGAAACTTGTGAGCCTGCATAGGCTGGGTGTCTGCATCCTCTGCAGCTGGGTGAGTGATCTGCCTCTGCAAGGCAAGGTGTGTGCAAGAGGCTAGTGAAGTGTGAGGGGTATTGGGGGAGTGTGTGGGTTGACTGGGTCTGCTTCAGGGGGTTGGGGCACACTCATCGGACAGGACTATGTTGACGGTGTGTGTGGCCCTGTGGGTGGTGGGGCTTGTCAGCTGCAGAAGACTTATGCTTCTCAAATAGCCACATAAGGGATTGACCCAACCTTCCAAAACCTGAAACAGTTGGGTGGTCCCATGCCTGAGGCCAGCCCCACTCAGCTGCAATCCTGAGAGAGCTGAGAACAGCCTTGTAGGCCAGAGGACTATAGCAATTATAAATTCCCATGCCTAGTAACCAGCCACACTGGGGGTCTACTATCTTAACAGAAAAACTGCAATAGGAATATGCTATTAGATCTTGCAGCCAACTGTGCTGGAGCTCCCCACACCTGATAAAGTGATTGAAGGGTCCATAGCAGCCACATGCAGCTGAGCATTATAACCAGCTGGCCAGGGTGACAGCCTAGCCTCTCTGGACACTTGTAGCAAGAGCCACCCTGCCACAACAGAAGGGCATATGTAGCCCACATAGGGGTCACTCTTGGAACATTTGCAAATGGTGATGAGAGTGAGGCACACTGCTAGGCCTCATAAAGCATCTCTTGCATAAGGCCATCTCTCCACGATCAATAGATGTAGCTAACCAAGCTAATACATAGATATAAGCACAGAGAAAGAAGCAAAATGAGGCAAAGAAATACATTCCAAGTAAGAGAACAAGACAAAACCCTAGAAAAAGAACAAATGAAACAGAAATAAACAATCTACCCAACAAAGAGTTCAAACAAAGAGTCATAAGGATGCCAACTGATCTTGGGAGAAGAATGGATGAATTCAGTGAGAACATCAACAAAGAATTGGAAAATATAAAAAATAACCAAGTAGAACTGAAGAATATAATACTGGAAATGAAAAGTTCACCAGAAGGACTCAACAGCAGAGTAGACAATACAAAAGAATGGATGAAAGACTAGAGGAAATCACCCAAGATGAAGAGGTAAAAGAAAAAAGAATTAAAAATAGTGAGAACAGCTTAAGGGACTTCTGGGACAACATCAAGCACGCTAACGTCCAGAAGGAGAAGAGAGAGACAAAGGGGCAGAGAATCTATTTGAAGAAATAATAGCTTAAAACTTTCCTAACCTAAGAAAGGAAACAGACATTCAGGTACAAGAAGCACAGAGAACATCAAAAAAGATAAATCTAAAGAGACTCACACCAAGACACATTGTGATTAAAATGTCAAGAATTAAAGATAAAGAGAGAATTCTAAAAGCTACAGGAGAAAGTCAACAAGTTACATACAAAGGAAACCCCATAAGGCTATCAGCTGACTTCTCCTCAGAAATGTTACAGACTAGGAAGGAGTGTCATGATATATTTAAAGTGCTAAAAGGGAAAAATCTAAGCTGAGAATACTCTACCTAGCAAGGTTATCATTCAGAATGGAAGGAGAGAAAAAGAGTTTCCCAAACAAGCAAAAATTAAAGGAGTTTGCCACCAAGAATCCAGTTTTACAAGAAATGCTGAAGAGACTTATTTAAGTGGGAAAGAGAAGACCGCAAGTAGGAATAAGAAAATTATCCAAAAAAATGCAATAAAATCACTAACAAAGGCAAATATACAGCAAAGTTAGCAGATAAACCACATGTGAAGATAATGTGAAAGGCAAAAGACAAAAGTACTAAAATTACCCCCATGGTAAGAGAATAATGGATACACAGACACACCAAAAAGGGTTAGATATGATATCAAAAACATAAAATGTGGGAGGAAGGGAGTAAAGGAGAAGAGCTTTTAGAAGGAGGTCAAACTAAAGAGAGCATCAACTCAATATAGATTGCTATATAGATAGGCTATTATATATGAACCTCGTGGTAACTGCAAACCAGAAACATATAATAAATACACAAAAAATTAAGAGAAAGGAACCTAAACATAATACTAAATAAAGTCATCAAACCACAAGGGAAAAGAGCATGAGAAGAGGAAATGAACAGAGAAGAACTACTAAAACACCAGAAAAAAAGTAACAAAATGGAAATAAGTACGTACTTCTCAACAGCTACTTTAAATGTCAATGGACTAAATGTTCTAATAAAAAGGCATAGAGTGGCTGATTAGACCAAAAAACAAGACCCATACATATGCTGTGTACAAGAGACACACTTCAGACCTAAAAACACTCACAAACTGAAAGTGCAGCAATAGAGAAAGATACTCCATGCAAATGGCAATGAAAAGAAAGTTGGGGTAGCAATACTTATATCAGACAAAATAGACTTTAAAACAAAAACTGTAACAAGAGACAAAGAAGGGTACTGCATAATGATAAAAGGAACAATCCAATGAGAGGATATAACAATTGTAAATATCTAAGCACTTGCCATAGGAGCACATAAATATATAAAGCAGTTATTAACAGACATAAAAGAAAAAATAGACAGTAACACAATAATAGTAGGGGACCTTAACACTACACTTACACCAATGGATAGATCATCCAAACAGAAGATCAACAAGGAAACATTGACCTTAAATGTCACATTAGACCAGATGCACTTAGTAGATATATATAGAACATTCCATCCCAAAACTGCAGAATATGTATTATTTTCAAATGCTCAGGGAACATTCTCCAGGATTGATCACATATTAAGCCACAAAACAAGTTTCAGTAAAGTTAAAAAGATTAAAATAATACCAATCATCTTTTCTGACCACAAAGGTATGAAATTAGACATCAACTACAGGAAGAAAATGAGAAAAGCCTCAAAAATGTGGAGATTAAACAAAATACTACTGAACAACCATTGGGATAATGAAGAAATGAAAGGATAAATCAAAAAATACCTAGAGACAAATTAAAATGAAAATAAATCACACCAATATTTGTGGGATACAGCAAAAGTTCTGAGGTAAGTTTATAGTAATACAGGCCTATCCTCAATAAACAAGAAAAATCTCAGGTAAACAATTTAACAGTGCACCTAATGGAACCAGAAAAAGCAGAACAAAGTCCAAAATCAGTAGAATAAGGAAATAATAAAAATCAGAGCAGAAATAAATGAAATAGACTAAAAAAAAGGAAATAATCAATGAAACTAAGAGCTGGCTCTTTGAAAAGATAAACAAAATCGACAAACCTTTAGCTAGAGTCACAAAGAGAAAAAGAGAGAAGTCTAACATAAATAAAATCAGAAATGAAAGAGGAAAAATTACAAAGGACACCTCAGAAATACAAAATATTACAAGAGAATACTACAAAGATCTATATGCCAACAAATTGGATAATGTAGAAGAAATGGATAAATCCTTAGAATCATACAACCTTTCAAAACTGAATCAATAAGAAATAGAGAATTTGAATAGACTGATCACCAGTAAGGAGATCAAAGCAGTAATCAAAAGCCTCCCAAAAAATAAAAGTCCAGTACCAAATGGCTTCCCTGGTGAATTCTACCATTCAAAGAAGACTTAATACCTATTCTTCTCAAACTCTTCCAAAACATTGAAGAGGAGAGGAAGCTTCCTAATGTATTCAACAAAGCCAACATTACCCTGATACCAAAAACAGACAAGGACAACACAAAAAAAGAAAATTACAGGCCAGTGTCACTGATGAACATTGATGCAAAAATCTTCAACAAAATACTAGCAAATCGAATACAAAAAATACATTAAAAAGATCACACACCGTGATCAAGTGGGATTTATTCCAGGGATGTAGGGTGGTTCAACATCCACAAATCAATCAACATGATACACTATATTAACAAAAGGAAGAATAAAAATCACATGATCATCTCAATAGATGCAGAGAAATCGTTTGACAAGAAACAACATCCATCCATCTATGATAAAAACTCTGAAGAAAATGGGTATAGAAGGAAAGTACCTCAAAATAATAAAGGCCATATATGACAAACTCACAGCTAATATCATTCTCAATGCAAAAAAACTGAAAGCTATCCCTCTAAGAACAGGAACTAGACAAGGATACACACTTTCACCACTCTTATTTAACATAGTATTAGAAGTCCTAACCAGAGCAATCAGGCCAGAAAAAGAAAGAAAAGAGATCCAAATTGGAAAGGAAGAAGTGAAACTGTCACTATTTGCAAATGACATGATTTTATATATAGAAAATTCTAAAGAGTCCACCAAAAAGCTTTTACAAATAATAAATGAATATGGTAAAGTTGTAGGATACAAAATCATCATACAAAAATCAGTTGTGTTTCTATACACTAACATCAAAGTAGCAGAAAGAGAAGTTAAGAATACAGTCCCATTTGCAATTGCAACAAAAAGAAAACGATACCTGGGAATAAACTTAACCAAAGAGGTGAAAGTTCTGTATGCTGAAAAATATGAAACACCTGGAAAGAAATTGTAGAAGACACGAAGAAATGGAAAGGTATTCTGTGTTCTTGGATTGGAAGAATTAACATAGTTAAAATGTCCATACTTTGTAAAGCAATCTACAGATTCAATGCAATCGCTATCGAAGTTCCAACAACTTTTTTCACAGATATAGAACAAAGAACCTGGTGGTTACCAGAGGGAAGAGGGTGAAAAAGGTGATCAGGCACATGTGTGTGGTGATGGATGGTGATTAGTCTTTGGGTGGTGAACATGATGTAATCTACACAGAAATCGAAATATAATGCTGTACACTCGAAATTTATATAATGTTATAAACCAATGTTACTGCAATAAAAACATAAAAATAAATAAAAAAATAAAAGGAAACACTTTATCTCTAAGCAGGTAAATAAAAATTCCTATGGCTTGTTTTAAATATAAGACATATAAATATAAGTACAATGGAAGCAAACCTGATTAATAAATTCTAGCTGAATATTGTGGTCTGCGAAGACCTAGGTTAGTTAAACTAAAGATTAGCAAAGATTAGAGACAATTTTAACCAACATAAGACTTTCCGTGAACTCATCAGAATTATTGAGAGGGAGGTAATGTTGTCGTATGTGCCTTGGTGTTACTTTATTTCCTGTCCTTGTTCCACCTAACAGTCTTGTTACCTACAGTAGCCACATCGCATGCTTTCTAAAGCCCTGTGCCAGCTATTGGCTTACATATTGGTTTTGTATGGAGAAATCTTTGTTGTTGAAGGCCTGGAATTACTTAGATAAACAAGGATTATGAACCTAATTTCAATTTATTTTCTCATTCTTTAGCAATCTGCAGGCATCACATTTTCAGCCATCCCAATATCTTTTGGCTCATTTTCTTTTCTCTGTAGAATGCAGAGCCCTGGATCTCTTGGCCACAGATTGACAGCCTGGAATCCTAAGGAAGACCAGTACTCCAGACAGTAAGGCACGGGTCTTTTGCAAGTGTGCGTCTTCCACATGGAATGATATGACTATTTGATTTAAGAGTGAAATTGGGAGATTCATTCTTCTTAGGGAAATATGTATCAATCTGAATTTTCGCCTCACATGGGCACTAGACCTGCTTAACTAAGTGGTCAGGTTGGTTAGCTTTCCAGATTGGATTCTTGATTTAGTACAGATCAAAATTCAAATTCTAGTATGAAATTTTAAACCTTCTTTGCCAGTTTAAGAAAAAACAATAGGAGGAGAATAAAGATAAATATAAAAACACTGCTTCAAGCATACCATATGAATAAAAGTCTAGTTCTGTTTGCTGCATGCCATCCACTGAAAATGCTTTATGGAGGTGTTTCCCAATTTTATTCAATGTAAGTCTATTCTTTCAGTAACCAAATATGTATACAGTAATGACCATGTCCAGCAGGCAGCCGATAGAGGAGGGCAAGCTGTGGCATGTGTCTGGAGGAGAATACTCCTGATTTTGAAAAAGTGATAAGAGTAGAAGCAACCGAGTGTGCAAGAGGGACTGTTAATTGACGGGACACATGACCGTTTGCTTCATGAATATTTGAGGGAGCAGGGTCCGAGCAGTAAGCAGTTATATTCCAGCAGTGACAGTGGTGTGGGCTGACTCAGTGAATATTATGGGAACTGTGAACGCCTGTACAGACCCTGTGAGACACCAACAGACTGTCATAGCAATGGCGTGGAAATCATTACTCATTCTTAGTGCCATTTTAAGTCTGTTAGTCCCTATAAATGTGTCTCCAAGATTCTAATATTTTTAAAATTCCTTCTCCCCTGAAAAAAAGATGGGACTTTTTGATTCAGAATTCTTTCTTTTGTCACTTTTTTCATTTCTCTAATGTGCTGATGTACTCCTGGCTTAAACTTACAACTCTTTTAGTAACTCTCTAGGTATTTTCAACTTTCATGTCCTAAGCAATCTGTTCTAAAGACTGCTGCTCTGGTGGACAGGACCCTTCAGAATTTATGTGTGCTTCGTCTATGAGGGTCTGCACCACCTGAAAGGTTAATTCTCAGAAAAAACCTGGCTCACCATGAGATGGCAGTAGAGAGAAGCCTGGCAGACAGGCCCATAATCCTTGGTTTTTGATCCAGAATCAGGGCTGGGCCTAGTGGGAGGAGCTAGATGACCAACATAAGCTGCTTTTGATTTTGTTGTTTGTTTTTATCTGGGAGTGCCTTTCTCTTTGGAAAGGGGGTTGGGCATAGCTGTTAAGTAAAGTCCTCACTAGTAACCTCTGAGGTTGATGTCAGGTGAAATGGAGATAATTCTTGAAATATACCACCCTCAGGTGATCAGAGTTCTACCTGGCTGTTACACACACACACACACACACACACACACACACATACACATACATGGAGAGAGAGAAGGAGGAGAAGAAGGAGGGAGGGGGGAGGAGGAGGAGGAGAAAAAGAGAGAAGAGACACACATTTTTCAGTGGAAAACCAGCAAGAAGCCAGAAGGCAATTATGACTACTGGGGGGCCATTTAGAACTGCTGAGCTTTGAGGCCACATATGTTGCCATTGCGTCAAAGTACCACTGGAATAGACATCAGGGTGGGTTCTAACATCCTGTATATTTTGCTGTCTCCTATTGTACAGAGAAATCAGAAAATGTTAAAGATGTATGGCATTTTCAAAAGTTACAGCCCAGTAGGTGACATATTTTGCCCAAGGTCACTTAGTTAACTAGTGGCAGTATTAGGATTAGAAGTTCACTTGTCCTAATTACGAATAGTTTATCCTTTCTAATTCACAAGAGCAGGGGAGGCTTGATATTTTCTCTCAAATAAAAAAGTTATCAAAAGAGTCAAATTCATTCATTCTTATTTTCCTTAATATTTTGGCTTATGAGACAAAATTTGGGCCACAATGGGGTTTAGCATATAATCTCTGATTGTCTAGTAAGTTAACATAGTACTCAATTAAGGTGCAACAGGATCCCCCAGAAATTTTATCCTTAGAAGATACCTCAGCAGTCATGGATTGTTTTCTTGGCTCTTATTTTTTCCTAAGTAGGGAGTCTGAAATAGGAGGACAAATGATGTAGTGTTTTTTGTCCCAACTTTTCTTATCTTCAAGGAAAACCTTTTATGAAAGCTCAATATGTAGAACAGGTAAGTAAACTTGGAAGAGAGAGTGAGGGTGTTAGAATAGACTCTCACTTGCTTCCCAACCATCCTGTCCCTCTTCATCCAAAATGGCCCCAGGACTGTATTGAAGTAATGTAAATGCCTTGATATGATAGAAGAAAAGGAGCTTTGTGACCAAAAACACCTGGAGTCAAATCTTGTTTCTACCTTTTATAATCTGTGTGACACTGATCTTTTTACTTGATTTCTTCTGAGCTTCAGCTTTCTCACTTAAAAAATGTCAATAACACTGATATAGTAACGTTGTCCTGCAGATTCAATGAGACACTTGTATGTAGAGGAGTGCTGGGTGAACACTGGATCTTAAAGTTGTGGTAGCTGGAAAATGTTAATTTGATGGTTGGAACTGGATTTTGCAGTCTAAGTTAGAGGGTTGATTCACTTTTAGGGTTGAATGTGCTTTGTTCTGTCAAGAACTACTTGCCTGGTTTCTTACAGTTATGTAGACATGGAGTAAGTAGAGATGCATTTTTCTGGAGGGAGAGCTTTTAAGGGTACCTTTTTGCCTTGTCTAGGACCTGGCATTAAAAACCGTAAGTAAATGAAGTTAGTGCTCTGTTCACATGAAGGTCATGGGAACTTCCTAGGAAAAAGGGATTCAGACAGCACCTCTTCTCTAGGGTCAGCCTGAGGAAAAAATACTTTGCTAATAATGTTGGTGGCTTGGCATTGGGTCCAAGGGTAAGAGGATGAGCCAGACAGCCAGTCCTCCATGGAAAGCTATGGTGGCCTCCCACGGGCCCCACAGCTTTGCAGTACCTGTTATTCACTGGGCCTTTCCCCTTGGCCACTGAAGAGGCAGCTTTTCCAATCCAAAACTGGCCCTAGAAAAGATTTGTGATCTGTGGAGCCCAGTGGACTCTTGATAATACCAGGCAAAATCAGAGTCTGCACCAGTTGAGACAGGTCTGTGGCTGGGCCAGGGAGGTTCTGGGCCAAGAGACACTAAGGCCAACCTTGGAAAAGATTCACATCACAAGTCAAATCAAATAATCATGCTTGAGTTCCCTGGTGCACATTAATACCATCGGAAAAACTAGCGTCTCTAGCTGCTTTCCCACCAGGTCACCAGGAAGTCTACATGTGAAACAGAGATCTGGGTGTCAACGTTTACTCCCTTCATAAAGTATCAACTTAATTTTTCACACATTAGAGAATTGGGATTAATGCTTAAAAAGAAAGCTTCTCATAAAATAAAACTAATGAAATGGGGCTCTGAACAGATTTCAGAAACCCCTCTTCCACCTTGCCTGGGGTCCTTTGGAAGCAAAAGATTTTCTCTGATTATCAGCAAATTATGGAAAACCATGACTACACTGCTAGAAACTCGCCACTTTCTTTCTTCTTCTTTGACCCAGAAACGCTTTCTTTCCCCTTGCTCTCTTAAAACCTCTATTAGTGACCATTTTGTGATGGTGGCTTTGTAATCTCCCAATTCTGGCTCTCGAGTGGGAAAAAAAGGGCTTCTTGGCAAGCTCACAGGGGTCTGGAAAGGCCGTTCCTTTCCCAGCTGGCCAGGAGAGCCGGAAGCCTATACAGGCTGGCCACGGGCTGTCTGGCGAGGGTAAAGGAGGAGGGGAGGACGAGGCTTAATGCCTAGCTGGCTGGGCCTCGGAAGGTGGCCTTCTTTCC
The DNA here is from genome assembly GCF_041296265.1 of Equus caballus. Taxonomy (NCBI): domain Eukaryota; kingdom Metazoa; phylum Chordata; class Mammalia; order Perissodactyla; family Equidae; genus Equus; species Equus caballus. Next base: position 155,422,151 of record NC_091684.1, on the reverse strand, counting down.
CTTTGGCTCATGAAGCAGGATGGAAGGCCAAGAATCCTGGCTTAGTTCCTGTCAGCTTGTCTCCTTGTTTGTGGGCTTGTGAAGTGAACTGAGTTCAGAAGAAGCCTGAGGGCTGCCTGAGATGGGCTTACAACTGAGCCTTGAGGAAGAGGGGCCCTCCCTGTCGCCACTGGGGTCAGAAGCCCTCAGTCAGAAGCCTCTCTCCTTTCAGTTTGGAGGAGAAATGGATTGAAGAGTAAATGGCCTAATTAGTTGTGGAATGTTTGCTCAATACATTGGGGATATTTTCGATTTTCCTGTGAAATTACCATAATCATGAACTACAAACACTTTTATTTTTAAGCATTACAAGTAAGTCTCATTGCAGGTATCAAGGACTATGTGGCATTAGTTCTTAAGCTTATGAGTATATTTTTTGCAGTAAATGTTACATGACTCCAAAAAGTCATCTTGAAATATGATTCTTCTCAAAGAGACTGATGTGACCTCAATGAAAGGCTCGTTTAGGCAATATCACTCCAGTAGGTACTGGCTTTATTAAAACCGTTCAATATCTATGCAACGTGCTACATGCAAGAAGACACTGTCTTAATCATCTTTGTTTCCCTAATGCTTAATAGAGTATTTCTTTACAGCTTTATTGAAATATAATTAATAGACAAAAACTGCACATATTTAGTATATACAATTTGATGAGTTTGGACATATGCATACACCCGTGATAACATCACTACAATGGAGATAATAAACATAGCCATCACCTCCGAAAGTTTCCTTATGTCCCTATGTTTTTTTTTGTCTCTGTTTTATAGTAAGAACACTGAACATGAGATCTACCATGTTCATAAATTTTAAGTGCCCAATATTGTATTATTAACAATAGGCACTATATTGCACAGCAGTCTCTAGAACTTATCCATCTTGTATAACTGTAACTTTATACGCATTGAACAACTCCCTATTTTCCTCTCCCCCAGTCTCCTGGCAACCACCCTTCTATTTTCTTCTTCTATGAGTTTGTATATTTTAGATATACATGAGTGTAAGTGGAATCATGTAATATTTGTCCTCCTGTGACTAGCTTATTTCACTTAGCATAATGTATTCTGGATCCATCCATTTTATCACACATGGTAGGATTTCCTTCTTCTTTAGGGCTGAATAATATTCCATAGGTTTGTATGTGCCACATTTTGTTTTATCCATTCACCCATTGATGGACATTTAGATTGATTCCATATCTTGGCTAATGTAAATAATGATTCAATGAACATGAGAGTGAAGGTATCTTTTTGAGATCCTGATTTCAATTCTTTTGGGTATATACCCAGATGTAGGATTGCTGGATCATATGGTAGTTCCATTTTCAATTTTCTGAGGGACCTTCATACTGTTTTCCATAGCAGCTGCACCATTTTACATTCCTGCCAATAGCACACAAGGGTTCCAATTTCTCCAAAACCTTGTCAACACATGTATATATATTTTTTTCATGACAGCCATACTAACAGGTGTGAGATTATATCTCATTGTGGTTTTTATTTGCATTTCCCTGATGATTAGTGATGTTTCCATGTACCTGTGGGGCATTAGTATGTTTTCTTTGGAGAAATGTCTATTCAGATACTCTGCCCATTTTTTAATTAGGTTATTTGTTTTTTCGCTGTTTAGTTGTAGGAGATCCTTACGTATTTTGGAAATTAATTCTTTTGTCAGATATATGGCTTGCAATTATTGTCTCCCATTCCATAGGTTGTCTTTTCACTCTGTTGATTATTTCTTTTGCTGTATAGAAGTTTTTTAGTTTGATGCAGTCTCACTTGTCTATTTTTGCTTTTGTTGCTTGTGCTTTTGATGTCATATCCACAAATAATTGCCAAGACTGATGTCAAGAAGCTTTTCCCCTATGTTTTCTTCTGGGAGTTTTGTATTTTTAGGTCATATATTAAGTCCTTAATCCATTTTAAGTTGATTTTTATGCATGGTGTAAGATAAGGATTCAATTTCATTCTTTTGTATGTGGATATCCAGCTTTCCTGACACAGTTTGTTGAAGAGATTATCCTGTCCCCATTGTGTAGTCTTGGCACTCTTATTGAAAATCAGTTGACTATATATACGTGTGGGTTTACTTCTGGACTCTCTATTTTGTTCCTTTTGTCTTAATGTACATCTTTATGCCAGTACCATACTGTTTTAATTACAGTAGTTTTGCAAGGCAGTTATGAACTGCATAATGTTTCAGTCAACGATGGACCATATATATGATGGTGGTCCCATGAGATTAGTACCATATAGCCTAGGTGCATAATAAGATATACCATCTAGGGGCTGGCCCCGTGGCCGAGTGGTTAAGTTCGCGCACTCCGCTGCAGGCAGCCCAGTGTTTCGTTAGTTCGAATCCTGGGCGCAGACATGGCACTGCTCATCAGACCACGCTGAGGCAGCGTCCCACATGCCACAACTAGAAGAACCCACAACGAAGAATACACAACTATGTCCCGGGGGGCTTTGGGGAGAAAAAGGAAAAAATAAAATCTTTAAAAAAAAAAAAAAAAAAAGATATACCATCTAGTTTTGTGTAACTGTACTCTATGATGTTCGCACAATGATGAAATCGCCTACAGCATATTTCTCAGAACATGTCCCCCTCATTAGGCGATGCATGACTGTATATTTTGAAATCAGGAAGTGTGATACCTCCAGCTTTGTTCTTTTTTCTCAAGATTGCTTTGGCTACTTTGAATCTTTTCTGGTTCTATATGAATTTTAGGATCTTTTCTATTTCTGTAAAAAATTCCATTTGGGGTTTTGATGGGAATAGCATTTAATGTGTAGATTGCTTTGAGGAATATGGACATTTTAGCACTATTTTAATACAGTATTGAGGCAAAGATGGTAGTGCTTAACAAATATTCCCTTTATTCTGCTATATTCCTTAGCCCCCTTGCAATTAGACATGGCACTGTGACCAATTCTGGACAATGACATGTGAGTAGAAATGGTGAGTGTGTCACTTCCAGACTGAGGTAGTGAAAGCCCATATGCAATTCTTTATGATTTTGTGGCATGATTTCATGGCATTCAAGCAGGCATGCATTCTGGATGTCATAGCTACAGGATGATGGACTCTCCATCAACTTGGGTCCCCGAGTGGCTATGAGGAGCAGAGTCCCTGCTGACCCTGCATGGGACATAAAGTATGAGCAAGAAATAAGCTTTTGTCATATTAAGTCACTGAGATGTTGGTGTCAGTTTGTAACTTACATAGTGCAGCTTATCTTGACTAATACAAGTGCCAAGCAAGTAGCAAACACTTCCCTCAAGTAGGTCACAATGATGTTGCTAAATGGTGGGCCTATGGTGAGATTGTGTACAGAGCATGGTTGGAACAAGGAAAATTGTTGGGGAAGATCTGTGACATAGGAGAGGTGACATTTATCCTAGATCCTGAAGGAGACATAGGCACATTCCAGGCAGAGGAGGTAGGGAGGTCATTCCAAGCAAAGGTAGGGAGATAAGAAAAGGTTCTATGTTTGATATGTTGACGCTTCATTCATTCATTCATTCATTCAGTTAGCTCTACCCTTGATACTGGTCATTAGTTGAAGCATAGATCTCATGGAAAGATGGGTAGAAAAATGAACTGCAAAAGTTATTTAGGATCAGCTTGGGAGGGGCTTTGTTCATCTTGCTAACTTGCAGGTTTCATTTAAGGAGAATTCTAAATGACCTTTAAAACCTTGAAATATAAGCTTTCATTTGATGAAAGGAAACACACTTAATTACTGTACTCATTTTATGTGTATGAGGAATCCGAGAATTTGATATATATTATTTTCAGGTTCAATTAAACACAAAGTGGTGGAGCTTATAATCAGCTTAGAATTATGTACTATTTCTTCCACGTATCTATTGCCCTATCCACAGTTACCCACCCCATGCCATGTTCCTGTCTTCTCAAGAAAACACAAAAGACCCTGATGTCATGTTGGAAACAAACATGAGGAATGGGGCTGGGGCAGCATGGACATAGACAAGAGCTTGCATACCCCAAGCATGCTGTCTGATTTAATTCAGTCAGTTGCTTTATTTTTTGCCCACGGACTCATCCTGTTCACCCCAGCCTAAGATAACTCCTGCTTCGACTCTTGGATTTTTTTCCTGACTCTGATCTGTTCACTTTCTTAGCATCCCTTTACTCCTCTCTTTTGTGGAGAGGCCTTGGATAGATAATATCTCTTAAGTACAAATCTATCTTTCATCCAAAAATATGTTGGCATTTGAAGAAGAAAGGGACAGTAATAGCTAGTCATGTAAAAAGGTCATATTGTATGACTAAAGGTTTGTGGTGTGGGAACCATGTGGATAAATCAGAAAACCAACATTTTATAATGTGGAATATATTTTGTTTTCCCTATGATATTAATTCATTTAACCAAAACTTATTGACTAGAATCGCAAACTAGATATTTCCAAAATCTCACGAAAATATATCCTTTCCCTGGAATTCATTACAGTATTTGGGTTTTTATTCCTCCACAAAGATGAGTGTTTTCAAATACCACACGAACTCTACAGGAAGCAGCATGTAAATGTGGTTATCAGTCCTGTCCTAATAACCAGGGTAGAGTATGCAATGAGGAACACCTGGGTACTAATGACACCACCTTCTCGGGTTTACCTGGGTGGAGTAACACATTTAAATTGCCTTTCTATAGCTACGGAGAGCCCACGGGCTCAACCCTGGCCAGCTTTCTCTCGTGTGTTGTCATTAGTCTACAGTAGGGAAGAATCACGAATGACCTGGCATAACCTACTTACACCACAAGAGAAAAACTCAAATCACAAATTCTAGTAATTAGGGATGAGCATCATCATTTTGTATTTGGAGAAGAGCATACTGCTATCATACAGACAAGTAAATTTAGTCTAATGTTTTAATTATGTTGGAGGTATTCAACAACCATAGATTTCAATATTTTTACCAATGATTTTTTTTTCTTTTGGTGAGGAGATACAGTGAGGAGCATCTCACTAACCATTCTCTGTACCATCTCCTTTTCTCAAGCTTGCGGTTGGCTTCATTGGTAAAGCTGACCAAAAGACAATACTGGATAAACTGTTTCTGCGTGAGACATTGTGATGTAATCTAGGAAACTGTGACAGGAGAATATTGGCTTAGTCTCCTCATAGTTCACCTCTTTCTATGTAAATGCCCAATGAAGTGCTCATAAAAACTGAAATTATGACCTTCTTTTTCTGTGGCTTGAAGTTAGAGCCAAAGTATTCCATCAATAAAATCTTCAATGGTTTTTCGATCCTCATAATATCACCCAGCAATTCTCTCCTTGAGTTGAGATAATAGCAGCAATTAGGCAGCTTTTATTTCTCAACCCCTTTTAACTTTGGCTGTCTTATAAATGAGTGCACTGCCTATGGATGTAACTGCTATAGAGAGGACGCTGGCCAGTGTCAGAAGCAGGGAAAAACAATTAGCCCATTCATGAATTATCTTTTATTTTTCACTTTAGCCCCAAAGGTTAAATGTGAATGTGCTTAGTTGCCCCACTTTCTATTTTGACCACATGTGACAGCTTTGATGGAGTTCTGCAGAGACTAAGAAAAGTAAGATTTGTGAAAATCAAACACTTGTATTTATTAATGGTCACTAATGGCATGTAATTAAAGTAATTACAGGAAGGCAAACAGGCAATTAACTTGTTGGAAGTGTCAAGAAAGGGCAATAACAGGGTTTAAAGTTCTTGTCTGTCTGGTTCATCTTTAAGTCCCACAAATATCATAAAGAAAGATGATGCTAACCAGAAGGATTGGACTAAGATTAGGCCCTTATAAAGCAGCCATAGAGTCTGTAAGGGAAAAGCAAAGGGCCAAGGACAACATGATGGCGTAGAGTAGGATAGAAGGAAGGGAGCTAGAATCAAAAACAGGCTTCATGAGTGATGGTAGCTTAATCAGGGCTTTGACAAGGATTAATTACAGCAGATAGCAAACAAAGAAGGATGAACATCCAAATCTTTCTTCTCCATCATTATATGTGCTTCAGCGTGTGAACCACATTCTTCAGCCCTGATTGGTCTTGGTCAAAAGTCATTTCAGGAGCCCGCCTGGTGGGGTAATGGTTAAGTTTGTGTGCTCCGCTTGGGTGGCCTGGGGTTCGCAGGTTCAGATCCCTGGTGTGGACCCACACACTGCTCATCAAACCATGCTGTGCTGGTGACCCACATACAAAATAGAGGAAGATTGGCACAGATGTTAGTTTGCTCAGCGACAATCTTCCTCGAGGCAAAAGAGGAAGATTGGCAACAGATGTTAGTTCAGGGCCGATTTTCCTCACCAAAAACAAAAAGAAAGTCATTTCAGGCATATATTAATTTTGTATTACCAAGTAGTTATAAGCTCTTGAGGAACAAAACTTTCATTTTAGGAATCTTCCATGTATAGTCCTATGCTCAGTACAGAGTTGAGGATCATTTGATGAGTAGGAGTCTCCTGAATTGCCCAGTTAGCTTCATCATCCCCAACCTGATTCCGTAAGCCAAGTTCAGTGAGGGGCAGGCATGATGCTAAGTACTAAGAACCCTATCTCATTGAAATTGACCTTTTATGAATCCTGTACACAGCCACTGACACACAAGAGCACTGCTAATAATACTAATAAATGTATATGCATCAATTATCTTTTATGCACTACACACTTTATACTTATCTCATCGGAACAACTCTATGAGGCTGGCTTACAGGGGCTAGGGGGAATCCAATTTCTGTTATGTCTGTGTAAAATATGTTGAAGTTTTAGAGCAGCGACTTGGAAACCAACCTTTGGGATGAGTAAATTGGGAGCCTTTTTATTATTAACTGTATGATTGCAATATACAAGATCTAGGCACCATTTGCAGTCAGAGGAGCACAGGGATAAGAAGAGGGCCCTCAACTCTCTAAAGGAAAACACACATCTAAAGACAAATGCAAGTGGTTTGCAATTCTGTTCAATCATGTACTGCAACACTTAAATTCGTTATTTTCTTATCATTGTTATTGTATTCCCTGAGTTCTTTATTTCTCACCTACAGGAAAGCAATGCTTTCAAAGCAGCTTCCTCCATTCCATCTCTCCCTATCTCTAATGTATTTGATGTGCTTCTCCTATCTAATGCGTATCTCCTATCTAGTGGGTAACTCCGATCATATTACTGTCCACTCCAACGCCTTCAATGGCTCTCCATGGTCTATAGGACAAAATCCAGTCATCTTCTCTGACAGTCTCAATTACCCACAAGCTGGGCCCAACTTGCCTTTTGTATAAAGTCTCCCATTATTCTCCTTCAGACATCCTACATTTCAATTTAAATAGCGCTCTTTCTGTGTCCTGTACATTCCCTGAGCTTTCTCCCCTCCATTGCCTGTCTTGTGCTATCCCGACTATTTTACTACATGGTAATTCTGTCATTATTTCAAGACCTACCTCACATGTCACACTCATGACACACCCTTACCTAATTTCTCTCCCCTCCCTCCACTTCTGCCTCTGAACTCCTAGGGTTCTTATCTGTACCATTTTAACTTGCATTTATTTATTTCTAGATCCAACTTGTCTCCAAAATAACGCTTTAACATTCATGTGGAGATGAAGTTGTCCTGCTTCTCATTATATCTTCATAAAGAAAATGATAGCTTAACTAAACACACTTCCGCCAACCCTGCTATCTTCCTTCACCTAGTGAACTCCTACTTAACTATGAAGACCCAGTTTGAATATCACCTCTTGCAGAAAATCCTTCTTAAACCTTCAAGGCTGGGTTTAGTGCACCTTTGAGTTTTCTCATTGACCTTTGTTCATACTTCATGTTGGATCTATATCAACATAAGGAAATGATCTCATTATAGGGCTGTCTCCACTATTAGACTCAAAATCCCCCCAAGGAATTATCTGATATTACATTCCCTGAGCCTTGAGAATCATAGCTACCATATTGTAGGTGCTCAATACATTCTGAATGACTCTTTAAAGGCTCAAATCCATGATGCTTTCCTGATAAGGCTGGAAACAGTAGATGAGGGCAGTTTAGTTAAGATTAGAGAGCCCTTTTTGAGGTGAACAGCCGCAAAAAACTTGCAGTGTTCGGGTTCTAAAATTATGTTCCACCTGGGCTTTGTCATCTTGAACTCCACAGCCATCCCCATTTACAGCTACAAGGTAGCTGTGTACTTAAGTGCATGGAGGGGATAACCACCTTTGGCAGGTTTAAAAAGAGTTTGGACAGATTCTAGAAAGTAGCAAATGTGTTAAACTCTTAAGCTTTTTTAGACACCTGAGCTCCAATTATTTGCACTGGGATGTTTCCCACGGTTCTGCTTCTCAAACTAGCCTTGACTGAGTATTTCTAAGAATTTGAGATTGATGGATACAAGCCTGTTTTAACTCAGGACAACTTCTGTTTCTAGACACCTGGCCCTGAAGTCGGGCCACTGCCAACTCCAGTCACCTCCAATTTGCAAATCCACTGAGCTCTGTTACTGAGTATTTCTGCAGTGTTCTGGACAGGAAGGGAAGGTGATATGGCTTAGTCTGTAATCCCTGTGGACTATCTTCCTCTACATGCTAAGCCCTGACCCTAATTCCAGGGAGGAACACAGGTGCATGCTACGTATATTTCAGCCTGGCCTCTTTAAGATAGAGATCTATGTTTGTGTACAAATTCATGTTAAAAGGAACAAGCAAAGAAAGAAAGAACGTAGGAGTCCAGAGGTGAGGTAGAGTGGAGGTGTGACCTGTCAGAACAGATCTGGTTAATTATAGAAAGCTTCCTAGGAGAAGCCATTTTTCTGAGAGAGAAGGGAAGTACTTGGTAAGGAAAGGGAAGGCAACCACTTCAGGTGCAGCATGCAGCATGATGTAAGAAGACTGGGGCAGTGTCAAGCAAAACATTCAAGGAAAACAGGCCGATCCTTGGGCTAGAGCAAGGATTCTGAGCAGGTAAATCACAAATGATTAAGTCTCTGAGGAAAGTAAGAGATAAAGTCTAGAATTTACATTTAATATGTGACTTGACATGATGACAACAGGGAGCCATTATAAATTACTGAGTGAGGGGAGAGAAACTTGATAAAATATTTTTGAGGAAGACTGTTTTAAAACTCTTATATCAGAGATATTAAAGAAGAAAGACCTCACACTTGGGCACTGTGAAGGAGTTTGCTACATTGAGTGTACATGAGATGGTGAGGGCTTAGACTGGGACGACATGCCGTTCTTACCTGTTCCATGACAGGTATCTCTATTCCAAAGCAGAATGCTTTCAGAAAGGCAGCAGACTCCTTCTCAACACAGCTCTGTGGGACACCTCTACCAAACAGTTTGAGTTGGCCAGTTAGATGATGCCTAAATTCTATTCCTGTTTTAGACTCCAGTGTGACATGTGGAAATGATATAACAGAGGCCATTACGTGGAAGCCATATGTAGGATATGCTGACAGGATGACTTGGACGTAGAGGATGAAGAAAAATGAGGAATAAGAAATGACTGAAAATGTAGAAACCTAAGGGACGACAGAAAGTTGTTTTCAGAATGTAATAGAGAAATAAGGGAGGAATTCTTGTTTTGATAAGAAAATGAGTTATTAGTCCATTAGGCTTAGGTCCATGCGAATGTAATTAACTATAGAAATTGCTTAGAGAGAAGATGAAATTTAATATTGGGGTAATAGCTTTATTCATTTAACACTTTTAATAAATGTATTTTGTACATTTATTACGCTATGCCATGTTCTTTTTTGGGTGCTTTGTGATACATCAGTGAACAAGCCTGCCTCATAAATTCCAACAATGAGAGGAGACAGACAACCAACAATAGATATAATAAATAATCACATTAGTTTATTAGAAGATGATAAGTACAGTGAAAGAAGGAAAAACGTATTTCAGCATAAGAATGATCAGGAGTTCAGGGGGCATGGAGGGTATTAGGAGTCATTTATTTATAGATCCTCACGATTTGACCTACGGTTGGAGTATTTTCTAGGTCAACTCCATACAACTTGAGAAGTATTAACAATTAGTTTTCTTACCTCTGATCATAGAGACTCGCTGGCCATAGACCCTTCGGGCTACAGAGGTGTGGGTGAAGGCTTTTTAGGAGACCAGAGATTAATCATCTTGACTCTTATACTGATCTTGTTGCCTTCCAGGAAAGGAAAGTCCAGGTAACCAGTGGTTGAATAGGATGGAACATTTGGACTATTGGATTCCCCATATTGCTTTCATGGATAAGTTTATGCTCCAAAAGATGGTGAGGGCAGATTGCCTGATTTTGCCCACTTGGCACCAGAGTTGTAATTGTAATAGTCAAGTATAGTCTATCCAAATTTCTATCACATACAGTACCTGGAGGAGATTTTAAACTCAGGACTTTTTGAAGACCATGGAAGGATTTGTTGAGCGATTAAGCCTACTGTCTAGAATGGGAACTAAATGGATTTTACTATTCAGTTACCATAAGACCACCTATACTGTCGAATGATCATAAACATTTCTCAGTGGTGTTCAGACTTCCATCTCCATGCCCTTGTCAGTAAGAATTCATTAAAATCTCTCAACTCTCCTGGCAGAGGAATGGTATCTATGCTGGCTCACTCTGAATTCTTCTCCTGTTTTGTTATTCCTGTTTCTTGGAGCCTTTTTGGTTTGCTACAAATGCCCTGTCTTGTTTCTTTCATACTTGGATGTGGGTTTCTGATTTCAAGGTCTTTACTGATAGTTCTTGGGCTTCCTATCTGCAAAAGCTTAAAGTTTAGTTCAAGTTGAACCCTTGCAGAGTTTTGTTTAGCTCACCAAAATGTCGGCTTCCTGCTTACATGTCAGCCTCCTAAATGACTTTGGTCTGTTGCTTGGCCCTGCAGCTCTTCTCACGCAGGATGGGGCCTCTCTCTACTCTCTTTGGCACACTCAGCACTTTCTCTGCATTTTGTAGCGTTCTGAGCATACTCTGGCAGCAGGAAGGGTATTTTCAGTCTCTTTTTGGCAGTAAGAGTCCTCTCTTGCCTGGCACCAAGCTGAAAACATTCCCCCTCGTGCAGGGCTTTGACATTGTCTCAGCAGTAGCAGTGCAGAAGTACTTCCTGTGTAGCACCATTAAATATCCCCACCCCATCAACAGCCCTTCAGGGACATTTCCTGTGTGTAGCACTAATGAAATTCCTGCCCCAGCAGCAGTGATGCAAGGATACTTCTGTGGTGCTTTAGGGACACATGCTATTCTGGCATCATTATGGTCCTCGCACCAAGAGGAGTAGTGTAGGGATACTTTTGGTTTTGATTAAATATTTTGTTACAGTGGCCACAGAGCAACTCAGGATCCTTATTATTTATTTCATTTCCAATATTGTTAGAGTTCTTTACCACTGCGTAAAATACTACTACCAGTTAGTTGAATCTAATATTTTATTCCCTTGTCAGACTTACTCAAGTCATGGGTAACTAGGCATGGAAATGATGGAATCTAATCAGGTTTAAGGCTCCAAGTAAACTCTGAATTCATAATAGCATTCAAGAAGGAAGCAAAACCTATACTATTTATATCCTGAGTGGTTTTTATTCTGTTCCTCATTCCTTAACTATAAACAATAAATAAAAATGCAGTCTAAACCCTATCATTGTCATGGAAGTTAGTCAATTCAAGGAGCAGTTTCAAATTGTACAGTTGTGGGGAGGGCACAAGAGAATGACATGTGATTTCCTGTGGAATGAATCCCGACTCTGATTGATTTGAAAAGTTGTTTATTAAACCTTTTCTTCTTATTCTTCAAAGGCTACAGGATGATTATGGCACATCACACTGGACAAACATACCTTAGAATAAGGTAGTGATTTAGGAATACTTATGAATATTCAACCTAGAGAACACTCAAAACTGGAATTTGTGCATGGCTTTTGTGCTACAGAAGATATAGATTCACCACATTCTTAGATGACATAAATGTCATCTGTATCACCATGATTAAACCAAATATGATTAACTGTGTGGTCAAAATCTGAGTCACTCTGACCTGCAAAGCGGGCACAAGAAAGATCAATATTTCTGGGTCTACATTAAGGTAACAGGTCACATTCAATGAAACCAACCAACATTGCTTTGAGTCACATCCATGTTTCTCACAGTGTCTAGCACGGTCTATTTTTGGAGAAGTGGTTAATACCTTGGAAGAAGGAATAAACAGAAAATGACCACAATTAGATAGAGGCATAACCTCTACCCCTCAAGAAAAGAAATGAAGGTCACCAGGAACAAGTACATAATAAAACATTTGCAGAAAGAGTAAAACGATTTGGTTTAATTACAATTAAATCTATACCAAAGAAAGTCATATAATATTTACCCCAAAGAGTGTTTTGTCAGGCTCAATTGTGTTACTTATCCAGCTTTCTAGAATGATGTCATTTAGTTGGGTTAGCTTGACCACTGTCCAGAGCTGGTGATACGCAGAGTGAAATAAAGTGGAAAACCCAAGAAAGCTAGTCTGTAAATCTTTCATGAGAGAGGCAGATAGGCATAGCATTGAGCTACAGTAACATCACTGTCTCTGGTCCACGCAGTATTTCATATAGGCGAGAGACGTGGCACTTCTCTTTACAGCGCACCCAACTTTGTGAGCTCTTTCCTCAGCCACAGTTAATATAATAGGAGAAGACAATATTGCTTTCCAAAAGGAGCCAGAAAGATTCAGTCCACTAGGCCAACAACACTGTTTATTGCAAGTCCACATTATTGAACTGTGTTTGGGTTGATAATAAAAGGACCAAATTGCCCAAAAAGCTGCTTTGTAGTGAACTGAATTAGGGCAGCAGGGCAAGGTAGGAGAGTGGTGGTTGGGAGACATATCCAAAGTATCTAATAAAAACCAAAGTCTGACAAAGTCCATAGTTACGGCTAGTGACAAAATGGGATTGTTAATACTTAGTGACCCAGCATAAGAACTCATTTTTAGTTAAAGCACAAAAAACTATACAAGGCAGAGTTGCAAACAATATCAGCCTACGAAAAGGACAGCTGCAGTCAATGTTCCCTCTAATATCTTCCATCCATGTACCGAGTGAATTTGTAATGTGCAGCTTATGTCAAGAAAATAAACAGATGTGCATCACAAGCAGGAACAATAGTGAAAGAGCTTGCATAGATTTTTATGAAGATTGCACTCTTGATGTTGATTCTGCTGGTGAGAGGGTATTGTAGGAAAAGGTCTCCTATTTGTAAAGTTATCTTCTATTAAGGAAGATGAAGATGTTGATATGCCCCAACAACCCAAAATGTTTTGAGCTCTTTCTAGTGGATCTGCTCCAACTCTGAAACACGCTCTCACTCATTCCCATCATGAGCTCCAGTGCAAGACTGCCAGACAGCTGGACGTGCATTATTACAATGAAGAAAACAGGCTTACCAAAGAACCACATCTGTTATCTTGGCCTCATGTGCACCCTGCTGAAATCAGCTTCTCCACCTGGCCAAAGACATGGGAGAGTACAATTATATGTAATGAATTTTTAACATTGGAAAACTCTCTATAACTGAGTTTGTACATTTTTACAGGGAGAAGAATTTAGACTAGAAATTTAATTGATGACACTATAGATTTAGCGTTAGACTTTTAGTTGCAAGTGTATTGAGTTTATTGGTTCCTATAACTGGGAGATCCAGAGATGGGCTGGCCTTAAGGTAAACCAGTTAATAAACAAGTAGATGCAAAGATTCAAATGATGGGCCTCTCTCCCTCCTCCCCTTTTCTCTCCTCCCTTTTATCATTTCTTCCTAGGTCAGGAAGGATGGAATTGGGACCGTGGCATCAAAGAGCTGGAGGTTAATCATACTCATACTGCTAGTGATCCTAGAAAAAAGAGAATGCTTTCCTTTCCCAGTGTGCATACATAAAATCTCAGGGACTCTGATTGCCCCTTCTTAAGTCATATGACTACCCTTACCAATCCCCATGAAAGAGAATGTGTACTGAAACTGGCATCCCCATAAGAACCTTGGGGAAGAATAGTTCCCGAAAGGAAAGTGGAGGAAATGATTACTAATCAGGTAATATCTGGAAGTGCTCCTCCCTCCACCCCAACTCTCTCTAAAGACCTCATCACCATAAAAGTTAGATTTTGTTTTTCCATGCATTTCTAATGCATTTAATATATACATTTATACACACATATGTTAATAGATGTGCAGATTTGTGTATGTGCATGTGTACATATACACACATCTATACATCTATACATAAATGTGTATGTGTATGGTGTCCTTTTTTAAAAACATAAATTGGGCTACATTATATGTGTTGTTTTATATTTATAATTTTCCTTACTTGGCATTATATACTCAAGACTTTTCCATGTCTCTATATATGGATTTACTTCATTCTTCTGAATGCTGAAAAATATATCATAGTAAAGATGTATGACAATTTACCTAATCCTCCCCCTATTTATGGATATTTAGGTTGTTTCTAATTGTGAGTTACAATGCTTCAATGAACATCCTTGTACATGCTTCTTTATGCACAAATGCAAGTATTTCCCTGGGGTAGTTATCTAACGATGGTTGTCTAGTCTGTGTTGCTTAGGAAACTTATTTCAACCCCAATATTATAGAATATATTCTTCTAATATTTCTCATAATTTTGCTTTTTATACTTAGTTCTTTCCTTCTTCTGAGTTTTGGTGAGTGGTTAGAGGCAGGAATCTATTATCTGTCTCCCCCCACCCAACACCAGCAAATTGCTGGTCTCTTACCTCAGTACTATTTATTGAAGAGCTGATCCTTTTGTGGCAGACTTGAGAGGCAACTTCTACCAATTACTAAATCTCTGATATGTGTGCACCTGTTCTAGCCTCTCTAGTCTGTTGCATTGATCTATTTGTTCATTCTTGAATCAATCTTACTATTTTTTACTTCTTTTTTTTTAAAGATTGGCCCTGTGCTAACATCTGTTATCTGTTCCCAATCTTCCTTTTTTTTTCCTCTCTAAAGCCCCAGCGCATGGCTGTATATATCCTAGTTGTAAGTCCTTCTACTTCTTCTGTGTGAGCCACTGCCACAGCATGGCAACTGACAGATGGGTGGTGTGGTTTTGCAACCTGAAAAAGAACCCAGGATGCCGAAGTTGAGCACACCAAGCTTTAACCACTAGGCCATCAGAGCCGACTCTATCTTTTCCTTCTTGTTGTTTCTGTCATTAGTATTTTTGTTACACAAGTAATACATAGTATTTTCTTTGCACGTTGTTGAAAGAGTAAGAAAAGCTATCCAGAAGAAACATGAAAGATCCTTTCTTCCCCTCATTATTCCCCCTGCCTTCCTCCCAACTGTCAACAGCTGAGACATATTATTCTGGCTTCCTTATATGTTTCCATATATACATGAAACTGTTAGATTTATCTGGTTTTGTTCTTTTTATTAATATAAATGGGATCATGCTATACATATGATTTCAACTTGCTTTTTTCACTTACTCTTGGAGATCTTTTCATGTCAGACCTTTTTTTTTCTTTTTTAAACAACTGCATATGATTCCATAGTATGTATATATTATGAGATATTTATCTACTCTTTGTTTTTTTGAGGACACTTTGATTTATTGCAGCTTTATAGTATTTAAATGTATAGGGCAAAAGAAGGATAATTTTTATTTGAGGATCAGAGAAGAAAACCTGAGACCTGAGGAGGAGACAGAGTTAGCTGGAGAAAGAGTGGAAGCAAGAGCAGCTACAGCAGAAGCACCAGTGTGCACAGAGCCTGAAGATGGAAAAGAACGGCCTGGAAGAAATTCGAGAATAAGGCCTTTGTGGCTAGAGCGTAGTAAGTGAAGCAGGGGAGGGAGTGAGATGAAGACTGAGATAGACAGGGGTCTGATCCTTAGGGTCCTGGAGTGTAACTAAAAGAATCAATATTTTACTCTAAAGCAGTAGATTGAAAGATTTTAAGCTTGGAAGTGACATTGTGTAGTGGGTTCAATTGTGGCCACAAAAAGATATGTCCAAGTCCTAACCCCAGGTACCTGTGAACGTGACCTTGTTTGGAAAAAAGGTCTTTGCAGATGTAATTAAGTGAAGAATCTTGAGATGAGATCATCCTGGATTACATGGGTGGACCCTAAACCCAGTGACAAATGTCCTTATAAGAAGAGGAAAACACAGGGGAGAAGGCCATTTGAAGAAGGAGACAGAGATTGGAGTTATGATGCCACATGCCAAGGAATACCTGGAGCCACCAGAAACTGGAAGAGACAAGGAAGGATTCTCCCCTGGAGTCTTTGGAGGGAGCATGGCCCTGCCCACATCTTGACAATAGACTTCTGGTCTCCAGAAGCGAGAGACTAAACTTCTGTTGTTTTACGCCACCAAGTTTAAAACAGTCTAGGAAACTGAAATGCATCGCCTTCTCTATCCTTTTATTCACTCGCCTGGAGATTCAACAAATGTCTGTTGAAAGTGTTCACTCTACAAAATTGTTCAAAATTCTGGGGATGGAGCAGTGAATAAGAAAACACAAAAAAGGTCCCTGCATTTGCAAGCTTCTGTTCCTTCACAGCACATCACCTATCAGTGCCGGACCCTGAGGGGCTGCAGTCTTAACGCCTCTCTTTTCTTCATTCTTATCAATCGCCATGTGCGCTGGATTTTACTTGCAGTTTCTCACCATGGGTTCTTATCTCACTGGGCCTTGGCATACACTGATAAAATTTCTTTTCTACAACTGTTAAATAGTAGCTTAAATATTTCGTCAGCTTCTATGAAGCTTCCCTAATTGTCCTCACTAAGTTTTTCCTGCCTCTATCACAGCAGGTACCACACAATTTTATAATCATTTAACCATTTGTCTTTCTCACTTGAGAGGAAGGACGATTTTTGTTTTCGTTTTTATATCCCCTGTCATAACCCATGCACATGGAGAGTGTTCAATATTAGTTTAATTTATAAAATTTATGCATAAAGGAAATGATTGATAAGTTGGACTTTATTGAATTAAAAACGTTTATTCTTTAAAAGACGTAAAAAATTAGAAAGACAAGGCACAAACTGACCAGATGATATTTGTAAATGGACAGCTGACAAAGGATGAGTATTCAGAATTTATAAAATACTCCACAAGGCAAATAGGGAAAACACAAATGAAATGATAGAAAACAGATTTTAAAAACCTCAATAGATTTTTTAGTGAAGAATAAATGCATTTGGTCAATAAACATGTGAAGATATGCTCCATCTAATTAGTATTCAGAAATGCAAATTTGCAATACCTTTTTACACCCTTCCAACTGCAAAAAACTCTGAGAAGCCTGACAAAATCTAGCGCTAGAGAAGACATGGTTCAGCGAGATGTCTTTAAAATTGCTGGTGGAAATGTAAACTGAGGCAACCACTTTGGAAACAATTTGGCATTATCTCTTAAAGTTGAATATTTACATAGCCTATGACCTAGCAATTATACATATATATGTACATACAAAGAGAAACACTTTTACATATGCACCATCAGGAGGCATATACAATAATTTTTCACCAATAAAATAACAAAATATCCTTAATTCTCCCACCACTCTCCCCTTCTCAAATAACTGTAAAACTAGACACAACCAAGATGTCTTTTGACAGGAGACTCTGACAAGAGACTATATAAATAACTTGTGATATATTCTCACAATGGAATGTTATATGGCAATGACAACATATAAATTAGAGTTACAGATGACACAGGTGACTCTTAGTAACATGACGTGGGATGAAAAAAGCAAGTCCCAAAAGACTGTGTGATACTTTTATCACAAACTCAAATATAGGCAAAACCAAGCAATGCATTATTTATGCACATATATATGTGACTTCAAAAGTATAATCTTTAAAAAGTAAGGAAACTATAAACACAAAATTCAAGATATTGTTTACTTCTTAGAGGAGGCAAGAAATGACAAGGTGCTCATTGATAGATGTAAGTGAATTGTAATGTTTTTAGTTCTTGAATTGGTGATGAGTTTATTATATTCTAAATTGAAGTAAGATAAAAGAAGGCCATGCATAGGTCAATAATACCTTGTAAATGAAGACTTGGATTGATCTAATTAAGTCTGTCCTTTTGAGGTTTTGTATATATGAATCTATACGCACACGTGTATGTGTGTGTATACATATATAAACACATATATATGTGTGATTCCATTTCAAAACGAGCTTAGTTACTAATTTCTGCCAAAGAAATCTCATTCTGTGTAATTCATCTTTTCTTTGGTCAGTGCTCTAATTATTCCTCACTTACATGGCTGTGGTTTGTGCTTCCCTGAAGCAGAGAGCAGTTCAAAAAAGTAAACCCTCTGGTTGACTTATGCATTTGGGTTCTACTTCTTTCTATTACGGTTAGCTATTACCTTTGTAAAATAGTGGGTCTTCATCACAAGTGCTGGGGATTAAGGTTCAGAGTTTTAGGTTCTCTCAGGAAATGCAAGATGTGGCAATTCAAGAACACAATCATTTTACAATAAGTATTTATGATTGCAGTAATGGCAGGTCATCTTAATGTAAGAGAACACATGAGGAGTAAGTTTGGCCGCAGATGTGTAAGAGGATCCTAATTAGAAATGTACAATTCAAATACCATTACAAGAAGTTACCCAGAATGAAAGAGAAAAATCCAAATTAGACTCAAAACTGGGTAAATTTAAATTTGACTGAAATTAGAAGAGGGGGGAAAAACCAGGGATGTTTTCTATAAGATCCCACAGAACCACGGTATTGAAATATAGAATTGTCTCTATAATTCCTGGCAAAGGGAGCAAAAATAAAACTGATTAATACTTAAAAAGTTCTCTCTCACTTCCAGTCCATGAGGGAAGGAAGTACACATTTCTAAGGCAAATGAACATTTGATCTTCAGCCAGGACCTTAAAATGTGTGTATTTATTAAACAGCCCTATCTGTACTTTTATACCTTTCTGAGCAATATATAAAGATCTTTTGAAAAACTGCTTGAGAACTGGAATGTGGTTTTCTTTCTCTTAAGAGTTTTTAAAACTCTGGAAATACTTTAAGTGCATCTAAAAAATATGCTCAGATAATGAGATTTGGAATACCGTACTCTATATCCACATATATTTTTGTAGGTAGTTGCAATGCCTGGATTCTAGGGGTTCTATGGTGAAGACATTGGCATAGATTTCACTAATGTCTCTTGAGTGGAAGAGCACAATGTTACAAAGAGTTCACAATGAACACTTAAAAAGAAGGAAAGAGTCAACATTTTGCATATGTTTTTGATGGTTGTCTTCTTCCCAACTTTGGTTTACATATTTGCCAAGTAAGACTCTTTCGAAGAGTCTTCGTGGTATTAAATTCCTCCATATCCATTACCAAGGTCCCCTGAGCAGGGGGAACAGGAAAACAAACTCAAACATATGCCTACATCCAACTTGAAAGACTGAGCTTGGAAAGAAACACACTTGGATTTTGAATGCAAAAGGATTGGCTGCAGAACAAGGATTGAGTTAGTATAAGAATCAACCACCACGGTCAGACTCTCTAAATGTCACTGAAGCCAACTTCCCTGTAAGAGGTTCCCATCCCTCATGCTTGGCATTCTGTAACAGGGGTGGTGGACACATTAGAGGAAGGGACAGGTGAACAGTGACCCATTCTCAGTTTGGTACCTGCATGAGGAAGACTGCTTCCTGAAAACAAACCTCTTCCGGAGAAACTCACTCTATGAGATTTTGTTAGCAACGTTCACCTCTTGGTCTTTTCATCTTGTGTCTTTTTGTTGGCAAGTAAAAGCATCTTCAGGGTCAGATGTGGAGGTTTCTCTCTAGAATTGAAAAATTATACTAGCACAATATCTTAGCTAGAAAATCACATTATGATATATCTCAAGCAGCTACCAATTCTGGGCATGGGAGGTAGCTTAGCCATACCCCATCATTCACAGTGACCCTGCATAGGGAATCAGTCGATAAGCTGAACAATAGCTTACCGAAAAGGCCCATGTGTGTATGTGAGTTCATAATTACACTAGCTAACAGTCCTGAGTGCTTTCTGTTTGCCAGAAACTCTATTACCTGCTTCGTGTATATTACTCCATTTATTCCTCATTATATCCTTGGGAGGTAGAAAACACAATGATCTCACGTTAAGAGTGAGGAAACTGAAGCTCAGAGAAACCAAGTAATTTATCCAAGACCAATTAAGATCTGATCCCAGGTCAGCCTCATCCAAAGCTCATACTCATAATCATTCCACTCTTCTGCCTATGCTAGACTTTTTGTTTGAAAGCACCTTGGAGTCCTTTGTAAAATTCATGGCCAGGCTATTGGACATAGAGAATAGTTTGCAAAAAACTCAACTTGAATAAAATCTGCAATGGAAAATTCAAGTCTCAAACTTATTCAACGTGAAGGCTTCGATAAGACAAAGAAAGTCAGCCAGGATGGAATTTCATATATTTTTGTAACATATTCTTCCAAGTCGGTTCCCTTCCAAAAAGCAAAGAAGCTGCTCACTTCGAAGTGTATTGAGTACCTAAGTGCTTGCTGGTTCAGGCCTGTCTACAGTTGACAAGATGCACCACTCGTTATTACAGTGGCCTCACAATCCTGGATGACACCATCCTTTCTACAATTCACAAATGTCTGTCAAATAGTAAATAGTAGAAATTACTATAAACAGCAATAGTACAGTTTCAGTGGTTATGGCTTTCTATATTCTGGAAATGTAATCTACACTCTACCTTAAAATTGGATACAGCACATGAATTCCTTCAACCATGCAGAAATTGAAAATGTATATTATAGAGATCACGGCTGTCTGTAAAACAGCCGATGAAGAGTCACAAAAGGAGTCTTAAATGCCCTGAAGAAATTTCTAAGAGTGTTAAAGTCACACATAGGGAACATGTCAAAAGTCTGTGTGTACTGAAAATCAACCTTCAAAAGCTTTCATGTTAAGGTTTATGAATCTTGGACATAATTTATTAATGCATAATGTGAGGAATTTTCAATATATGTGACCAGTGAATAGTTACTGTAACTTATTTTACATGATAAACAGCTGCTGAAGGATTTGGCAGTATCTTCTGTTATAATTTAAAAGACTTGGATTCTTTTCCCTTATTTTTCTTCTTATCCCCAAAGTTCAATAACAAATCTGGAGAATACACACCCACACACACACACACACAAACACACACACTGATGAATCATTCGGCACATGAGAGCAGGCCATTGTTTTGATTGCTAGCATTTAGATTTGCATTTAATCATAAACACAGTTAGTTGTTGGAAGTGTACTACAGTTCCTTCTGGAAGGAGCATTTGGCTTTGGGGTTTTGTAATAATGTTTGACTATTCCCATGCTTTGATTACTATACCAGTATCCCAGGAGAAGAAAACACAATGGACAGTCAATAAAAATACTGAATTTTTAAAAGGTCAACTCCACAAGGGACTAAGTTTCTGATGGTTTACCATTTTTCTTTTAAAAATCTGCTCTAAATGGGAAATAGAATCGTACATGATTAAAAGAATTGTATAAGTAATAGCCATTCTTGCAGCAATCCATTCAGAGAAATAGTATTCCTTACTATAAATTATTTTTTAAAAAGGAAAGAAAAGTAAAAGGAAGAAAAACTCTCTGATTTTTTATTTACTGATGAGTCCTATTCTCCCTTAAAACCCATGTTATGCCTTGGTTGTAAACTGACACTTAATGGCGTTGAGTCAACTTTGCGCTGATGCCTAAGAACGTACGTTCCTAATTGAGGATGTAGAGATGAAGGGGTTAGCTATTGCATTTCAAGGACTGGTTTTAGTCCATTCCCCTACTGGCTACATTACTAGTTATGTTAGAACTCTTGTTACTAGGTTTTGTTCATGAATCTGTGAATCATGAATGGAATGATGTAGAATTTGAAAAGGGTAAAAAATGAAGAAAAAGAAAGTCCTGGGACTCTTTTTAACAAACTTTCCCATTTTCTCTTGGCCTCCCTTTTAACCTAGTATGGTGTATCACTCTCTTCATGAATATTTGGAAAAATAATCATCTCAATTTCTTTTTAATTCTGAGTAACCTTAAAAAAATAAATAAGGTTTGGAAAGAATGACACACTTTAAAAATCTAAATGTTAACTTTAGTCTTATAAGTACCCAATTCTCATAAATTTCTGAAATATTTAAAAGGTGCCCTTCATTGAACATAAAAGTATTATTCAGCTTTGTATAGTTTAAAGATCTACCTAATGCTCTTAAAAGGTTAATCAAATTTAATGAGATTGTTAAACTAATCAATATTTCTTTTATAGACACATTTTTCACTTGGTCTCCTAAAGGAAATTCTCCAAAGGTGATAGAAAAAATGTTCACTAGAAAATGGAGTATAATGAAAACACTAGGGACTCACCTCCATTTTTCCGTTAAACTTCTTTTTTAGATTTCTGATTACCAATGCTAATGTATCCTAATGGAACACTGGAGCTAATTTATGATACTTTCAGATTCAGTATTTTCTCTAGCTGGTCAAAGACTAAGCAGTCCAGTGATCTTCCATGATGTCCATGATTAGACCTGAACCGTATTTTGTTGTCTCTGAAAGTGGTGGTTCTATTTTGTCAGGGGCCATCCAACTGCTGATTCACTCAATGGAGGTAGATATATTTTTTGAAATGTTTGCTCTTTGTATGTTTCTAACATCCTCTCCATTATGTCATTGAAGATCCACCAACACTTTCCCAATGTCCGCAGTGACTTCAGAACCTACTCCTCTGGTTTTCAGCTCCAGAAACTTAAGTTTTCATTCTATATCAGACACCAGTGACTCAGTCAACACCTTAGATCGCATCATATTTGCAGTGGTCCTAATTCACCTTCAATAAGAAGTTCCTACCCTTCACCTAAATCTGATGTTTATCCTCAACATCCTTACTGGTACTTGAATCCTCATTTTCCTGGTATGTTTCCTTTTTTCCTATGTTTTCTTACTTTCTTTTTAACCTGAACACCCTTCCAGAAAATTCAACATCCTAGTCAGGATGATTCAAAGATGTCTCAATTACTTGACCTTCCACCATCTCACTTTGCTGATCTCCAATCCAGAAGATCTTTTGATGCTTTTGGCCACTAAAATTGGTGAGAAAGCCTTTTTTCCCCTCTTTATTCACCTGGGCTGTCATGGCTGCATTGCAGTCCCTTTATTGACCACTGGTTGGCATCAGCCAAACTCCCAGAAATGATTTTAAACACTTTCCATTGTCTCACAATCCCAGTCACAGTTCTTTCTTCACGCTTTCAATGGATAAGCTCATATCTGACACAACTCCCTTAATTTTCTATCTTATGCTTCACGAGTTATTCATTTGCCATCTCTTCGTTTCTCTGTCTATGAGATAGAAGGGTTCCTATTCGTTGTCAGAATTCATCCTTTCTTCTGTGTCTTCATTCCATTTCTTGGTGCTTCTGTTAATCTCTTGCTCCATAAACCATTCTATTACTCTGGCATTTTCAACATAATTTTTATACTGTCTTCCCAACACACTAAAAAAAAAGAGGAAAAAGCCTTTATTCAAGTTTGTCACTTCTCCAAGCTGATGCCTATTTTCTTCTCTCCTTCGCTTTAGTGTCAAACAAAATCTATACCCTTGGCTCCCCTTCAGTCATCTTTTCTTCAGTGATATTTTGCTTTGACCTCACAACCTTGACACTGCTATTTAGTTCCTTTCCGAAATTTCTACTGTCCTGTCATTGCTGTTTTCTGGTTCACCTCTTTGACTGCCTTTTCCTCCATAAATATACACTCTCTGATGCAACAAACTAATCCGTTTTCTTGGTGGCAAATATCTCCCTGGCAGGTGACTCTTAAGTATATTTGTACAGCCTCAACCTGCTTACACAGCTCCTGATCTCCATTCCCAATGCTTCTTGACCAATTTTATAACAGCCTTAGCACTTCAACCACTGTAGGTAAAATCAAGCCCATCTTCCACTGTGGAAGCTATCTTTTAATTCTGTTGACTACAGCACCTACTCTCAGTCAACCACTATTGAAGGCTTGGAGTCATCCTAATATTCCTTTTCTCTTTCTCATACTTCTCTCTTTGGCCCTCTTTGGCTTCTAGTCAGTTTCCAGTAGGTTTTACTTCTGCAGAGGTTAACTTTGTCCTTCTGATACATCAGGACCTTGGAGCTTCTCGTAGGAGCCATCGTACAGTAAATCTCCTCCCTGCTTTTCTATCTCTTTGTACACTGCTGTCAGATTATTTTCTTAAGTATGACTCCAATACTACTAAAATTCTTGTTGATTTCCCACTACCTACCAAACTAAGTCCACGTACCAAAATATGGCAATCATTGTCTTCATATCTTGCTTCATCTTATTTTAACAACCTTACTTCTCACAACACCACTTTAAGACCATGAGTTTCAACAACAATAAAATAAATGGTCTGATCATAATCTGAATTTCTACCATGAGGTTATCATTCCAGGTTCCCAAGACTTGGCAATGGGGAGGCATAGGCACAAACCCTAGGCTTCCCATTGAAGGGAATACCTCCCTTCTCTCCTAAGAATTAAGAGTCATGGACCATCCTGAAGCAAAACTGAAAAATAGGTAAATTTGATTTTGGCACCTTTCACCCATCCCCTTTCCTGCAGCTCTTGTTGATCTTGATAATTACATCAAATTATAAAGTCCCTGTCTCAAGGCTACTAGGTGAGAAATCTTTGGGTGGGAAAGGAAGTCCCCTTCTGTGACCTTATTTTAGAATGAGGAATTTCAAGAGCCTGAACCCCTCTGGGTTATAGATGTCTAGAATTATTTAGGAGATGATACTGTTAATTAATATCAATAAAAGTATGTTTCTGCCTCTATGTAACCACAATTATGAAAATGGATAGACACATTTTCACCAAATTGTGAAGATCTGGCTATCAAGGATTGACTCAAAATATACATTATAATCTCTATGAAAGATTTACTTTGAGGGACCTTGGAGAACACTTCAAAGAGATTGAGGTTAACCTCTTAAAGAGCTACATGATGCACAAGAAGCCTCATGTCTGCAGACCAAGATAGTCATGCTATGGGCAGAGAAGACAGTGGCCTCAAATCCGAGCTGGGAATCAAAAGTTGCAGGGTGGATATTCCAGGTAGATTTGCAGTTGCACTGCTCTGTACATTGTCACCTACTTGTATCATGCGCTGTAGTTTGTAACACCAAACTTTATTTGTTTAATGACGGCTAATGATTTCTCTCAAGTAACTCAGTGGAGACCAATTATGAATAATTATATAAATTATCATTGTTCCCACTTTTTGTGTGCTTGCTGCATACTTTTATGCATCATTTTAATTTAGCCCTTAAAAGGATTTCATGAGATTATTGTCTATTACTGCTTTCAGATGAAGAGACTGAAGGTCCTTGTCTTAGTCGGTTCAGACTGCTATGACAAAATAACAGACTGAGCAGCTTAGAAACAGCAGAAATTTATTCTAACAGTTCTGGAGGCTGGAAGTTCAAGATCGAGGTGCCACCATGGTCAGGTTCTGGTGGAAGCCTTCCTTCTAATCCGTAGCTGGTGCCTTCTCACTGTGTCCTCAAATGGTGGAAAGAGCTAGGGAGCTTTCTGGAGTCTCCTTTATAAGAACACTAATCTTATGCATGAGGACTCCACCCTCATGATTTAAGCACCTCCCAAAGACCCCACCTACTATTTCCATCACACTGGGCATTAGGATTTCAACGTTTGAGTGGGGAAAGGGGTGCAAACATTCAGGCCACAGCAGTTATAAAGATTAAGAAACTTGTTCAAGGTTGCACAGCTAGTAAATGGGGGGACTGGGACCAAGACCAAGGTCTAAGACCAAACGTTTCTTTTCTCTCTAAGCCTTTCATCTGTCCCCAGAAATGGTCCCTCTATCCCAGCTTCTGTGCCCTTCCAGCCTCATTCACTGAAAACTTTGCCTTGCTCCCTTTCCCGGACTCTACATATCTTCCTCTGCTAACCTGCAAAACCAGATGAGACCAGCCGCAAGATAAAATATCTATGTCATTTGTATAAAAAATTAATTAGCAATTTATTAATTTGTAACTTCCTCAAATTATAACATAAACATTTGAATAGGACTGTTAATGTCATTGTGATATTTTATATGTAAATATTTTGCTTCATAAAGTATGATAAATAGATTATGCTTTCAAGACTGATTTAAGATAATTTTCGTGCTTTCTATTACATGATTTTAAATCACATATTATTTCTCAAGATTATATCCCTTATGAAACTTGGGGTTCAACTATATCTTTAAATTGCTTATAGTTTCTTGGATGGAAACAAAAGGCTGTTTAGATAAAAGATAGAGCTATGTCTATAAGGCTTGAAATTGCAGTCCTAAAGCTTCTGCAGGTAAATCATGTGTTTATAGCCTGTTATTTTTCCCCCATACAGCAGCAGGCTCACAGATGGTGATATGAGTGATTGTCTCAGAGGTCTGAGCTTTCTTTTTTCTCCAGTGAATAAAGCCAGCACCAGTATTCCCACCCACAGAAGTTCTTGTCATCACCATGACTACTTGAAAGGTACTTGTTCATGGTCTGGCTCTTAACCCATCATTGATAAACCAAAACCCTCCTCCCCACCCGGAATTCCTTTGGGTGCTGCAATCCCACCAGGCTTTCTGGTTCCTTGAGAAGTCATCCTCATAGCCAATCGGGTGGGACAGTGGTAGAATGACCTCTCTGAAGGAAAGAGGAGATCTTGACTGTTTAGAAGCCGCTCTACCCTTGAGCAAGCTCTCTTTGTGTAACAGGTACTTGGTGGGTCACACAGAACCTGATTACACTCACACTGCGCACTGCGCAATATCTGTCTGTAGCTATTCTGCAAATGTAATTGGGCGGCTAAATTATAAACGGGAAAAATATAAAGATATCAACATCTGCCAACAATTCCTAAATTGCATGTTTCTATGCCCAATAGTTGTGACTATTGCATATATTTATATAATTTAAAATAATTACAACTGTGATAGAATCAATGCATATGAATTTATTCAATGCTTATATCAAATAAGAAGTTGAAACTATTTTATATGAATTTAATAAAACAGATATTCTAATTTCCTTTTTCACTGCTTTCAAATATCCTACTAGCCAAGATTACATTTTAGTACTTTAGTACTGATTAGAATTGCTTGGAGAATTTTAGCAAATACTAGTGTCCAGGTTCCACTCACAAAGTTTCTGATGTAATCAGTGTGGTGTGGGACACCGAGTATATATATATACCTTGGTAACTTATCATTTCTGCTCTTCTTCTAAAACTATTTCAAAGGTTTCCATTTGCCAAGCCTCATACCTTCGCTTAACAGAGTCAGATGGTTAAGATTTACATTCAGAAAGGTAAATTTCCCTACACTTAACATGTAGATATTCTACAGAGGCGAGAGCGTCTTGAACCATTGCTAAACTTCCCTTCACAAAAGTCAACTTAACACTTATGCCTCAATTTCTACACCTGTGAAACAGGTATGTTATTTTGTGTAAATAATTCTGGTTGACTCAAGTTGTAGCATTGCTTCCAAGCAGTAGAGGGAAGTATTGGTCTGGGTATTTCTAGAAAAGGCAATTCAGGGAATTGAAGTAACTTCTGGCACGTGGGCAAATGGGGAATCCCAGCAACAAATATTTTTTTCTCCTCATCAGTTCAGACAAGCTCCTCAGTCCTTTCATTTGCATTGGAAATCTAGCTTTCAGGATTCCGGGCTTGAAATTAATCAGGGACCTCTCTAAGTGCTAGGCAATGTATCACTGGTTAGGGTCATTTTCAGAGGTGGAATTTTCCCTTCCTGTCAAGTTTCTTGCAAGTTTCTCACTTCCCTTCTTTGTCTCATGTGTTATTTTGTTCTCCACTTCTTTGGCAAACAAAATGAAAGAAATTATACATGAGAGAATACAGAAGGACTGACCAGGGCTCTGTCTGACATAGAGCAAAAACTTATAATGGGCCTAGAGGAAAGGATCCTACCTGGAACCAAAGATAGAATTTCTCCAATATCTCGAGAATGGGACATCATTCTGTCTTCTTACTTTACAAGTCCAGATTTAACTTTGAGACGCAGGGTCCAGTTCAGAAACTAGGTTTATATCTGCACTTGATTAATACCTGGGATCAAGCTGCTCCCATCCTTTTAGAGTTAGGACAGTGGAGAAGCCGGCAGACGGTGCCTGGAAACTGTTGGCAGCATCAAAAATATGAGCTGGCCATCCAGGACCAAGGAGCTGGATATGAGTTCTTTAATAATCCATGAAGTGATACAGCAGAAGGAATTAAATTACATCACTTAAATTAATTGACAAAGCAATTAGCAAGTTGTCCATAAAGCCCAAAGTAGCCAAATATTATAAATCGTGGCACCACCTGCTGGCTGGAGGACTTTTCTTGTTTGTGTTTCTTGCTATTAGCTTCATTTACATCATTATTCTCCAACAGCAACCAGGCAAGGCCTGCAGACCTTCCTGTCATTGCATTACCTTCTTGGTCATCAATTATTCTGGTTCAGAGATCAGAAGGTAATTTAGGCGTTAGCTAGCTGATCTCAGAGTGGAATAAAGAAAACATGTCCCCATGTTTCCTCAGTATTTAGAACCCACACTAACAACACTTTCAATATTTACCCAGAGACAGATGAAATAATGAGCCTAGCAAATCTGTGCCGTACACATATTTCAGCAGTGACCGTAAAAAGACATCACACTTATCATATTCAGCTCTGTTCCCAAAATACATTTTTTGACAGAAGACAAATTAGATCGTCTCACTGCTTGGTGATGGGATCCATCTCTCTACAAGGGTTTGATTAAATGCCTTTGACCCATGTCATTGACCACAGAAAGGAGAGAGAGTACATAAATAAATTCTGTGATTTAAAAGTACACTCCAGAAAGTAGGCTTCTCTGGGAATCCAGCTCATTCAGCTGCATGGTCTGTGCTCCTTTGTTTTGTCCTGCCCCAAATGAAAGGGCTTCCTGGGATAAGGCCACATGGAAAGAAAGATGCTGCCCTTGCACCTCTGACCTTAGGTGCGAATAGAAGAAAATGGATATGGGATGAAAACAGTAAAGGCTATGCAGTAATTGGTAAAACCTGTGACCCAAACCATGTGCATATGACAAGGCCGTGTAACATCATCTTGGGAAGATGGTTCCCTTCTACCCAAATGAATGGAACATCTTTTGTAGTAAATTTTCAAATTCATTTGGATCATAAAAATGTTCACTGGTTCGTGAAATGTCCCTTGACACTACCTCCATGTATTAATGCTGTTCTCCCTTCCTCCATTCCTGAGTCCTATGACCCAAACCATTAGGCCCAGACACTACATGTGTCCATTGATTTTAAGGAATATTGTGATCAAACTGTATTCTCACTATGATTTTCCCATGAAAACTGAGCCAAATAAGAATACAAAGATGGGTACACAGTGATCCCCTGTTACCCTTCACTGAATCTTGTTTTTGTTTAAAGCCTGGCCTCATTTTGTATTTTTGTCTTGACTCTTCATACAAAATATCAGTAAAATCAGTAATTATATTTACGATTGTGTTGATACATCATTAGAGCCAAAACATTTTTTTCTACCTTGAATGGCGCCTATTTTATTGACGATATACTATCTTTTAACTTGCTCTATTCAAGTAATATAATACAAAAATTTGCATCAGCTAGATTTTTGGAACTCAAATTGTATGTTGGATATCTTAGGGAAATTTGATCATTGGTAATATCTTGTGATGAATTTTAAGATAAAACTCTAATATCCCTTTGCTGATACATCTATTTCAGGGAATAAAAAAGGTTTCTATATGTTGATTTTCCTTGTAGTGATATATATATGAGTCATCATTCATTATATTGAATGACTCTTCATTCCAAATTAAACTCTTCTTTTGCCAGAAAGAAAAACAAAGTGAGTGGGACCACACCAGGACCCTATAAATGTGTTTCTCATTGAAAGTGTAAGGTTGTCAGTGCGGTGAAGTCAATAGAGGATGGGCTTGGAGTATTCCAACTGATCTGTCCCTCACCAGCTAGATGGCCTCGGGCAAGCTGAAGTTCCCATACCTTTAAAATGGAGATAATAAATAATATTTGTAGACTTTCTGTAAAGATAAAATAAATCGTCTTTGCTTGATGCCTGCCACTTGCTAAATGCTTAATGACAGTAGTAAATACTTAATAAATGAATGATAGGGTGCAAGACTGACTTAATGAAGAGTTACCTGTCCATGTTTGGAGGTCTCTGGCCAGGCCAGGATACCAAGAGCTATCCTAAGAGTATAGATCTTCATAGATCTGTTTCAGACTCAGGCTAAGTAAGTTCTAGATATTAGTATCTTTTGTATTGGGAAGTGATAACAATGGGCCGGATATGGGAAGGTTAGGCCTCTCCTAGTCCTGGTTTTTACTTCAGAGACATATCTGTGCTATCTTTTTACAAATGTCCACTGAATGGGATAAGAAAGACAGTCTCTACAGAGCAGCAGTCCTGAGCAAGGAGCCTCTGGAGCTGACACCTAACCACTGGCTTTTGATATTGTTGATCTGATGTATTTATACAGAGCCTCACCATTGAAAGGGTGCTGTTACACTAGCATGTCTATTGCTCTTCACAACACCTTGTGCATTTAGTAGAACAGGCATTTAGAGATGGACAAAAACAGACCCAGAGAGGTCAGATGACTTTCTCATAGTCATGGGCTAGTAAAGGAAGGATCCAGGACTAGACCCCAGATCTCCTGACTCTCAGTATTTTTGTTTCTCCAACACATGGCCCTGCCATTCTCTAGACTGTGGTTGTTGCTGCTGTTATCTAGCAAAGCTTGAACAGTGGACAGGCTATCATCTTAAAGACAGAGTTATTGTTCAGCCCTCATGTAAGTATGATGGTCACCAAGGAGAAAGAAGCTTACACATTTGAGCATCTGTTGAATGGTAGGTATCATTCAAAATGTATTTCATTTCACCTTAATATCAAGATGAGGGATATACAAAAGTTGCACTTCACAGTTGAGTAAAAACATTCTAAAGAGTTTAAGTAACTTGCCCAAGTTCAAGAGGAGGAGCCAAAGATCTCAAACACGTTTTCTGTCTAACTTCAAACACATTTCCTTTCACATACTATGTCACTTGTCCATATTCAAAGCCATGGACTGTTTACTTTGAGGAGCACCCCAAGGGTTCCCATGATAAGGGCAGCCCTGATTTGGGGAGATCTTGAGAAAGAAGCCTAAGTGACCCAGGCAGATGCCTAGAGAAGTCTGTTTGCCAGTGAGAAGGGGAGAATCGGGGAGTGTGAGTGAGGGCTGCCAGCAGTCCTCCCATTCCTCTGCATGGCTGTCCACAGTGAGGGTGGCCCGATTCTGCTCTTGAATGTACTGTGGCCAAATGACTCCAACTCTAGCTCCTAGTGTCAGCTCGAAGGAGGGTGGCTGTCACTGTAGGACTTGGGGTGAGGAAAGTGCATGGTGCTGTGCTCTGCCTTCTTTTACATGCTCATGTCGAAATCACGTCCCTCTCATCCTCCCTAGGAAGTCTGGGTTTGAAGCATAGATTCATTTTATTTCCCTGCATCCCCTGCTAACAGCGTGCAGAAGAGAAGCACTCTGGATCTTCAGGGAACCTAAGACAAAGAACAAAATGGGAGCATCACAGAGAAAAAATAAATAAGATGGCAGTAACACAAGAAATTGAAAGTGTTCAGCATTTAGCCATTTCTGCGTTTTCATTACATCCATACACACACACACACATGCACTTACACACATGTTCAGTCTATGTATGATCTATGGGGCCTGCGTATGGTTTTTGAAATCCCCCTTCTCCTAATGATATCAACCTTGGGGGATGTTCCACAATGAAAGTAATGTCACTGGGCAGCAAAATGCATTAGTTTAGTCATAGACTAGACATTTGAGTTTAGCAATCCCTTAAGTGCTTCCTTTGTAGTTTATCATGTATGCAAGTGTGATAGAAATGCAAGACTTTGGACTATTCTGTCTAATTCACACCACTCCACCTCTGCTTTGAATAAGACATCTTTTCCTTTCATTTCT